>NC_134316.1:35686125-36309711 GCF_964195595.1 Calonectris borealis
ATGATCATGCTGCTGTGGATTTGTTGAGTTTCTCTGCTGACTCCCTCTTTTAACCTGAGTAGTTCATTACGATTTTCAAGGTCCTTTGTAGCATATCTTTGCTCTTACTCTTTGTTGCCATGACCACTCCAACCTCTGATTGGCTAAGGATAATGATTTTCAAACAAACACACTAATGCTGTTCTCAGAAACATCTAAAACCAAATCACATTCTTTCTGTTTTAAATTTATGTGATGTGTGATGCCAAAAAAACCCTTGAAACTGGCTAAAATATACCAGTCTTTGGAGAGTTGCTGAGCATCCTGCTGAAGATGCTTCCAGTTTCCCCCAATGGTCAGTTGCTGGATGAAATTACTGCATAATTTTATACTTAAATTGTAATTGTTTTCTATTCTGACTGTAGAGAAACTGGAAAAAATATCTCTAATGATCTATAGTAAGGTTTCCTAGGCTATCAGTCTAGAGTAATATAAGTAACAGTAAAATACATATAAAATTATAATGTAATTTATAGATTTTTTTCCTTTAGATAATGGAGCTCAAATACTAGTGTCTGGAGACATGAATGATACATACCTTTGAGATACTATCTTAATATTTTGTGGGCAGTATGCTCTGAGTTACTGAAAAGCATTGAAGAGCTTTTCAATATTATGTATTTGGAAATACGACAAGTTGCCAAAAGTGGCATGAGAACTAAAGGAAATCCATATCCCCAGATATGTGTGCAAATTGTTTCAGATGCAAACCCTCCCCCCCAACATTTATCAAAATACCTTCAAGAAATTTACATCAGTAAGCTACGTGTTTGAATTCTTTGCTGATCCCCAAAATATTGTGTATCTTTTTACAAAGCACACTGAACCTGGAATATTAACTGGATCAGTAAAGCAGTGTAAATAAGTTGTTTAGACAGACTTATTCAAACAGAGAAACCTACAGTATCTCAACAATATATTTTGCATATAAAAATACAATTGATAAAATTAACAAAAATACTGAGGAGGAAAATATAGTCTTTTATTTACAATCAATGGTTCCTTAAGAATTTAGTTTAAAAATAAATATTCCATTCCACTACAGTAACTTTCACAAAGTTAATCATGTGCACATCTTGTTTTTTGAGAAAATTTAACTTTCAGATACATAGTAGAAACACACACGCACACACGCGCGCACACACACGTATACCATTACAATGTGAAAGGGGGAAAAAAAGCACCTGAATCTATTTAGCTTATTCGTTTAAGACATTTATAGCATGTTTAGTTAAGAACTACCCAAAGGAGTTTGATTCTTGAATAACAAAAAACCTAAACCAAACTAATATTCCATTATTTTCACTGTGCATTTTGTGGGATGAAAAATGCAAAGTTGAGCTCAATACAAACGATAGCAAATGTAGAACTGCTGAGTGTATGTGTTAACATTCAAGCAAAACTATGATTTTATTAAAAGCAAATCCTGTATAGACATGAGAGACTTAAACCCTGTTATGTCTGTGAAACTTGCTAGGTACACAGAGAATATTAATAGCATTGCGAGAGAATTTGCCATTTTGCTGCATCTTCAAAGAGAAGTTAACCAGCCAAAGAGGTCTGTATTTTGATGTTTTTGAGTCATATGGAGAGAAAAGAGGGAAGAGTACCAACAACAATAATGTTCAACAGTGCAACTATTCAACTCAAAATGATTGGAAAGGAAAACAAAAAACATTTCAAAATAACTAAATGAAAGTTGAAAATCATACTATAATCCTACTAAAAACACTTTCGAGAGGCCAACTCCGATTCCTCCCAAAACAATATTTCTCCATTTTTGCTTCCTATAACTTCTGAATACGGTGAAGCTTTTAGGTTTGTATTTCAGAGAGTAATAGCTGAGTACAATGACAGCTTTTCTTCTTGAGGCTGATATACCCGAAAAACTAAGTGTCATTATAATAAATATATATTTTCAAAAAACTATAAAAATAATTCTGTTTCTCCTGGCAACATATTGCCAGTCATCAGGTGGGCATTCACAGCTTTGCTGAGAGCTCCTACAAGATGTAGTACTTTTACCAACTATCTGTAAAAGTTCGTATCCAACCCCATCTGACATGGGGCATGAGCCTTTTCTCCCTTAGCAACAGGTATCATTGACGTTTCAAAACCAGTGCAATGTGACAAGAATGCATTTCATTTGACATAGCTGTTCTAAACTTGACACCTGAAAATCCGTTAAATTTCCCTCTCAAGTCTCTCCCTTTTCTGAGCTATATGCAGGTGAAACGGTGCTGTTCAGGCTACAGAAGTTGCAACTGGACCTGTTGAGCATGCACACAGATTATTTTCCTTGACTAGCACTCAAGCTCCCATAGAAGCTTGTCCAAGACAAGCTGGCTTGATTATCTGATATAATATCGTCTTTTAATTAAAACAAGCAAACAAAACCAAACACTTCAATGGGAAGTTATGTGAGGATGGACTTCTTCAAATGAAAATCCACTAGAAATAAATAGTGAGCTTTATATTGTTTCAATGGCATTTTTTACCAACATTTTCATTTTAGGTACATTACTGAGTCTCTTTACTTGGCCTCTGGATAAGTGATGGAAAATATGTTTAAAACATAATGCCAAAACACTCAGATACATCTCCCATATCACACATACTTCTGGTCTGGAATCAAGCAGAAGTCGATTACGTAACTAAATGCACAAGTTCTGCCTCCCACTCAGAGAGACAGGCTTTCTTGATATAAAATAGTAACAGAAATGCATGAAAACACTGTATTGATTGTCCAACTCTTTGAAACTGGGTTGTGTTCAACTTAGGTGAATTACTAAGGTTCAACTCGTGCTCGGTAAAGCCACATAAGTCTTTGTTGTGGTTTGGAGGATAATTGATCTCTCCTCACCCAACAGTTGAGTTTTTCTTGGACCTTTAGCAACCAGTTTGGTAACTACGTGAGTTTACTTTTAATAAAAGAAGGAGAGTGGGGAATTCTATGAATCACTGAGGAAAAACGGTGATAGGGGAGGAGTTCCCTATCCCAGTTTGCTGAATTTGAACACTACAGGGAATCTTTAAGGAATGAGATTCATAGCTGGACCTTCTAATTTCTTTACAGCCTTTCTAAAACACACTGGACTGTAACACAAAATGCATAACAGAATGAAAAGAAATCAGAAAAATGCATTGTTTTTATGTGGAATGAAAAGAAATCAGTTTTATTCCTTCACCTTCCTGTCAGATATGAAAGAAGCATAGAATAGAACTGTGACCGTGTTCCATTTTGATTCATTACAAAATGGTATCTTTCCCCCTAAAATCTAGAAGATACCCACACCACAAAACCTCATTCTAATAAAGAGAGAAAAAAAAAGAAGTATAAGAACAACATGGCTTTTATCCAGTTTACAGTGATTAGCTGCTAATGGCAATACATTCCTTAAACTACTTTACAGCTAAGAAATAAGCATCAGGTGCTATACAATATATATGTACATTTGCTGACTATTGATGCTCCAAGCAGTAGGAAATAGTGCTATATTCTTTGATCTTTACACGGTTTCTGCAGTTTCTGTGACATATTATCCGTGGATAGTTGGTCAGGATGAGCATTTGTCCAACTACAATGGAATGTATTTACAGCATGCCAAATGAGAAAGTAAAAATACAGAACTACAAGCTTGGTCCCTCTGGGAGAAGTCAGACAGAAAATGTATCATTTAAATTTTTCTAATGCATAATTCACAGATTGACAAAAAACATCTTCTTGCAGATTCAAAAAAAGATTAAAGAAACACTATCGACCAGTGAACAGATATTACAGCTCCTCTTTCTAAAGTCACTTGAGCTTAACCTATAAGGATGCTGTGTGTCAGAGTCAATATAGTACATGAATCTCAGATTGTGTCAGCACTCTTTAGGGCTTTGAGCTTATCAAATACATTACAGTTTAATGGGTATCACAAAAACACCCCACCTGCCATCTTTAGGATTATTTTGTGCCCCAATTAACTTCTAATTGCAGTGAAGACAATAGTTATCAGTGATAATAGAATTTGGCCCCATCATTTGGCCTTAAGCTGCAAGTACTAGTTTATTATTAGGAAAGGCTGAGAACTCAGATGGCAGATAAACTCTTCTTACCTCTAGGAAAATATGAAGGTTCCTGGCAGGACGACACTGGGAAACCTGAAATACAACTGCCAGGACTCTGTTAATGGATGTCTCTTTCAACAGTTTTTATAGTCAACATTTCAGTGGTCACAGCACAATAGAAGAGTAAGAATATATAAGTTCATATTAAACAATCATATGAGCAATAAATATGAGAACACAGGCACAGAATGAAGTTCATATATGAATGCAGAATTTCTGAAATATATAAAACCTAATTAAAGGATACATACAACTATACAAAACTTCTGCTATTTTGGAAGAGTCTGCTAGCTTTTACTTTAATCTGGAAATATAGCTATGATCGCTTTCTCTTTTGAAAATGTATGGCCATTGATGGTATTTTCCAGTCTGCCTTCCAGGAGTCCCTGGGGCAACCTTGGCTTAGGGGATTCAACTGCACTGTAACTCCAGAGAAGCTCTCCAGAGAATTTTAAGAATTGATGGCTAAAGCGAAGATGCCATGGCAACAGACTCATCCTCCGTCCTCCAAAAACTCCCAGAACTCTAAAACCTTTTGAGGCAGATCCTACTACAGAGAAGAAATCCATGTCTTATACTGGGATAGTTCCGGATAATTTTCATAACAGGATTCTAAAATAGATTTTATTCAGTCTCATGACCCCATAATGTCCTCTATGGATATTTTTTACTGCATGGGCCACAGGAATACTTACATAAATAAAACTATTGACATATCTAAGCACTTACACTATCAGCCTCTACAAAAAGACTTTGTATTACCTCAATATTAGATTGTTAAAGATTAACTTGAGGTGACAAAGTATGAAATGAAATTAACCAGAAATATCTAATGAAAAAAAAAAATTGCTGCCTTTAATTTACTCTAAGATGACATCTGATAGAAACAAACCACAGGAAACGCAATGCTGTTCTACATCATAGGAAAGCTTACGCTACTTGGTAATGTCCTCCCAGGAAGGTGGTGCATTCTGGGTCTAAGTTATCAGTTCAGCATTTTTATTTCCTTGCTTCTTAAAACAAATGTTCTCTTATGCCCAGTGCTTACATTTTACAAAGAGACCCTAATTTAAAAGCTTGAATTCTATGAGGTATCCAATTAAAATCATTTAAAGTCAGTTGAAGCTTGCCAAATTTACTGAAAATATTACAAAATTTAGGTGTACCACATTTTCAACAAGTGGAAAAAACAACAACCATTTTAGTAATGTTTCTAAGAAGATTTTTTTGAATTGAAAAGATTGTAAAAAAAAAAAAGAAAGAAAAGTCTTGCAGGCATTTTGAAAACAACTTGCAAACCCAAGTATTTTTTAAGAGTTCTACCAACTTTGCTTGCACAAGTTTTGAACTTTAGATCTCTAAAACAATTGCATAAAATTGTTATGGTTCAAACCCTATTGAGCAGTGGAAGCGTTTGGTAATGATATTAACAGGTCATATCTAATAATTCACTTAAAGGAGAGTCCGTTACTTAAATTTTGTATCACGTTAGCTGTACCCAGGGTAAACTCCCTTGCATATGCTCAAACCTTTGACAAATACGAAGGAAGTAGAATTTCTGTGATTCTGGGATTTCACATTGTGCAATCCAAAATGCCAGTTTTCTCACACCTAGATTGGGAATTTCTAAAACAGTGTTGAATTCCTGAGTACATAAATTTGCTACCTTATAAATACCACAAGATACATCAGACAGATATTAATTAATTAATCATTTGAAATACATATGTTTATAATTTGACAATGGTTTCCTGCATTATGTTGTTCCACACCACACTATTTGTGATATTTTAAATTTAAAATCACAACAAAGAGCTCTTCTAGCTTGGATAAGAATATTTCATTACAGCTGAGAGAAAAATATTTTATTAGGTCTTTTGACATTCTTACATTTTTCTGTCTAGAGGAACTATTTGAACTGGTGAGTCAATGGATATGGGATGCCATTCAGGTACATCTGAACTGAGTCCAATAAGTTGTATTAGACTAGGCAAACCTTTCAGAAAGATGTTCCATCCTCATTTGAAAGCATCAGAAAATGGAGAAAGCACAGCTATCTTTGCTAACTTCTTCCAGTGGTTAACTAGCGTCATTACCAACTGTTTGGAATTTATTTCTAATTTTAACTTATCTGGTTTTAATTTTTATACTGTTTTTCTTATACTTTTCCTTGCTGGCTCAAGGAACCATTTAATTCCTAGTATTTTCTCTCTTGAAGCAACTTACTGACTATAATCAAGTTACCTCTTAACTTTTTTATTTTCCTTACATTTATATGCAAATACATACGCTTATCTTCAAAAGAAGAATGCCAAAGAGAACTCTCCAGACTGCAAATCCTGAAATTTATTACCTGGCATTAATAAATTCTAAAGGCATTAAAAAAAAAAAGAAAGAAAAAGAAAAAAAGAAAGAGCGAGATCCATAACAATATTGAACAAGATCGAGACAAGTCCAAGAATGAGCAAAAACTAGGTGGATATGATTTTCTGAAATTATAAGCTTAGACTGGTGCCTAAACACAGATTAAGGAGGTGGATTTTCAAAAACACATCAATGCTGTAATGAGATTAATATTTCTAACTTGTTTGCATGTTTCTGAAATTCCACACCCACACAAGATTAAGGCATCCATTTTTAAGATATTGACCTGAAGCAATGAAAAAATGGTATTACTAAATAAATAAATACACAGTCTTCCACTGCCCCATATTGATCAGCTAGGAAAGATGTTTAGGTCTAAGAAAGAAATTGCTAACAATTTACTGGAAAATCAGGGCAATAAGAACACTGTACGTCATATGGAAAACAAAATATTTTATTCATGTTTCATGTAGAAAAAAATTAAACTGGTCAGAGATACCCTGGCTGTTTATATCTGGTTGGAGGAGATATCCTCAGCAATTCAGAAAGGTTGAAATCCTATGTAAATTTTAGCCTTCCTAGAACCGCTTAAGATGTCCAATTATTTTTCTCTGTGCTTTCTGAATATTCCATTTCTATATGTACAGAAACTGAAAATCATACGGTTTCTGTTTTGCTGCAAAAAATTTCTAAGTTAACTACAAAAATATAATATTATTCAATCTATACATTTACAACCCTATAATAAAGCACATGATAAAACATTTACATGTGTTAGTCATGGCAGAACACCTGGCTAGTTTTCATAGATTAATAAAAACATAATGAAAATATAATTTAAATTGTCAAAATATCTCAAAGACTCTAAAAGGACTTTCATTTTAAAATCAGTAAGTGGTAATGTTGTAAATAAAGAGCACTTCACAAATTATTGATACTTACTCATCTAAACTGAATTCTTCCTAATAATTTGATTTATAAATCAGTAATGTATATAATTTTCCTGGGTAATAAGCACCTACTGAATAATATGGGTTTCAATAGTGCTTTGCTTTACAGACTTTGAGAAGCTTGGCAATAATAGAAGAGTTGAAAACAAACAAAAAAAAAACAAACAGAAAAAAAACCCTCTTAAGCCACATCTACTTTGTGGTCACAGAAGTGACTTCTATGTAGTGTAGAAGTATTTTAAATTATATAGCCCGGAAAATTGTAACTGTCTAGCTATTGCTGCTTGGCTTAATTCAGTCCACTCTTTACTTTTACTTCCTTGACAGCAATGTAGACATGTACCAGAGACTTCTGTTCTGTTCCATCTTTTTATTTTCTTTCTTTTCTCCTTCTTTCCTTTTATTCCCCCCCCCCAAACTAGAAAGCTCAGGGTAAAGTCAGGCACCAAACTCAACGCAAGCTTAAAACATAACTTTTGGTGACACTTGGTGACCCCAGGATGAATACTGTTGATGCCCACTTGTTATGTCGTGTCTAAATATTTCATAATTAAACAGCTTACTTAGATATATAGTTTCTGTTAATATCTGTTCTGTAACACAATATTTTAATTAAGGTCAGCAGATGTACCATTGTCACTTCAATCACTGTCTGAAGACACTTCTGGCTATCACTAGGGGTGTAAGTGTGATATTTATCTGATGAATCCTATCCAAGAGTCTTAAAGTCTTGATTAAGAGAATGAATCAAATAGTCTGGATGAATTCTTTTTTTTCACTTAAAAATAGTTTAACTAGTAGTAGAAGATTTAAGTCATGGGTGAAGTTGGAATCAGAATCTCTCTCTTGAGAGGAAAAACAGTACAACTGAAGATGAGGAAGAAACAATGTCTCTGTGCTATATAAGTTTTTGAATCTTCTGGAAAAATAGCCTAAATTCTCAAAACTTTGGCAAATTGATAACCTGAGACAAGAATTATAAATCTGATCAAGGAATGCTTTACATCAATAATTTTAATTTTAATCCCGTTTTAGATACATTTTTCAATATTTCAAAATGAAAAGTCAATTTGAACTGAAAAATGAAACTTCACAGAAATTTTGAAACAGGATATTTCCATAATTTAAAAACTTTTTTCCATAATATATTTCTAATGAGAATTTTCAAGACCAATCCTTTTTTCACAAACAGTGCTACTCTTGTTGATTAATATTTCAAGTAAAACATTTGATTGAAAAATTCCTGATCAAGTCAAATGGCAATATACACTATCTTCATCATAGATAGAAAACCATATCAAAACTCAACACTTGTTTGCTTAAACACTCATCAGAATTGCCTTGCTTGCTGTTGTTCTTTGGCTTTTATAAGCATTATTGCTCCTGTTGTTTATCACTAATAATATTGAAAACAAATGTACTTTACCTATTTGGTGGAAGACAGAAAACTTAAATCTTTGGAATTTATTTCTCTGCAATGGGAGTAGTCAAAGTACAAATCAGATTATTTTTGCTGGTATATTATTGACTGTTTTCATAAGAATTATGTTTACACATCTTGAGTATATCTGCAGCAGCTAGAAACTCCAAAACATACAACGGAATCTTGATTCCCTTATTTTTATTTATGCAGGAATGAGAGAGATGCTCATTTAAGAAACCTGCAATATATGAAATCTTCAAGTTAATTAATGAATGAGGGTCTCCACAACTGCTGTTTTCCTTAATAAGCTTACACTTCTAGGGATGACTTTCCCTTAGCTTTCATCACAGTTTCTCTATCTAATTTGCTGTATGGATAACCCATGTCTGTCTCATGTATATTCTTTCCAGTTTCTAAGCAAAAGACTAATACCTTCCCCCATTACCTCTTTGTACTTTTTTGCTTCACCTAATTTCTCTTCGTAACCAACTTCAGACACCATTATCATAAAGAAGGGGATTTCTCTCTTATGGACAGCAAGCAGAAGCTTGTTTTCTCCAGTTTGTTGTTCCTATTTATAGGCTGTTACCTACTTGTATTTAAAAATCACTTTTCTGTTTTACCTTAAATTCAATTCTGCTTCAAGATCTCTCCTTCTAAGAGCCCAAATCCTTAAAATGCAGTAAGAATCTTCAAGTAATAGTGGATATTCTGTAGGGTTTTTTTCAGGCCCTGCTACTTTACGGGCAATGGTTATAATGTTACAGGACAGCGAGACTTTTATTTCTTGCTCAAGTTTTACTTAGTAAATTAAATTTTATATATATATATATGTATGCTGGACACATTCTTCATACAAATATAGGGGAACAAGAGCAGGCTGCATAATATATTTTAGAGCGAGATATTCACTGTTTAAAATAAAGCTTTCAATAGAATTGAAAGCCAGAGATTTAATGGCAAATGTGTAACTTCACGGAGACATATTGTTGTATTTTAGTTCAATGAATAATGACTAATAAAACCATCATTTTATGGAATTGATATTTTCAATATATACTGAAATAAAAATATAAATTTTCATCATTTTTCTTTTGAAGCTCATTGAAGCAAATTTAGGAAATGTTAGGTTAAAACCATAAAAATAATGAATCAGTTATGCCATCAATCATAAAACTAAAGAATTTGAAGCTATTTCTTTTCATGTGCAAAATATTGTTTCCATTTCAGTGTATGGCATAAGCTGAAGCTTCTATAAAAATATTTATAGTAAAATACAGCATAAATCTATAATCACATTTAATCAGTTTTAGAAAGATGCGTCCAATACTTAGACACTGTAAATTATTTAGAATCAGTCAATTTTACCTCAGTTACTGCTGAAGTAACAAATTATGATGTAATAGTCTTTTGTGAGCTGAATGGCATATTTGCTCTCATCTACATAAAGCCATGTAAATAACCTACAGGTTGTTAGTCATTACTTAACTCAGCATCCAAAATGCTCATTTTAGCTCTTCCATATTAATGCATTATGCACAGAGTACTTAAATAACCATTAACAACCAGATGCATTTTAAGCAATGTAAGGAAGAGTTACAGAAAATAATTTTGACTTCCCATGTAAAAACCTTCTTGGAATTCCCTCCACTGAATGTACAAACTCCTCTGAAGGAACTGAAAAGTCTTTAGTAGATTGTCTTGGAACAGATCAACAAAGCAGAATTCAGTATCTAATATAAGGTGCTCCCTGGGCCACGAGTATAGTAAAGCATCATGCAAGGTATGAAGTCACACTATCATTTTCATCTTTCTTCTTTCAATTGGCAGTCACATTGGCTTCCTTTTGACGTAGTCTTTCTTTCTGTTAAAGAAAAAGAAACAATTTTATTATCATTCTTGTCTATAATTTTCCATCTCTCAAGTTGCCATGAGCATTTGGTCTAGAAGTCTGAGAAGTACTAAATGAGTCACAGTAGATTAAAGTTTTCTTTAATTAAAAAAAATTAATGCCTGGAGCACTCAAGGAAGGCTAAGAACCAGTTCATTACTTACTGTAGAGAAACTGAGCTTGCTTCAGCTACACACTTGTCAAATACTATGTACCTTTAAAAATATGCAGCTCTGTGAAGACCAGTGCAGCTAGAGAAAACCAGATAGATTTCAAATTCATGTGAATCTAATACCTTCCCTTGTCTGGAATGGTTTCTGCTGACATAAAGGCTCTAATTTAGCATTAGCTATATTATGTTGTTTAAGGACCTCTTCCTAAGCAAGCGTAGTCATTCATATCTCTGCTGCCCGTCCTGCAACTGATATGCTCTGCTGGGAATGGAAATAATATACCGAATCCTTCATGTACATTTCCTTCCCTTAGTCTCTTGCTTCCTACAGTTTGAGAAATGCTGATCTAACCTATGTGCCTTCCACACAGACAAGAAAGGTTTTATCTACAGTGTAAATTATTAGTCCTCTTTTTGTGTCATTATCAAAAAAACTGGGAAAAAACAAGGAACAAAATGAGGATTTAACCCCTTCTACCATTATTTAACAGAGCAAACAGATTTTTAAGGTTTTGAAAAAAAACCACAAACTCAGCCATTGGACAAATATATGCAGTGAGCCTCGATGCACTACAGAGCATGGAAGAAAATACAAGAGACTTCAGCGGAAGGGGGGAAGAAAGCAGCTCTTACCATATTTTGTTATCCAAAATAGCAGAGCCATGCTTAGGCACAACTAAACGAGGTTTTAAACTTAACTGTTGCACTACCATAGGGCATGAGCTTAAAGATTTCTCCTTGGGAAGAAAGTCACTCTGCTACGCTCAAACTAAGCATACTGCGTCACACTTCAACAGCAGCAGAAACCTGCCATCATTCTGAATGACAAGAATAGTGTCACAAAACCCCTTCTGAATGTCATACTGAGAAACACATCATACCAGGCTAGCTGTAGGATTGATTTTCTTCGTTTCAACTTTCTTCTCTGCAGTTAACTTGCTTACTGATTGCTGAGCCACTTTAATTCTGAAACAAAATACATAGAAAAGACATCGTTAGATTCAAAGAAATTAAAGCTGTTCTGGCTCTGCTTGGTATATACTCTAGCTGTAAGAACCATCACCCAAACTTTTTTTAGGCGCATTAGCCCAACAAACTGCTATCACTATTCAAAGGCACTTAGTAAAGTACCAAAAGTAGATCAGAGAAAAATCAAAAGCAAAAGGACAGTCTGCCTGTATTGCTCACTGAAAATGTCACCAGGCAAACAATTTCTCTGTTCTTGCAGGATCTGGGTTTTATGGAGTATCTTCCCCACCAAAAAAGCTGCAGTATCAAGGCAAGAAGATACTCCTCTGAAAAAAAAACGAAAAGCTAGCTGGCTCAATCTGTTGTATATATAGAATATACTATTTTAGTAGGCCATTTGCCAGGCTACACATTATATTTCCTCTGAAAACCTTAAAATGAAAGCATCTGCCAGTTTTTCCTTAATGTTTTCCCCATTGATTTACATGGAATGGCTGACCAGCCTCAATGATGTGGTAATAAGAGGAGAGGCAAATTACAAGGGGTTCTTGTCTAGGGGTAGTTAAACCTGTCTCGTGTGCAGCTACAGACTCCAGTCTACTATTGAGATAAGGAGAAAGAAGAACACAGATCTGATTCCTCCGTTTTTTGCCTCTTGCTCTTAGGGTCTTCCATACAGAACCCTTGTTTCTGTGGGGATTTAACAAGAAGAACCCAATCAGAAGTTTAATCAGGAGGAAAAGGAGAAACAGAGAATTTAACAAAAAGGGACTTGACTCTCCTCTTACAGACAGCGGAAAGGGCAGGGGAAATTATGTGCTAAACAGTGATAAAAAGGAAAGAAAATTCTTGGAACTCCTAAGACAGCTATCAGTGCCTTTAAAATGCTGGTGCTATAAACACCTACTTTACAATTCTACATGCAAAATGCAAAGGGAAAGAAGTTGCAAGTTAATTTTTACAAGCAAAGAGAACTCAGCAAACAAATTATTTTCACTAATGCACACCAAATCAGTCTTTTACTATAAACAACGCATTTCTTGGCACTCTTGAACTGAAAAATTCTACTTTCTTCTCCTATTTAATTTTTTCCACTGGCAAAAATAATTGCTATGGCCAGTCAAAAAGTATTTAAAATACCATGTCCAGTTCAAACCACTTTTGACACACTCAATTTTTGAGGAATTTTGGAAGAAAAGCAAAAAGGAAAGTGGATTATAGCTGCAATTTCTGATGTGTACTTCCTTGCTGTAACACTAGCAGCAAACTAGATTCTGGAAAACTTCTTTTAAAAATATAGAACACATTCCTAAGTTCATTATTGTGTTTATCAATGCTCAGTGTTGGAAACTAAAATTCCTTCTCTGAGCTATGTATTTTAGAAGCTTCTGCTGGGTAGTTATTGGTGTTGTCTCACTTTCTAGTGCTTAAGAACAAGAGGAAACAGTTACACTACTTTTAAGTAAACTTATTTTCGACACTATTTAGCTACAACATTGATTCAAGCTGTGAGTACACCCTCAAATACACAAATATGAAATTATTATTCTGTACACTTTTAAATATATCTGAAGTCTTTTTAAAACTTAATTAGTGTTCCTGTTCCTACAGGTAAACAACTAAGCAGCAACACACCATTCCATCTTTTTACAATTTGTTGTTAATCAGCACAGTTTACTTCTTAATGATGGATGATAGCAGCCACTGGACTGCATGGTATTCCTCACAGCTATGAAGTTTATGCAAAGATGATGATGTATTTCAGGTGACGGTATTCAGGTTTAGCAGAATCACACCAAGGGATCAACTTCTAAACTCTTCCCTATTTTAAGCACATTTTCTCTTTGATCACATTCTCTTTGGTCCCAGGAGTGTTTTCCGAATAGTTTTAAAATGTTTATAGTCCATATTTTCACCTGAAGGGAGAATTCTAGGGATTCTAAACTTTTAGACTTAAAAAGAAAATTATGCCTGTCACTGATTTAGGCCTAGTTCTGTGTATTTTATTCCATATTTGCACAATTTCCAGGAAACCTGGATTTTTTAAAATAGAATGCATAGTTTGGAAAACAAAACAAAAATAAACCAGCTCACTAACATGATTTGAATCATGTGATATTTGGCTCATAAAAATGACAGACTAATTATATATTACACTTTGGTCTCCTAGAGAAAAAACCCATCACTTTGCTATCATATGATTGCTAATATTAGCAGGCATTATCAGAACCATAAATGCATAATTTAAAAGGAATGTAATTCTTTGGGATTTTTAAAATTCAGATTTAAATTTTAATTTTCAGGCTCAATTTTAAGAAAATAGTTAGCTCAGTAATTACATCAGTGAAGCACCCATGCTGTAAAGTGCCTTATAAATAAAAATAATTCTTTGTTAAACATGGACAAGATACTAGAACTGGCTTTTGTGTTTGGAAGCACAATTCTTGAAATGAGAAAAATGAAATAGTATGAAAACTATCAAATTCAAAATCATAAAATTGGCTTACAGCAGAAGTCTAATCTTCATATTTTTTCCGCTGTTTTACTTTCATTAAAAAAACCCTAGGTATGAACACATAATTGTAATTGTCCGTCAAAAGCTATGACAGCCTTCCATCAAAACTTACTAATACGATATTCTTTACCCGCATCTAAAGTTGAATGTATGCACAACATTTGATTGAGTCTGTTACTCAAACAGATAAATAAAAACAAACAAATCACACACTTAAAGAATGATTAGCTAGCAACTAGACAAACTCTGTTAATTCAACTTAGGTATGCCTCTTCTCTGTTCACTCTATTTTTTTTTCTACCACCTTTCCTTAGCACAAATAGAAATAATTTTCCATTTGTATAAATCATATAATATCATAACTTTGTTTGAAAAGATTTTCATTTAAATACTAAAAATTAGAAGTATATTAAAATTGGAAGTAAAATTAGAGATGAATAAGGTACAGAAAGAACAAAAATACAAATAAAGTACATTCAAAAGGATAGAACTAAACTACTAATTATTTTCTGATCTTTTCTTAGACCGAAATATTATTTTATTAACCAATCTGCAGATACACCACACAACATATTATTATTTTTAGTTAACTTTAAAAAAAATATTACATGTATTATAAAGTTGAGGCATTAATTGTAGTTTATGAGAATTTATATAAATATGAATTAACTTCTTATAAAAGTATAAACTTTCTCGACTACTTTTAATTGTTCAGCAATTACTTGTTCAAAGTCTGTTTGAAGTAAAACAAAAGCTAAGTGATAGAATGTCAAAATGTAAGGTAAATAAATATTCTGTTAAATTTCCCTTCTTCCTTGTGAGTAACTGTGGTTATATAATGATAATGAAAGGAGCCAATTTTAACATTTATACTTTATAGAAATCAGGTGGAATAGAAAAGAATTTGAGGGCGTATGGGAAATCCACTGAAGTCTTGTATTCAGTATAAGGGCCATCAAAACATCTAAAGAGGACTTTGAAAAACATTACTAAAACAGTTACTGTTGATTTACTAGGCTAAATGTGTCTTAGTGACACTGTTTAGGGGGTGAGATTTACAAAGTATAGGCTTAAAATGTTTACTCACTTCATCTTGTTACTTAAGCTCATTCGTTACTTAAGTATTACATGAGACACCAAATAGAAGTTGGGAGATGATGCAGAATCTTAGATAGCAAAAGGGCTCCCTAGAGAGGCAGGGAAATCATTAAGATAGTATAATAGCCAGCTGGAAAGATAATAGGGACTGGTAAATTCTTCAACTTAGGGAAGTTCAGTTAATATGTGTTCTGACAAGAATCTCCTCAGAGCCTTATTCTGGAGAAACAGTAGCAGAATCAAGCCCTGAGATAGAGCTCCACAATTTACAACTCACAGGTGTAGGCTGAACAACATAAACTAAGCATCCCACCAACCACTCTATACCCCTTTCTTCTGAGTTTTTGTCGTGTGAATTAATGCACAGGAGAGCAGCTTACATGAACCGCACATTTACAAAGGTATGACCATGAGGGGGAGTTTGGAGATGTGCAAAGGAATGGACTCAATGAAAAGATATTTTTTTCTTCCTACACCAGTATAAAATAGCATGGATGGACACACTAGGCTAGCCATATTTTAGAGATTTCATGGAAGAGAAACTGGGATTGAATCTAATAGATGTGAAATCAAAGAGGAAGAAAGGAGACTAGAAAAGTCAACAGAAGTATATCTAAAACAGAAGAGCAAGAAGGGATAGAAGTGTGTAGTAAAACACGCTAGAAAAATAGTGACAAGGACACTTTTGAACAGAGAGCACTAAAGAGGACAAAGAGACCAGAAAGGATGGTCGAATAGCTGGCTCACAACACAGACAGAAAAGGTGTGCATGTGCTAATTTAGCAAGCAATAACATGAGGCCAAAAAATTAAGGAATGCAGGTCAGTTAAGCCTTGATATCTGACCAGCTGCAACATGGCTGTGTTCAAAAGAAAAGTTACTCTCCTTCAACAGTGAGCAAAAGTGGTCAATATGAATAATGAATAAAGAATAATGAATATGAATAATCAATATGAATAATGAATAAAGGAGATGTGGTGTCAACTATAATACTGAGCAGTATTGCACATTACCACACAGTATGGAAAACAAAATTGGATGAATTTATCAAAACAATGTATCTTTAAATAGGAGAACCATGACTCCAATACTGCATATGGATCTTTACTATAAGCAATGGGAATATAATTGGCTTTTTCCTGCCTCTATGTGGCGGTTGTTGTCTTCCCCTGTAATTGGATGCAAGTCAGGCCTCTTAAATCAGAAGATATTAGTGAAAAATAAAGACATTATTTTTATTCAAAATTATTATTTTTCTTTTGTAACCAGAGACACAGAAACTAAATCTAAACATAAGCCTGTATTTATTAAAAGTTCCCTTCATAAGCTTATGAAAATACTTTCCCTCCTTACAGGAAAAGATATTATCAAGCCAGGGACTAACCAGATAAACTCATCATCATTTTCACCCCTGCTTCCCATTCAAGTCAGACAGAAGAAGGTGTGAACCGGCACACTCCATGCTGCGAAGTCCCCAGTTAGGGAAACTAGAATCCCTTCTAGACAAGCCAGTTGCTACTCATGTATGTTCAGGCTCTGCTGGTGTGTGAACACAGAGACCAAATTATCTGGTTCTCTCTCAAGCTCTTGATATTCTGGAATAATCCATTCTCTTTGCTTCTACAGCTTCCATGCAGCTGGTGGATTATGTGGATAGCTGTGGGTTATGAAATAGCTTGGAATGACAATTCTGTGCCACCTGAGCTTTCCATGACTTGAAATTCAAACTTCTCCCATAAGACTGTGTTGGCATAGGAATTGTTGTGCAATCCAAATCTTCAGATATGGGTGGAGATGAACAAGCAGGGGTAGCTACAGTCAACATCAACTGTTTAACCTAGAGCCAAGCTGCATACCCAGACCAGATCCTTAACACAGCTGAACAGTGACTCCCCTTGAGAGACTAAGAAATATCCCCACAGCTCAAATTCCTTTCATGTGTTACATGCCTTACTGCTCTCAGTCATATGATAATTTCTGTATGCAATCTGTAAGCTAATCCTTAAGTAACAGCACCGTTTCCTGAAAACACTGTTAGCCCATGCAATGTAACAGGCTACATTTCAGTCTCAAAATTTTAGAAGACAGATGCCTATGTATTACCTGGCCTGGCAGATGATTTTATAGAGTTCTTGGTTAACTTCACAATTAGGAACCTTATAACAGACTAAGAAGTTTGACCACTGTCCACTTCTATTACCGTGTGGTACAACACAATTGCCCGATCAAGCCTTCAGGCTTAAATCTTCTGGAAAGAACTTGGTCATTATTGATCAAATCTTTAAACTGCATTTAGAATATATGTTCACTAACTAAATCAGTACAAATACAGTAAAATGTATGTTGTCAGTGGAATTTGTCTCCAAACCTCAAATTGGTAATATGTTTGATATGTTTCTATTTTTTCTGGATCTACTGACAGTGTTTTGCTTATCTGTATAAAGTGGGTGAGAAATTTTAGCTCTGTAGTCACAAGAAAAAAAATCTGTTTTTATGCTTTTAGGAAAGCTGGTGCATAAGAAAAACCAATAGGAAGAAAAAGGCTACACCAATTCAAATCAAAAATATGCTTCAGTCCATCTAAGCTGGCCACTGGCAGATACCTAGGAGCATATAAGGACAGGCAAGGCATAAGTGATAATCCCTGGAATACTTTTGCAGCTGGAAACTCTCTTCATATGTAACAGTCCTTCATGGATTTTTCTAATATGAGTTTGTACTGTCACCATTTGGAAGCAATGTGAGCTTTTGGCATCTGTGACATCTTGTGGCAAAGTGTTCAACAGTTTAAGTATGTCTACTGTAGAGAGGCATCACTGCATTTGGCTTGTACCAGCTGCTTGCTAATTTCATTTGATGCTCTTCAACTGTTGTACTAGATGAGGTATGTAATGACTATTTCCCATTCACCTTTCATGCTTGTACAGATCCCTATCATACCCTCTTCAGTAGGGTTCTTTCCAAGCCAAAGAATTCCCCTTTATTTAAATGATTCCTTATGCAGAAGCTGTTCTGTACCTGATCATTCTTATTCTTACCTCTCCTAGCTCTACCACATGCTTCTAGAGAAGAACTACACATGGATAACTGTAGATTCATATAATGATTCAGTGATGGTTTCTGTTTTGTTGTATAGTGCTTTCCTAATAACACCTAAAAAGAAACACTATTTCTTTCCAAGAGCAAAAGCCTTGATGCAGCGCTTTGCAGATCTGTTGTATGCTCTGTGGGAAATAACCATTTCTGTTTTGCAGCACATGCCTGTAATTTGTAATTATTTCCTCAATTTGCCCCATAGCTACACCTTAACCTCAGAAACACGTAAAAATCCTCACTTTTTTCTCTGTCTGCATTGCTAAACAATCTGGTACAACTCTTCATTAATTCATGTATCAGCTACTTCAACCCTACCTTTCTGGTATAGACAAAGGCTACACTGGCCACCTAAAATCTACTCAAAATGCATGTGGAATGTAGACATGTAGAATGTCACCTTCTTCTCTTCTCTTTCTTCACACAATCACAATTAACTTAAACTCACTCCAAAAGCTTTTGTATGACAATGAACCATTAGCCTCCAGCCTGGTAATGCTGTAGGGCTCATTGATCAAATTTCAAATGGCATAAATCAATATTGATCAAATTTCAAATGGCATAAATCCATAAAGTCACCTAGGGATCCTGATGATCATATTTCAAATATTTCCTTAAAACTCATTTATGTTGTGATGTCAGTTTGCCTCATTAGACCATTAGTTTAATATCAAATGAAATAAACAACATTTGTTACACCCATCTTTTGGCTTTTATCATCCATGCAGTTTGTATGATAACTGGATGATGCCCTGTTTTGGAGTGTTTGACTAATGCTCAGGACAGTGTTCTACCGTAGTACAAATTGATCAAAATGGCTGCAAATCTAGACTCTGACCAACTCTCATTGTATTAGGTAACATACACGTCATACAATAGATGAAAGAGAAATGCACTTTTAAAATCAAACTATAAAATAAATCTGGTCTTCCAAAATAGATATAATGTCTTGAACCAAAAATTATTTCTCCTCCTTGCTCACTGTGATATTGAAAATGAAAATATAGTCCACTATTTCCTCTACAACAAGTGTTTCTGTCAAATTTCAGCCATTTGTTAGGCATAAGATAGTCTCATAATTAGCTTAATCAATGGTTAAAAATATTAAATATTGTATTGGCCAGCACTGCTAAGAGATTTTGCACTTTACATGTTATCTCTTATGACCGTGTGGTGTTACAAACAAGGACTCACGAGACTTACTCTTTTCCTGTGCAGAAATAAAGGGCAATGAATACAATTCATTTTGTATTTAATAAATGGAAGAGTTGGGTAGAAAGCTATAGCCAGTTCCAATTTACTATAGTAAAAGGAAATTAGTTGGGCACTGCTCAGTGATTTTTCTTTTGTTAGGACATTTTCATCTTTACATTAGCTACCTACACTGCTACAGTCAGAGCCTCTGCTTTTCAAACCTCTCATTGCCTTTGTGGCAAAAAAAAAATCACTATGGTTTTTTTTCACACGATTAAGCTGAAACCATCAACATGTTTTGTGCTAGAGATGAAATTCAAGAACAAAGAAAGCATTTTAAAAAAAGGACCTTTTATAAAAGGTACCATTAAAAAATAGGACTTCTTTCCTATTTTTAAGATGAAGTATATAATTCTGTTCATTAAATAATGATTATGTCTTCTCCAGCTATTGAGACAGACTTTGGTTTTCTTTTTCTTTTCTAAATTCTGACCTATAAAATTTAAATGTATGTTCAATCTGAAAGAGATGCCTTAATCCAGCATGGTAACTATTGTAGCAATCTTATCTTTGCAGTGTAAGCAGTGGGTCAAATTAACAGCAGTAATTCCTTTTATATCTATTTCATATTTAAAGGGTAACACCCATAAACACATAATGATAATCCTTGTCACATTTCTTTTGCAAAACATACAATCACAGTTTGTAATGGAACTACTGACTCGGAACTATTAGTATTTTTTCTGTATTTATACTTTTTCCCTATATTCAGACTTGGCTAGGATATCTTGTTAAAATGTACTTTAACAGATCTTGAATGCTTTAATAGACTTATAGATAGGCATTCAAATATATATATATAGTATTTAAGTTGTTATAAATACATATTTGTTTTGATTCTGAATTCATAGACATGCCCACTGTAAATAAAATTAGTAGTCTAAAAAAAGGAAGTGAGAATGGAATTATACGCAATCTACCATGGTGTAAGTACTTTGTTGCCAAAAAAAAACCCCTTTGTTTTAGTCTTCAATTCAGTTATCATCTCAAAATTTTATGAACAGAAGAAAGCATAAAAGCAGTTGATGTACCTGGATGCACAGACATACTAAATTATAAAGCTGTCAGCAATAAAACTGGGTTTTGATGCAAAACAAAACAAGAAAAAGTCTCCAACATTTGGTGACTATTATGGTGCATTTACATTAAGCTCTTTGTCAGAGATGAAGAGGTGATCATCAAAGCAAATTTTATTGTATTGTAGTTGCATTCTGGTATTGAAGGGAATACTATGTCTGAAGGAAAACTGTCATCATATTCCTGTCAGGAATATGGTTTTGAAAATTTTCTTCATTTTATCTCTATAGTAATTTATTTATTGTATCGTATCGTATCGTATCATATCATATATCATACCATATCATATCTGTCTAGGTTTGTTATCTAGCTGTAACTCTGTCTTGCATTCCTAAATGGTGTGCAAATTTTGCCCAGGAAAGAGACAATGATTCAACTATATTTTGCAGGCAGCTAATTTATTTTCATGGTAGGTTAAATGCAGGGCAGCTCAGTTAAAGTGTTTCCTTTACTTTAAGAAAAAGTCTCATAGAAATCTAATTAGATTTCTACAGTTGTGTTACATTTGGGAGCCAAGTAGTTTTTAGACAAAACAGGCTCTTGCAGCTGAGACTGTCATTTAGTTCAAGGCGGTACTCTTTTTTTTCTAAAATTCAGAGATTTTAAAGTTGTCTGTTATACAACGCAAAGTAGTTAGTTTCGAGTCTAAAATTTCAATTTTGGAATCTTAGACCTTTTGACCTATTTTTACTACTATTAATTTTAACCTAATACATTTTTAATTATACCTTTGCATAATGATAATTCTGCATATTATAATTAAATTTTGAATTTTCTGAGCCATATTTCTTGAAAGACAAATTATAATCCAATATTAACATTTCAATATAAATGTAAACAATGAAATCCATTTTTAAATATCTATGTGACTAGCTAATTCAGACACATTTTCGCTGTTTCTGCACCTCCTCCTGAAATTTGAAGGGTAATCCAATTGTATATGTGTTCACATAAGGATATCAATGCCTCAGTTTCAGAACCAAAGTTTGAAAATATTGACTTACACTGCCAATTCTTCCTCTTTAAAATTTTCTTCAAAACAAAAGAATTGGTTCATGATATAAATTACAATCTTTAAAAATGCAAAACAAATAGTGCATCCAATTAATTAGCCAGTTAAGGAAGACAGCTGTCCATTCCTGTCATACTAAGGTTTTTAGTTACCAATGTGCACAATGACTCTTAGCTTGCTTTCAAACTTTTTTTGGACAGCAGCTCATCAACTGTTAGTGTCATACTTTGTAAAACAGAACTCTTACAATGTCATGACTTTACAGGACATTTTCAGGTGATGAAAATAGCTTTTCCATCATTCTAATCTATTGATTTCGTGATGTTGTTCTTTTCAGTAACACATCACAAAACAATTTAGGATGATGAAAACAGTTGTTCTGTCATTCTAATTATTTATTACACAAGGCTCCTCATTTCAGCAGCTCACTGTCTTGATGAGTAACCCAAATTTTGAATGTAAAGGACAATGAGATTAATGAAACTTTGTAAAAATAATTTGAAGTGAGCAGTCTATATAATCCAGAAAGTGTCAGTACTTTTAAGTATTATAGTAACTGGTGGTCTGCATTCTACTGGTGTTGCTTTACATTTACGAATAGGAATAAAGGTATCCATCAAAGGAGCTGATGAAATATTTGTGCTGTATTTTTATTTGTACATTTTATTTATATAATTATATATAAATTATATATATAAAATATATATACACAGAGCACAGAATATAGCAGTTTACTTAAACAAAGATTTATTGAATATTGTATTAAGAAAGTTTAAGAAGTTATGTAGTGTTAAAACATTTACAAGGCATTTTAAATCAATTTCTTTGAAGAGATCATTGTATGCCATCAACAAACTGCTAATTACACAAAAAGGAATGGATTATGGTCTGAATTTTTTTTTTCCTTGGGTAGTTAATTTCTATTCCTCCTAACTGCTTTTGGAAAAAAAAAAAGTAATGATTCAGCAGAAAATATATCCCTGAGATGACCCTTATGATTATTATAGCAATCTGCTAATGACTGTTTATTTTACACAGTTTTTAACGTGTAAAATAAATTTGCATATTGATCTAGACACAAGGAAATAAAAGATTCTTTGTAAATATTTGTAGTTGTCAAAAAAAAAAAATCAATCTAATCATAACAGTCGATACAAAAAGCTACAACTTTCAAGTGTTTAAAACCTGTAATATTTGTAAAACAATGTTGATAAGGTTGATAACTGGGAATTTATAAATTCTACATCTTGTTCTTTAAAAATCTACTTCTACATGAACCTAAAAGCCCCACTGATTTGGAGCAAAATGGAAAATGTAATTGTAAATGAGTTTACTACTTTTGCCAATGCATTTAAAGACATTTTTCTCTAAATCTGTGTCAATTTGGAATAAGCACCTGGATTTATATTTCATGCTGAAAGTGATTAATTCATTCTTTTCCAAAGCATGACCACATGCTCTTTAGGTCTTTTCAAATGAATTGAGATATGGTAAGCATGGTGTGCTTGTACTGGAATTGTTTTCTCTTTGCAAAAGATTTTAAGCTTCTTTAAGAAAATAAAGCAAATAATTGAAGGTTTTTTTTGTTTTTTTGGTTTTTTTTTTTACTCTAACTAATAAAATCAGGAGACTGTGGTGAGATCTAGCGGCAAGTAGTTTGATGTCCTCAGCAGGACACCAAAAGTCAGAAGTAGTGCTGTAAATTCAGTGTGGGGCTTCGACACTGTGCTAAGTGTGGCCTGAATCTCTGGGGCTTCCCTTTGATGCAAGTGCAGTATATTAACTGGAAAAGCATTCACTTTTATTTGTCTGTACTGTCTGCGACAGCAATATCGCCTCATTTAGGCTAGTTCAACATGAAAATGCACAGAGAAGCAATCTGTTACAAATTAGCACAGCTCCCCTTTCATTTTACTAGCTAGTAATTGGAAGGGGTTACAAAAGTGTAATTTATCAGATTATATGTGTTTATCTTTTTGTGGGGACAGCATGCCTTTGGTGAATTTTCCTACGCACCCTGAGGGAATAATCTTTCCTTGATGTCCATTAGATCTGAAAGAAAACAATGACGCCTGTGAAATATAGGAGTATAATTTGTTGGGTTTGAGAAGGAACAGTTTCCCAGACATCTAAAATGGTATTAATGACTTTATTAGAACCTTACCGTTCCTTGGAAATGCTTTTGCTCTCTCGTTTCCAAATGGTCTTGAAGTCACTGCAGAATTCGTACCACACCGTGAAAACGTAGTTTGGTGTGATCTCCTTCTCGCCAGGCTTTGGCTTTATCCCAAAGTATCCCACTGTTTCTTCAAAGCTACGAGGGAAGGGGGGGGGAAAAACTGTCAACACATAAGCCCACTGGGGAAACAGTTTCTCTGAGGGCTGGTTCCTCATTCAGTAGTCAAGGCTGGTAATTACCATAACTTCCCGTTAGCCTTGGAAATCATAGCAGCAATTCAAGCTGAGTATAACTAACCTTCCAACACCTACCTCATTCCCAGGAGGATAACTTACAGATGCATGAGCCATCATAGAGATATGTCACACGGGCAAATCATGGGCATTCAATTTTAATGAGAAAAACTTAACTTCTTGCATTTCAGGAAATGCTATATTATATCTATTTCTTTAATTTTATTCTGCAACACTCATGGAGATCTTGTTCTCCCATTTATCTTTATTGAAGGACTATGAAGTCACATGTCAAGTCAGGAAAAAATCTCCAGGCTTGCTTAAAAATAACCTTCAAGTACTTAGGGAGAATTCGGAGTAGCAACAAAAAAGCCACAGACAGTGCCAACAGGCAGTTTGCAAAGTTTTTACTGAAAATAAATCATCTCCTTCCACATGTGTCAATAAGCAGATAATTAATTTTATGAAAATACATTGCCAATATTTTAATGCTTTTTTATTTTATAATGTGGCTACTGAATTGATATACAGCTGGATATTTTCGAAGTAGCCTTTTATTATAGACGATCCTTCCAATAGCATTTTAACTGATTGTGCATTTTTAACCTTTATGATATTGCTTTGTATAGATAAAATGGAATGATTCACATGACTAGGTACATGGAGACTTATCTAAACAAAAGAAAAGTATGTTCACTTTTGCAAAGGTTGAATCATTTTTCTCTGCAAAGTAGCTGTAACCATCCTGAAAGATTTGGTGATACTTATGAAAAAAAATGCTATAATTTAAAACAAAAGGTAACAATGTATTTCAAAATAACTCATTTTTCTTGAAATATTGATTTTATTTAAGCAAAAGAAAGTTATATTCTTCCTAAATCTAGAACACAGGAAGTGTAAATCTTGAAAATAATAAGAGGTATTTTGACTTGTAAGGGGTCCCCAACTATACAACAGATGTTACTTGAGTAACAGATGCAGCTTCAGCAAATATTTCTTTCTTAACTTATACTTGCATTTGCATAGTCCACATTGCATGTTTTCATACAGAATTGCCAAGGTTAGGATCAAGCTTTTTTGCCTTAGGTTGAGAGTGAAGCTTTTAGCTAGGCTTGAAGAATATAAAGTAACCATCAGATGTTACCCCCAAAAAGTAAAGGAATATATACTCCAGCTGCTTCACAAAGTAAAGAAGCTTGGATTTTAGCCACACAAGCCAATATGCTCTGTTTTTTTTGATATTTTAAAGATGGATACAGCTTTTAGGACATGCTGAAGAACATCACGTATTGCTCAAGGTGAGCTATTAATATAATAGTTTTTTAAATCCTCATATATGATAACCTTAACCTTTTAAATTTCTTACATAAGTTTTGTATGAAACATGTAACTATATTTCAAGTTAATTGGTGATCCATGGTAAAGGAATCACAATGAAATAAGTATGAATAAGCCCATAACATTCAGAGTTGAAGGGTCCTGTAGTGACACTACAACGAGAAAATAAATAAAAAAAACCCAATACAGCTTTAAATATCTGTGTAAACCATTCTGTGATTCCAAACCCTAAAAATACTAAAATACCTTAGTCATAATCACATGGTTAAAACAGTTTATGTCTACTGGGCAATGTCATTTCCATTACATTCACTTACATTCTGAATTCCTGCACACTCTCTCTCACTCTGCCTTCATCCTGACACTTGCTCCTCATCCTGTCTTCATGTTTCATCTTCAGCCCTTCCCCCAGTAGCACTGCTTTGCTTTCACCCAGCTTAATCTAGCTTCCTGGGCTGCTTTCTGACTTTCAAAAGTAACAGATCTTTTTAGCAGAATTTAAAATACAACTAATTCCTTAGGTCAACTGCAAATTAAGTGTACCTCCATACCCTGGAGGTCTACTCTGCCCCAGAAAGGCTACAAAGCAGGTAGAATATGAAAGAGCCTGTGCCACAAAAGGTAGGTTTGTAGCTAGGTAGAAAGGAAATAAGCCAGCCAGCCACCCTCGACAAATGAAATGAGGAGGTAAAGCCCCAGCTGATGTCAGCCAATAGGCACCAGTTCAGCCAGTTTAGGCACCTTCTGCAAGCAAATGGAGACAGTTCACCTAAGACTTGAACTGCATTTGGGAGGTGCTTACCTCTCTTTTCCTGACTGTCTAGGAAGACCAACCTAAGTGTCTCAGTTAGCAGCCCAGAGTCACTGGGCTCAGAAAAGCAACATAAAAATCCAAATTACCACAGATCTGCCTTTAGTGACCATGAAGAAAAAATATTGATAAGAAGTTAAAAATTAATTTACCCCAATTGATTTACAGCAGTTCCATAGCTAATACAAACAAGGTTAAAGGCAGATCCTTCATTCTCACAAAACTATAGTTTTGTAAACAAAATTTGTTAGAAACACTAACTTATTAAATATTTTACTGTCTATCTATAAATCAATTTATCTCACTCCTCACCCTGTTTTGCCTCCTTTGGCCTAAGTAAGGCCAGATATTCAGGCAATAAAAACATTGGGATTTCACTGTTTCTTAGTATACTGGATTCAATAGCCGAAGTGCTGAAAATATTCAGTGACGATTAAATACATTTTTACTACATTAAGTAGTTAATCAGTTATTACAATAGTCTGTAAAACTCTGATTCAATTCAATGTTGACAGTAATTAAAACCTCAAACACAGTATACTGGCTAAAAACTCAACTGAACTTTTTCCTGGAAGACTACATAAGAATTTTTCAGAAAGCATATTACTTCTTTGAAGTACAGATCCTTTTTCCTGTTTAATGTAATTCCTAAGATCAATAACATCTTTGACCAAAATAAACTGTTAGAAAACACTAGCAAAAACCTTACCATTTTTGTGCATTTTCCAAACTGCTCTCTTCTTTTTTACGTTCTTCTTTAGCTGCCAATGAAAAATATTACAAAGATACAAATTACTGCCTTACTGTTTTAGAGATCCCACAGATTAAACATCTCTTACATTCAAAATTGGGTAGGTTGTATACTAAATATAATAAAAGTGATAAACATTTGCTAATTTTCAATTTTTATTTATTTCTTTTACCTAAATGAATGCTCCTAATGTACTGATAAAGTGTGTTGGATTTGAAAAGTCATTTAAAATCCATACTTTAATATATAATGATAGATATTAATCTGAATAAAAAGCAAATAATTAAACTTGACTTTCAGATTTAAAAAAAGAACATTAAGTTGTGTATGTTTCTTTATTGTTGCAGACCAGAACTTACAAATTTAGACCTGTTTTTGCAGCGCAAATAATTGGAAGTTCAATTGGAATTGAACAGGTACCAAACATAGTTAACACCAACTGTTCCATATAGCTATCACATTTTGTTCAGGAAGCTGGAAAGTGAAAACACATGTACTAAGTTTTAAATGTATGGTATGTACATGATTTTTTTGAAAAAGCAGCCAAGAGTTTGAAATATGGTTAGTGAATCTGAGCCTCTCTGTTACAGAATGCTCACACGAACTACTTAAAAGGATTTGATTTTCAAAGGATGGGCATTTGCTACTTTTGAAAATGTTTCCTGAGCTGGATACTCAAGCAAAAGCACTAGTTTTTTCACAAAATGTTGATCAATTCTTCTTAGTACAGTGGAGCAACTTTAGCTGTGGCAGAATACCACATATGTAAAACAATACTAATGTGGAAAAGTTATTCCTATTCCACATTAAAATAATCCTGTAGGTGCAAATGTTAGTATAAACAGAATTCAGATGCTTCTTTTTGCAAAGATAAAGAACTGTATCTTTTTGTTGCTCCGCCTATAGGAGTGCATTGGCTGGTTGAAATACAGTTACAAGCTTGAGTTCACAGACAAGGCCACTGAGAAATTGATCCTGAATGATTCCATTTCATTATAAGGCTACTGACACTGAGGTTTGTACTAAGATAGTTAAAATAATTGAAAAACTGGATTACTTCAGAACATTTGCTGTTAACAAAACAAATTTATTTCAACTCATATGTTTACCTATATTGGGCAAGGGTGTTAGAGATACTTATTCAGATTATTTCAGTATGGCAAAAGCCAGAAACAATATTGTGTGCCCTTTGCAAGGAAAACGATTATTCTATACCATTAAATTCTCCACTTCAAATCTTGGTGGCAAGACAGCTGCAACCGAAATAGATAGGGCAGCTCTGATTTATTGCGTTCATCTCAGGCTCCCAAGAAATTCAGCTAAAGTTAACCTACTATACTTAATTCATTATTTCCACAGCTCTTTCATTTTATATCATTAAAAGTAGAAAACATAGATTGCAATTCTGATGGTTCATCATGATACAAAATTAACTACATACAGAAAAACAAAGATGGTTAAAAGCTGAACTGTGTATAAAATTGTACACTTCATGATTACATTAATGATTTCTTTCTGGTCGTTAAGGAGATGAAAAATTGTTAAGTAAGGCAAATTTCCCAACATAGCTACATTCACAACTGCAACAGAAATTGAATATCCTTGGGTCCCTGCACATGAACAAGAACGCAATAACTAACAAGGACAACATGCTTATACGTTTATAGTTAGGTGGTAAGTCCTGACTTACTGCTTTTTAATCTTGTAAGAACAGAATAAGGAAGATAGAGGAAAGAAATTTTTATTTGTTATAGAAAGTAGAAAAAAGGTTTCACTTCTAGGAAGGAACACACAAAGTTTACATTAATATAACAGTGTGTGTGTCTATGTACCAATATAAGGGAAAAGAGGAAGGAAGAAAATGACTGTATTATATGACAAACAGTATTTTCCATATTTTAACTATAAGCATGTCTACTAAGGAACTATTTAAAAGCATTTATTTGAAATTTAGATGTTGAGACTTGTTAAGAAAACAAATTAACAACTCTATGCAACAAATTCTAAGTCAATAGGAGTTACAAATACTACATAATATGTAAGACAAAAACCCAGAGCAATTCTCTAATCTTCCATACAATTTCTAAGTAATCTTCCCCTCAGAATTTGTAATATCCTGCTCTTTTTCTCCCCCTCCACACCCTGCAATAAATAACACTATCAATGCTGTCAGTAAAGGTTTCCATGAAACACTGTATTTTCCTCAACAGAGTCCTCAAAGCCCCATAGTCAAGATATCAATCCTCGTCTTAATTCATGGAATTACCAAAGGCAATTAAAATTAATTACATAAGTGAAAGAACTTTGTAGCGACACCACATTTGCTTGCATATAATTTCCTTTATGCTGAAGTGGGATCATGTAATTCTTTCATCCTTAGACCACATGCTTGATTTCAGTTTCCTCAGTTTCCTTAAGGTCAGCATGTAATAATAGCCATATCAGATTGGCACAGGGATTCATCTAGCCTAATACCCTGCCTCTGGCAGACACTGAAGCAGGTGCTCTGTTCGAGTTAAGGACCAGGACAAACACACAATCCTTCCCCTGAGTGTTCTCTCTGCCTCTGAGGTTCTGTAGTTCATGCTATGAACTTCCTGCACTGGATGTCATTTCAATGTAATTCTCAATGGATTCTCTCCCAAGAACTTGCTCATTCTCCGCTTAAGCTTGTATAAGCTTTTTAGCTTCCACAAACTGCTGTGGCTAGTGTTCTACAGCCTAACTACATGTAGCACGTTTTGTTTGTTTTGAAATGGACTGCTGATATCACTCTATTTCTTGTATTGGAGAAAAGCATGACTGCAGTGAACATTGAAATAGAGTGACTATTGGCATTAGCTTTTTGATTAGGATGCTTTTGAAGTTAATTTCCTCACTGTCCCCATTTATTGAGCATTGATTTGGTTTGCAGATAAGTTTTGGTGCTTGCAAACTAATTTCCATTACGAGGAAACTAAACAGGAAGCTCCACAGCAAATGCACTCTAATACTTAATAGGGACAAAAGGACCAAAGTAATGCTTGAGCCTTCAGACAACTTTGAAACACATGAGGTGGAGATGTTCACCTCAGATTAAATCTAGCTCAGAGCTTAAACCTCTACTGAAAACACACTGGCCTCAGCCTCTGCTGCTTCAATCTGCTGATGCAATCCTACTGCACCAAATTATTCCACAATGGAGCCGTAGATGTTCTACATTACAGATTACACAGAGGTCCTTCAAAATGACTTCCCATAAGCTGCATTTGGTATGGAGACACCCTTCTGTCTGGCCTTGGAGTCACTAGGCTTGACCAGCTTTGAAAATGACAGGGAACTGTCAAATGTAAAGTTTGCTGTCTGGTCTCACATCTAAATGCAAGTTCTTAATATGCTCTACTGTTTGGATTTGGTTAAGTCTATATCCTGAATAAAGTATCAGATCCTGTCTTATGACAAGCAGACAATCTTAATCAATATATCTTCTTTGAATATAGATATGAAAGCCAGGATCAATTAAGAATTTTTGTGTCTTTCTACAGACAAGAGCTTTGAAAGGAAAACAAGTATTTACAAAATTCTAATTTTGTACTGAGTTCTAATTTGCTGTAAGAATAGTCTTTTGTAATATAGACAGCTATAGACTCTGAAGACCAGCCACTAATCTTATTCATCTTGCTATCTGTATCTAGTTCAAAGAAAAAGAGAATAAATGGCCTATGATCTTATGAGTTTGCCTTATGAACCTGAGATATTTCTGCTGACTTCCTTTTATTGAAATGCAGAAGTAAGCATTTGAAGAATCATGAACCTGTAACAGTTCTAAGAATGAAACAGTACTAGAGTGAAATGGTAAAAAAACCCTCAACTTATTTCTTCTACATATTCTACTTGCTGAGGATGGAACAGCATGCCAAACACTATTTTGAGAATGAGAAATTACCAGAAAATATTTATTTTTAATGGGTCTAATATATGCATAGCAGCTTGCAGTTACAACAGAACCAAGACCTCTTCATGCATCAGGCTACTATGAAATAGTTCCCCAAAGAACAAAGGACAGAAGATTGGATACTGGCACAGACTGAAAGTTGGAGAAGATCAGTAACTGAGGCAAGCACAGAATGATGAAACTACTTGCTCTAAGGGGGAGGACAAAGAAAGAAAAATGGGTAGACACAACTGCACAAAAATCTCACAGTTACTTCTGCGCCTCTAGTGAAAATTTTTAACACTTACTGAGTTTGACCGGATACATTTTCTGGTATTTCTCTCTGACCTTAAATATATGAATGCATGTAAGAAGGATAATTCACATGAAGTCTACTGATCTATTGTACCCATTAACAGCTTTTTTATTTTTCAGTAACTTACTATTTTCAGCATTGAAAGATCTGATGCATAACTTTTTATAACTTTTCTAAGCATTCTGGAGCAATGACAATCTTCAAAATTATGAGAACACTCAGACAGCTAGCAGTTAGGATGGAGACATCAGAACTCTTAGCTTTATATTCCAAGGCTGAGCTCATGTGGTTCAAAAATGTATGCTTCATGAACTTTTAGAGACTGGTAAATTATATATTTTTCTGCAGGGGAAAAAATACCTCCCTAAAACAAGGTATTTGATTTTTTTGCCCCAAGAAAGGAAATAGGTCTTTTCTGACTCATGTCTTCCAACCAACCATGGTTAAGATTAAGACAAAATCTAGGATATAGACAACCCCCCCCCAAACCAACCCCAAAACCAACCAACAAAACCAACCAACCAACCAAAAAAAAAAAACCACCCCGAAAACAAAACAGGCAAAACCAAAACAAAACCCCTAATGACATTCCTCTCTGAACTTTACAGAGCCTGGACAGAGACTGTTAAAACAGTGACAATGGGTTATTATGACATTTTCTAGGCTCACAAGAACTCACCTTCCTTGTTAGTCAAGACTAAAACCTCTTAAGTAGTCATGCTGAAAGATGCAACCTGCCCTAGAAACATACTAGCCCCTTAATCAAGGGTTGAGGGAGAAAAGTATGTCCCCAGAGAGGTTCAGTTGGGTTATCTTTTTCCAAAGTGCCAAATTTCACATTGTATGACATCACCGAGTAAGGAGAACAAGCAACAACAGACCTTATTTTCTTGGTCCTTTTAAAATACGAAGATATACCACCATTTGATAACAGAGATCCAAATCTCTTATAAATTACCCATTGCTGATATACTTGGCTATCAAAAGCTAAAGTCAGAAGACTCTATGGCTAAAATATACTATATATATTTCTACCCTCAAGTACAATTGTCATACAAGGGAAACTTCTTAATAACCTTGTTTAATCAGCGACTAGGCAGAATGGAAGAAAAAGCTCAAAGGTGGCCTTCCAGGTGGGTAAAAAGACTAGAGAGGATCATCAAAAGCAATATAGGTGTTCTCTGTTTTTGTACAGAATTCTGGACATGCTTAAACTCCTAGACACTATAGCAGTACAAAGAACAGCAGGATCAACAGCAGAATGAATTTAGCCTTCTTTGGTTTTGGTTTCAATAGAACTGTTACCAGTGAAACTTTCCGAATAGACTTAATTTTTAAGAAATCCTTTACTCAAGACTTATTGGACTACAAGTAATAATATGGAAAACAAAATTTTCACAGGGGTGCGCTTGCTAGCACATGACAGTTCTTTGAGCTGCAAAGAACTATCATGAGCAATCTAATGAAAGTGTGCTTTCCTAAGGATTGTTACTTTAGAGCCCTGGTGGGTTGACCCTAGCCAGTAGCTATGCACCACACAGCCACTCACTTACTTGTCCTCCTTCCCCTGCAGTGGGATGGGGGAGAGAACAGGAAGAGCAAAAGCAAGAAAAACTTACGGGTTAAGGTAAAGACAGTTCAATAAGTGAAGAAAAGGGAAAGAAAAAAACAAGTGATGCAAGGTCAATCACCACCTCCCACAAGTAGACTGATGCCCAGCCATTTTTGGAGCAATGACTACATCTCACAAAATCCTTTCCCCTCCTTTTTTATCACTGAGCATGACATTAGAAGCATGGAATATCCCTTTGGTCGGTTTGAGTCAGCTGTCCAGGTTGTGTCCCCTTCTAACTCTTGCCCACTCCTGGCCTACTTGCTGGAGGGACAGAGTGAGAAAAAGAGAAAGCCTTGAGAATATGCAAGCACTGCTCAGCAATAGCCAAAACACTTCTGTGTTATCAACACTGTTTTAGCCACAAATCCAAAACACATCCCCATACTGGCTGCTATGAAGAATATTAACTCCATCCATGACAGTTCAATTTAGATCAATTGGATTATTTGGACAGTTTTTATGCATAAAAATCAAGTCTATAGTTATTTTTTTTACTATAGCCGAGGTGTCCAGCCACTTGATTTATCATGTTAAATAATCTATAGTTCTCAACGCAGTATGAGGTTTTATTGTTTAGCTGATGACAGCAAAGCCAACAGCATATGGCTTACAATTCATTCAAAGTGTTCATAAGTATCATCAACATCCGTTTAATCTTTTTATTATTAGTGTTATCTTACTGTCTAGAAAAAGATGGGGCCCTGCATAAGACGACCATGAATAGAATACATTGCAAATGTTATAAATGAACAATTTGCATACTATAACACATGAAAATATATTTCATTACGTGACACTGCCAGAATCTGCCTTCTTGAAATGTGAATTTTAGAGGAATTAAGAAGAATTAAGAATTTTTAAGGAATGGAAAGCAAATTAATAGAATCTTTTAAACAAATTAAAAAATGTCAAGTGCAAATAAACAAGTATACATGAAAATACACATATGAATGCAAGAGAATGTAACATCAGAAAATAGAAGGAAAGCCATCATTTCTATTTTCTTTTTTTTCATTATCAAACTGGAATACACTGTATTTTGAAAACATGTCTTGACTAACAAGAATAAGTATGGTACTGAATATGGAAACTGGGGGTTTGGAATTGTTAAAGACATGGAAATTCAATTTCTAATTTAGTATCATATGCTACTGGGATGAAATTTTACATTTTATACTGACTGAATCCAATTTTAGAACTGTTTTACTTTTTGAAAACACATCCTATAATAAAGCATGTAGCAACAGAGGGTATAAAAATTCACAGAAATTAGGTACTCACAGTAGAAATGAATTTTGTAATTTTAGGCATTTATACTTTTCATTCTAATTATTGAATAGGCTTTCTTAATAACCTGAAAAGTTTTTAGCAAATTATGAAGTTTCAGAAATTCTAAAGGAGGTGTGTATCCTGTTCTAGGAAGAGGTATACTCAAGAAAAATCTATCTATCTAAAGCTATACATAAAACGTGAATTTTCTGCTATTTCTACATTATTAATTATTGAGTTACTTTTAATATAACTCTTTAAGAGATAATATTACTTATAATATTCAGATCTTCTGAGAAATAATATTACTTTTAAATTAGTTCTATACAAAATAATTCTTATTACTTAAGAATGAAACATAGCAAATGTTCTTTAATTCTTAAGAATTATAAACATAGCAAACAGGAGAAAATACATACAGTATAAAACATTTTCCATTTTATTTTGTTTTTTATCGTATTGTATTCAATTTCAAATTTGAAAAATACATACTTAATATGACTGCAAATTATTTCACGTGGCTACAGTCCACCATTCTCACGCAAGAGCTTTTTTGTCTTATAAAAACTTTATATTTCAGAAATCATAAAAAAAATTAAGTGTTCTATGTACAGATTCCTAGCATCTACTTTTTCTAATATGTATTATTTGATTAACTTTCTTTAGCTAGTTACTAACTTCTAATTGGTAGGCTTTACGAACTCATGGAATTCAACAGACAGCCTGGAAATACATGTAAGTATTTCATTGTATGTCTAATATAGTTTTCTGTTCCAATATATTAGAATGCAAAAAGTCCCCAATACAAACAATCCCATGCCCATCAAGAGATCTTTCTTCTATGGTATCAGTTAAGCAAGAAGGTCTGGGAGCGATGGAATCAATGAAACTTGGCCTACTGTGGATCTGTATTTTAGAGTTAGTTCCCAGATGGATTCATTAATGTTTAATTAAGGGCTGAGTTCATGATACAGCCTTTCTCTCCCTGGAAGGCTAATAGGGTCACTCTTGTCTATTTAGCCACATATTTTTATTGAGATTTTAGGAGCTTAATATCTTAGGATCTGTAACTCTGTCACATTTGGTCAAAATTGGCCAATGCATTAAAAATTATTGGCAGAGGAACAATCAATTGGCAGTGTGATCACATAAGCCTTGTTTCCTTTACTTCTTCTCTAAATTAGAAAATGTCACATTTTTAACATGGGATTTGGCTACGCAATTTTTTTTTTAGATGGTTTAAATACTGGTATAGACATCTTAAATCCTTTCAAAACAATCTTCAGAACACTTGCTGCCATGAGGTCTTAATCATGCTTCCCTGAAACAGTCCTTACAAGTTTATTTTCCTTTGCAGTGGTACAAAAATTGTTTTTAACTAAGAAACCTACATCCAATGATGAAAATGTACAAATATTTCTGTTGTACAAAGAGTCTGGGCAGTCTTGGAAAGCTGCTTAACAAATTTTCCCCACAAGTAGTCAGGAATATTACTTACCAACCTGTATCTTACATACTGGGCAAGGACTAATTAATTAATATTTACCATACAGAAATTGTTAAACATTATAAAAGAGTCAGTATTTTTAATGTTACAAATTGTAGACATTTGTACACACACAGAGGCACACAACACCAGCAGAACACGCTCAAGCAACACATTCAAGAAAGTGTTTATTATCATAGGTAATAAAAAACCTAGGAAATTATGTTTTCTTTTGAAAGTGATAATGCTGTTTATAAATGTGCCAGAAAAAGTGTTGAAGGTCATTTTACCAGAACATTAGAACTAACTATGAAGAAAAAAAAATTATATTTATTTTCATAAAGTCCTACATTTCTTAAAATTATGTTTCTTAGTACGATGCTTCTATTGTATTCTACAAGAGTAGATTTTTAAATTAAAGCTATTTTTTCAGTTAGCTTTTACATGAAAAGGTAATTGTTTCATTAAAATTAGGACTAATATTAGTCTTACTTTACTGTGTTCTGGAGGTATTAATTACAAAGCAAGACTTAGCATTACATTTTTCAATTTATTCCAATTAAATTATTTGAAACTGCATTCTGTAAAAATGCAATCAATCCCTCATTCTCCCACACTTGTGATTCCAGAGAATAAATATTTTTTAAAGCCTATTAGTACTTAAACACTATAGAAATATATTCTAATTCTAACTTTTTTTTAATAAACTCTTATAATGTTGTCGTCCAATTCCAAGATTAATCTTTGAGATGACTAAATGTATCTAAACAGTTTATGGAACTGAAAAATTAGTTCTAATCCTTTCAAACTGAACAAGGTTAAATCCAATCTGTTGTGTGTTTGAGAAAACTAACTATCCAGATTATCTGTAACTACAAGCTCCTGTTATAAGCAGCAGTAAAAACTTTAAGAATCAACACATTTTTATACCAAGGATGATACTTTTAAATAGTTGAATGAATATTAAAACCAATAAGAAGCAGGAGGTCTTCTCAAAAACATAAGTATGTTAAAAAAAAGAAAAGTTAATTTGATGGTGAGCCGACAGCTAATCTGGTGGGTAAAGAATGAATAATTATACAAATATAATTAAACTAATTTCAGAAAAGCTTGTGAAATTTGTAGCCTGAAAACTTTTAGGAGAGAAAACCCATAGCATTGCCTCCTCCTGTGGAATGATAACAATGATTTATGAAGCTAAAGTCATTTCTGCTGATTGAGCTCAGTCAAGATTGGTTTCACATGATCAGCTAAAGTACAGCAATGCGTGATGTGTAGTGGCCCCACATGTTTGAACACACTAGGACATGCTCTTCTAGGTGATCCAAGGGATGGGGGTGGGGGGGGTTAAAAGCCGCTGCTTTGTTTTCCATACATTTTCCCCTCATTAGGATACACTCCTCCTGCAAAGTAAGCCACTTCTGGTGGTCGGGAGCAAAGTCTCATTGTAAATGCACAGCAGGATAGTGGCAAAGCTGAGATTAATTCTCCATAGATTTATATAGACCTTTCTCACTGTTGATTGCTTGTACTGTTTCAAAGGTGCGTATGTTGCCTTTTTTTATTGCTGGTTACTGACTTTATTCCAGCATATGGTGGTTGGCGCCATGACACAAAGTGAACATTTTATACTAGAATTAAAGTGGATATTTGACAGTTTCTGTCAGAAAGTTCAGAGCAAAGAATTTGTGAGACAAGATTTATTGCATATTTTATATGGGACACATCTGTTTCTTTGCTACATTGTTGTTTAAATAAAAAAAGCAATGAAGGTTCTTTAAGAAACAAAGACTGTCAATAAAACGCATGAACAGAAAAACTACCTTATTGAGAATGAATTTAATCATTTTGACCTTTTAAAAAAGTGCTGCTTGGAAGTATGACAGTCACCTTCCCCTTTTTGTTCAGCCGTACAGACAGAATGGGGGAGGAGAATTTCAAGCCCAAAGTGATTCTCAAATACACAGCTACCCATATTTAAGGGTAAATCAAATCAAAATGAAAATCAAATTAAATCTAAGTATTGATATTGGATATTCACATTTAAAAGTAAGGTGAAATATTAAGGTAGATTTTGCCTTTTTTTTTTTTTTTTTTTTTTAGCATCCATAACTGCGTTTTAGTGATGTGAAATGTGCCGAATGAACACTCCTTGTTTTGAAAATTTCTTATAAAACTACAGATCAGCTATAACAAGTTATACAGCAAACTTCTCCACATTTATCTATTAACATCACTGAACCTGATATAGTTTGGCCTCTAAAGTTCAATGTTTTAGTCTTCATCATACCTGAATCAAAACTGAATTTGGAGAATACCTAGCAGGATCTCGTTTAAGAAAAAAAACCTGTACGCCTTATACAAGAGAGAAAAAGTCTTTCAATAAAACTCTGAATTTTTAACTAACAACCTTCCTGTTTATAAAGATTCATATTTAGTATGAAACCCTAAGATTCAGCTTGAGGAAAACGAAATTTAAATAAGTAGAATTAAACAAGAATGAACAAGTAAAAAATAAAGAAATTATATTGCTCAAAAATCACATATGCCTTTATGAAAAAGCAAGTGTGTCTTATTTAACTTCTACTTCAAGAACATATCAATAGAAAAATCACCTCAGTTGGACTACATAAATTCTATACAAATCGTTATGATAGGTTGTTAAAAATATGTATATCATATTATAGGCTCAATAATTTCCCAGACAAAAATGTAGTAATTTCCTCTACAGAATCACAAATATTTGTCAAATTATTTCATACTACCAATGTATTTAATTCTTGTTTTTAACTCAAAGTTCTTCTACAACTTAGATTTATGCAGGAAAATTTATCTAGCTACTAGTTTGAAAGGACAGTAATTTGAAATGAAATGTAAAAAAGAGGCAAACTTGGACCTGCAATATTTCTCCTTCTTGCCACAAATAAAATACTGGATACTAACTTTAAAAAGTATTTTGTTAAGGTTCTTTTAATCAATGTTTTTACAAGAAACACCAAACTGCATTCAAGTACAAGGCATGCATTTTTTCTGAGTTTGCCTTCTTTGTGATAAACACACAGAATAATATATTTTAAAAAAGGATCTCTAAATTTCTAAATAAAAAACCTACTATTCTCCTTATGGCGAAAGGATGACAGGAAAAGTAAAGCATATGTGCCACATTAGTCAGGCCATTTAATTCATTCCTAGAAAGCACTCAGATACTACCATGATGAGAGAAATGAGAGTGTATACAAAAGAAAAAAATCTCATGTTAGCTTAATTTAAGACTGGGAAAATAACAAGGATTATTATTGCATCTACCTGATCTATTTTGGTTTTTTACAGCTTGCTTATTTTCTGTTGAACTCTATGCTGGGATTATCTGGATTTTTTTTCCCCCACAGTGGATGTAAATGTTTATCCTTATGTAAAAGGAAAGAAGACAATATGAATATTACATAACAGGACCAGGGAACGTGAGTGTAGCGGCTAAGTCCATGACTGCAGACTTTCTGCTTCCTGTACCTCTGGGCCTTTATTATTACCTTATTGTTTATGAGGTAGCTCCTGTATCTTGGAAATGGCTTTCACTCAATAATAATAGTAGGTCCATGCAAAAGGCAGACAGAAAAATAGAAATATATGATAATGATCATTTAACTGAAATCCTAAAAAATGGAGGCAATTCCAACTGACCTATTAGTAGAAGAGTTAAATATAATTGTAGACATAGTTGAAGTTTTATTTGACTACCATTTTGATTTGATCTTATCTACTAAAAACCACCAAAACTATTTCTGAGAATGATAATTAACACAAACCATACCAATATCATTTGTATCTAAATTCATTCCACTGTAATAACCAGTCATAATGAGCTTAATTCCTCTTTGATTTTTTCTCCATTAGAACAAGACAGTCTTGAATGGACTTAAAAAAACCATATGCAGAGTAAAAGTGATAATATACTTTGGAATTTGATGCATCTGCACCTATAATGGCAGAATATTCTTTTCATCAAATATTTAATAGGACAACTTATTTTACAACATTTTTGGAAATGTTATAAAATATGTGGAAATATTTTTTTAAATTTTAAAATAAATTTTAAATCTTGAGACAATTTACTTCATTCACATCAAAACCAAACCAATAACAAATTACATTAAAATGAAAAATGGCTGGCATTTAAAAGGAAGGAAAGTAGAAGTTCCCCTATTCCTTTAATAAATATTTTTTAGATATTTTCAAAGTAGATGACTTAGAACAACGTTTAGATAGCTGAAAAATCCTGTTGCTAAAAAGCTTGAATTGATTTACATGCCATGAAAGAAGTACTGTTCCAATCAATTCTATACATACATCTCTTAAGAGGAATAAACCTACTGATTTCTCCACCTCTGTCAAGGTGTTCACAAAGCAGCACTGTAAGGGTTCTTCACAGGGCAAAGGTATATTTTTAAATATCTTGCCCTGGCATCTGAAGTACTTAGGCACAAAGATATCCCAGAAGTTGTTGCAGGAGAGGTTGAATGATGTCCTGAAATCAGATTTTCTTACATTTAGGAGAAGTCTGTCTTTTATCACAGCTGTAATCTTACAACACTGTATCATCCATTTGTTTTTACTCTGTCATTCTCCAATTTTGAGAGCTGAGTAGCAACCTGGTGCTTTGTCTTGTAACTAGCTTCAAATTTCTGAGAACTGCCTTATGAACATTGTGATTGTTATTTTTGTTCTCAAAACAAATGGTCCTGCTACAGCCTCTTCAGCAAGTTTGGGTGTCAAATTTATTTATCTTTTTTTTCTTGGAAAGAAGCTTCCTTCTGATGGCTTCCTTTCCTGTCTGGCCTACAGATTTTACCTGTTATCATTGCTTAAAAAACGGAAAACACAGTTTACACAGTAACAGAACCTAATCCAGAGAGTTCCAATTTCCTGCTGAAATTTTCAGCATCTAGTATTTTTATCAATCATGCTCAAAAACATTAAAACAGGATATTCATGTGTTTCAAAGGTACAAAACATAACTGAGAAAAATGATCAACATACCAAAATTATGAAAGTCCACAGAGAAATTCTACATAAATGCATATCAGATCAAGCATGTTACTGTCATAATCACTTTGTATTATGGTAGCAGTGAAAAGTATTTCCAAGCTTAATCCAAAGACTATGGTGTGAAATTAGAGTACAGGGGACAAACATAAGGTGAGAGTAACCAATGGGATGGTAGGTATTAAAGTCTTTTGAGTGTGTTTGGGCCTTTCATTATTTATTAAGTGCATTAATCTCTTCCATCTAATCCTTTCCAATTCTTGCCTCCGCTCTTTCCTTGCAGTAATAGCTTCCATATACATAAGCACTTGCTCATAGGATATATAATCTAAAGTAATTAATCAGTGACCGTCCTGATTTCCTGCCAAGGAAAGCTTTGACAGGGATTTAAATTCTATTAGTTCACTGACTTTGAATATCAGCATAAATAGGGTAAGACAAGGATGTAAATAGCAAAGCAAATCCAGATAAACTACATGCTAGTGGCGTTGACTACAGTACAGAGAATAATGACACAAGAAGATAAGTAGATAAATAGGAAACCATGCAAGAAATTCATAAGAATACAGTAAAGAAGAAGAAAGCAGCTGGACTAAAAGAATAGCCTAATAGAATCCCTGTGAAAAACCAACATATATAACCTACGGTTCTGTTTACCTATAAACCTATGATATAGGCACTGGAAGATACCCAGCGGAACTGAACAGAAAATAAGGGTTTCAATGAGAATTTAAAGAGAATATTAGAATCCGGACAACTGATAGTGGTTATACTAAAGGTATCAGTAATTCTAGGTATAGATTTTATAATTATCATATACAACATAGTTTTTTGTATTAAATCAAGGTCTCAAACTAACATTCATTATGTCACTCAGTTGCTATTAATAGCAAATCCTTCTCTGTCATGAAATGCCAGTGACTTTGCAGCAGCCTCGGTAATTCAGTATAACACAATCAAATTGAAAAGAAGCTAGAAGGAACTGTTGTCTCTAAGAGATTCTTTCCTTGTCTTCTAAGAGAGGATGACATTGCATTTTTAATTACAAGTCCTTCTAAATTACATTCATATTACACATTCTAAGGGAGTCTAACCCTCCAATTTTTATAGTAAGTCATGATATAGTGGAACTGATTATAGCAATTTGATGTATATCTGTCTCAAAAACAATCAATTAAAAGTTTCCTGAAAAGTCATAGTTTTAATTAACACGAATTTTCAGGACTTTGGTGCTGGTAATTCTTCTGGGAGTGTAGGAGGAAATATTCATTTCAGAGCAAATTCTTGTTCTTCGAATCAGCTCACTGTCAATATTGCATTAGTTAGAGGCATATGGATGCAATCACATTCCAGGACACCTTATTTGGTGTCTTTTGGACTGAGGCTATTGTCTAACTATACAATCTCAGAGTACCAGAGCAATAAGGTTCTGTGCTTCACAGACTCATGCCAATTTATGTAAATCACTCTTTCATCTGTTTAAATACAACGATCTTTGAGTGATGAAAACAGTTATGACTGTCACAAACAGTTTGAAAGATTAAAGTAATTCTGCTGCTGGCATATAAAACAGCGTTCCACATCTAAACACAAACTTTGCCTGGTCTGTAATGTCATTGCTGGGAAGGATAAAAAGTTTTAAGCAAACATTATCACTGCAAGGAAGTATGACATATTTTTCATGTTTGACACTGGACATAAATATCCTCCCACACTGTTTAAAGTGAGAACTGCATATGTGTGGCAGAGATAATAAAACAACTCAGTGAAAACAAATGAAGGGAAAAAAAGAGTTATGATAAGTAGAACAGAAAATAAAGCTTTGAAGTTAAAGTCTTCATATTTGTACAGTTTATTCACAAAAGGAAGAATTAGTATTTGATATGCAGAGATAGTCTGGATAGTCACAGAATCTGCAAGAGAGTCTGATGACCTGTAGAACTGATTATCTTTACAGTGATATGGTTTTTGGTTGACAGAAGCAGCTTCATAATTGCAGGTCACAGAAAATCAGGGCAACTGTAAGATCCTTGTAAGTGCTATTGATCTGCTGTTGTTTACACACCGTATTTTAAAAGGCAGCTGTTACTGAAATTCAGTGCTCTTGAAAATTATTCTTGATTTTCTAGCTTCACTTATTCAGCATTAAAACGTTCAAGAGCTTGACAAATAAAATGGAACACAAGTACCATAATCCAACATGTAGATTAAGGTAGAGGAGTACACCACTACTTAGTTTCATATGCAGTTTTAGAATATTTTTCTTTCTTTCTGTTATATTCTTCTTAGGGAGAAAAGCTGTATTTTTATTGCAGAGAAGCAAGAATTTTAAATATTTCTCAGGGGTTTCTGATATTTTGGGAAGTCATGACATGCAAGCTCTACCAAACTGCTGTGAATAAGGACTTAAAACATAATCTCTATATCTGTTTTAAAAACAACAATATAATGTTGTTAGACTATTAAAGGAAATAAGTGCCAATGTAAATTTCTTCCTAATCTTTGACTGTATTAAAATTTATAAAGGTATGTTCTGTTGACAGTAAGAGAGAAATAAGAAATATTATTGTATTGTGAAAATGGTACTGATAATAGTGTCTTGGAGTATTCCTGACTTCTGATTCACTAAATGACGTTAGCATCCTGCTTTATACTTCATAGACTGCTTTGATTGAAAAGCAGTAGAGTTTTGAGTGGAAAGACTTTTTTTGCCCTAATATAAGAAATTATACTATCTTCCTCCTATACTCAAAATACGTATGGGGCTATAAACTAAGAAAGGAAGGTTGCTTTCCCTGGGTTAATACAAGAGATACCACTAGATGAACAGAATAAATCACCATGTATGGGCATCTATAGCACAAGAACAACATTTAAGATGGAATATTTATATACCCAGGAACAAGTAGGAAACAATCAACAAGAAACTGGAAGTCTGCCAGCTGAAATATACTACAGTATAGTTAAAGAAAAGTTAGTGGTGTAAATTTCTTATATGAAAGCTATTATAAAATGGTATTTTATGTATTACTGAGGAAGAAAGTGGAAACAAGTAAAGTGGGGTGAAAATAAATTTAAGATGGTAACAAGTAATGTGATAATAAAATTATTTGAGTAGGGATATTAGGAATGAAAACCGACAATAGTAAAAATATGTTCCTGGGTGCTAGCTTGAAATCAAGATCTAAATGATTTAGGCTTTCAATTATTTGGTTAAAAGAAGTTAAATATACTTCAACAAGGTTTCACTTAGAACTCCATGATCTAAAAACCAGTGATTCCAAATAAAGAAACAGTATTTCATCTTCTTATTGCAGAACAAATTTGTAAGAAAATATAGAATCTCAGAATCCACTGAGAATTTGTTATTTAAACAGAAGAAATTATTTTTCTGGAAATGAAGTTATGAAGGTGGAACTGATAGAGAGGCACGAAGGCATGGAAATATGCATGAGAAAGGAAGTAACAATTCTTTATGTAGCTGCAGTAACCTAGATCAAACAATTAATGTGAAATTGATCCACGCATTTGAAAAGGCCAGGAGGTAGCTCTCTGCCTTTTTAGACAGCCAGGTATGTTACGGAATCACACAAGTCCCCCTGTTTATCCTCCCTATTCTCATGTCAGAGAGTGTAGCAGTTTTGATCCCAGTTTCTGGCCAGTACACTTGGACGTTGTTTTTCCTAACATTTCTTAATTTCTTTGTATAATCCTCTCAAGAGTAATTAAAACAGAAAGTAGTTAACACACAAGTGAAGGGGACTAGCCTTAATAGAATTGATTTCTTATTTTCTTTCCCACTGGACTACCTCAACAATCCTCTATGGTGCATTCCAACAGGCAAATGAGGAAATGTGGATCAAAGCTCCTGTTCTGCACCAGAAATACATTAAAAAGCGCAATAGACTGGACGCATGCCCAGGTAGCTACTGTAGCCTGGCTAAAATTATTAAGAAGAAATCACTCAGCAGTAAAAATCAGATTTACTGACATTTTCCATGTGGTTGCTAACCTTCTCTGAAAGATGCACAATCTCCTGACATAATACTGTGGTGAGTAGCTTGGTCTATGACTCTATTTTTCTATTGTACAATCCCATGACTGCACAGCGTTGATCTTTTATGTAGTATAAGACATACAGCAGTTGTAGCAAAGCAATGAACTTAACCAATGTTTCCTAAGTGCTAGGCTAGAATTCTAAACACAGGACAATTTCTTTTACTATGGGATTAATCTCAACAGACTTACTCTATTTGACAAATCCCTCCCTCTCCATCTTGCTTGTTACCTTGGACTCTTCAGTGTATCACGTGCCTTTCCCAAACAGCTTTGCTTTCCACTATTAATGATTTTCAAAAACTGTTCTGTCTTGACATCGGACTACTTGCTTCCCAGACTCTGCTGTAAACTAAATGAATTCCTTTAACAGCAAGGTCTTCATCATCAAGATGCTTTATTCTTAGAGAAATGAAGAGAGGCAGCTATGCTCTTCTTATACTAACTGCTATAAAGTATAAAGACTTTTTGATTTGCACATTCCAGTATATGAGGGAGGAAATCAAGCCCAGATTAAAGTTTTTACATACTTTCTGACCTGCAACCAATGAAGGGGAATCTGGTACCAGATTTTGCAAGATCCTGCATGAATCTGTGCTATGCATTTCCACATTTATTAAAATGGACAAACGATACGAACTAGTCAAGCGGCAAAATAAGAAATAAATTTTATTAAGGCTAATCACCTACTCCTGTATGTCATTTACTTTCTGGTTTGTATTATTCTTGAGAGAATGCACAAGGAGAATAAAAAATGTCATGAAAAACTAACACCAGTGGCTACTAGCCAGCATCCCTTCTAGTGAGCTTCATAGCTGCAGTAACTAAACTCTTTTTTTACTCCTTTTCAAAATAGAGTATTTTGCATCTTTCTCATATTCATCTAACTATTCTGATTTTTTTTGTATGAGATAGCTTCGTATCAAAAGAGGAGTTTTCTTCTAAGAATTCTGAGCAAGAAGTTCATAAATTAAGGAGCATTCCAAACCAACTATTAATTTCATAATTTTAAAGTTCTTTTTGCATATGATGGCAATTTAAATGAAAAACATTATGAACATTACTTCTGAAAAAAACCATACAGTAATTCCACTGGAAATACAGTAAGTGTTTATTAATTTATAGTAATTCTTAGGTCTCCATATTATAGTAAAACTATTTGTTGCATATAATATAATTAAATCTACTAAAGATTATTTCCACCTTGAGAATAATCTAAGCCCTTTTCAAAAGGCATGGGCATATCAAATACAGCTAATGAAGTATTAACACAGTTTACACATGATGTCTTTCATGTGGGAATCACAAAGTACTTGACAAAGATTATCTTTCACTACAAAAAATAGCAAGAATCATTATTTAACATTCTGTCTACCAGAAAAGTGAAGCACACTCTGAAAAAGAGATTAACCAACTATTCTAACATCACATGTCAAGCAGCTAAACTGGGAATAGAACCTAAAGGTTCTGGCACCTAATTCCCCGTTGAAGGCACTAGGCTACATTACATCCAGTTATACAAAACAGGACTGACATCAGCAGAAGTACAGTTTATCCCCTCTAGCATTTTAGAATGTCAGTCTCCATAACGCTCTCAGTGTTTTTTGTTACAACACAGCAAGTATTAGATTTAATTGCTATTAATTGTAATTAGGAAATGTAAACAGTTCAGTTTAAGCAAATCAATATGTTTGTTTTCTTACAGTATTTCCAACTTAGCATTGACTAGAAATGATGGGAAATTGCGCATGTGAGAAAAACCTGAATATCTATGAGTTCCAGCCCTATTTTCAAGCCAGAAGTTTCAGAAAAGCATCTGAGCTTTGGATACTTGCTGTGAGCTGGCAGAAAGATAACAGACAATTTTTTCTTACATTTGCTTAAACCAGCCACAACTCTTTTTTAAATAAACAAAACTGAAAGCAGATGCTTAACGGATGCTCAGTATTTTCAGTTAATTCCTAATTTCAGAGAAGCAGCTGCGTTTCCAGACACTTATCTAAACCGAACCTCTGAGCTTGACATCAGTCCAATGCCTATTCTAGTACCATAAATCAAGATGGGTTTCTGTGTTATTTTTAGCTATCTTCAGTGTAGAATTTTATAGGATTTCCATTCTAATGCCGCAGAAAGTACCACCCACCAATTATAAAGATTCAAAACAATCAGGTAACTGAAGGAGAAAAAGGGTCAATAATTATAGGATCTGACAACCTACTGACAACTCATCTCAGAAAAAGGTAGATGAAACACAAATGTCAAAAGATGAGAAGTTAAATTAGGCAAAATTAAATGTGTATGATTAGATACCATAAAATATAATATTATAAAGCAAAAGGAGAACAAGAGAACAGTAAGAAAAAAGTGGACAACTAAGTAATCCCTGTGTCTTTACTCTTTCTAGAATACAAAAAACCTGAAACACTAAAAAATGTCCAATGAATTTAATAATTTATATAAAGAACTCATTGTCTGGACACTGTGCAGGAATGTATCCTCTCTTTTTTTTAAAATACATACATTATTCACAAACATAAGGATAAAATTATCTGTTACACTGACAAAGATAAATATATCTCAATTTCCCATCGGTAGGCATAAACAGGGCAAATGTTTGGATGAATATGTTTTCTATTTGAATTATAATGCACAATTAAATTTTCTTTAAAGCAGAACTAATCCAAGATCAATTGGGTATTTTTATCATATTCCACTTATCAGAAAGTAGGGCAGCTCAGCTTTGCAGGAGAAACCAGGTACCGTGTTGCCTTTATTTTTTGGGACTGTGGTGATATGCATTTGCTATTTCTTCTGCTGGTTTCAGCTGGGGTGGAATTAACTTTCTTCATAGCAGCTCATATGGTGCCGTGTATTGGATTTGTGACCAAAACAGTGTTGATAACGCACCCATGTTTTAGTTATTGCTGAACAGTGCTTGCACAGCATCAAGGCCTTCTCTATTTCTAACGCTGACCCCCAGAAAGTAGGCTGGGGATGCAAAAGAAGTTGGGAGGGGCCACAGCTGGGATAGCTGGCCGAATCGACCAAAGGGATGACCCATACCATATGACATCATGCTCAGCAATAAATCTGGGGAAAGAAGGAGGAAGGAGGGGAAGTTCAGAGTTATGGTGTTTGTCCTCCCAAGTAGTGTACGCGTGATGGAGCCCTGCTTTCCTGGAAATGGCTGAACCCCTGCCTGCCGATGGGAAGTAGTGAATGAATTCCTTATTTTGCTTTGCTTGTGCATGCAGTTTTTGCTTTACCTATTAAATTGTCTTTACCTCAACCAATGAGTTTTCCCTCTTTTACTCTTCCGACCCTCTTTCCCACCCCACCAAGGAGCGAGCGAGTGGCTGTGTGGTGCTTAGCTGCCCACTGGACTAACCACAACAGTCCTCAAGAGATCCAGGGTGTAGTAAGAATTACAGATCTGTAATGATCGTGGAAGACACCATTTGGTTAGAGTCTTGGCAAGACCTGCGCAAAACTGAATTATATCCAGATCTATACCTGATTCTATCATTTTGGCTGGTCTGCTCTGGTGCATTTCTGGCCAGTAGTGAGGAAAGAATACAGACTGTTCATTTCTGAGCTGCTCTAACAGAGTAGGTCATTCAGTACAATGAATCAATTAATCTATACAAGATACAATTACACAAATACTTTGGCAAGCAAGATCAAGATGATCATAATGGTTCTGTAGAAATATATATAGTACTATCTCAATTTTGATGTTATTGTTAAACTGTAAGTGAAAATTTCCAATTAAATAAGTTGGAAAGACAATACAACTGTCCTCCGGTGACATAAAGATTTCCATTATAATTTTTTGTTTTGCAAGTTCTGTGGCAAGAAATTTGCGGCTTTAATACTGTCCAAATACACTTGTAACTAAAAGAAAAAATATATCAAATAAATATATCCATTGAGCTCCATTCCCTGGGAGAAGGGTGAAGAAGAATATTAGTTTATTTAACAGTACAATTTAACAGGGAGTGCTACTTTTAAAACATCCTGTTTTCACTTATCAAAGTATTTAATAAGATAGCCTCATGAAATAAAGTATTAAAAAGACATTAGGACTATCTTTATAAAAAGGATTAAGCTAATTCATAAATTATTAAAACAATCTGAATAATCACTAATAGTAAGTAAACATTCTACCTGGATTAGTAGTTTCAGATAGTTCACTTGACTTCTCAAACAGTAAATTTTTAAACAGTTCACAATTTCTGTGAGAAATACTAGCTCTTTGGTAATATTTAATTCTTAACAATTCTTAATATAGTCATCAAATGCAGAACTTACTCTGTTTACCCAAATAGTCTGTACTCCTGCAAGTTGGGGGGAAAAAAAAAATCTATTCCCTTATCTATTTTGCACAGCTCCAGAGACAATGGTGCTGGCAGAAGCAGGTGACTGGGAACACATAGTCTGGGAAACAGGAGAGGGCAGGACTGTTCTTTTCATCAACAGCAACCTGCATTTACATTGTCTTGAACTAATGATCAAATTGTACCTTGGATCTCACCCCTGTTGTCTCCAGACTCTACCCTGGTGAATCACTTCCTTATGCCTATTTCTGTCTCACACAAGACAAAATCTTTAAATCTGAATTAGTCAGTTCATAAGCCCACACTATTGATAAAAGATGCCATTACTTCATGTATATATGTGGACTTTCTCTGGAAGGGTGTTTTTCATTCTAGTCTTTTATAAACTTGAAGCTTTATATTCCCTCTGATAAATTTGGTCTATGATGAATATCTTTTTCATTTTGCCTACAAATAATGATAAAGAACAAAGCAGAAAATAATCAATAGGAAATGGGTGAGATCAAGGGAACAATTATCTTTGACAAGTGATGTCCAAGATCTGTGTGACCATTATTCTTAGCATATATTAGGCACATTAGGAACATAATCCATAGCAGATAGTAGGAATTTTCAGAGGCAACAGATATTTAATGCAGCTTATATCATGTATAACTTTGTAAACCACTACACTATTTGCCAATAATTTTTTTTTTCAAATGTGGTTACCTTTCTGGAAGAATTCCTCTAATTTCTCCTTGAAGGGCTGGAGATGCTCTTCAGAAGACTCTCTGCAAACTAACTTCATCTGCTTTTCAGAGGCTACAAAAAGAAGTTGAGACACATTTGTGGCAGAATTCGTCTACCAGAAGTAGATGTCAACACTATGGGAGTCTACATCTAAAGTAGTCACCTAGACTTACTTTAAAGGAAATGGAAATAAATAAGCACTAATGAATCCAGCAATTACATTAGAATAAAAAATACCAATACTAGTATAGCATACCAAATAGAAAATTCTAAATGTGTTTAAAGAGTGGAATTTGTCTTTAGTAATGACTTTGTCCTAAAACTCCATCTGTGTGCTGAGACTTGCCACTAACACAGCCTGCCTCTCATACAAATTCTAGATGGCATTTAAAGCTCTAAACTTTGTTTCTGTGGTGAGTGGAAGATGCCTTGTAACTGGACTGATTTTAATCAATCAAGGCCACGCATCTTATACTCAATGGTTTTTCTTAACACAGATGCAGAAATTCAGCTTTACTTAAAGTATTCAAATTCCAGGCCATGATATGAAATATTGGAAGTCTGTAAGAAAGTTAACTTACATCTAACTGCAATTTGTTTACTATTTATTTAATCTATCTGTAATTTTAAGACCTGATGCCATGCCAATTTCTAAAAACTCCAGGTTATTTGCCAATGAATTTTAACATTCCTAGAACTTCTAATAAACTTTGTAGATTCCAGCATTCCACATTAAATATGAAACGAGACTGTTAGAAATCAAAATGCAATTACCTTCCATTTAGCAACTGAATTTATGAACTACTATAAGATTTTTTTTCCACAACTCTTCATTCCCAATAAGCTAAATTTAGACAGAAATTTATTTTGGAGTTAAACCCAAGAGTTACAGTTTACTCTACAGAGTTACTGCATGAAACATATTCATACCATATTGCTACCACCATTACATAATTCAAATTATTGCAGCAAAAATTAATTCAAAACTGTGGAAACAGAAGTTGAGAATTTGTAATTAAAATGTCATGTTAATGTAAGTTTGCAGTGCAGTGAAAAAAGTCAACGGGAGGTTGAAAACAGATGTGTACATTTTATTGTACAACTAGTAGTCTGCCTATAATACTCTTGGACCACCAGGACATACTGAAAAAGACAGCTTTCCAATTAACTGAGATCAGAAATACATCTGGACAGTTGTTACAAAAAAATGCTGAAAAGATACCTGTTCCCACTTAAGTGTGTATTTTAATTTAGCACCCCTCCACAACTCGTGTAGGTTGTGGACTATGACATTATCGGAGAGCTCCAGAGCTTATGTAAAATGGCCTGGGCTACAGTCTAAGTTTATCTTTAATCTCTAGTCTTCAACCTGTAGCAAAAGACAGACCTTTGAAACTGTTCAGAGTAAAGTTAATGGATATTTGTTTGTATGCCATACAGTAGGCAGAATGAAGCATTAATTTAAACATAACAGATTGGGAAAAAAAATCTTTTATTAGCTGCTCAGTTATGTGTCTTTAATAAATTAAATTAAGCAAAACAAATCAGAAATCAGGGAAGTTTATATGACTTTTAAAGATTATTTTCTTATCATACATGCCTCTTACCATTAAAAATTTGAACTTTCCATGACTGTTATCACACACTGAATGAAATTGATGTATATTTAACATTTATGTTTGTAGAATTAGAAGGAGATTTCTACAGCTATTCAAGCAAATTGTAAAACTTTACTTTAGAAAACGGACACATTAGAATTGCATAGGGGAAAAAATCTAGCAAAATATAGAAAAAAATAACTGAGACAGTATTGTTAAGTTTCTGACTGGAAGTTTGAACAAAGTAGCAGCTACGGGTTTGTGTTTTTTCTTTGTGTTTAAACAAATTTACAGAAAATTATAAAAGGCAATATTTAGAAATTAGTTTAGATAAATACAAAATGATGAAAGTGTAAAAGTATTAGTACACATATTATGTTCAGGCATTTTGTACACAGTGACTACAGAATGCACATGATTATTACAATCATGTAAGGTTGCAGCGATTGCAAGCCAATAATTATTTTATAATAATCTTATATAAATAAATTTGTATAAATCTATACAGAGGTAGATTTCTATGAATATGTATTATAATAATAAGCTTGTAGCTACAATAGTATCCAAACATACTCTAACGTACTCTAGAAAGGTGTTTTCCCAAACATATGGTGTTGCTAATGCATTGTCTGGTGTATTGAAAGCTTGCTAGATGCTTCCTACAAGCTTTAATAACATAAGATTTAGAAAGGTTACTCAGCTATGTCCCGTGTAAATATTTAAATGACCAAGACTAGGATGAATTGTTTCTAAATTAAAAAGAAAGCACATATAAAACCCCTTCAATTTTTTTCTTTTTTTTAAATAAAGATGACTAACATTAACCTTAATCAGATGACAAAAGCTACAGGAAAATATGAACAAGAAGAACTACCAGGGTATAGAGAAAAAGCTGATTTGGATAGTGAATTCTTAAGAAGAATCCTAACATCTTTAACAAGAAGATCAGCATTTGGCATGAGGGGAGAGGAAGAGTAAGAAAAAAGGCACAGAAAAGAAGAGCAAATGAGACAGATGACATAGAATAAATGAATCAGGGGTACTGATTAAAACTCTAAAAGTGGTACCAGTTTGAGATGAGATACCAGTTTGCATTGCTTAAGTCACCTTGAAACAATGAAACTGAAAGAGACAAAAAAAGTCAAGTAAATGCTGGCAGACTCTAAGAAATTACATTGTTGGAAAGCCTTAAAATGAGACCTTTGGACGATTCTCTCTGCTGATGATATTTATCTGGCCGATATCAATCTAAAACCAAAATCTATCAGTTTACTTCCTGAAGTTCTTTCAGATAACTTCCAAAATAGACTGAAGGGCTCTGAGAAAGTTTTAGCTTTGAACTAAAGGAATCAAGGACAAGGGTGATGAAGTGAAAATCCGTTAATCACAAAAGCAATGTAGTTGCCCTATACTGCTTAGTCCTCTTTTAACTGACTCTGAATTTAGGTTATACTTCACTCAATAACCTATACTTTTGGTCTACAAACAAACAAAAAAGTATCTGGGCAACTGAAGGTTAATTAATTCTGTTTACCTGCACTGAAATATTCGAATAAAACTTGAATTTATTTACTTGCTAACATTAAAAATAAGACACATCACATAGGTATGGAGTCACTGGCTGAAGGTAGTAATGAACTTCAGCTGGAACTGCAGTCTCACAAATTTTGTATTCCTGCTGAAATCTCTCCAGTCTCAGTATTCCCTTCAATAATGAAATGTCCTATGCAGAATAATGATTCCTTGTCCAATACCTATAATAAAAAGATGGCTAGGACCACCAAGCAGATGTATCTTTTAGGCTGAAGGACTTTGGAACATCATCAAATTTGCCTGGGGATAGATATGGCAAAGAATGGTGGAAGTGTGTTCAAAGGAATCACAAATCGGATACAAATAAAGACACACTTGGAAGAGGAAAGACATCTTCATGACAGGGCTAAATCAAAGGTTTTGATTAAAATGGCATTTGTAATTCTACATATTAAAGTCAGCTGGTCTTTGTCAACCTAGATTTGTAATATTGGTGAAAGGCTACCATACAACTCTATGACCTGTCTCAGTTCTACATAACATAATACAAAGGTTTCTGGTAACTAACATTAATTGAATTTCCTGTTACATAAGTTCTTTTTTGTTTGTTTGTTTACTCAAAAATTTACTTGAAATATATTGTTGAAAAAAAAAATTTGCCAAGTCATGCCAAATATTATATAAAAAAATTAAAACTGAACAGTTCTGTTCCATCAGTTACTCTGATCATCTTTGCTAAAAATGTTATAACATGTGTGAGGGAACATTACATTAATTTTTTATATTTTGTTCTCATATTCACTACAATAGAAACCCTTTCCTTTTTGAAAGAAAATTATTTTAGCAAGGTTTTTATTAGAATGATTCTGAGGTGAAGGATCCTATTATGCATTCCTTCTTTGAAATAAAGTCTGAAAAGCTTCTTTCTGAAAAAATTTCTTTCTGAAATTCTGAGGAATCTGAAGGAATTCTGAGGAATCTGACAGCTAGCACACCACACGTACACTTCTCGACTCACCATCTCATTCCAAAATAATAATTTGAGAAAATAAGCAACCTGTTTCAGCATTACTGAGTTCTCACAGATGCAAATTCTCCATTACTGTAACAAACTTTTGGTTCATTTTCTTGGTATGCATTGTATGTTAGTGAAATTAAAAACTTTGAAAATTGTTTATTTCTAAATGAGCTATTGCAAAAAAAGAAAATACGAGTGTGCAATAGTATTTGAAAGCCCTTACAAATTGTTGGATGTACATCATGCTTCACCCACTGCGAATCTTGGCCACAGAAATGGAAACCATTAGCAAAACATTAAAACAAAGCTGGAAACTGCTGATTATCAGTTTGCCACTGTCTTCAGATTTAATGCAGTACTTGGCTCAAAAACTTCTTTAAAAATCCCCAATATAAGTGAAAATATTTACAAAATAGAATGTCTCTCACTTAATGCCTATTGGGCAATAGTCTTTTAAAACTCCACAGACACTTGTAAATCTGTCAAAAGAATCACTGCCCATAAACAAACTTTCATGTAAAGAGCATTTCAGTGTCAATCAGACAGGATTTGGAATTTTTTAAGCACCATTTTTAAAGTAAACGCAAAACCAGAAATAGTTTAATGTTGATAACAGTAAATTACTAACTATTTACTCACCAGAACCCACCAGTAGCGTTTACAGGAATCATCCTGACAGTAAAACCAAGTATCAACACCATGAATTCCTATAAACCTGTCACTGACACTATCCCTCATGAGTTATGCCACTGTGAAAGCTGCTAAACCCGCCCCCTCCTCTTGTCTGTTCAGAGCCTGGCAGGTTATACTGCCAAGCTTGCTATTTTATTTTCTTGTTACAATGCAGGCTTATCTTTGACAGGAGGGTTACTATTTGATAATTCTTTTTTAGAACCCTTTCCTTTTCTGTTTCAAAGGGGATTTGAAACCATACTGCAAATGAATTCAATGTAGCACGAAATAACCCCAAATTTCTGTATGAGAGGATCCATGATTCTTTACAATGCAGAAGCCTGTTACACTACTTGGGCCTATATAGCCAAATAAGAACCTAATAAACTTCAGATAAAATGCATAAAATCAAATTATTCAGCAAGTGCTATATAACTTCCTCACGATTTTGTTTGTTTGGTTTTGCTTTATTACATTTTCTTACTTGCAAACAATTTTCAAGTTAAACAAAAAGTTATAGGAGATGTATGTTTACCCATTGGATGCTGTTGCAGGATTTGGTTATATTCTCGTTATTACATGCAACTTAGATACATATTTACTGCAGGTATGCACATAAGAATGTCAGGCTTTATTACAATCCATTATATCTGTGCCATCTACAGCTCTTGTGCTTTTTTATAACCTTGCACGTAAATGTTTCTTTTCAGATAGAATTTTAAATAAATGTGGAGAAGGCAAGAGATTTATCTTGATTCCTTTGGAGTACAGTATAAGAATTTTGACAACTTCTAACTGCAAGTGGTTATGCTGCTACTGCTACTGTTTCAGAAACAGCATTTTACTTGCATTTTTGGACACACATTGATAATCAGTACATATCTCAATAATGGCAACACACAAAGGTTCAAGCATTGACACCCTAGCCAGAGCTGGGTTGACTAATACAGAAGCTTTTGAACCAAATAGCGAGGGAAATGCCATGAAGTGGAGTGTGAGGTATTCTGAGACAAAAGTATCAGAGAAAAATGTAGAAGAGGATCAAATTGTGGTGGTACTCTATTCTCAAGCTTTGTTTTATTGTCTTAAATAAAGGTCAACAATTTAATGCAAAAAAGTGTTAGCACACATAAAACTAAATACACCATTCTAACCTATCAACTGCTTGCATAGTTACTGTTCCGTGAAGTTATTTTCAGCTAATTTAGAAGAAGAAATGTGCTTCTATGCACAATTATTTTCTTAACCTGTTAATAATTCAGTTTTCTTAAACAGCCATTTCAGAGGATAGAAGCTAATAAGTTAAACTTTAAACAGTCCGATCTTTGTCTGTTTGAAATACATTTTCCTCGTGACATACAGAAACAAGTATCTGTTTAGGTGCTCAAGCTCTCATGTATAAATAAGACATTTGAAATGAAATGAAATGAAAAACATTTCAGGGATAAGTCCTAAGCTGTGGAAAGTTAAATAATTGAATTAATGGCATACAAAACATCCTGTAAAGTTCACCTGTTCTAATGGAGTTCTAATGGAAGCCAAGGGTCAGACATCTTGACAATTCTCACAAGTTTGATCGGATATTCTGGCTTTGTCTTTCAGATTTAAGATGTGTGAGGGTTTTTTTTATTTGTTTCCTTTAAGTTTGACAACATTTTGAACTTTTACAGTAAGTGATGGCATGCAGAGGAACTGTCAGGCCTATATTAATTTCAGCTTATCTAAAGGAAAAATTTTTTTGCTCCTTGTTTTGTCAAAGGGTATCAACATTTTATATAAATCATTTAAAAAGCTTTCTGTTGAGATTGCTTCCTAAGAATACATTTAATAAAATGAACAAAGATTGCTAGTAAAACTAAATATTTTTCACACCATAGCAACATATCTCAGACTCTGGTTAATGTATTCTCTCTGAAATGGTAGTTTACATTCAGCGCGCCCTTCAGCAGAGAAGCATACTGCAAGGGACTGAACAGCATATATAAATGAATATAATGACTAAACCCTCATAATTTTCCAGTCAAGTCTTTGTAAGAATCCTTAAGTGATTCCAGCACACATTATTAGTAGAAAGTTTTGGTGTAGTGTCAAGATCCAAACATACAGACCTCCGCACATCATTAAGATGTCGAAAGAGTGCAGAAATGTGCGCTAGCAGAACCCGCTGAGAAATGGGAACATTTCCCTTCTGTCTGAACAGTACAAAAAATGAATATTTTGAAATTGAAGAATCTGGTCTGGCTAATTTAGAGGAAAACAAAATTTTTTGAGAAGAAATAATATTTTTAATCAGATGAGCTAAGATTTTTACAGTGCTAGGAAAAAAAAAGACCTTTTAAACCCACGAACACATTATTACTTGGCATACTGAACAAGGGATCAGAGAGAAGAGAATTGCTGGGCAATGGCTGAAACAGTATGTTTATGAACTGAAATTGTAAAGGTCAGAGAAGTGATCTCCTGTTTCCCTCTATATTGCTAGATCTCTGATTCTCTGTGCAAGACAGATCATAAAGTTCCACCTAATTAATTCTTCTACCATGTTCATGGCTTTGGTTCAGCTAGAGCATCCTGCTTAGATTTAAAATCATGTAAATTCATAAACTACCTACAATATTAGCAGGAACACTTCTCAAAGTGCTAGTTAGCCTCACTATTACTAATTTGTATCCCACTGTCTGAATTAATGTACATTCAATCTTTGATCATTGGCAGTGAATACGTAAGCGACCACTTCAGTTCTAGCAGAAATCTGCCTTTTCTCTTACTGCATACTCCCTCAGAGAGGAAAAGCTGATGAGATCCACAAATATGAAGTCACTGTTCCTCCCAACACTAGTATTATACACTCTCCAAACTACATTATTCATTATCTGTCATACACTTTGATAGGGACAATATTCCTCCTGTTCCCAGATGTACACTACTTGCTCCCAGATGTATACTACATAGTTATGTAACTAATGCTTAACACACACACATACACACATATATTTATTTATTTATTTATATAAAAGGGCACACAGAAAAGTGCACAGAAAATCATAACTGTGGTATATTTCCAAGATTCGTTTTAGAATCTTAACACTTGCAGAATGATTTTTAACAAGAAATTTCTGAGGATTCTTTAGCCAAAGAAAAAAATATAAAAGAAAAAATTAACAGCATACCATTGTTTAACCAACAGAAAGCTTTCTCCCTCGCCTTTGTGCACACATGCAGACAGAGGGAGTAAACTCTTCTAAAACAGCATTGCTTTGCTCCTCTATTATATTTCTGAATCTTATTAAAACCATTCCATACTATTCTCTATTATCACAAACTAGAAAATCTAATGGAATTTTAAGAAATTATCCACTTAGGAAAATTTTCACTTAATGTATTCACATATGAACATTACCAATGGAACATTGTCAAAAAGTTAGTTTTATTGTAAAATAGAATCCAATGCATACACAAAATGTGTTTTTTAATGCCTGTGTTGTATCTTTGCCAAATCAAAACAAACTGAAATATATCTCATCTGCTGAGGCAAGAGACTATTCAAAAAGAGGACAGAAAACCCTGAAACAGAAGAGAATGTCATTTTGTCAACTCTTGAAAACAAAAAAAACTGTTCCTGTACAAAGCTGTCCTTTGCTCTTTTCCTTACAGCATTCTGCATTGCCTCAAAATACATCATGTAAATGTTGGACAGTGCAAAAATATAACGATACTTACCAGGTACAAAACAATGATGTGCTCCATTTATGCCAATGTCTAAAGAAGTAACACATGCACCTATTTGGCTCCTCATGTTCCACCACCCAGTTCAAATTTCTATTTGCCTGCACCTCCAAAATTCTAAGGTGAATTTTAAAATTTAAAAGTATAATTAACATGAAGAAAATTAAAGTGACTGGTTCCTGGAAGGTATCATACAACTTCTCTGCTCCTGCTGGGAAAATTTTTCTAGAGCATGTATGTGACTCAGATGTCTAAATCCCACTTTTAAATTGACTTAAAACATTTCATTTAAATTATACTAAGGCTTCAATTGGTTGAAAATATTTTAGAAAAAGGCCTTTGATACTTTTTTGAATACTATCCTCCTGTAATGAATAAACAATCACCTTTTACTGAGAAATATCCATTGATCCAACAAATTATTTAGAAAGTTAACCCTCAAACTGATTTGATAGTTAGAATTTTCATGATGTGATCTAGTAACCTTACTGTCTATAAAGCAAATCAAACAATAAACAAAACCTCTCAACATTGTAATCGTGGCCCTATTGATAATTATTGTATCATGATTATACTAAAACTCTATTCCATAAAACAGACTTTATCTAAGGCCATATTGTGTATGAACACATAACACATTCAATTAATTTCTACATCTGCACTTACATAGAAATCCAGCAAAAGATGAAAATGTTCCAATTCATTAATTGAAAACATCAATTAATCTCTAGAACAAAAATGGCTTATAGTTAACTCGTGGACATTTTGTTGCAAAAACCTTTAACTCAGTTTGAAGATTCTGATGGGAACACACACATTTAAGAATTTTAAATTAACTTCTTGTGAATAATACTGATTAAACTTTTCTACTTTTGTATATTTTCCTATTGGTAAATATATTCCCTTATAATCCTTGATAAAAACAGATGTTGTTCAGGATTTTAAAACAGGAAAATCAGAGAGTTTTAGTCTTAAATGAGCATGAACTGATTATTTTTTCTTTTTGCAGCTTCTTCCTTGTCTCTATTTATAGTGACAGTGGCTGCAGGAACCGAGAATGTGTGACCCTTTCCAATTTCCACTCATTTCTCATTTCTAAATTCTCTTCCATTCTTGTCTTAATTTTGTAACACATATCCACTTTCCAATATAATGTGATACAAAGCTCCATGAAGAGGCACTGAATGAGAGCAATGTAAATGCAACAGTTTAGTCTGGTCTAGTCAGCCATGCTAAGAGAGGTTAATTAGCTATAATGCTGGTATCGATATGGCAACACCATGCTGGTCACATCCAGTGCACTGGAGCTGTTTCTATGAAAAAGAATATATATATACGAATATATATATATACACACAAAACATATTCATATCTGCAAAAGAATATATATATTCTCATGCCACCATTTGAGAATAAAAATAAAATGAAGTGGTCGAAGAAGAGGCAGAGGAAGCCAGCTATGTTCAGCCTGGTTAAGAGAAAGCTAACTGGGCATCTAGTTTTTCACTTCAACTATCTAACAAATAGCTGTAGAGAAGATGGAGCCAGACTTTTCTCAGAAATGTACATCTAAAGAAAAAGGAGTAATAGTCACAAGTTGCAGCACAAGAAATTCTCACAAGGGATAATGAAAAATATTCAAGATAATGATTCAGCCCTCTCTGGGCACCTGCACCAGTGCTGAATCATTATCTTGAATATTTTTTCTTATGGAAAAGGAAGGTTGGAACTTCCATCATTAGATTCAAAACTGAGCTGGCTAAGGCCCTGTACAACCTGATCTAAATATGAAGTTAGTCCTCCTCAAAGGCTTTGGACCACAGGACCTCCAGAGGTACTTCCCAACCAAACAACCTGCATTTCTCTATGATTTTAAGATACTTGGAATGCTTCTGTATGAAAAACAATGGGAAAACAGCCAATGTAACATTGTCGTTTCTCAACTTTTCATGCGTAGTTTTACTTGCTTCCCTTTTAATCTTTTTACAAGGGTTATACAATTTTACAAGATGAAGCTTTTACATAAGCTGAAGTTTTGATGAAGTTCCACTGCTTAATTCCTTTCAGTCATGTATGTGTGTGTGTAAACACCTACATACATACTCATATAGACTCAGTTAAGTTAGTAAAAATTTAAAACATATATACAGTACTGAAAAAATAGTATGAAAATGGCAAATAATATCTCTACTGGCGGTCATGAAAGAAGGTGAAAGCAAAAGGTATGTGGATTTTCATTGGGATAAGAATGTTACAATCTCATAGGAAATTTAATTTATTATGAGAAATAAAGGTGTGACTCTTGAAAGAATTCAGAATGGACCTACCTTAGTTTCCATTTTTAACCATTCAATAAATATCTTTGCTCTTTCAGTTATTAAGGTCAAGAATACTAAGAAGTTGTAATGCACATTATAGCAAGTGATACAAGGAATCTAATATTGCTTTCTTTTGACTAACGGAGCAGCATTTTAAAATTTTACGAACTGTATTGCAAAGAAGAGCAATGAGTATGACAGATGGAAAAAATCTATAGTGCAACTAATTTGAATAATTAAGACTGTTCAGCTTCAGAGAGAGATGAATAAAAGGTTCATGGTAAAACTTATACAAGTCTATCATACTTTGGTAAAGTGGCTTTCTTTCTAAAAATCTTCTTATGATTACACATTTCAAACATTCTGCGCTTATTCCAGAAGAATACCAATCAAGTGGCATTGTCCAGACTAGAAGGGAAATCATGTTTGGTCACAGGGAAAGGAAAAAGTGGAAATAATTGCCCTAGACAAAAAATGAGGTATCTTACAACCTTAAAATATCAATGCAAAGCAAAAACTTTTTTCCTGTAAATCTAAAGATTAACTGGAAAGCTAATACCTGTTAAATGAATAAATGTATCTGCTTATGCTACTGTGTAATCTTTGAAAACCTTGGAAATACACCGACTATACAGACCTGGAGTGAAAACCTGAACTTACGGAAAAGGTTTCTTTTTCCTGTGGAATCAGATTTCATGCTAAAATTTTCATCTCTCTATTTAATATTGCATTCTTTTGTAATTCTTTCCCCTTAGAAGCCTATATTAAATGCATATTTTTGTTTATCATTCTTTTTAACCTAAAAATGCTCATGATTACAAAGTTTGTTCTGGAATATGCATTAAAAACCTGTTAGATTAAGGCTCTCCAAAAATTTGTTTGAATTTTTGAGCCAAACTTTAGCCTAATCCCTTTAGACTAAAGTTAGTCTGTCCCTTTAAGGTCTAATCTGAAAGACTTCAAAATAGCAAATTGTATGGAACTCAATCTGTTTATCTGAAAAGGATGAAAGGGTTTGTGCTCCATCTAGATTTGAACTTTCGGTTCCACAGTGTCTAGGTATTTCAAACCAGAGGTTTACACCATTAAGACATGCCACTCATGATAACTCAATCTTTCCTATGTTAATATCGATGATAGAAAGATAAATGAATGCCTTGATAAACCAGTAAAAAATATTTTTAAATACTAAATGACAACTATTATGAAAAGTGTCTATCAAAGTTGCCATTTCAGGCACAAGAGGTGATATTATCTTTTTTTTTAAAATCATCCTATACAAATCTCAGAAAAAAAGTAGGTCACTAACAGGAACATTAGTTCGTTCCCTAATGGCACACAAGAAACCCCCTCTTTCATTTATTACCTTTGTCTCATCCCACTTCCAAAGTAATCTGCTTAAGACTACCTTAGCCAACCAAACTGTGAAATAAATCCAATGTACTCTATAACACAGGCAGCCCCAGTTAATATTGTTCAAATTATTTACATCTGAAGGGCCGCGCCTGTCTGGATAGCTGGGCCCGACGCTTCTCTGGACTTGGTTTCTGCTACTCACATCTGTTTCAGCTTTAGACTTTCACTGGTATTCTGCCAGCAGCCACAACTTTTTAATGGCTCCAATAAACTACAGAGACTCATCAAATCTTTGTTGAACGTGTTAAAATTATAACCTCTTCAATTAAAATTTTGATTTAAAAATAAACTACAGCATTATCTGAAGAAAAAAATTTGAAAGGGAATTTTGAAAGAGATACAACATTTTTATATGAGTGATCGTTTCTTTGCTTAAATACAAGAGAAACTAATCACAGGAATGCTTTTAGAATTTTGCTGCATAATTCTGAGTGATAAAATACCAACATCTGAAAACATTTCCACAACCTTTTTTGTTTCAAATCTTTGCTGTCATTAACTTTATATGTTAATTGGTTTGGCTGGGTTTCAAATACATCTTTACAAAGAAGAATTATGAAAACAACCTCAACATAACAATTTTTCTAGATTTTCTATAAATACCTAAGAAAATTTGTTTTAGAAAATAGAAATCAGTGATTACAAGAAAGCTGCAGTTTTTATTTTAAGAGTTAGTTAAAGTGTTTAGCTTTTCCTACTTGCTGTCTGTGTCTTTGCAATGTAGAACAAATATGATGTGAATGTCACAGCCTCAATGCAGATCCTGCAAGACTAAGATGCACAACAGTAGGACTACATGCTGAAAAAGTAGAAGATCAAACACAGATCATGTTTCTGCACAAACTAGCCCAAAAGAGGGCAGGCCAAGGGGTTTACAGGGCCAAGCGATGAGAGGAGATAGAGCACTCACTTATGCCCGGGTCGAACAAACAACAACTGATACTTTTCTACCACTGTTAACCTTTGAAACTATGCTAAAGACGGCAGTGACCTAATCCAGCAATTTCTAACTGTAAGGATAAATTGTTTTGTAATGGTTTTCATTGCCTTACATTGAAAAAAATTAAAAACAATCATCTTGTTCAACTCTGATTCTAAAAGGACTCTTCCGTTTTGATGCAGAGATGTGAATGTAAATGAAGAAGTTTTTACAGACATTTATGCAGATTCTCCCCATAAACTCCATTTTCTACACAAAACTGCTTCAGTAAAAGTAGCAACTTTTCCTTAACAAAAAAGACAGGCTTAAAATATTCAGTCATCATTTGCTGGATTTATTTTAGAAAGTCATATGAAGCATAAAATAAAAATGAAACTGCTTGGAACACTTAGAGAGCAACCCTTCCTACTTTATTTCCACTCAGTACCTTGATTGATAGATGAGTTGGGTTTCTGAGCCCCTCTTTATAATAAACATTTTTAAATGTTTATTTTATGTCCTAGGGTGAAAATATTTTGAACTGGAGCTTTCCATTTCCCTTTGCTGTGCCTTGGCAAGCTGTGTTTTATTTCTACATTAATAGTATTCAACTCTTTCTTGTAGCTGTTAAATTGTTGTTATACAAGTACTGAAGAAAGTATTTATGTTATGGAACTTACAGATATCTACAGTTAAACACACAGTTCTGGAGAAGCCAGAGGAATATTCACACATAACTAAAGAAAATGTTAGAAAGATTTCTTTAGGGGCCTTTCAATTGTAAAAGGGAAAATTACTTTGCAGTAACTTTACTTTCATTTTTATTAAGTCATGAGTTTGAATTTTTTTTTCTTTCTAATTTATGTGAGTAATTTGTGCCACAGTGTAAAAACTCTAAATGAATCAACACTATAAACCTAATTAGCAATAAGAAAACCTCATAAAGGTCACATTTTAAATGGCACTTTGTTGTTAGCAGAACAAATGTGAAAGTTGCCAGTTACCTTCTAGATCTCTCTTCAGTTTCCTTAAGTCTTTTATTAGGTCTTCAAACTTAACTTGGGAGGCCTGGAAAAAATCCTGTGGTTCTGGTAAAGGAAAAATACTCTTGTCTGTTCCTGCTTCCTAAACAAACAAACAAACAAACAGGCTACTATGAAAATTGAATGTGTTTGCAGTGAAATAAATTACTTTTTTTGAAACGTCATCTATGAAACACTATTATAAAACTGCAAAATTAATATATTTTAAATCATTCTTGCTAAAATAACATATATATCATTCGAGATGAAATCCTGACCATTCTGAGTGTTGAAACTTCCTTTTGGATGTTGTAAAGCAAACTGTGCTCAATTTCAACTACAAAACAACATTGAGCTCACAACATTTCGGTTCATTTTATATCAATAAAGGTTTAAATAAGGTATTAGAAGTTTCTTAAAAACAGATAACATGAATGCCTATTTTAATGCAACAAGTGATCTTATGCCAAAAGTTTGTGGTTTCATTCTCTCCCAATTCATTAAATATACACACACTTTATAAGCATAAATTGAAAACAATATTTGTATATTGCCTAAGTATTTTGTATAGATAAAAATATACAGTTGAAGGTTTATGTGGCTAAATAAATCACATGGGTTAATGTCTGTATGGAACTCCTAAGTATATACCTCATTTTTAGCACAGTAAGAAAAAGAAAATCAGAAGTAAAATAAAACAAAACAAAAAAACCTTACAAGGTGCAAAGCAATATCACCAGTGGAAATTTAACAAGTAAAGTGTATAAATATGATATTGCTGTGTATAAGCATATACTAGTGAGTTTAAAATACTACCTGCACACAGATTTCAGTCTGTAATAAAGGAAAACTCATAGGTTGGAGAACTAATTATTTTGTGAACAGGGAAAAAATAATTTTATTATTATAAAGATATGAACATTCACGGGCGGAAAGGTACAATGGATGACATTTACACTGTGTCCCTTTCCTCCCAAGGAAGATAAACTGTTTTACAAAATTCCCTGAAGTAAAATTACAGTAGAAAGTTTGCAGAAATATTAAATATTTAAATAAATGAATTAGAAAGCATTAGCTTCAGCATTATTAAAAAAGGAGAAAACAATACATATGTCAATACCTTGAGAACTGATAAACATTACAGGGTAGACAAAGTTGCTTTTGTTACAAGGCTTTTTACAAGATGGGTACTTAGGTTAAAATAATGACACTTTATTTCCCTGTGCCAAAAAAAGAAAAAAAAAAAAGAAAAAAAGAAAAAAGAAAAAAAAAAAGAAATAAACCAAGTACAGATCTACATATCTGCTAGTTTTTTATCTCCTCTACAGCTCAGCCCCAGGAGCTGTTCCACAGGCTCCTGACATACAGACCCTCCAACGTTAGAGATCATAGAATCATAGAATCGTTTGGATTGGAAGGGGACCTTTAAAGATCATCTAGTTCAATCCCCCTGCCATGGGCAGGGAAAGGTCTTCACTTTAGTCTTCACTTACTTTAGTCTTACTCCTGGAAAAAATACTCAGGACTACTAACTCATCAATTTAACACCCTTATGTAAGAATAAAAAAAAAAAAAAAAAGGAAAAAAAGAAAAAATTGTTTGTATTCAAGCAGAACGAGATTTACAACATTATAGTAACCAGGATGTAAGAAGACAGGACGGGAGTGACTACCTGTCCAGTTTGCAACAGTCACAGGCAATTGCCTGCGGTGGTTAGTTCAACGGTTAATGTAAAATTTTCCAAAGCCTTATCATAAAACCTACAATAAATTTCAGCCTTATTGAGGTCCACAGTTATTACAAGAAAGCAAAAGAAATGAATTTTATTTTCCCATCAGAGCTACAATGTTCAGATTTTTAAAAGAGCTAATACAAACCCTTTTACAATCTCTGAAAGAAACCTACTTTTGGAGAGGCTGATACAGCAAATGAATCTTTTACCTTATCACAATGGCGTAGGTAATATATGACGACATAATCCACAAGATTAATGCCATTATCCTAGGAAAAAAAAAATATATAATTAAAAATGTGTGTAATTCACACCGTTTCAAGTGAGTGAAAATTTACTCTATTTCAAAATATATATATTATTATTTTATATTGCTGTGAGAAATAAGACTTACAATATCTTTAGCCCTAGCATTACTGATCAAAAAATCAGTATTTTAGGCTTGATCGTATCACCACAGGACCTAGAGCTTCTTTTGGCTCTAAATACCAGGCATGCTTTAGGAGAAGCTTTCCCCATATCTTTTTTTAATAATACAAAACATTACTGAATAACAATATTTACTTGAATAATAATATTAATTAATAATATTATTCTTGAATATAATATTAACTAAATATTACGGTCACCTCAGATACATTAAGGTGAACTGAATTTCTTGATTCCTCTATTCTCAATTCATCTATAATGAAGATCTGAAAGAGGCATAGATATTTTTCATATTTTTCTCCAAATATAAAACCAGACAGCATGTACCTAACAAGTATATTTCATGCCCTCTTGCCTTATAAATATGAATTTTAATACTCTCTTTGTGGAATCACCACTTCCATGGTCCTGCATATAACAACTGTACACAACATCATTTTATTTTGGTACATGTCATTGGGTCAGCATAGGCCAGATGAACTAAAGGAAAAGTGTAAAACTGCAACTTATATGTTATGTTCAAAACCATGAAAGAATCATAATATAGGGAATTATATCCAGAATGTGTTTGAAGTTTTTTTGGATGTGTCTTCATATTGTATATTGACAGGTATCAGGACAAACATTTGTATGCGAACAATGTCTGACTTCCTGTACAGAGCTGCCTCTCCTATATTAGAGCCTGCAGCACATTATATTTTATTAATATCATATACCAGCAAAATTCTTAACTAAGCAAGTCATTGCTGTCATGCAGACAAAGCCACTCTGCTTGTATAATGCTTTTAAAAGACATTGTTGGCAGGTCATGTAACAAAAAGGAACTGAGGTGACTCATGAACATTTGATTGCTCTTTTAGAGTAAAATACGCCTGTTATTCTATTTTCTATATGCTAAACTATCAAACCTATTACTTTGGTTTAAAGAGTATTTGCAGAAGACAAAACACAGAGATTTTGAAGTGATGAGCTACATTTTTTAAAAAATCTCTGTATCAAGTAACTTTCTAGGCTCATGTGACAACAAATGACTTTTATGTGACATAAGAGATATTTAACATTGACTCTTTACCTTCGCTCCTGGAATTCAGCTTACCTAGATGTAATATTACTTGCTGGCAATTCCCAAAAAGGGAATAACGGGACACAGGACACAGGAAGGATACCTTAGTGTTCAAATATACAAGACCCTGCATTCTTCTTCCTTGCAAATACAGTCTACCAATTATCTCTGAACTTTCTTGTCTGCCTGTAGCACCTGGTCCCTTTGAGTTTTTATGCATTTTGGAGACTAGTTTAAACTAATAATATATTTCTTTTGGCTACCACAAAACTGTAAACACTGTAATTTTTTAGCTTGTTTTGCTAAGGAACAAGTCTTATGCAATTATACTGTATATCTATCGCTCCTTTTTATAACTCATCATTTCAGAATGTGCTGGTTAAATTCAGCCAAATTGGAAAGTCCCAGAGATAATTAAATTCTTACAAGTTTATGGTTAAATAGAAGAGCAAGACTAAAATTAGTACTTCTATGAGAAAAGTCAGGCAAAGCTCAGCTATTTTATATTTTTCTTATTGGCAGTTGGCCAACCAATGAACACCTGAGTACTGGGAAACTTGGCCTGGTTCTAGTTTAGCTGCAGCTTGTACTGTGTCTTGTCCATGGAACAGGACTGGAAGAAAAGCGGTCATAGGGAACACCTGAACCATTGCAGTGAAGAGGAAGGTAAGAATTAGAATCATAGAATCAGAATCATTTAGGTTGGAAAAGACCTTTAAGATCAACAAGTCCAACCATAAACCTAACACTGCCAAGTCCACCACTAAACCATGTCCCTAAGCGCCACATGTACACGTCTTTTAAATACCTCCAGGGATGGTGACTCAACCACTTCCCTGGGCAGCCTGTCCCAGTGCTTGATAACCCTTTCAGTGAGAAAATTTTTCCTGGTATCCAATCTAACCCTCCCCGGCACAACTTGAGGCTGTTTCCTCTCATCCTATCGCTTGTTACTTGAGAAAAGAGACCGACACCCACCTCACTACACCCTCCTTTCAGGTAGTTATAGAGAGCAATAAGGTCTCCCCTCAGCCTCCTTTTCTCCAGACTAAACAACCCCAGTTTCCTCAGACGCTCCTCATAAGACTTGTTTTCTAGACCCTTCACCAGCTTTGTTGCTCTTCTTTGGACACACTCCAGCACCTCAATGTCTTTAGGACTCAAATCCATTGGAAAAACTTTCATTAATACAGTTGCTCTCTGTACAATTCATTAAACATGTTTTTACACTCTGTTTATGATGGTATTCACAAGTAAAATAAAAAGGTCCCTAGACATACTGCTTTCCTGACATTGCCTGTCTCACAAACGCGTTCCTATGTACTTGAAGCATAACTGGGAACAAAAGATTTAAATCTACCTTTCTTATAGTTCAAGACAGCACTTCACGTAGGAAAAGAGGAGGAACATGAAAGAACAGTTTTTTTCTCACCCTCCAAATCTATACCAGCATCAGCAGAAAATATCTCCTATTCTTTGCTGCTTCATATATCCATGTGGTATCTAGGTATGCTTCGGCAAAGAATGACTTTGAGCAGTGTTTCCATTGCCCACATTATCTAGCACCTCCTCCCCTGCCCTACTGAAATAAGGAACAAAGTAACCTCATCTCAAAAGGTGTACAGAGTTTGTCTGAGCCTGACTTTGATCCTAGCATGACTAATCAAAAATGTGCTAGTGGTTCTCAATTTTTGACAAAATAATTTACTGCCATCTATGAGCATTTTCTCGTGCATGCTGTTCAGAATTCATGCCCTACATCCATTTAAGTGCCAATTAAAAAAAAAGACTGAAAATATCTTGTTGGGTCTGACACACCTCTATTATATATTTATATCCTTTATGTATAATTCCTTAGGGTATATGCTACACTGAACCTTTACTGATATTTTGTTTTTAAACCTGATTTTTAAAACACTTTTACTCACATAGAGCTACCTTAAGTTAAAAGCAAGAAAAAAGAATGGGGACATTTACTGGAGATAACTTCAGCAGTCTGTGCTCTCTCACTTCTCTCTAACCTACTGTAACTAAGTCCCTACTAGTAAAAGAGACACTCAGAAGTTCTCACATAAGATAATTATCCTAGTAGTACTGAATAGGAGAAATTGGAGATTATGGAAATATGAGCATGTGCAGGAGAAGGAGGTGCAAAGTTGGGAGAAAAAAGCAAGAAAATGGTACAAAGTGCCTTGCTCTTTCAAGCAAGAATGGTAAGAAATAAGAAAAGATTACCTTTTGACAGATGATGGAACAAAAAAAGATCTCTTGAGATAAATTATCTTTAATTAAAAATGAGTACTTACTCTGCTTTTGACATCCTTTAATTTGGGGAGTATTTCCAAACCAAATCCATCAGCTTGACCTCGGGTCCTATTCCCACCATTCATATAATTTCCAAAAGCCAGAATCAAACCTAAAATTTCCTTTACACTTGTCATGTTCAGCAAAGCCTGGAAAAAGGATACTAGTCTGTAACTTCTATTGGCACAAAAATTCTAATCACTAATATAAAAAACCTTTTTTTATTTTATTTTTGCTAGAGGTTTTGTTTCTTGTGTATTTTTACCCCTGTAGGGAAAGGAAGGTAAAACTGGTACAAGAATCAAACATTTAAGGGAAGCGTTTATTAGCCTGTATCTGCCTAAGATACTTTGTTTAACCTAATCCATATCAAGCAAATTATATGGCATCATATGCTATGTAGGTGACAAAAGGATTAATGGAAGAAGATTACTAAACATTCTTAGTAGCCCTTAAAAATCTTACAGACGTGGTTTATCACGAGTTTGCATAATGCACAGTCAAATGGAGATGTGCTATTTTTGCTGCCACTAGGTTAGACTCGGACTGTCACATTCAGTCTGCTTCTCATTGGTTCTGGTGCTCTGGAAATCCACATTTCTTGATCCATACTTAATGCAGATATACCAGGGCTAAGGACTAAATTACTATGCCTCAAAACAGAAAAGAAATCTAAAAACACAATGGAGAACCAATAAATCATTTTAATTTACATATAAAGGCATCTGTCTTGTCAATCGAGAATCTGAGGCCATGGGCCTAATTCTTAACTATGTAGCCTTATACTACACATATTGGATAAATCAATTGTAGCGTGAGCTCCTCATAAGTAAACTGAGGGCAATACCTATACCTACCAATACTTTCCCTATCTCATACAAAACCGATCTGTTATTTATGTCTCCTTTGGAAAGGAAACACTAAGTAACTATTTTTATTATTAGAATATGCAAAGAAATCCAAAGGGGTAGAGCATGGGTACTTTGTGGCAGCATGCTAATCAAAAGCTAATCTTCAAATTGGAAAAAAAAAAAAAATTAAATACTGTCCTGGCCAGGATGTTATATCTTTAGGTCACTATTTCTATCTCATTCTACTTTTAATGTTTTATTTGTTATAATTTCAAAATCTTGTCCTTAGTCATTCATAGTATAGAGATCTTAGGTAAAGCTTTGTCAGGTACTAAAAAATCTGCTGTATCAGGGTTAACAGAAATGTATAGATACCAGGGGAAAGTAATAAGCTAATGGATGTGATAGGCATCTACTGCTGATGGCATCAACAGTGATATGCAAAAAAAGTAAGTTTGCAAGGCCTTGTACTAAGCTAGTCTGATACTTAATTTCTATTTTATGGAGATTATCTATTACTCTAATTAATATTCAACGTAATAAAAATCTGCCATTCAAATAAAAATAAATTTTCCTATGTAGAGCACAGGGCAGCACACACACAACTCACCTTCCCTCTTTCCTCCTCCTTTTGTTCTTATAAGCAGCTAAAAAATTTAATATATTTTTATTTTCCTGAAAAGCCAATAACCAGGCTTAAGGTTCATCACTTATGGTAAGAAAAGAAGCATGAATACTCTAAAACATATTTCTGTTTTTATTTAGCTTTCATTAGGACTTACCTTGGAAACACGAGTTATGATATCAACTTTCCGGTGCACTGATGTTATCCCTTCAGAGAAAACTGACTGGAAGATAATACACTGAGCTCGTTCTGTGAAGTTGGGGATCTGAGATAACTCATATAAAAATCTGTGGAAAAAAAAGAGTATTAGTGAATCTTTATATTTCTTATCTGTGGAGTACATAATGGATCAAAGTATCATGAAATATACATGCAATCTTTCCTACTTTGAATCAAATCTGTCAGAATTTATAATTGTTATATTCTTTATGCTCAATGTGTTAAGAAATCCTATTAATATCAAGAAAAAGGCAAGACATTAATCATTATCACATTAATCCATTAACCCACTCTCACAGCTGCATAGTAATAAATAGAAGAATCATAAACCTAGATCATAGGTGAAAAAAAAAGAAAAAGAAAAGGAAAATGCTAGAGAAACACTATCTATTTACTGTTTTCACTCATGTGTTTTTGCTTCCCTTAAAAATGTGCCCAGCAATACGGAACTTAATATATTCCTACAAGGTTATTTCATAATATAAAACGTCTGCCAAGACATTTCTTCTGATGCTCAGCCTCAATTTTCTTTTACTAATTTGCACCACACTTCCAATTATATAGCAGCATGTTTTATGGTAATGCACCTAGCGTGTATTTAGCTCTAAAATACTTGCAGATTATATCTTTCTTCAGTCACTGTTCAGCAAAGTTACTAACTCTTTATCTGCTCTTTATCTGTCCTCATATACACACTTTCCTCATGAGTCTATTCCAGCTTAATTCCTTTAACTCTTTGGTAAATAAAAATAAATAGAAGCATGTTCAACAACTCCAGTTCGGATATCACAAAATGAAAGCATCCCAAAGGCATGAGTAATTCCTCCCTTTTCTCTTCTTCAATTTAAAATGTAAGAGCTTGGCTAAATAATACAAGACGCTTTAGCATTTCTTATAATAACAGGGTCTGCTTTGTGTGTTTTGAGTCCAGATTTCAGTGATACACATGCTTTCTTGAAATCCAGAAACAAGCTGTCTTTTGCTCCAATATCACTTTAGAAACATTCTTCTAATCTCCTGTCTGCAGATATCCTTAGGTCCCCCTAAACGCAATGCCGTAAAGATTTTTCTACCTCACTGAATTATGGGAAATTCTGTGAACCATTATTAGCTTGAATTCTTATTAAATTTATTTTAATTATTTAAGCCAATACATCTGATTTCTCCAAATTATTTCTTTTTCACAGTAAATAGTATCAGTATCTTCAAATCTGCTTTATAAATTTCTCATGCATACAATGCTTTGCTGAATACATAGTGACTGACTAAAAAATCAGCAAAATCCACCTGTGGCTGGTGTGAAACACTATCTTTTAATTGGAATATCATTTTTTTCCTTCTTTTTCTTTCTTGCCTGATGAAAAAATCTATTGTGAAAAAAGGATTGGGGAGGCCTGGCTTGGCTCTTACACTTAAGCAGTGGGAAAAAAAGAAATGCCAAGCTGGTATTAATAAAAATGCTTCCTATTGGGAATGAATGGCATTGCCAGGAAAAAAAGAGGATACTTTGCACTTTGTGTGAGAGAAACAAAAGAAAGAAAAACCCAAACTGCTTCACTAAAGGTTTAACATACATACATTTTAAAAGTTTAAATTTAAAGTGTCAAATGACAGATATTCTTGCCTTCCCTTAAAAAGGGAACCATCTCCTACACTGCTGGTCATTGCAACACAACATAATTGTGCCGAGAGTTAAAAGGGCATCAGCATAAAAAGAAAATGTCTCTATATTTTGGAATTCAAAATATTCAATGTAAATATCCAGGCAATACACTTATAATTGAAATCTGTCACAAAAAGAAATCTTAGTGACTACAAATGTAGTTACTAAACACAAACTCATGGCATGAATCTGTGGTTATCAAAGACAAACCACCAATTCAGGTGGAAAAAACTTTTGGAGAGAAAAAGAATACTCTTAGTTAAATCATTTTTGCAATTTTAGTCTGAGAAAAGTCTGATTTTGACTTAAAGTAACGATGACATGACTGTGACATAGCTTCTTGATGGGTTTTTCATTGCTATACTTCTTATGGCCTAAAGTAAACATAGAGAATTTGCTGTTCATCTCTGTGAGGTCCATTCCTCTCCTGCAGAAACTGTAAATAAAAAATGCATTTACGTGAGAACTCTTTTATCCTATCAGAATCTTGTAGTAAAGGACTTCAGAATACTTTCAAGCCAGGCATGTTATTAGTGTAACAGAACATTCTTCCGGAAGATAGATAAAGAAGGCTGATTCTATGGAGGTAAACTATTTATGAGTTCACATTTATCCGCATCTGAAGAATATAAAATTTAGAAATAATTTTTGGGGAAAAAGGTCTATCTAACCCTGCAAGCTTCTTAGTAAGCCAGCAGGATTTAAACTGAAGTCAAAGGAAAGTGGTCTTCAAAGAGAAGCAAATGGCATTACTTGGACAGCAATTATCAATAGCTCACTACTTCCTGAATTCAAACTACATACAAAATAGGAAAGCTCAGTCCCATATTTTGCTACTGTTTCCTTCATTAGTATTTCTTTCACAGTAGAGAGGACTTCACAGAGATTATATTACAACTAAAAGAGTCTTCTTGGAAACTAGCTAAAGCATCTGTATCCTGCTAGCAAAGCCCCAAATTGTGGCCAACTGTGCATATAAATCTTTATCATATTAATGAATATTAGCATTTTAACAAGTATTATCATGAAGCATAATTTAGGGGAGTATTGTCATGTTGCTGTGATACTTACAGTTTGTGCCAACAATAGCAAATTTAACATGCCAGCAAAACAAATCAAAATCACATGTGCAGGAGAGCAACTGTGATACCACTAAAGCTTTCTATTTGTCTGGTAATCCAAGCATTTAAAAATGGCAAAGGTTTCCTTTAGACTTCAGTGAATTCATGTCAATGGTTTCTTTATATGAATGCCTATGGCTAGTATTTGCAACCATTCCATAAATGTTTAGTTTGCACTTTTGTTCTGATCCTCATTAAAGAAAATACATGAGTTTTATGCCCTGTAGCAAATATTTTTAATCACACATACAAATTTAGCACTTTTCTGTCTTTAACCTCTTGTGGAGTTAATATGCATAGTACAGTTCCAACAAATCTCCAGTTCTGCATTTAGGTTGACTTAGAGGCTGACTTAGACAACAAAACCAGCAGCACCTGATCTACTGAGTTTTCAGAAAGGATTATTTTGAAGGTCCAATAAAATTTACATAAGTGCATCATCAGCAAATTATTTCTCCCTTGAGGCAGCATTTTTAAAAGCTAGCTTTCTTAACCTATGTAGTTTAATAATACGGTAAAAATGGGATAATTGAGACTTGCAGAGAGAACACAAAGAGTAATAATTGATAAAAAGTAGCTTTTGTCTTTGACACTACTATTTCACTCTGAATGATCAGGCGTAACTGCTTTATTTACAGTTCTTTACTTTTAATTATGGAACAATGATAGCATAAATCTAACTTTGTATTTAATTAAGATCAACCTCTCTCCACTATAATTTACAAAAACAGACAACTTTTTATAACTCTAGAGCTCTACAAGATTCGTATTCTCCAGAACACAAAATGTATTAATATTTATTTCACTCAGACATACAGCAAAGAGATTGCCAAAGATTCAAGCTCTGGAAAACATCAACTAGTCACACAATGTATTCTTATGCCCCAAGCCAATGCAATGAAAGCCATGGATATGGGATGCAAGCACAAGCTAGTATATACACTTTATAGATATTTGTCTTCTTAAGTCTTACTCAGGAATGATAGCCACTCTTAATCAAGAGTAAGCATGATAGCCTCATCTCCCAACATTAACCTATTCCCTAGTGGATAGTCACAAATGAGTATTTAGCTGCCTTGAGTTAGGAGAAAGAGGAAAAAAACTCTGCTTTTCACCACTGACATTTTAATGGGAAAAAAAAGGTATGAAAATGTAATACTTCTGACATCAACCAATCATATGCTATCTTTGCTGTTTCAGTTCTTCCTCCCCCTACCCTTTCTTATGCCAAAGACAGCAGAAAAGACAAAAACAGACAAGAGGGAAAAGGAAGCAAGATGGCAGAGAGGCCTCAGGGCAGGAAATTGCACTGTGATTAGAAGAGGATGGAAGTACAAAGTAGCAAAGTAGCAGAAGACAAACACCACTGGTAGGCCAAAATCTGAAATCAAATGTATACACTAAAATAAAACTCAGGATTACCATTCTGCTCATGGATTCTTGTGATTTTCACATTGGTCTAAGGTTTATTACAACAGAAGGAGAAACACTTAAGAAGTTTTTCATCCTAACAGTTGTCACTGCCCACAACAGTCGCAGGAGATGAACTATGGAATCAGCCTTGTAGGTCTTCAATCAGCATGACCAGAGTGTCTTTGTCACAGGACTCACCAAAACCCTCTGTTTGTGTAGCTCTTTCAAATAATCAACAACCAAAATCAGTCTGGCCCTGCCTTATGATACATTAATTTAGCCCTAAAAGCTCTAAGGGAAGGACAAGTCTTTTACAAATGTGAGAATGGGAACAGAAATTTTTATTGATTCAAGGCTACATATTTTATCAGTTCTGGTGATCCAAGTTGACGTAGTAAAATCTCTCATGACTGAAAAAAGTTATGTGATAAAGGCAAAGTTTACATCATGCTTTGAAAAACACAAAAAAGTTAAAAATTAACTATCAAAAATTAAGTATCAAGTTTCCTTTTAACATATCAGCAAAGGACTATACTATGTAATGTTAAAATATTACCAAAAAAAAAAAAAATCTTACTGTTCTGGTTTATCCAGAAGCTTCAGTTCCTCCTCTTTTGAAGTCTGATAATATTGCTTGATTTTCTCCAGTTCATCCTTTTGTGCTCTCTGAGTGAATTAATATAAAGTAATTAATAACTAATTAATAACAAATTAATAAATTACTAATTTACCTGTTTGTCTGCAAGTAACAATTATATTTTTTATTGGGAAATATTTAGGCTATGCAAAAGACCGAGGCATAAAGTTCCATGATAAATTCCTTCAGTGCCTTGCAGTGCCATTTAGTACCAATGGCCACAAAGCAGAGCATCCTTGTAGACCAAAGCACTGCAAATATTGCTATAGGATGCTTCACACAGTTTGAGTCGGAGACGTAACTCTGATATCTCTACAGCCAAGTGTAAATGTATTCTTTCATGCAACTTCAGAGTCACACAGTTCATGAATGCTATATACTTAGTCTGTAGAGCAACTTGGGTAAGGACAGCAATGCACTAGTCCAAGTTAACTGTTTTAGCCACTTACACCTTGAATGAGAAAAATTCAGCATGTTAGCACAAAACAGGCCTTAAGTAAGGACAGTATTTTTCAGGCAGTTCAGGAGAGAACACTGGTAGATGTTATGCCTTTTGTTACATTTTAACCATATTCCAGAGGCACTCCACTGTTTTAAATTTCTGACATTCAAGAACTAAGCCAGTAAGAGAAATAAACATGTCAATGGGTATTTTTTTGTGTTACCTATTTTATTACTGTTAAATTCCCTAAAGAATATTTTTCTATATAATGTCTCTAGTCTAAAATGACAACATAAAATAAAACTTTACTTATTCTGTGTCTGAAACACTATGGTGATTAACCACAGCTTTACTTACATTTTCATATAGTGCTTCCAGTGTTTCCAGATCTACTACGGAGTCATCGACACACAGTATAGCTGTATAAAATACAATCACAAATTAGATGCTAGAAAATATATTTAAGAGTTCAATTCTGTTTCCTGAGTAAGAGATCTGACCTAGCTAAAGGAAATATTTGTATCCAGTTAATATTTTATTATTTTCAGCATTTTATTTTTGTTCTGACTTCAAGTCATAACACTTACGCAAGAACTTATTATAAACCCTGTCTCAGGAGAATGGAGTTCTACTTTTCCTCTCCAGTATACTCAAGAGTCAAAGACATGACCTGCCAGGTACTCAGCTGATTGCATAGCTGGCCAGGCAGGAGAACATGAGAACAATTGATACCAAGACAATGAACAGCAAAGCTTTCATGGTAGCTTAGAAGGCTGGATAGGAAGGAATTGAGAGTTAGGGTATTTAGGTCCCCCTACGTGCATGGGAGATCAGGGAGATATGAAAACAGGGAGATCTGCTTGTCTTGGGGCTAGCAATCTTGGGAAGTAGACAGGTAGACAAACTTGCAAGATTTGCAGCTTGCAAATTTGCAAGCACAAAAAGGTTGTGCTACAGATTTTTAAGGTATCATCTTCATAGAGCAGCTCATGTTTGAGTTAGCTTTATCCACTAGAAAACACATGACAATTTCCAGATAAATACTTTTAAACATCACACAGAGACACCTAAAGTATACTCCTCAATGATTAATTATGTCTCATTACCAAAAACGAAAAAGTCTCAAAATGTTTCCTATTATCTTAGTTCCAAATGTTACTACGTTTGGAGTATATGGCATTAGGTGTTTGCAACATCTGCAAATCCCATTGTAATTTAGGCAATGTATTGGGCCTCTTCTGAAAACTAAATAGGATTGGTTCAGAGTGCTCTCTAATGTTAGATTCCAGTAAGCTAAGAGACGTACAATGGAATAGAAATAACATTGGATGTTTAATTTTTCTGAAACCAGCATTTCATCAAGGGGACTGGGCACAGTTTCTGAACTTCTGAATTATGTTTAAGTGTTACTGGGAACATTAATCCCAAAAGAATCAAGCTTAAGGCCTCTATCAATTTTCCACATAACCAGTGACTCATCATTAGGTAGTACCTGACAACTTTTAATTTCAACTGTATTATATTTCTTCAAAGGAAACTTGACTGCTTGTGAATTTAGAAGATTTTAAAAGCTCTTGCTGCATTTGCAATCCATGTTTGAAAGGGGCAAGGCACACATCTTTAAATAATTATTTAAAAGTAATAAGCTTTCGCCTGCTCTTCCACCTACCCCATGATTTTACATTGTGAAATTAACCAGCAGGCTAGTAAATTTTCTCTGTGGCAGGCTAATTAATTTTATTAAAAGGTCCAATGACATTTAGAATGCTTTAAAATTTTGCCTGTCAATTATGATTCCATCTGTTGACATTACAACTTGGTTAGAAGTAAAGAATTATATGGAAGAAGACAGTATCAGTGAAAGAAAGCAATGTCTCCAACTATTTTTGTCCTATTGGAAAAATTCAAAAACAGCTCAAGTGTGTAACCAAATATAAAGCCTGAACAACCCAGCTTGACAAAAATCTTTGTTTAAAGAAAAATCATTAGTGATTGAATCTATGAGATCATCTGTTGGCCCTTACAAGACGGTTTCATGAGTTGCATTATCTTCTGTATTATCCAATGAAATTTCAAAAGAACCCAAGAGATTGGAAAATCTATTGCAAAATTGGTTTCACCGTCCAATATATTTGATTGTTGAGATTTTAAAATATGCATATTGAGTTCAAAAACTTCCCCTTGTGGTTTCACTTCCATCCTATTTTGCAATATTCCGAAATCTGCTTACAAGGAGAAATTTGTTTGTCCAGAGTTATCTAGAAAAGCAACTTATTGGAGGTAATTTGAACTCGTACTAGAAATGCAAAATATGTAACTAGCAGTAGACTTTTTTAGGTACAGAACTATTACAATGAGAGGAAGTAGTTTGGAAAAAAGAACACTTTAATAAGAATATCAAGATTTGTACATCTAACTTGAATTTTCAGTCAGAGATTTGTCACAAAAAAGGCCCCAAAACCACAAAGTGGTTTTTCATGCTATATTTTCTTATCCATGTTTCTGTACTGAACACCAATAACAAATCAGCGTTGTTTTGAAGTGACATGATAAAGCAAAAAATATTTGAGATCAAACTAGTAAAATACAATATGATAAATGAACACATTTTTAACAGAATTAATAATAATCAGTGTTAAGAGACAGTAATATGAATTATTTTCTCTTTTGGACAAGTATGTGATTGTACAAACGTACCAGGAAAGTATTTTCTGATTTACTTGCTATACAACCTGTCCTGCTATTATTAGCAATGTCCATGCAGACAGGCTGCAGTTAAAAATAGCCATATAACTCAATTCAATGATAGTTGGACATCTTAGGATGTTAAAGTATGTAGAGACACACTCCCAAGAAAGTCAGAACTACTGCAAAAATCCACACAGATTCCTTTATTTCATTTTTATGTATTTTAATATCTTTACTTTTTTCCTTATATCTTTTTTCATTCAGACTGATCGAACTTAATGCTATACACATTTGGAGCAGAGGACAAAAACGAAAACATGTAAAATTATGAAGATTGGTCCATTTTTTAAAAAAGAAACATTGATTTTGAAAAGCTGGAAGAAATCCCCAAATTCACAGGTGTCTTAGTATTCTTCATATTCTTAAAATACAGCATGTGCAATACATTCACAGTATGTTGTGTAAATTAACTTGAATTGGGGCAGCTGAAAAACCCCCATTACATTAGATCAAAGAAACTAATTATTTTACTTTTTACTTAGATTTACAAGGAACAAAAGCTGCTTAATTTTTCTGTGAAAAACAAAACTCAGTTTTAATTATATGTATATTAACATTATTAAAATGAATAAAAATCTCGATAGGTTTTTCAAAATGCTTTTCCTGATACAGTGAATTTAACCGAGTTACTTTACTGCATTAAATCTCATTATATCAAGACTCACATAAGTGTAAGTAATATAGGTGAAGTATCATAAATCTACGAAAGAGGCTCCAAAACAATTAATAGCTATTACAATATCAATCATCATTGGTGGTTTTTACTTTTATCTTGCTTTCTAGTTAGCTGTCTTCCTTACACTGTCAGTTCAGTTAGAATATTTCACCTACACCTCACAATATGTCGAAAGGAAGTAGACTCATGCTGTGAAAAGCTGGTAATTTTATTGGGTTCCTCTACCTTTAAAAAATCTGTTACTTGGCCAAGTCTGGTTTCTGAGATCCTTTTTTGCAGGGAAATTGAGGCAAACATTTTTATGTGGTCTATGGTGTCTGCTCACAACAAGAAGAATTTATATACACAAGGATCATTAGTGCAGGGTTGCACCCATTAGGATATAATAACCGTCAGCTAGGACAAAAAACAGATCAGCATCATGCATTCAAACTAACAGGCACACATAAAAATACTTGCCAACTACATTTCACATACTAAGAGTATTACTTCGAACATAAACTTGTACCAAGGTTTTTAACAGACTCACTTTTAAAAAATGAATCTAACTGTAAAAAACCCTGCTGCACAGATTTTTCACATACTCTGTTTTATCACTTCAGAAATGTAAACGAAAGAAAAGCTGAGAATTTAAAGCATACTGTGTGCAGTCTACGTACAACTGTAGAACTTAGAGGTTAAATATGAAAAAGACACTACTCTCCTCTTAACCAGCTTAAATACCAACAGTCTTAAGGCTGACTCTGATATACAGCCTCACTCCTACTAAACACATTTTGGTTAAATCAGGATTTAAGTCCTGCTGACAGAGCTTACACATACTCAGCAGTATCAAACCACTTAATGTGACAATTGAACTATGAAATATGAAGAAATCACCTTAACTGCTCCCCAATGATAAAACAGAAATATGTAATTTAAATAAAAAGAGCTTGCCAAAGGTACATTTATTTGACCTGGAAGTACTTCATTTTTTTTGTGTACTACATTCTGCTGAGTAAGGCTTGATTTCATGGGAACATGAAGTCCGTAACTGGGAAATTTATGTTAAATTGTGACTGATCTAATCAATTAGAAAATGACGATGACTGTTGAATACAAATCCTTCTTTGGCAAAACTGCCTAAAATATCCAAATCGCTCTGGTTTACTTCTGACAAATTGATATGTTCTAAACTTATTTAAAGGTTTTCTCCAGTATTTAAATACCATACACAAAAAAACATTAAAATATACATTACAAAGAAGCACCATGGGCACAATGTAGTTTAGAAGACTAAGAAAGCTCAACTCCTGCAAGAAGTCATGAGCAAAAGACTCTGGCACTAATGTTAACCTACCCACATCAGGCTGGATGCCCAAGGCAGATTCACAAAAACATATGTTGTAAATTTTCCAGAACAAAGAAAATAACTTTTAAAGAAAATTGTTTCCCAGCTTCTGAGATGGGTATGCAGCTATCTCTATACTTCATGCAATGTACACAGTAAATATAGAATGCATTCATGTAGTATTATGTGTAGGTGGAAAAGTCACCCAACTTTGGAACAACAGTTTTTAAACCTTTATAATCTATACTTCCATCCTACAAAATACTTTAGTTGAAATCCCAATAAAACTCTTTTCACATAGTGCAAGTAAGAAATATTCCAAAGCATTTATCTTTACCCAGAAGTATTTCCAAAATATAACAGAAAAAGAAACTATGAAACTACTTGTGCTGCATGATATGGTTAAAACACAAACTGGGATTCAGAAATTCTGAGCACACTGAAGTCTGCAGATCAGATTTGCTTTGGAATAGTTTGCCTTATACATACAAAACACATGCTTCAGATGCTAAGAAAAGTGCCTGGTTAATGATACTGTTCTCTAAAGTTTAGATGTGCCATAAACCATAAGTTGCACTAAGACAATGCAACCTATTTATATAACTTCTATGGCCTCTCATTAGAGGAAGACCACACAGAAATCCCAGGATGATTAGAAACATAATATAGAAATAGAATGATTATTGGACTGATCATCAGTCTGGGTGAGTTAATCTGCTGTTCACATGTTCACATACTTCCAATTATTTACATTGACAATGGAGGGTAAATCACAAAGTCGGAGAAGACCAATCAAACACTTTTCAACTGGTTGACTGACATTGTACAATAGTATCATAACTGTATTCTTTCTAGAAAGTTGGTCCTCTCCTATGGTGCCACACAAAAAATTTTGTGGCATGATAGTTATTTGCATTGCTCACCATCAGGACATCATTACTGTGACATTATAATAAAAATATTTTCCATATTTGAGGAGCAACCAGAAAAAAAACAATAACGAAGGTGAATCTACAAAAGCAGATGGCATGACCTAGGGTTTTTAACAAAATCCATTCTAATCCATCCTATCTAAGTGTGATCAAATACATTTCTCTAATATTTTCAAAGCTTAATGTTCCTCTGCATAGATAATTTACATTATTGGTGAACACAAGAATGTTCCAAATGCACAATAAACATACCAGGTCCCCATATGTGCTATTACAGGTTGGCCAGTGCTACTTTGATTTAATAAATGGAGTCTCAGACATTCTATTTAATTGCTTAAAATCTAGGAAAGAAAAAAAAATACTAAATTAGCATTAGAAATAGTCTCAATGCCAAGAATCAGCATTAAATTCTCCCCTTTGCCACATAGGCTAAGTTCTGTCAGCGTTGCAGTGCTACAGTGTTAAACTCTTGCCTTGGTAAATGTACCAGCAGAGCCTGCAGCTGTTCTGCGTGGAATAATATGGCACTTTGTTGCCACAAAGAGTGCAATAAGCTATAAAGTATGTGTGTTCTACCACATCTCACAGATTTGGTCCCAAGGAAAATATACCAGCATGTGAGACCATCTAGTTAATGCATCCTGATAGAAATCAAAAGTATTAGACAGTGAACTATTTCCAGCAATGTACAGAAGCAGAACTTCTGGTGCTCCACAATTTTAGTGACAAAATGCAGGTACTATGGAGGTAGGGGGGGGACTTAGGAGAATCATTCTTTTGGACATAAGCATCTACATTTTATCTACATCCCATTTTCTGTAACTAAAACTTTTTTCATCTGGGCTGCCCCACAATTTTGCCAGTTTACTCTTGAACAAAGAGCTCAGTAGCTCATGGGAAGCCAGCACAGATGACGTACGCTGCAGAAGAGAGTAGTAGTATGTTTTCCAGTATACTGCTATTGCTAGCTACTATACTGGGAACTGCCTGAGTGACTGGAATTTGCTCTGTAAAAGGTTGGGACCAGTGCCCACAGAGGGTCTTTGCATACAGTTATAATCAGCATTTCCCATTAGAAACAGAACTGAAACACCTCACGGTGGAATGAGTTGTGATATTTCAATAGCAAAGCCACACAAGTAGTCTTGAGCCACAAGTTTGTCTCTCACGCTGTAATATTTCAGCTGAACAATGATAGGAAAAGTAAGACAGAAGTGCATTGATACGAAATGGAGATTACTTCTCTAAGTGTGTAGTGTTAAAGCATGTTCCTTACCTAACAGCTGATCTCCACTATTCCTCATGTCTTCTTTATAAGGATTTTAAAAAGAGGCAGAGAAGCAGCCTTGAAAATAATCTCAAACCTATGCACAATTTGGTTATTGCTATTTGATTTTTAAATATAGATACAGACCTTATATAGCATACTGAGACAGACAGATTTTCTGTCTGCTTCTTCTGCTCAGGAAATTAATATTATTAATAGTGGTCTAATATCAGAAACTATATTACCCTCTTCAGTACCAGATTCACCAATAAAATTTGTTAGTGTTCTACAGCACCTAAGATTTCTCCTTCTCTCCCACCTACCAAAAAGCTGAGTATTAGGACAGGTGCAGCATGACAATGTTAACTTTCCCTCTGCATCATATAATACCACCACTAGCCAAAATAATTATTCAGTTTTACCTTGTCTTCTCCCTAGACTGTACTCAGATACAGCAAGAATTTAAACTTATCTGCAAAGGATGAACTTCACTCTCTCAAACAAACATGTGTGGGAGATTCCCTTCCTGAAGTGTGGCAGCTGGCTCGGTATCAAATGCAAACTGAAACATCTGGGTGCCAGATATGGTCACTTGCTTGTTTTGCACTGCTGAGCTATCTACAGAATATGCTGTGAAGCTATTTATTTTAATTTGAGAGGGTAATCCTATAGATGCAGAAATCTCACACTATTTTAAAGAAGGATGTAATTTTTCTTGTGATTACTCTTGTTTTGTCTTCTCCACAATTTTGCATGCATCTGTATGCATAGGGCAGTTCATCTGAGGACAGTTTTTCTATATCTGTATTTCTGTAACTGCTACTTAAGATAGAGTAACGAGTACACTCTACATAGACAGTAAATTCATTTGTACACGGTTTTTCAACAAAAATGGTCAGAAAAACTTGAAATAAAATTAGATATCTTTTTTTTTCATTTCGACTTTCTTTTGCTTCAAGTTTCTTCATTATCTGTTGCAGCTGCCAAAGACCATTAACTTTTCTCTTCCCTGTCTTTCACATACTGAATTATGCAATGGAAATTGGCTTGAAAAAAGGGTTGAGTGTTTAATTTTCATGTTTCTTAGAAGTAGCTCTTTGTTACTTCACTTTGTGAAAAAAAAACTTTGACATTAATCACCCAGTGATCATATGTTTTTTTGGTTAGGTGTTGTCATGAGCTATTTAGCTTGTTATGATCTTTTTTCATCCAGTAGGTTGACTATAGCAGTCTTCAAAGAATTTGTTTGCTGATAGGCAGGACTGCACACAGATTTAAATTAAACAAAATACTAGGGGATAAACACACACTAAAAGAGAAACAAGCATAATTCTACTGTTGTCTTCATTGTAGTATGGATTTCTAAAGATCCTCTCTACAGAACAGATGTTTTCCCTGAGTCTGGTGAACTGTTTTTTTTCCTTAGATAGTCTTTGCACACAGATCTTGATTAGAGTCACTCATCCTGCTTTGTAATATATTTCAAAAGAAAGTTCCACTAATAGTATTCCCAAATCCCATTCGTATCTCCTGCCTGTTTCCATAAGCCAGAGGCAGCATGTCCTATTGCTGCCTTGAGCAACACATGTGGTGACAGGCCAGTCATTTGCTACCTCAGAATAGAGAGGGTGATGAGTTATAAACTTTCCTTCAGTGACAGCACTTGTTTTGGTGTCTCTCTTCTACCAACACTCTAATTTTCATTAAACTTGTAGGACTACATTAGCTACGTCTACAACTGCAAGTAGTGTAGTCTTTAGAAATGGATTTGTAGACAGCAACAGCTGGTACTGAGGATCCGGTGTTCACAGTATACACATTTCAGGGAGTTTTAACTCTCTCTCACCTGATCCTGCAGAATTTAAAGCCTGCTATACGTGGAGACTGCTGGAGTGCTCCTAGAGCACCTCTTCTCATTTAATTTAATTCTGAAGGATGTTTGTGCACTCAGACTGCTCTGCATTGCTTTGCAATGCAAACACAGCAAAGGGGACAACTGGTAGATTTGATTCAAAAGTACACTGCTGATTCAAGCTAAAATGCTAGTGTATACATACCCAAACATTTGACTTTTTTCTCTTAAATTTGGTATAAACTGGCCAGAGGGTTTCAAAAGCTATAGAAGTATAGCAAATGACTATAGACAGATAGATAGATAGATGGAGAGATGTTCTATTTTAGTAGAACATCATGGCATGGAAAATAAAAAGTCACGAAAACATCCCTGAAGATACTTAAGAATACTACCCAGTTTTTATAATACAGCTGCTATCCTATCCTAAGCTGCTGTAATTCCTGCTAGCAAATTATTCAGACCTTTAGTAATAGCAGTTTTTTTCCATCTCATTCTGATACCTTTCACACAATACTGGCAGGCACAAAGTTATTCCTTCTTTTCGTTGTTTCCCTCCATCCCAAGAGACATCTGTAAGCCCTTGTGCTTTTAAAGTGCTAGATGCTCAAAGGCTCTTCTGAAATTAATAATAATCAATGCCAGCAGCATCTCAACACCCTACCCAGTATTTGCATGTGATGGAGGGAAAACAATAGCAAAAAGGAGACATCAACTTGAATTCTTCCAGCAGTTGTTTTAAATGGTGAATATTTTCCTTTTTTTAATGTGAAAAAGAAATAAACAATATCCTTAAACAATATCTTTTTAAATCCAGAACATAAGCAGAATCTGAATTATCCAGTGTTCTGAAAAATCTGTATTTCTCTACAGTTGTATTGGCAAACTTAGATAATTTCTACCAGTAATGGAATGTATACACTGAGTAGCCCTACACTTTGAAAAATGCCATCCAGTAATCATCTCTCTGATTGCTACGTGGTAGCTGCATCAGTTTGGGATGTGCTTTTTATACTGTTAATGAAGCAAAATTTAAATATTCAACAAATACTGACTGCATGTTTGAAGCCCAAAAGATTTATATATAAGCCCTCCATTTAATTTTTGTCAGTGAAGGACTTGCTTAAGAAAAAGGAGGGAACTGTAGGGGAGGAATATGAAACAGTTTTGAGAAAACACTGTACTGAAAGTGATATGCGAACTGAAAAGGTACAGCAGGAATCAGATCAATTCTGATTATTTAGGTGAAACTTACATATACTGGAATATACTGGAAGAATGATTCTTCTGATATCTTAGAGAGGAATGTATTCAAAGCACATTCTGTAACGTAAGAAATTCTCTGAAGGGGGCTATGAGAAAATATCCATGCAAATATGATACATTAAGTGTAAGAAACACTTACCTTGTTGAATATCCTTCATCTCCAGATGCAAACTGGATATTAAAATTCCTACAGTTTGAGACCGTTTTCCATCCAACAATTTGATAATCTAAAAAGATGATGCAAAATGATCTGAGATCAAATGAACACTGTACAAAGGATTCATTCACATTAATGACAGAAGCTAATTTGTGAATTGAATTCAACATCTCTCCAAACATCAAACCTTTTTATTAACTAAATGTGATAGTAAGACATTCATCTTTTCTATATGCTCTGCACCTTAACAAATGCTGATAAATGTAAGCTTGAAGTCTCACCAGGTCTAATAAAGAACATCATTTCTTACTTGTAGAATGCTATTAAGAAGGAAAGAAAAGGCACATCAAATATTTATTCTGGTATATACTTTTCCCCCCTTCTCCTTAAGGTGATCAGGGCAGAACTATTTAAGGCACTCTGAGTGCCTTAACATCGCAAGTTCCTTAGTTTGTCTGCTAGTTTATGTTTCAATGTGAACACATTTAAGTCTACCTTTTTGACAAAGGATTAATTCCTGACCAAAGATTATTAGAGAATGGTCGTCTTATGCCCTCTCAACACTATTTCTGGAACACTAGGGGCTACTGAAAGGATTTCTTTCACTCTTGTCTGAATGTGTTTCTTCCACACCCTTGACACTTCACAAGGATTTGAGGATTTTGTTCACATTTTGGGTAAAAGACACTTGTTAGTATAATATACTGACATTCAGATTGTAATCTTTTCAGATGTCGTGTGGGGAGAGGAGAAGAAAAAGGAGGGAGGGAAACCTTGAGGAAGTTATTTTGGCTGGTCGAAATTAATGATACTGATGTGTATCAGTCCGTAAATAAAGTAATGAGAAGTAAACCATCAGAATTTTAGAAGTGTAGTTCAGATGTTAGGAATGTCAAAACCAAACTTCCCACAATATTTGGACTGTGAGTATTTGTGATTTTGATTTATGTCACAAGGAAGATATGACAGCAGCACATGACAAAATGCAATGCAGACATAAGTTCTTCAAAAAAAGAAATGTTCAGATCCAAACGGTTGGCTTACTTCATAGTGCTGATGAACAAATACTATTAAAAATACTAACTCATATGTAAAATTAAAACTAATAGCTAACTTTTCCCTAAATTTATATTCCTAGTATCTGAACAATATTTAATCTATATGTATCCAAATTTAATTTTAATAGTTGGGTGACACTAATATTTGGATATTTAATAATATTAAAAACTTTAAGTAATTGTTATCCCTTATCCCTGTAATATTCTTATAGATGCTCACATCACAGACAGTTAACTGACAAAATTTATACTAACTCATACAAATATTTCTTACCTATGTTTTATGGGATTTAGAAGTTTTTAATGGAATATTAGGAATATTGTGCAACTACTTAGTCATTCACCTGTATAAAAATAGATTTGTAGTTGAAAAATACAGGAAAAAGAGAAATGCTAGTGACATTTTCACCTGAAAATGCAAAGTTAGTTCTTATTTATAGAGTACTGAAATTGGACAATACATGAAGAAGTTGGAATACATGCTGCCTTCAACAAAGATCTGACAGATATTTTATGTCCCTGTTGTAGGGACTCAACATTTAATGAACTTTTATACTAAAGTAGATGTTGCATATTTTCTGCCAAAGTTGGAAATAAAATCTATCCTGAGAGGTTTTTTTCAGCCTATATGTACAGCATGTATGCTGGATATTAAGAAAGTAATACTATTTAAAGTGTTTTCTTCAAATGAGAAAGAATTCAGGCTCTTTATCTCCTGAGTACACAAGCAGACAAGATGATTTGCCTACAAGTTACCATAAATGAATACTCTGTAAAAGCATCACATCCTGTTGACTGTGATTTTTCAGGGCAAATGTAAGTAACTGCCCAGTTTATCATGGTCATTTCTGACGCTTTACATGAATTTGCTGAACTCCGCAGCACATTAACTTCTTACAGGGATAATTACAGGCTTGAGTAGTATGCAATTTGTATAGCATTCACTGACCTCCAAGGTGACCTTGTTCAGGGGCAAATTCATAGGTTGTCATAAACCTCATTAGACATGCCTAGTTTGAGGCAAAACCTTTCCAGACTATAGCCGTTGTAGACAATATGACATTTGAAATCATTCTATTAAAGTATTTTTAAGTGCTGATATATTCTCCAGATATGATCAAACTAGCTCACATTGCTAAGCAAGACTTCCTCCTTAAAAGATTAGTGAAAACAAAATTAAAGAAGACCCTGTATAATTTTAAAAGCTAAAACAGAGATTCATGTTTTAAAATGGCCAACTAACTGTATGTTCACATCCATTTTAGATGAATGTACACATGGTCACAATTACCAGGCATCAAACTAGTCTCAGACTACCTAGCTTCAACCAACTGAAATCTGTAACTGAAGGCTAATATTTTATTCATTAGAGAGCAAAAATGGAGTAACAAGACAACAGAATAGCTTAAATTGGGCACAAAACTACTCTAAAAACACAGTTGTAATGCTAAGTATTACATAGGACTTTTGTCATAGAGTTTTAGAACTAACGTGTAACTTGAAAGATTTTGCAACAAAAAAATATAATCGGTAGTAAAACAGAGAACATATTTTCAGAGATACTCATTTTGCCCCAAATTGTGGTTATTCTGGGGAAGTCACTGACAGGGAATTAAACATGTGTGTGAATTCCAAATGGAAAGGAGACACAAAAAAATCAGCACTTTTCCAGGTCATAAAAACCATAAGGCAAATAAAATGAAAGTTTGTAAAGACTGCATTGAACTATTTAGTCTATGCTTTTAAAAGACAAATCACTGATCACCTCTCAGCATATTGGGACTTGCTTGTAGCTGGCAGTGACAGGTAAGCAGCTAAAATCCAGCTGACGCCAGTTGATGCTGCTATGCCAGCTGGCAGGGTTTGCCAGCTGCCTGCTGCTCCTCCAAACTATGAATGTATCATTGTAATGGATGCAGCATCTTCTGGCTCAGTGACAAAATTGTGACTGCTGGTGCTAATTCATTTAATTCACTGATCCATAACATTATTTGCTCTATGTGGTGTTCCCTGACTATTTTTTAATGTTATTAAGTTAGTTGATTTGCTGTACACAAGTGCCCCTTCTACATCTTTCAAATATTTATCATCTAATTTAAAAGTGGAGACATACTGAAGCTTGAATACATTCATAAATTATTCTGTCATTCCCATTAAAAGGTGTTCCTCTAATGTAGCCAGAAATGTATTTCATTAAATCTTATACGACAGACTTCACTGTTTTGTCTAACTGTAATGTCTACATTCTGTCCAGGACACTTACTGGTGCAGAAATCTGAACAGATTCAGTTTACTTCAGTGATTAAAAGCTAAATCCTTCCTCCTGCTGGTGCATGGGTTCTTTCCATAATATTTAAATTTATTGAGAGAAACCATAAGCTAAAAAGCTGTCCTGCATATCTCAGTGTTTCCCTCCATTCCCACTCATTAACTTTTATGGTGAAGTCAACAGCCTGGGCCCATAAGTAGTCTGCTGAAACCCTGTTCAAACAGAGGAAGAATATCCTGCACAAGAAGCACGTAAGTATGCCCCTCAAGCCATGCTACATAAACACCTCAAGAGTTACCAATGAAATTTCAGAAGTGTAAGACTAGACATTATCTCTTCTATTCCTACTCAAAAGAGAGCCAAGTTAAACTATTTTTCATTTAACATGGATGAAATATAGCTTTATATTTTTTAAACATTTTAAAAATATTTTAGAGGACATGTAATTCTATTTGCAATTCTATTGGATGAAAAACCCCCACTATTTTTAACCTTTTGCTAATGGCAATTTCTCAGGACAACATAGTAGCTAGTAAAAAACTTATTTCAATATCTTTATTCCTATTCAAAACCGTAAAACCAAGACAAAGCCACAAAATAGATATATACCCTTTACGGATACTTTCCATAACCTACATGACTTCAGAGCTTTGTGGTAAACAAGGAAATGCCGTATTCATTCTTCTAAGTACAGCACAAAAAATAAAAAGAAAGTGAGAGTGCCTCGGAAGAGTACGCACTAGCATTTTACTACTTCCACTCAAGTTTGAACACTGTTTATTATCTTATGCAGACAGCTGAAGACAGTCATTGTGTTTCAACCCTGCAAAGCTTCCAACATTTTCTGCAATATCTGCCCTTCTTGCGGAAACACAAAATTCATTAATTGTAATTGCTCATTTAGTTAGATGGACAAAAAACTTGCTGACAGACATATCCCTTTCAGTTAAAAAAATGCAATTCACTCAAAATATTGACACTCTTCTTAAATGAGAACACATGTTAATAATTATGTGAAGTCTGTTAGAGATAATAGACAACAGAAAAGCCATTATCTTTAATGTCCTCCTGCGTCTTTGAAATGATAATCATTGCACTAAAGGGCCAAAAATGATTGATGGACTTTCATTTGGAGCATACACCTGACACAAATTACTTGACATTTACTCATTTTTTTTGTAAGATGAAGACAGAGTGGCATCACAAACATCCAACTATCCTGTTTCTTGAAAAAGTATAGAAAATACTTGAGTTTTTGAGGATAAGTTAATAACAAGTGTTCAAATACATTGGAAAAACTAACGCAACTTCAAAATATGTGTAAGTCCAGCAATGGAGCTACAGAATACACATGGAATAAATCACAGCAAAGGAATGTTCTTTTCTAAATTACCTCTTTTTCAGGCTTACAGGGTATCATAGCTTAATACATAACGAATCATGTTTTTTATTTCATTCCAAAATATATGTCCTAATTCTGCCTTTCTTCTATTTGGTACTACAAGAAAAAATTTTGGTTCTGCTCTTTGGAAAAATATAGTACATTCACTTGATAATGATACAAAGTAAAAATAATATAGTTTAAATGACGGTCAGATGTACCTTTCTGGTACACTTATATGGTTAATATATGCCTGAAAAAAAGATATAATCACCCTCTATGCAGTCCTTTAAGAAGTTATATTATCATTGCTGCTGGAAGGTTCTTAACTTCCCTTCCTTTCTTTCCCACATACTTGTTAGAATACCTTATTTTTTAATAACTGCATTTCAAATTCTAATAATTTCATCCTCATGTCAGGATGATAGCCTCTAGAAACTAGTGTAATTCAATTGTTAAGCCATTTTCTGGCAGGCACGAAAGCAATGAATTTGGGAATCATGAAAAGTGCTTCCACTCTGGAAAAAAGGATAGCCAGCTGTTTCCATCCATAGGAAAATGGTCAGAAAGTGGACTTTATGCCTTTTAATTGAGTAGCAGAATCGTGATGTTGGAAAGGCACTCAAAATGTCACCCAAAGCATTTCTGCACTTCAAGACAGTATCAACTATATGTATATCATTCTAAACAAATTTTCTTCAAGATCTCCCAATACAGAAAACAATTTCCCTAGCCAGAATTGTTCTGAATTCCTTTGGTTTCCTTACTCTTAGAAAGCTTTTCATAATTTTTCTTTGCAGCAGCTGCATGTACTTGATGACACTTACTGTGTGTCCCAATCAACCTTCTCTTTTCTAGACTAAACAATCATAATAATTCAATTCTTTTCTCAGAGACTACTTTTACACTTTTCATCATTCTCACTCTTCTTGACTCTTCACAGTTAGTAAACATTTTTAATGAAGGGCTGTAGCGCCTAAATCTAGATGCAGTTCTTATCTGAGACATGGCTGAGTAGATTGTCTTGCAAGCAATACTTCTATTGATATATTAGAGTTTTGTTTTCCTTTTTTAGTAGTACCATGGTTTGACAATTCGTGTTCCTCTTGTGAGTCGTTATAATCCCAAGATCCTTTCTGCTAAACTATTACCTAGTCAGTCAGCCAGTTGTACTCCATCTTATTTTTAGGTAGCTGAATATCCTTAACTGTATTAACCTTGTGGTTAACTGTATTAGCTTTGTGCTTATCCCTGTCTTTCAGACTGTATCTCTGATACATGAAAGCTTTCTAAAGGGTCTACTCCAGTACATTTGAAGCCTCTTGCAACTAGGTGGTGGCTGCAGAGTTAATATTCCATTATCCAGGTCATAAGTGAAAATACTGAGGTAACCAGACCCAGCATACATGCCCACAGAATCCTCAACGTATTCACCTATTTTGACTGAGTATATGTATGCGTATAAATATATTCTATACTATAAATATCTGTTTTATAAATTACATATTATATTGTAAGTATGTTATATATATATATGAGTATAAATACATGTATGAATATAAACATATACTCAGAAGTTTCCCTTCTGAGCATAACTTGCCGAATGGTACTGGAAAACAGACCATCCATCCCATTTATGTAGGACAAAATTTAGATCTTTCTGGCTGAAAATGGTAGATGTCTATCAGCTGTGAGCAACAAAAGCACAGCATACAGTGAATATTTTAATCTGTGTTGCCATAAGGTGTCTACTATGTGGACAAATGGGTAAGAATAGAACAAAGTGAAATTTCTATAGGCTTAATGTGATGCTTTCCACAGAAGCAATCATTTCACAGACTAAGCATACAGATTATTCTGACTGGTTTCACAAAAATAATAATTTTGACAATAAATTGAATAATATTATTTTATTTGGAACTGCAAGAGAAATGTAAATAGATGGTAAAGAAGTCATAATTCAACAGGCCACTAATTGTTAAAGTCTCCTTAGTTTTATAAAGAAGACCTAGTTAAATGAGAAACTATTCCTCTCTAATTTGAAAGACAGAATCTTACTTCAATTGCATAAGGAATTTGATTGTGAGGTACTGATGTAATTCTCATTCAAGGAGAAAAGTATTAAGTAATCATGTTTTAATAAGCAATCCTGCACCACCTATTGGTCTGTCATTTCTCTAAATACCAAGCAGGCCGAACTTAGTTTGTATAAGATGGTATGAAATGCATCTGTGCAGAGAAGAGATTTAATGCAGTGAATAGGTCAGCACTAACATGTATTATTAAATAAAATACCTTACCTATTCCAAACACAAGCTACCACTCCAGATTGTATTGCTGTACCTATATCTTGCTCTGGAAGACTTTTTTATAGAACATGAGAAAGGAATTTACAAAGAAATACAAAATGACACAGCATCGGCTAAAAATTATAATAGATGATGAACCTCATAAGATTCATATGTCTCTCTTAATGTCTGCAGAAAATATCTTTAACCAGACTTATACAATTCCATACACCGTGACACTTGTAGCATTCTTAAGACCAGACAAGCACAAATTTCTGTATTGAAGCAAAGAAAAAGATTGTTGTTAAAACCCCAGTAGATAGATATAATTGTTAGAAAAAAAGCAAGAAAAGTTGAGCCGAGAGTTTTACATTAATCTACAGGAGCTTTCGGTTACTAATAAACCCTCCTGTAACTAAATAAAATGCCTCTCTACTACTGTATTGCTTGCAGCCCGCCGAGACTGACCCATTGGAGCCAGCCTGCAGACCTCCGGGCTTTCAGAGAGACAAAGAAAAACACAGGACCATCTAAGAGGACCAACTGTCTGTAGAAATATTCAGCTGCTACTATGAGTCGTTTAACAGAGAAAGTGGAAAGACAGGACATACAATAAGAAAATGCTTCCATACTCAATTAAATTCAAATTTCATTTGAATTCTAAAAGCTGATTTATTTTTAATTTTTAAATTGACCAAATGACGGAAAGTTTAATATTGTTGACCATGAGTGGTTGAAATTTTCACAGAAAGCTCTACAATTCCCATGGTTTGTAACACCATGATCATAATCCCATGAGTTTTACCAAACTAAAGTCATAGTAATAGATATAACTCTTAATTTATCTCTTAGGGGATTTATTTTTGTATTTTCACACAGTACTTTAAAGGAACTTCTTTTATTTCATTAATTTTAGTAAATATATCCCTAGTCTTAAAATAATTTTACATTTAATAACAAAACAGAATAATTCAAAAAGTGACATAAATAAAGAAGATATCTTTGTAAGAAAATACATTGGTTTCTCACAAGAAATAATACTTATTATTACACCATTATTTCTTATATTGTATAGAGTAACGATTACCCAATTCGATTTTGGATAAAGTTAAGAGAGATCATTACAAAATTGTGCTGCTGTAGCAAACAAGCTAGATTACAAAGCAGCAAGGAAAAAGAATAATGCAATTTAATCTTTCAGAATACAGGTCTAATTCTCTACCTGGTTTGCTGTCATACACCTGGAGAAATAGGTATATTCACTTAATTGCTGGTTTTGAAATACAAAGGTAACTATTTGTGTATATTATTTCTCTATCAAAGTGACATTGGTTACATTCTTCTTCAATGTTCTTTAGAAATCTGTATTTCCTATTAAATAGTTCCTTCTCAAAAAGATACATTAATGAAATGTAAAAATAAATTTGAGAAGGAGGGCATCAGAAATGTGAACTAATGGGATTTACAGATACAGCTGAGTACTACATGCCATATGCACTTCAAGCATTTGTCAAGTAAGATATGTCAAAATATTTTTCACAGAGCTGTTCATGTCCAACTTCGATCTAACATTTGAAGGAAAATAACAATTAATAATTTCTTTAGGGTGTATTTACAAATGCCAGCATGCCCCCATCCTGGCCCCATTTTTCATTTTTCAGTTTTTGCATCGAATGAGTTTGAATTTTATAAATTCTATAGCCTTATTTACAGTTCTCATTAACTATTGCACTAAGGCACAATACAGGAAGTTTATGATTAAAGATGTTTTGAAAGATCTGATTGCACTGAATATGTATCTATGTATGCATATTTCATGTTATATGTATTATAAAATTGAAAAACATAGATAGCATAGCTTACATACAAAGTGCCCTCTTGTGGTTCCAAGCAGGTAAACTCAAACAGATTTACAATATAGTATATCTTTAAATGGCTTTCTAATATATAACCACATTGTTTTAGGAAAACAGTATCGATTATTATTATAAAGCCTAGAATTTTTCCTGCAGCAAATACTACGAATGCCATTTCTTTGTCCTATCTGCACATAATAATTGACAAGTACAAGCTCTCTCTGTAATGGATCATGTCTGAGGCCGACAATACCAGCGCTACTGTAATGACATAGCTACTGCATAAACTTTTGGCCATTAAAGACATGATTGTCCTGTCCCTTCCTAACACAGCTCTTTAGCTATACTGGAAAAAAGTTTTTTGGCATTCCTTATTCAAAAGGTCTAACAGTCTTATCTTGCTTTATACTTTATTTTTCCAATAAAATTAATCTCAATGGACGAGAAGTTTGCTAGAGTAACTTAATGACAGTCTTTAATTATAAATCAGTTCAAAGCCAGACACGGCCTGAAATACTGGCACTTTTAGATACGTATTAGAACTTTCATTCAGTTCTCCTAAATGTTTTTTCTGCCTCATTGTGATGTGGAACCTTCATTTTCAAAGGCAAGAAATCTTCCAAGGTAAATAATAACCCTGCATTCTCAAGCAAGGGTTGAATCAGCAATCCACCTATTTTGCTTTAAAATGAGATTTACAAACCCATCTATTATCTGTTCGTTCAACAATAAATAAAAAGGGAGTTTTTCTTAAAATGTAAAACTAAACAGTGACACAAAAAAAGCAAATACAAGGAAATAATAAATACCTTTTTGGCCTTGGTTTTTTTTTCGTAAGTCTCTGATAATGGTTTTCTTTTTTCCTGAGTGGTGTCCTTGGAGAATAAATATTCAAACTCAGTAGTATCAAGTATATCAGGTTCTTCTAGTGATTCCCATAATGTTGGCATAGCAGTTTTCCTATAAAGGGAAAGGTAATAATAAAATTTCCAATAAACATTTATGAAAAACTATAATCGATCTAACCATAACAGATGAAAATCCATAATAGATTTAAAACTCAAAGCAACATGCACTGCTGGTATACAAACAGCATTCCTTCCCTATACCTTGCTCTTGTGAGAACTCAAAACGTTTTGCAGAAGGCTGTACCAAAAAGTTTAGCTATTTAGTATCCATGCCTGCTAGACTATCACAATGCATTATTTGTATTGTACGGTTTTTTGTACAACAGCCAAATATTACAACTGCAGCTTGTGCAAATATATCTCGAGAGATTTCTGCCACTTCAGCTAGGATTAGGAGTATTTCAACAGCAGTTTTTTTGAGTAATTCCCAATAATCTATTTAGACCTATAAAAATAAACAATATCAACAAATAGTGAACAAACTTTATTCAAGCATATTTTAAGAGCATTTGGGGTCATTTGTACAGGACTTGATTCACTTCACGTTAGCTGCAGATGTTGTATGCTCATATTTATCCTTGTTGCAGTTCTGAGAAACTAGAGTAATTATGTGACCTATATTTTGGGAGACTAACCAGTATTTTTCTCCATTCAACCAACTGTAAATCTTAAATGTGGATTATCTTTCCTTCTTTTTTTGCCTTCCAAGACCAGATTTAGTTTTGGAACACTTTGGAACTTGTTTACACAATCCTCTAGTTTTATCTGGATTTGGGGAAAATACTACGTAGTGCTGCAAACATGGCACTTCAATTCTGAATGAGCTTTGTTTCAAAATTTCAATGCTTCAGGAAAATATGTGGGACAAAACTGAGTGCTCTTCTTGTCTGTTTAGCAGTAGAAGGTGGGTCTATTTCTTCCAGCAGATGTCACTAAAAGGCAGTGAAATTATTTGCAATTAAAAAAAAAAAAGATGAAAACCCCTATAAAATACAAATGGCTGATGTCACTAAACATACTTTTATTAGATGTAATATGCAACAAAATGCAATACCTACCAATTTAAGGGAAAGCAAAATTAATGATTTTTTTTTTCAAATTTAGGATTTTTTCTATTTAATACTCAACTGTACATTTACTATCGTGAATGTTTAAGGAACTCTGATTTTTCCATTAGCATCTGCTGATGCAGCATATTCTGTGTCACAGGTCATGCTTACAGCTCCACAGCTTCACTTTCCCCAATATTAGCCGTAGTGTCAGCCATGCTGAAGAATGAAGAATTCTTTCTGGCTCTGTAACCAGAACTTTGAAGTCCTGGATAGCTGCTGATCTGAGCAGCAGACCCTTGAAGAAGTTTCCAGTTCTGGTGCAGACCATTAAAACGCTGGACTATTATATGTGGTGACCAGCAGTTCACCAGAAAGCTATGACTTAGACCTTACCTTGCATTCAGCAAAAGCTTGATGAACCAGCAATATTTCAGAACAAAAATTTTGATTTCAGTGAGTCAATAGGAAGAATTACAATAAGGTTTATTTAAGGACCAACTATTTATTCACTATGAAACATTTTTTCACTAGTAATTTTTGGAAAGTAAAACCAAAATGCTCAAACTTCCTGCTCCAAAATATTTCAATGCCTTTAGTTCTGAATCATTGAAAGAATACAACTGACGTTTCATTGACTGTTTCTTCCTGTCAAACATGTTATATAAGATATTAAGACCTTACAATACTTTATTATAGAATAATGATTCTTTCTCATCAAAATAAATTAAGACAAAAATATATAAACTAAAATAAAATTCATATTTAAATACATTTAAATGCAAATATTTACTTCAGTGTTTAAATATAATCCTAAGAATAACTTAAAATAAAAGATGAAGAATAATCGTAAATAATTTGTAATACTTAAATAAATAATTTATAGTGACATTATTATTATTATTATTATATATTAAGTAATATATATGTAATTTATTAAAATATTTAAAATAAATACATCTTTGTAATTGCACTTATGCTAAAATAATTTTGAACACAGATAATAATGATTTGAATTTTAAGACCCGAATAATCATGCCATTTCATTACTTGCATAACACAGGACCTGAATTTTATTTCATGATTCTAGCAACTCCTTGTTAAACTAGAAATAGTCTGTGTCGCTTAAGCATCCCCAAAAATACTTTTTGAGCAAACCCTCTTAATGGAGCTCTACGTTACATTAATAAACACTTGAAGCAAAGTTAGAATCAGACAAAACCCAAAAGAGCAGCTGAGCAGCACTGAAATCACATACCACTGTGGCAGTAAGGTATGCATGCTGGCCCAGAAAGTGTAAATGGGAGTACTCCTTTTCTCCTGCCAGCTGAATAAATGGATAGCATAAACAAAAGTTATGGGATCATTTCAAAAAGACTGTCCAAAAATTGTTTATTTATGCCCGTTCACCAAATGATCCCTTATAAACAAATCAATAAAACAGTATGTTTCATAGTAAATTTAGATTTGCTACAATGGTATATACTCTTAGACTACTTTCATAGAATCATAGAATGGTTTGGGTCAGAAGGGACATTTAAAGATCATCTAATCCAACCCTGCCACCACGGGCAGGGACATCTTTCACTAGATCAGATTGCTCAAAATCCCATCCAACCTGACCTTGAAGACTTCCAATGATGAGACCACAGCTTTTCTGGGTAACCTGTTCCAGTGTTTCTACCAACCTTGTTGTAAAAATTTTCTTCCTTACATGCAATCTAAATCTCCTTTCAGTTTAAAACCATTGCCTCTTGTCCTGTCACCACAGGCCCTGGTAAAAAGTCTTTCTCCGTCTTTCTCATAAGCCCCCTTTATATATTGAAAGACCACAATAAGGTCCCCCCTGAGCCTTCTCCAGGCTGAACAACTCCAACTCTCTCAGCCTTTCTTCATGAGAGAGGTGTTCCAGCATTCTGATCATTTTCACAGCCCTTCTCTGGACCCACTCTAACAGGTCCATGTCTTTCTTGTACTAGGGGCCTCAGAGCTAGACGCAGTACTCCAAGTGGGGTCTCACCAGAGCAGAGTAGAGGGGGAGAATCACCTGCCTTTGACCTGTTGGCCATGCTTCTTTTAGTGCAGTCCAGGATACAGTTGCTTTTCTGCGCTTCAAGCTCACTTTGCCAGCTCATGTCCAATTTTTCATCCACCAGTATCCCCAAGTCCTTCTCGGCAGGGCGGTTCTCAATCCATTCATCCCCCAGCCTGTATTGATATCGGAGGTTGCCCCAACTCAGGTGCAGTACCTTGCAGTACCAACTTGGCCTTGTTGGACTTCATGAGATTTGCATGGGCCCACTCCTCAAGCCTGTCGAGGTCTCTCTGGATGGCATCCCTTCCCTCAAGGGCATCTAATGTTTTATTCCAGCACTGAATCACAATAAGATTGGTAATTTTTCTTTTTCTTTTTTTTTTTTTAAAAACTATAGTGGTCTCTATCAGTACTGAGACTCCCCCATAATGGATGCTTCATGCTACAGGTTCCTGAGCTGCACATATTTATACATATGCTTTACTTTTCCTGCTCTGACAGAATTATACACAGAGGCTAGGTTCCCGTTTAACTGTTTCTAGAACTGGAATGACAGAGGATGACACAACATAGTGCTCATGTTGAAGATGGTATCACCTGAAGTAACTGGAAAGCAAAAATGAAACTCTAAGTTCTCACCTGACCAAAATTTAACATTTCAATTCTAATTCTAATTAAGATTTAAAAAAAAAAAAAAAAAAAAATCTTTCTAATCTCTTGGCTACCTTTTTTTCTCTTTAGTGCTAAGTCTAGGAACCACCCTGTCACTAGAGTTGTCCAGGGAGTACTTAGATTTTTGGGAAAAAAACCAACAAAATTCCTTTGTTATAATGCACATAATTTTCATTTATAATGCATATAATTTTAATTTATATTTCATATTTTAAAATAATTTTTATGATCTATTTTTAGACTTCTAGAACTGATTCCATTTTTTTCTTAAAACATGTAAATTCCATGCCTCTACACGGATTATGTTATACATTCCTAGACTGTTAACTTTTGTTATTAAGTCTTAAATAGTATACATACCCTTGTATTATGGGCTATAAATAGCAACTCTAAGTCCAAATAAATATATTTTACCTGCTGCCTTGTAATTGTATCCGTGTCCAATACAAAGGCTTCATGGGACGGCTAGGTTCAATGGCAGGTTTTCGAGGACCTTGGTTTGAAGATAAAGTGCTATTAAAAAAGAACCCAGACCCAGGAGGTGGAGGGGGTGCAGGTAACCCAGATCCAGGCAGTGGAGGAGGAACAGGAGGTCCCAACCCTGGAAGCGGTGGTGGTGGTGGTGGCGCTTGAAAATTCCTACAGCCTTCAGAAAGTGGAGGTGGCAGTGGTGCACCAGATCCAAACTGAGAGGTCAGTGAAGTCAGACCCATTGGCAAAGGTGGTGGTGGAGGAACTAAACCTGGTAGTGAAGAATCAGGAAGGGGAGGAGGAGGTGGTGGTGGTGGTGGTGGTGGCGGTGGTGGAGGAGGAAGCAGCATTTGTTTTGGTTGACAAGATAAGACAGTTTCTGAAGACTGTGCATTGTCCTTATTTTCACTTTGGGCAGAAATACTATGTGACAAAGAAGAAATATTAAGCTTTTTGGGTACTATTTGGTTATTTTTCACAGCTCTGTTTTCTTCTTCACTAGGCTTTATGAAAGTTTCTCTGTCAGTCTGTATACATACATTTCGGTATGTCTTTGGTGGGTTATCATCTTCAGTGGAAACACCAATATCCTTTGCTTTTTCATTTCTTCTGTTTAATTTATTATCAAGCTCATTCTTCAGATGTGCAATAGTTTCCTCAAGCTGAGCAGTTGATACAGCATGTTCTCCACGAATATGGAATACCCTGAGTTCAAATTGAGACTGCAGAACAACAACAAAAAAACCCTTAGTGCAAATATTTTTCTAAAGTGTTTATTTTGTAGTAATTAACAATCTTCACATTTAGACTATGTTCTTACTTTAAGCAAACCATAATGACAGAAATACTTCACTTTCCCAGTTCTAAATGGCTTTATTGCAAGCTATTACATAATTGGACAACTACTAATCTTTAAAGACATGTAAGCAGTGTGTGTTTCGACAAAACATATTTTATGAGTAAATATCCAGCACATCAATTTAGCAAATTCTAACTTGTACCTTGTCTTTAAGCAGACTTATTGGTTTTTAATTGCTGAATGCAATAATTAATAGTTCATTATGGAAAAAAGGTACCTTTTTCGAATGGTATTTTACTTAATGATATGATTTTATTGACTATTTGATTTCATAAAGATGCCATATATATAGTGAACATGTTAGGAAGTAAAAAAGAGATCAAACACAACAGAAGCTGAAATTCCTCCCAGATAAAACATTAAATAAACAAATTAAAACACTTTCTCAATCTATTAAAAGTGTTCTCAACAATTAAATTCACAGAGGTACACATAAATTGTCCTTCAAGTTTATTTTTAGTATTAGATTAAAATTTCATTTCTACCAGATATAGTCTAATCTACAATTCAGGAAAATAAATCTTAGAACCAAGAGGATGAAGAGGATTTCACTGAGGTAGAAGGAAATAACAATCTGTCAAGAATATATGTAAGGAAGGAAGAAAAAAAACCACTTTTCTTACTATATATCAGAAAAATACAAAACATTTGATATAGAAGTATCTCCTTTAAATAATTCAATCCAATACTGTTATTCCAGATTACTAAATCCCTACAAGCTATTTTCTGTTATGCCATGATACTATCAGGCAGATGACTGGTGTTATCTTGTTCCTTTGCAAGGCAATGACTCCTGAAAGAGCATTTTCCATGGTTCTTTCAGGATCTCTGTACAAAGGGAAGCTGACATTTCAACAGAAGCAGCTAATGAGCTGTGATTTTCCCGAATTCCTGCAGGCACAACAATTTACACTTTAAAAATTCCCACAAAGTGCTGGTTAGAAGTGGCAACATAGCACTCCCTACTTATCATTCCAACTTGAGTATTAGGTCAGAGTTAATAATTTACAGCGTTAATTAATATGCATCCAAGTCATGCATGTGTAGCTCAATATGGCAAACAGTTGTGTAATATACTGTAATTTTATATCACACAAAAAAGCTTGAATAGATATGGAAACAATGTATGTTATTTCTTACAGCATTATGATCAGCTTGTGTTCTAATCAATTTGTTAAGATAAAGTCCGAAGTAAACATTTGAAAATATTGGATACAAAATGCTCCTTCTCTTAACTGGGAAGTGTAAAGGTGGAAAATCAAGTTTAAAGTCTTGCAAAGATAATCAAACAGAGATTTGTATTGGAAACAAAGCAATTTCTATTAGTTTTATAGAAGAACTAGGACTAATATGTACAACAAATAGAACATTTTTTGCCTGGCTTTTTTTCTTTTCCTACTGTTACTCTATCAAAGTTTGTTGTCACTCAGCTTAATTATTAGTTCAGTTCTAGTATCAAAAGGTTTTCTGCCATTTGAATTGCTCCAGAGCAATCATCTTTTTTTTTAAACTCGGCATACTGATCCATAAATGAGGTAAGGAAGTAAGTTTGCCTTAGGGAATTTAGCTATTTTGTTTATCATAGTATTTTGCCCCTATTGGACATCAAAAACTCCCCGATAGAACAATTTACTTTGAACGTTAAAGATTTTCCCAGCAGTAAATCTGAAGTCACCTTAAAAACACACTGTAAAACAAGCACAGTATTTAACAAAACTACTTATTACATTTAACTGGACATGAAAGCAACTTGTTAGTATTATATTCCTTTTCAACTACAGATCTTCAGTCTTTAATTTACAATATAAAATTTGTGGTTTAACTCAAAATTATGTTTGAGGTGATAGTTTTATGCTTTGTCTTGCTTTTTACTCTTTCACATTTTCAAAATTATTTTCTGTTAATAAAAATAATAAAATTATTAACGTAAACAAGAATTAAAGCTAAAATTACTAAGCACAAAAAAGAAAACCAGGATTAACAAAAATGACACATTGCGAATCTGTGTTGAATATCTCATCAATGAAAAGATCAGTCTTATCCAACTGACTGCAATATAAAAAAGCAATAAGTAATTACCTTACATCTCAAAACAAATCTTGTTCACCAAAACAAGATTAAGTGATATTAAAATCTTTTCAGTTTACATAACTATGATAGTATTTTCAACAAAATTTTCAAGAATATGTATATTAATACATACTATTTTTATATGTATACGTAAATAATACATACATATTCTTAATAAAGGTCTGCTTCCTGGCAAATATTTCTTCAAAAGAGATGTGAAAAGCTCTAAAATCTTATAATTAATCAAATAGAGATCAAACAGCATCCAGTCATTCTACGCAGGTAGAATTTAAACATTCTCTTTCTGTCATGTACTATGACAAGTATGTATAAAATCTATTACATTTTCTTTATTATATCACTAAGAACTAGTTAGATACCTTATCAACATGCAGTATTAAATAATAAAGAAAACCAGTTTGTACTGAACTTAGGCACCTTTGACTCCTGAAAGTAAGTCAATAACTAAAAATAATTTTGAAAAAAATTACAATTTTCACTTGTCTGTGGCTTAAAACTTTTTACATGGTATTGCCTATTAGAATGAAATCTCAGAATTCAGGCTACAGAATTACTTACTGATAATCACTAGGCCTCAATCTTGAAGGAGTCTATGGAGAACTCAAACTAAAACTAAATTAACTAAAATTAACTAAATTTAATTAATTAAATTAAACTAAATTTAAACTAAAATAAATTTTGACAAAATCTTTTTGTCAATACAACCATTCATTATGCAAGATGATTTCTTGATTTTACAATGGGTTGTTCTTTAGAACTTGTGGGATTTGTATTAGTTTAGAATCCTTCTTCTGATGCATTATACATCAAATTTATAGTTAGTATTTTCATTATAAAGATAAGTCACTAAATTTTGCAATAGCCATTGGTTAATACAGTTGTCGTGGTTTAACCTGGCAGGCAGCCAAATACCACGCAGCCGCTCACTCACTCCCCCCGCCCCCCCAGTGGGATGGGGAGAGAATCGGAAGGGTAAGAGTGAGAAAAACTCAACTGGGTTGAGATAAAGACAGTTTAATAGAACAGAAAAGGGAAAATAATGATAATAAATAATGATAGAATACACAAAATGAGTGATGCACAATGCAATTGCTCACCACCTGCGCTGACCGATAACCAAGTAGCGATCGGTACTTCCCGGATCACGCCTACCGTTCATATACTGAGCATGACGTCACATGGTATGGAATACCCCATTAGCCAGCTGGGCTGGCTGTCCTGATTATGTTCCCTCCCATCTCGTGTACCTAGCTCAGTCAGTAGGCACGGGAGCTGTCCTTGGACTAGGAGGGCACTTAGCAACAACTGAAAACATCGGTGTGTTATCAACATTCTCCTCATACTAAATCCAAAACACAGCACTAGGAAGAAATTTAACGCTATCCCAGCCAAAACTGGGATAACAGTACATATCCAGGCAAATCTTTTCTTTCTTACAATTCATAAAACAAAGGATAGGAACAATGGAATCTTTTTATACTTTACATTATTATAAACAAATCTAACATACTGAAATGGAATATAATGGAACTCTTTCCATCTCACAATTTCAAGTGAGAAATAAATCAATCAAAATTACTTTTATACTATATGCTTCAGAATCCTGAAATATTAAAAATATAATGTGAATACAGAGACATTTTTTTGAATAGAAATTAGTGTTAGAAGCACTTGTGCACAATCTTTCCAGTTAAAATACTGTTTTCATCTAAATGGGAACCAAAGTTTTTTTACTATAGTATACATATGTCTACCAAAGCTTACAGTTTTATTTCTAGGTGTCTGTCAACACTCCTTTAAAATGTTTATGATGGCTACATAACAATACCTGTGCCTGCTGGGAAGAACCAATTTTTAACTATATTCAAATCTAAAGGGATTTGAATAGATACAGTTCAAATTATTCAGTTGGATAGATACAGTTCAAATTATTCAGCATTACTGAATCATGTCAGCAATTATTACTATCATGTTGGCAATATACTAAGTCTGTTTTCATGGCACATCATGCACCAGACTCCTAGAGTCTTTGGGAACTGCTGTTAAGATGAACAATGACCAAAGGCTATCATCAGAATATAAAGGTTTGGTCACAGCTATTTTAAGCAGAATGAAATGGAAAAAAAAAAGTAAGCAGGAAATAAGATGTCTGAGGGAGGAAAGGTGTGGGAAGAAGGCTGGAAACTAAAACTTAGAAAGCCACCCTATGCAGCATAAATGAACATGATTTATTCCTGAAGAAGGGTAGAAGATTTGGAAACCTATCAGAGTAAAACGTCTGTATAAATATCTGTATAAAGTGAAAGCAAGACATTACGAAGAACAATTTGGGAGATGTGCATCAGCATGTTTTAGATATACAGGACAACAATTTTTTTCATTTGAAAAATGCATTTGCCTCTCTGCTGACTTATTTAGAAGCCTGGTTGCCTGCTTCTCAACAACATTCATATAAGAAATTGGGATTGTACATGTAGATTCAACACCCAACAAACTAGTGCAAGGAACACATTTTTCTACTCCCCTGACTATTTCACTTTCTTGCAGCATTAATCCACTCTTTCAAACAGTATATAAGATTAAGCCCTCAGGCCTTGGCACATAGAGGATCTCTGGCTTCTCATCGTGACAATGACTCTTGCCAGTCAGTCAGTGACATTATCTAGTTTTTGTTACATATTCCTCCCTCTCCGGTACACACATACACACACAAAATTGATACTTACAGCTGTCTAAATTTCCATGACAGTAGAGAGATATTTTGTCCAGATTACTATTACAAATACCAGATTAGAGGCAGGTATGTTTCAATAAAACCTTATTACTATTTCCTCTTCATATTTCCAGCTTGAAAGAAAATATAAGTATATAAATAAATGTACTGTAAAAGCCTTAATGTGATGAAATCAGATTTCAATCATAAATTTTAAAGTACCTCCTGAGTATCTTAAGCCTAATCCACACAGCAATATGCTACTGAAAAAAATTTCCTTACCTTAGTACAATCTTTCTTTCATTCATTGTCAATATTAAATATGCAAACAATGCTATGCCAGTATGCTGAAGAACACAGTTAGAATTCAGAATTCATAATAATTTTATCAGACAAGGAAGCAGTCTGAAAATAAATGCTACAATTCAAAAAAGAGAACTGCAGCGTACATAGCCACTGAATGGACTGATCCGTAGTACGGCAATTCTAGGGCAAAAGGATCTGCGAAGGACAGCATATTGCAAACTGATCATGAGTCAACAACTCCATATTAGAATATATAAATAGAAATGTCATATGCAAAAAAGTAATCCTTGTGCTCTATTCAGCTACTAAAAGCTGCGTGTATATTCAGTTTAAGAAAAATGCTGTCCCTGTGTTCATGATCACTGCTATTGAAATCTATTAATCTTCGTATTAATTTTCTAGGTTCAATCTACATTGCCTCTTGTCTCCACCTAACCCTTACTGGATAATGCCCCCTTGTTTCCTTAGTTTCCTTCTGTTTCAATTGCTGAAAAATACGTCCACTGTACCCTTAAATTTGCTTTGCAAGATGTAATTCAGCTTGAGTGTTGTCAACTGTCCTTTTAATCCTCTGCTTTTCTGACCTCTAAAACTAGCCTTCCTGGCTGATGTACCTTTTTTTCCATCCTTCATAGGCTCTCTGCTTCCACCCAATATCCATTTTGAAGAGGTTGAAGAAATAGGCAGTTTGGTCTATCCCTCTCCCTGATAAGTGTTATTTTGCTTCCAAATCTGCCCTTGCTTGGAACGCAGGTTTCAGAGTTTTTGCAACTCCGATTCTGACTAAATAAGGTCCATGCCTATTCGCTGTTGAAACCTCACCAGTACAGCTGTACTCACAAATGAGTTTCTTTAATTTCTCGAGGTTTGTCTGGTATCTGCCATTGGAATGTGCCCAATCCATTTTCCTTGAGTAAAATCACCTCACTAGAGCAAATGATCCCAGCTGACTCTCAGTTCCCTTAAACATAGGCATTTATATATAAGCTTAGAAGAATTACCATTACTGTCAATGGGTAAAATAAAAGCTATCCTAAACACAAAACAAAACACCCCTGTTACTAAAATACATGATTTGCCATGATACAAAGATGATTATGCAAATATCTGAAATATTGATGTCTTCCTGTCTTTTCCCCTTACACCCCGCCCTCTGCTGAGTGACTCCAGTGACTTCCTTTTTGCACCTGCTAAGTGACTTGACACAACACAGAGAAAAAAGACAAGATATATTTTCTGAAATAATGCCGACAGCTCAGCCTTGGTCCCGTGAGACTCAGGAAGATAAGAAGCATATGTTAAAGGGAAGAGAAAGACCAAAAACTGAATCAGTGTACCGTACTTCCATTAACCATTACAGTCTCAGATGATAAAGCATGTAATTAATCACAAAAGAAAAAGACTAAATCCTCTCATTCAGAATGTAACCTACAGGTTGTCTAAATGTCTTTGAAATGATAATATGGATTGACACAGACAAATCTCAATACCAATATGACAGCTTTTCTCTGCTCTCTGACAGGTGACAGAAAGATTACAGTCTCATTTAATACAATCAATATAGACAATTATACTCTATATAGTCAATTAAATGCAATCAACTCAAGTATATTTGTTGTGTACCACTTTATATAATGTGATTTTATATGGACAAAGGCTTTCTAACCATGAAATAGAATTGCTCTGATATGAGAAGTTTTAGAACAATTTGTATGTACGAATATGAGGAAACCATAAATCTCTGCAATAATCTACTTTCAAAAATCCGTTGCTGGCTTGTTATTAGTCAAGACTTATTTGCACCATAAATGTTTTAAAAAATCCTGAGAAGTGTAACAGTAAGACATTAAAAAAAGTTCTCTAAAACACTGTTTAGAGCAAGCAATATGCAGAACTTTTGCTTTGAAACTAACAAGTTAATGCTTCACTGTTAATGCATAATATTTTTTCACTAGTGTTTACAGTGCAATTTAACTCTGAAAAGCGACTGTGTAAAAATGGCACGTCTTTAATGAACAAAGCTGTTCCATGTATATCAGAGACAGACCTCTCTTTAACTGAGAAACACACACTTTTACTAGTTTTTACTCTAATTAGCCTGGAAAAATAACATAGTAGAGACAAAGTGAGCTTGATTTTATTCCCTTTTCTGACTTTATACACTGATTGTTACATCTAATTAGTTGCTTATGCCAAGCCGTGAAAATGAAAAAAATTAGAACAAAGAAGACACAAAGTATCTAAGTATATGGTTTCTAGAAGTGGAAATGCTGGAGGCGGGCGGGGGGGGGGGGGGGGGGGGGGAGGAGGTGTGGAGGTAGAGAGATTAAAAAAAAAAAAAGAGAAAAAACAGAAACAAAGAAAAAAAGGTAAGCATTATTGAGTTGCCGATGAAAAATATTTTTATAGACTTTACAGCTTTTTTTTTTTCTTAATATTATTTTGGCCATCAAAGTACTGTGCATAGAAAAGAGAGGAAAAACACATTTTTCACAGACAGCCTCTGACTTTTTGTTTTTGTTCATTCTAAGTAATTTCATCTTCAGTTTTTGGAAGAGCTCACTCTTTTTATTCTTGTATTGTGTTGACAAAGGAAAAAAAGGTCCTTTTTTGTTAAATCTCTGTCATTGAAAAAACATACATTTGTTTTAAATTTTAAAAACAATCAGAGATTTAGCAAAGGATTTCTCAATGAAAAAAAATTAAACCTGTGCCAATTTACATAAAAATCAAAATTCCTCTCTAACAAATACCTCAACAAATATAATCAATTACATATGGTATGTCACCATTTTCAAGGGTACTCAGTAAGGATTATTCTTGCACCTCATAGTAAAAAAGTAAGCTAAGTAATTTACCATTCTCGAACACTCCCAGAACATTCCCATTTATATAGGCTATGTATACAGAGCCCAATTCTCTTTCTAATTTAAAAATATTAACATAGTTTTATAGGGGTAGCAAAAGTAATTGAGAGAAAATTTGACCATAGCAGGTATACGGACCACTGTTTTTCTATACATTTTGAATATTATTTAACAATTATTGGCATTTGGGTAGCTGAGAAAGAAATACAGCCTTATAGCCAGCAATTTTGGATTACAAAATTATTCGTATAGCACATCATTAAAATATACCCAGTTACACGGCAACATACAGAATTTTTTAAAAAATATCTTGTGCATGATTACTTATATATAGGACTATAGATGGCTTAAAATTCATATAACATTTAAGCACTAATTCTCTTCAAGTTTGATAACTTAAATATTTACTGTGAAAATATATATCATGTTTGATATGTTATGAAATACAACTTCTGACTTAACAACACCTGCAATTACTTGTAAAGATTGATTTGTGATTCTTTGAACAATTATAATTTCTACAAGGATATATTATGAAGAGGTCCTCAATCTCAGGTTACTACACTTAAGTAAAACCTATAAATAGACACTAACCATGTAGCTATTTGATTACACATTAAAAAAATAAGATATTATTCTTCCAACAACTAAGTTGCACAATTATTCAACACTGTAATTAAACTGCATTTTGACATGCCAAATATCATTAAACATCCAAAAACCAAAGCAGATCTTTAATAGCTTAACTATTTAAAATAGAATAGTAAAAATCTCTATTTATGAAAAGGAAACCTAGATGATCAAGTTGTATATCCTATACCAAGAATTTTAACAATTAAGTATTTGAGTATATCAGTTACACTTTTAGAATGGCTCAGAATGCATCTTCCAAAAGAACTTTCTTCCTTACTTAATATTTTATAGACATACTTAACAGATGGATTGCTATATTTTAACAATGCATATTTATATAACAAGTGAAGTTGTTAAAAGCTCTGTTTCATTATAAAATGCATATTACTGTGAGCTTAAGGAAATTGTAATAGAAAGTGTAACAGAAGACAGAAAGCTTGATGCAATTAACATGTCCAGCCTTTATAAGACTCGTATTTCTACTATCTGAAGGTCTGACTAATGTAAAAAAGGATTGTCAGTATAACTGCACAAGTCATGTGAATTATCTACCAGAAAGAACAGAGTAATGCCATCAACCTGGAATTTTGAATTCACTCATGAATTTCTCCTTCCTATGCCACCAATCTGGATGGATACAAAATAAAATAAAACCTTGTATTTCTAGACTGGTATAAAGGGAAGGAGATGGTAAAGAAGTTTTACTACTACTTCCCTCTCTCACCTTTTTGATCGTACTGAAATAATTGGTATGATACACTTCATTTCATCTTTTTCCTTGTCCTATCTGGAAGAAACACCATCTAACCAAGATCAACTTCAAAAAAACAAACAGGTAAATGAACAACTGAATGAATGTATGAAAAAATAATACACTCAATACAAGTAGGTATTTAAAGGCAACATAAGGAAAAATTATTTTTGAGAAATGCACTATGTTTTGTACTCCATCTGCTGTTATTTCTGGTATTTTCTTATTCTTTGTTAGAAAAACTTCAAAACCAGCAAACTGCACTTCTCAGAATACAGAAAATCAATGAGAAACTGAAGGTATTAACATAATAATATCTACTCTCTTTACTGCAAAAACATTCAAATCAAGCATGGCATTTTTATAGAGTGTATTTAAATTAACATATTCTTACATTTTCTTGTATGTTTATATGTTTCTAATATTATTCCAATTCATTGTTCCAGTTTCAGTCAAAACTATTCTTGACGTAGCCAGTAACATGTTCTTCATGCCACTTCAGAATGAGTTTGCATTTATAACACAGTTTGAATACTTCTTTTCTATAGACTCAGTTCTGCATACAAAATTAAGGAACATTTATTAACATCTTCAGCTACTCTTCACTCTCCTCCCTCTGTATAGTATGTCCGTTGTATTATCCCTTTGCTTTGCTCCCTGAACTCATTTCCTAGCAATTCCCAGTGCTGGTTTTCTCTTCGTCTTTCCTATTTCATCTTCTATGCATATTCAACTGTATACTACATGGGAAATGTGTCACTGAAATGACTATATTCATTATAGGCTTGTTGTCACCCTTCACTTTTATTATATTACTATAAAATGATTCTTCTCCTAAATTAAATCCCATTCTTTAGCAATTTGATTCTTTATATATGCTTTCTGTCTTCTCCTCCTCCTCTTCACCATTTTCCAGGACCCAGAATCAATAATAGCTACCACCCTTCCAATTGCAAAGCCTATGTGTCTGTCTCCAACAAGAAGTGCCTGTCAAAAGATTTGCAAGCTTTTGGCCAGTGCATTTGTACATATTGAGTCTAGTGGCTCTGTAAAGACAATAAATAAGAAATAGCCGGGTTTTTTTTAAAAAAAAAATATATCATAAGTTTTAAAAAAAAAAAAAATCCACAAGTGGAACTTATTAAGTAAGTCTGCTGACAATGGAATATAGTGGAAGTAGGAATTGAATCAGCTCATTCTTTCACACTAGTGCTAAGCTTTCAGTGACCATGTAAGTATAAAGGTTAACAAACACATCTCCATTTTTGTCACTTTAGGAAGAGTATGAATAGCCATGCAAAGCAGAAGCAGATCTATGACACAAGGACTCTGTAGCTGTTATCTGACCAGGACCGTGTATTTCAAGGGACTATTCTGTACAAGATACAAACCACCTCTTGCATTACGGACTGTACACAGTCCTATATTCTTCTAAGCTTCAGCATTTCTTCTTCCAGCTGTTTGAGGACCTTTAATTCTCTCTTAATGTTCTATCCTCTTTTCCATGCTCCTCACAGAGTGATTTCCAGGTTGCCTTAAATTTTGCTTTCCTCATCCTGATTGCCTTGTGTCTGCTCTGTAAATGTTTCTGTAAAATTACATTCATCTAGGTTTTGTTTCCTGCACATATACATATCCCCCCCTTAGTCCTTTCCCTGTCAATAACTACCATCCAACTATTTTAGATTACACAAATTAACTCACTTGGAGAATTTTGTTATACAATACATAGCTCATAACGGCTCATCTCTAGTCCTTGCTTTTCTACAGCTGTCCTGTTTACATGTAACTTTACTCAGATGAACCCTCTTCTTAAGAGTAAATCCCTCCCTCTCTCCATAACTTCTAATCAAACACTCAGATAGAACCCTTGATGTGTCCTTGAAATTTCTTGGTAATCTCTCAAAATCCCGCAAACATTATGAATTCAAATATACAGAAGAATATCTCTAATAATGTTTATTGTACGCCACAGCATTTATGGATCCTATTATGTCAGTTCTAGTGCCTGGTAAGTGATGTACTCTACTGTGGCATCTCTGTGCCCACAGAGAAATCTCACTGGAATCTAAATCCTTCTTGAATCTGACATATATATCAAGTAGAAAATTATTAATGCCTTGGATTCACTAACTTCTTGCCACAGGCACATTTGCTAAGCAATGTCATCCCTTGAGATAAATGATAGCATCTCTAAAAAACTAGACTAAATATCACTTAATAAAGCCAACTTAACAACATGTTCTTCAAGGGGTAAATTTCAGGTTATTAATAAATAAATATTAACAGTAGATAATTTAGCATTTTATGTAGATTTTATATGTTTGGTAGGTAACTTATAAAATTCCCACTAACACTAAAGTTTCTGTTCATTTGAATGAATGATTTTAAAAAGAATAAAAGCATGAAATATTCAACTGACAAAAACCGATATAAGCCTGCCTGTATCTCAGGTAGCAGTGAAAAGGGAATACCACACCCACTAGAATTTTACAAATAAGTAGTGTACAGCAGCTACAAGAGGTCATGTAATATCCAATACGTGTTATGCCATGCAGAAAGGGAGCCATCCTTGCAGAAAGTGACCATGTGTTGATTCTTCCTAAATGGAAGCTAGCTTATGCTAGGAAAAATAAATCTTACACAGTTTGTAAAAAAGGGGTAGCCAGCTAAATTGAGACCTACCTGTAAATTTCAAGGAAAACTGATACTTTCATGGACAACTTCATTGGTAAAATCTCTACATTTTGTTAAACTCTGTTAAACATTTAAATTCTGCAGAATGGAATGAGGCAATTCAGCATGCAACACATCAATAAATGTAAATGATATATTGCATTCAAATTTTCTGAGGTCAAGCTAATTAAAGACTGAAACCACAACATATGTTAAAAATCCATTTCAAACTTTTGTTGAACGAGGACCATGAACAATTACCATGTAGAAACCAAACATGATAACAACAGCCTTTCCTATCACAAACATTGTAGTTACTTCCCTGCTCTGCTTCTCACTTGCAGCTGCTACCTTAGTCTTAGGACAGCCTAGGTTACTATGTCTATAGATACAAAAATACTAACACCTATGCTTTGTGGTGGTGTCCAAAAGATTATATCCAAGGAGAAAAAAAAAAAATTATTGCTATTCAAATATTTTAAAATACAATATATAAAAATATAGACCGGTATTTAAAATTCTATTTTAGTTAATCACTTGTTTTGATGACAATTTACTTTAAAGAAGTTACAGTATTTCTCATTTGCCAGGGAATTATATGAATCATTACTTTTACTGATACATATAATGATTTGGCATGTAAAATGTGAAAACAATGGAAAAAATGGCTGAAAACAAGTTGAAGATGAAGTTTCAGTGACAAAAACTACGGAGGCAGTATGGATCCAATAAGAAAACTGATTGTAGTAGGGAGCAAGTTGTCTCTGATCTTGGGAGAATGTTTTTGGACACCTAACAGCTTTTTTATTACTGTGGCTGATTAAAATGAAAAGCCTTACTACTAAAATGTTCTTTTTGATGAGTTTTTTTGCCATGAACTATAGACCTTGCAGTCCAGTGGGATACAAATCCTTTGATCCTATGCAGTCACATAAATTCAAAGTCGTAAAACAACATTGAATTTGATTTTATTAGTGTGGCTGATGTTGCCAGAATTGTAATGCAACCTTGTTTTTCTTCTCTTTTCTCCCTTTTCTTTTGGTGAGGGGGTGGAGAGGAAAGGAGAGTTTACTGTCAACATTGCTTCACAGTATAAAGAACTAATTTCTTTGGCAACCAGACTCCAAGATTAAGCCATTATAACAAAGCTTTGTAACTACATAGGAAAGTAATGATATATATCACATTCTGCTAAGTTGCAACCAATGATATCGTTGAAGCAAAAGTCGAAGCAAAAAGCAGTGTAAGTACAAACAGTAAGCAAAGATAAAGTTATAAATCTATAGAAGGATAACGGGCAACAATGAATACTACTTTTCCATAGGAAATATTCAGCCGAATAGTGCTATGAGTTTGCTATGAGAATAAAATAAAGTAACTTTACACTTCTAGAAATTGAAAATTTTCATTTTGTATGAACATAATTTTTGTCTAAAAATTCTAAGAATACTTACACTGAGGAGATGACTAGCATCTCCACCAATATATAGAGAGTTCACATGTGCAATGAAAACAACTAAAAGATTTTGAGGTGTAGCAAGCCATTCACTTCCTAGCTATGGAGGGAAATTAATTTTCTGGGGCCTTTTTGACACCAGATATCAAAATAACAACAGAGGTTCAATTTTACTTTAAGGAACATAGTCACCTAAAAGAGTAATTCTCTGATGCTTACAATTATCACATTCCTCACATGTTGTAGAGAGGGACCTCAACACGTGAAAACAAATGGATTGCTTGGTGAAATAGTCCTTTCTTCAACATAAAATATATTATACTACAAAAAATGCTACCTCTTTCTCTATAGCAAAGGAAATGAAGGCAGAGGTTAATTTCACATTCAGCTTCACATTCAGAAAACAACAGTTTTCATTAAGTTACACACTTTCTACAGAAGGACAAAAGAAAAATCTATTCCTTTCCTCACAACTTCATTATAGAAAAGATTTTTTCATATTGACAATATAATACTTGCCTCAATTACAATGATTAAAGAGAAAATTCAAACTGCAGATATCCTTGTCAAGGCAAAGTATACGAGGAGATCCCATATCACATATCACACACACAAGGTTATCTTTCATGACTTCTGTCTTAGTTTTACTAGGAAGCTTCCAATTCTGCAGATACTCTCATAAACTTCAGTGGTAAAAACAGAAGACAGTCTTCAAATGTTCACCAATAAGGTAACATTTCGAAGAAAACCCAACACTGTGTTTATAACTAGTCTTCTTTTTAACATTGTAGAGATGTTTATGCTACACTTAGCAGGTAAAGATACCAGTACACTTATCTAAGATATAGCTTATGAACTCCAGAGATTCTACCTGGATAAACAGAAGTATAACATCAATTATGGAAATGAGACTGTAATTGTGTAAAAGACATACCTGCTTTAAACTAATGTATGCTACATGCTAATTATGCATCATCACATTATTCTAGACATTCCCATTACGGAATTTGAAGCAAATATTGCACGCACAAAAATGTGTTAAAAAACCAACCTTGGTCAATCACTCAAAAGGGAAAACTATAAGTGTGGTTGCCAGAGCAACCTTAATTTTCTCCCTCTCCATAAATGTTTCCATGTAGCGCAGCTACACAGAAACTTTTTCTTTGACAGAACCAGTATCTCATTCAGTGGACATGAAGGGAGTTATTCCAGACAATAATTAAAAACTGACTTATGAAAAAGCTGCAAGCTTTTAAGACTTCTGCAGTATGTGTGCTGAAGTTGAAAGGTATGTAATGAACAAAGCATGGAACATCAGGAAGAGACACAATGGTATTATAGTAAAAGCATGATAATGCTGACCTGGAAAAGCAGATTCTTTACTTGCTCAAACTGCAAAGTTCCTGCAGGACGAGTCACAAGTCATTTTAGTCAGTGTTTCTCAAGTGGTAACTAATGATACACCTTATTTTCTAAGCAACTGTCTTATGATTCTGGGATCCAGTTTATAGTTGCAAGGTAAGTTAAAAATGAACTGTGATATGAACATACATGCAAACGTAAACATCCCAATAAATTTGTTATACCTTAGGTCTCTGTGCATAAAATATGAATAATAATAATACATGGCTATCTGAATACATATTGTAAAATCCAATTTATACATATGAAACATCCTGACAGATTAAAACTTGTGACAGTGGAAAATCCATAATGAAACTATCTATATTCAGATCACACTTGATTAATAAATAAGGGAGGGTATTACTTACTGACCAACAAAAATAAAAACAAATACTGAATAGACTGTATTCATTTTAGGATACATATTCTGGGGGAAATTGTCCACTTATAAGTAAAACCTGTATCGTGATGCCCAGATCCAAGTCTTTGCAATCTATCTCCTACAGTTTTGTGTCTTAACTTCCACACTACTTCTTTCCTCCTCCAGCTTGCCAGTCTCATCCTTGCATCTCTACCATTTTCTACCTAAAGCTCCACCTCTCGCATGTCCATACATGTTTCCAGCTCTTGTAATCTGCTTCAAATTCCAGTGGCTTTTCTTTCATATTGCCTCATCATCAAAAAGCAGGTCAGGAGACAGGCTCCTAGCTTTCAGTTTCAAAGCTTCCCTGGAAGGGTGATCCCCACCTAACCAAGAGTAACTTGTGGACCCATTAATCAGTGGTACTTAGTTTTGCCCCTGTGTTATTTTATAACAACTTTGGTATCTTCAGTGGCATTGTGGAAATGGCACGTTAAAAATTTGTCAGCACCAGAAGATGAAATAGCTACAATGAGCACTAGATTTGCAAAGTTAGAAGCTGCTAACATCTGAAGTCTTTACTGAATACGAGAAAAAAATTGTTTCAAAAGTTTTAACCTCTAATTTCAGGCAGATTTCCCCCCTATTGGCAAAATGCTCATCCTTGCCAAATTTGTCCCAGTTTTAAAAACAGGAATATTAGAGCCAGAATTTTTAAACTACTGAAAATTATGTATTTCTTTCAGAGAAACGGCTTGCAATTATTAGATTCAAACATCTGTTTTAGTAAATTTCAAAAAGCAGATAATTTGGGCAAGGAGGCATGGGGTACATGTTTTCAAAATCAAAATGGTAAGATAACATTGATACTACTTTAACTTTTAGTAGCTTTTATATTCCCATGATCACATTTCACTTCATTTCTCTTGTAGACAATTGTTTCCTATGTTACAGAGGTCTTCCAAATCTGTCAAAATAAAATGTCATCATGTTCATGGTATGTTTTCTACTTTATTCTCCTGAGTGCATAACGTATTTACTCAAGGTGACGGGATAAATTAACTTTCACAAACTATGATAAATGCAGGGGTTTATAATGAATTTTTTTTAGAAAAGTTTCATTTTAGCCCTAATTAAGCAGAGTGTTTTGTAACGTGTCTAAATTTGAGCAGGAGCTCAGTCTTGCTGAAGTTTTAAGGCTATAAATTATCTTGTTGATCTCTACGCACATTGTAACTATATAATACCATGTCTGTGTCCATGTGCTGAAACAGACTTAAAGAGATTTTCATTGTATTCAGCATACGGAATATGGTCTGTGGTAACTTCTTAAATAAACAGGAGAATCCTTGGATCAACATGTGGAATTAACAGCATTCTGGAGCTGACATGAAGTCTAAACAATCCAAGTCCTTATAGTGAAATTGTATTGATGAAAATAATAAAGCGGCAATATAGGATATGGCAAGTAGTATTGAAAAAAAACCAACACAACGAAAGAAAAGAATCTTCCTGGATATTCAAGCTATGTGATAAGAAAACAATCACAATGTAAACATATGATTAAAGGAAAATAAGGATGAAAAGCACCTATTGCATAAAAAAATATAGAAAATAGGAAGTCAATGGAGAAGGGGGAGAATTTTGCTTAACGTAAGTATCAGAGCACACCAGAGATACTTAAGACTTCATCAAGAATTTGATTACACAGTATGAGATGAATATAGGCATTATAATGTGCAAGTTTTTAAAATATAATTAAGCACTGAACTGGGGAATAACCATGAAGAATCATTCCAAGCTTCCTTTCTGAATGAAGATGCAATTGTCAACAAGTGGTTCCAAAGATATTAAAGAGCTTCTTGCTAGCTCTTTGTGTGCTTGTATGCACCCTGTAGAAAGTTAGTGCTTTATGGCTCTTGTCCTTTGCTATCATTCCCTAGTCTGCTACTCCACCTTCTCTAGCACTGGCCATGCAAATTTTTCATTACAGGGTGATTTTTCTCCTGTTGGGATTTTTGCATTTCAGGAAATACATGCTTTTAAAGATAATCTTGTTCCGATTGTCTGAGAGCCTTAGGAATACTGAAATTGGTATTTCAATACAATTACATTGGATTTCAGTCTCTTCTTTCTCATATTTTTTATGCTTTTCTCAATCTTTATATTTTCATTGTGTTGCACTGCAGAGAGGCTCTGCACTGAACAGGGAGAATTCCTTCATGAGGACAAAGTAGCCAAGAAGAAGATTCATAAAGACACACAGTACACACTCAGTGGTGAAACCATACATTTAGCAGCTAAGCACAAAAGACTGAAACATTTCGAGTTAGGCAAGAGTAGTATCAATAATTAACCACAAGCTGGGAGACCTTCATCAGTAACAACACATGGAAATGCTGAAAAACCTGAACAGCTCATTAGGAAAGACTGACTAATAAACCCTTGCTGACCTTGGCTGCTCCTTTGAGCTGCAACTCCACCAGACAGAAGCATATATGATACAAATATTCTCCTATTTGTGCCTGCTGGGACCTGAAAATCCAGCGAAGAACAGACAGAGCAGCTAGCCACCTTATGAATGCATTTCATCTTGTAAAGGTTAAAAACAACAATCTCAGCATCCTGAAGCAAAATTTTATAACCAAAAATCAGCATATTATCCACTTAAATATTTTGTTAAGTACTGTGGCATATCAAAGCTTTCAACACTATTCGTCATTGGCCCCCATATTTTAATAGATTTCAAAACACAGTGACATCTGACAAATTATGAAATCCCTATCCTATGCAAGAATTCGCATATGCACACACAAAACTGAGGGGAAAAAAAAAAAATTAAAATTTCTTTTTTCCAGAAAGGAATGATAAAGATCCCTATCTAAGAGCATCGAGGTCAGAAGTTTTTCAACTGAATCTGTTAAAAAAAATTCCACTTTGTTGTAATAGACTATCTACAAAAGACAAGACTTAGACAAATTCAAATATTTTAAAATGTTTTGATTTGATGTTAAAGCATCTAATTTCTGATGTTCTTTCTGAAGCTGAAATGAGATTTCACTTTTACATATAAGTAAAAGACATTTTAAATTGTCAAAATAAAAGTGAAATCGCCCACTTCTATAAAAGAGATTTTTTGATAAGCATTCTGGCATACAACAGCTTTCAACACTATTCACCATTGCCACCCACAGTTGAATTACAAATTTCAAAATGTAGCAGGGAGAAGCAGCATCTTTTGTTATACTCATGTTATAATTAAAGAGCGATGGAAGCATTCACAAATGGAAGCGCACTGACTGTGAGAGAAAACAAATGGGAAAGTGAAAAGACAAAGGGCCAGGGAAGGACTTGTGAAGCATGAGAGATGTAAAAACAGATTTGTAAAAGAGTGAAAAGGTCATCACATAGGTAAAGCTTTATTACTTCACTCAGTAACTGAGAAAATATTTTTATGCCTTTGTGGTCTCAATACAAAATAGAAATGAATGATTTTGAAATTATCAGACAATTTTGACTGGTGCTATGACTTTCCCTTTCATGTTCCTTTTTCATCCACATTTTTCAACCTTCTTCTGTGGCACTTTGAGGCACTGGTCTTTAATCTCAATTTATGATATGAAATTGTTTTCAAAGTTAAGCAAGTTCTTCTGTGAAAAGACTTTCTACCCACTTCTACATTTCAGCCCTTGAAACCTTCCAAAAAATGCAAAAATGCAAACATTACTAAGGAGACCACAAAGGTCACTATGAACACCCCGTGATACATTCTTCTCCAAATGAGGCCAGCCTGTTCTTTTATAATGTCACGGGCAGTTATACACCAACTGCATTACCGTTCACTACTTCTTAAGTTTCAATAATATGTTCATAACAGTGTTAGATGCAACTACAGGTATTTCTTTCTAAAATTTGCAATGAGATACTTCAAGAGATGTGGAAATATTATTTTATTATATATATTTATTGTCTAATTTACAAGCTATTTATACTTTATATTTTACTGTTATCAAATATATACTATTATTTCTTATAGAGTATATTATATAATGTGGATCATATAATATATAGTAATATTATTATAAAAACCTGTGATTAATGGCTAAAGACACTATTATTCTCAGTTTGGGAACATGTGAAAGATGTAGGGAGTTGGAGGAAGCTTAATAACCTGTATCAGAGAGAAAGATCCATGCATAGAGTACAGAGTTGTAGGACAGCTTAGGACTTTGATTCCATCTTCCAAAACCAGTATTAAACTTCCATGTAACTGAAGATGAAGGGATACTTGGTACCCTTGTGCTAAAGGGAAGAAGCAGAAGTTAGGGAAAAGAATTAACTTTTTTACTCATTTTATGAAATGAATTTACGGGGGGGGGAAAAAGTATGCTGCACCCTTGTGCAGCTATGTGTTGCATTAACTATCAAGTACTGCAATCAGAATATTGCCTTCAAGTTAATTCCTTCCTATCAGAAGTCAGTAGTCCATTTACAATATTTTGATTTAATGTCAAGTCGTTGTCATCTACTTATTTGGTTACTAGATACTGTAGAGTTGGTTCTGTAGGGAAAAATACTATTAAGGTGATGACAGCTACTACTTATCTATCGAGCAACTTCGATTCTAGTTCCACAATGTGCAAGCTAATTTCTGACCTAAAACTAAGACTGTGTCAGATCCATCAATAGCGGGCAGGATGTTACCACCACACATACTCTCACAATTTAGAAGGAAGTATGAAATTTGCACACATATAGAGAAGCTGTGGGAACTTTTTCTGAAAGACTTAGCTGACATCTAGCGGCAGGAGCAGGAAAAGTAAGAAATTCAACAGTGGAAAACAGAAATAGTTTAATGTCCTAAAAATATAACATTCAATTTTTTGTAAATAATAGGTGAAAAATTCAAGAAATGCTTTGAACACAGCAACTAGTAAATGTAGTTAAAGGTAAATGGGTAAAAACTAAGTATTTATCTCTACGATATTACCCTTTCTAAAGATTATGTTCACGTGAATGATCCGGTTGAATTATGCACATTAATGAACCCATTAAGAGATGTTATGAGTTATTCTGATTGTTATGCAATATGATGTGGTACATACTCATCGATAATTAACTTGGTGTAATAAATGTGTAATCTTAATTTAATTAATATGCACGCTACATGATTAGAATTGATTTCAAGTTACATTAAAAAAAGGAACAAAGCCCTCAAGTTACTGTGATAACATAAAGATGGCAACATAAAATAAACACAACGCTGTCATTCACCCCCCCATGCAGTGATTGTTTTACATCCTTCAAGATTGCTACATTCACTGCAACTTCAACCGTCTACAGAATCAGCACCAACTGGTGGTGTGGGTAAAGCTCTGGTTGTACTCTGGGTACTCCGTGTGAAGTTTATAGGAAATGAACATAGCAATAACAAATCTTAAAGAATAAAAATCCATTAGGAATTTCATTCACATAGTCAAGGAAAAAAATAACTTTCAAAAGGAACAGTACAGAAGTATTAGGACACTTTCTATTGCTAAAGAGTAAACAGATCTCTCCCTCATAAGCCACTATATACAGGTTTCAAGGGACAAATTCTGGATAACTTTGCTTGTTTTCACCTTCAGAGGACAGTTTAATAATTTTTTGAGGACTTTCCCCTACACATAGCTTCCAGAGATCCTTAAGATTTTTCTAGGCATTTTAGAAATAACAAAGAATAAGGGTCTCACTCCTAATCTTTTACAGAGAAGGTATGATGATCAACCTTCTTCATAAATATAAGATATGGGATTTGGATCGGTTTGCAAAAGAGCTGGTTCAGAGAAATTTCTGTCTGTAGATTCCTTCAGTGCATAGTACAAAATCAGCCAAGTATTTCCAATAGTTGGGATATCTACCACCATATTTTTTTGTTATACCCTGAAATAATAAAATGCAACAAGTTATTGCATTAAATCACGAAACAATTTTACTTCCCTATACATTCCCATATGAAATTTTACAATGTAAAGTTCCATATGTACAGCAGTATGTAGCAATTCATATTTTTTTATCTTAAAATACATCTTTCCCTTCCTTCAAATAATGAAAGAGAGTATACAGACAATGTCTGGCCTTCTCTAATGCATTCCATTTTTACCAGTGCAAATGCTGGCAACATAAAGAATGAACAAAAATCCTGTCTCTTTGCTGTTATATTTAAATATTACAGACAAGCAATTTCAGGGAAAAGCAATAATTTTTAAATGAATCACAAAACCCAGGAAAAATTCCTTTGAAACTAAAGACAAAATAATAAAGGCTAACAATAGAGATGCAGAGAAAAATACTTTGTTCTTTAAAATGTTTGAACATCAGGGACACAAAAGAAAGAACCTCTTAAAGTAGACAGGCTATAAAAAAAAGGAAAAAAAAGTTTGAAATGACACCCTTTCATTTAGAAAACTACTACAACTTAGGACGAGAACTAACAATTTATGATTTATCAAAGAAGCAGGACCATGCAGCAGCATCTGACTCTCAGATTTCACTGACTATAAAAAATAACATGCTGCAGTAATATTTGACATTCTCTTCACAAAATGAATAACTTAGTGTTGACCTTCTTTGGACACAGGACATATTAACAATATAGGAGTTCAATATTTTCAGCCTAAATGCTTTTTAGGTTATTAGTCTGGCACTATATAGAAATTGTCACATGGCATTCTACACGTTCCAGAGAAATAAACATCCCCCAAACAACTGTACAAACAAAAAGGATGCATCTCTGACAGCTCAGATTCTAGTACAAGGAATTCATTGTCAAGGACATACAGAAAAAGAACAGGAACACTACTCAGATGGCACAGCATTCAGAAGTCACAGAAGCATGTGATACTATAATTTATTCATCAGTACTGTACACCATAACCTATGTGCAGACTCTGTTTCAGGAAACCCTTAAAACACTAATTGCTGGAAATGGTGCACTAGGACAACATTCCTCAGTAATTTAGTCACTATGCATCTTTTATGAAGCTGATGCCTAACACCAGGCTGGGCTGAGGTCCAAAAATCAAGCAGCACACTGTTAAGGAAGGGGCATGGAGGCAGTGGTAGTAGGAGCAACAAGGAAGAGACAATGAAGATGCTCAGACTTGCCAAAAAAACCCAGATCAAAACAAAAAGCACCATATAGGAAGAAGGCATTACCCTTACAGGAAGAAGGCGTTACCCTTACACTCTGTATTTCTTATATGTTTTCTAAGCACCCACTGCTGGTCACTGCTGGAGACAGGATACTTGCTTCAACTGGCCTTTGGTATAGGAAGTTTTTATGTCCTTCAATATTGTAAAATGAAAAATCACGTTATATCTCAGGAATCATCAGTCTTAGAAACAGAGCTCTGTGCAAGGTCTCCAGTAACTTAGGAGTAACTCCAAGATGGAAATCCAAAAGTCTTGTTTGAATTATGTCTTGCATACAATAAACGTAAATATTATTTTTTTGAATCAATTATTTTTCTGAGCATCATGATGTAGACCTTACACTTCACTGCCGTTACCTAAAAGGCCTACAAAACATTCATATTACCTTTTTTGGTTTGCCTTTGGAACTACGTAGTGTAAGATAAAATAGTACTAAACATGAAAATAATCGCCAAATGCATGCAATGTAAGAAAACATAATCTGTAGGACATTGCTGCTAAGAGTGCATAAGTCTTCTACTAATCATTGGACAGCAAATATTTGCATTTTAGCTCATTTCTAATTATATTTACTTACATATATATATAAAATGGTGAGATTTTATGGTGCTGAAAGTTACATCACAATTTCACTTTTCTGGAAACAACCCACTCACAATTTCCTTACTACTAAACAAGATAACATATAAACACAGTTAATCATTAAGACATGATGATATTTGAGGAAAACTCAAATATTCCAGATAAAAAATAATAATCTGATTTAAAAGAGAATGTTTATATCATTCAAACTTATGAGCAGCAAATAAATGAATCTACTTCTCCGCCAGTGTCTTTTAGATGTACTCTTATGGAAAAAAAAATGTGCAAGACGAATATTCTTTTAATGAAAGATGAAACTGGAGAGATGTGCGATTTTTCATGGATGCCTGCTAGTACCTGGTCTCCTCTACTTCTACTGTTTCCAGGGTTGCTGGAGATGCGCAAACACATTTTTCTCTCTCACCAAGACTACGTATTCTCTGAAATACCCTCTCAAAATTAATAAATCCCCCTCGCATCCATCTACTCTTCTTGTGTGGGAGAGTTACTCTATTCTTTGTAAGGGTTATTATTAATAATATTTAGAGTACATGACTGTTGTATTTACTTCAGTGCTAGCTTGCATTTCCCTGTGCTGAATTTTAAGAGATGCTGCACACACCAGAGACTCTTTGCCTGTCCTGTCCGCTGCACAAGCTGCTACCCTCATTCCACCCCTGTCCACTCAAAGACCTCACTGAGCTTTCTCAACTTCATAGATTTTACATCCATTATGTCCTGGCCTTTGTGCAGACACAAAGACCTAAATACTCTGTGTACTTGTACTAGTCTGATGATTGCTATATGTGATCTGCTTAATGACATGGTCAATGTATCAATATACTGGATTATCAGACGCCCTGTGTTAGTAAATTTGGTTTTTTCCGTTCTATTTGCCTTAATGATGACAAAGAAAATACAGAATGTTTTGTACTTGATGACTTGTATACTAAGGATTAAGCATACGGACCTGTATTAGAACACAGTGCAGCTATGCTTAAGAATATATCACAGCTGGCAAGAAAAGGAAGATGCTGTTAATTTTTCTTTAAACTAGGGCTGCTCAACAAATTAACATTAAGTTCTACTGCCATTTAAGATCCTGCTTTTACGATAAAAACACTTGTAATATTTCACTTTGCTTAGCAGAGTCAATCATGCCAAGAGAAAGTGAGTTCTAGTATTAAACTTTGTTATTTCTGATTTTGACCATTGGACAGTTGGTCAAGTTTACACTTACAAAATCAGACATCAATAAAGAGTGTTCAATACAAAATTTCAGAGAGTCTCACAATGGAATTACCATGCTTATTTTTCAGTCTAAAATTACAGAAAACTGTTTCTACAGAAGTACGTTTCACTGAAAAAGAGTAAGTAGTTAAATGCCAGTGCCTTAATATAATAAGCAAATGTAAAAGCACTGCACTGCTGAGTTAGAGGGAAGAATTTAAGAATACAATAATAAGCAAAACTACAAAGGGGAAACATGTAAAACTGCTTTTTGCCATCATATATGAGTCCATGTATGGATTACATTAATTTTAACTGAGTTGGCAGTCAACTGAAAACAACTTTTAGAAAGAAACAATTAAATTCTTAACATTTGATGGAAAGTATATGTTTGCACTACTTAAATTTGTAAAATGCACTAGAGTCAGGGAAAGAAAAAAAAAATCATTACAAAACTATACCTTTAATGTTTCAATTTCTTCTTTGTGTTCCCTCTTTAAATGCAAAATGGCAGCTTGGTACTCTGTAAAAATAAAAAAAGTACATTCCATTAGAGTCAGAAAACAATGTCCCATCTTCAGCATAGTATCTTTCATACACCACCACCGAGTCCAGAATACAGACGTAGGCTCTCAAATAAAAGACCTTCTACAATGGTGATGGAAAAGAAAATCTGAACATAGTAATTAGCATTATCTTCTAAATCCACATGACCAGATTTTCCATGGTGTTTCTGAGAGCAGAGGATAAAGCAAAGAGGTCTTCCATGCTGAGAAGGGAAAATGGGGGGAAGATGCATCAGACTGAAATAACAAGAGGAAACTTCAGTTTTGCTTAGCTTTGCAGATAAATGTAGAGCTGATTGATAGGATATTATGACATACACATGCATGCACACACACACACCTGAATTCTAAAAAGACATGCATTAAATACAATGATTTAAACTGAACTGTAAACATACAATCACTATACACAGGAAAACTGGATAAAAGAGCAATCACAAATACAAATGAAGACCTAGAAAAGTACCCAACAGCAAGAGATACAAAGAATTCTTTGTCTTAATTCTCTCAGATGAAGAAAAATTACAGGGTTTAAGTACCTTCACAGGGTACTAAATAGCTCTTCCATTTTGCGAGAATATAACAAAATCCAAAGGTATAACAAAATTGAAAGCATGAAACTTAAAGCCAGAGAAATTTAAATCAGCAATGGTAAAATGAGGAGGCTGGGCATTGATTACACAGGTTTAGTGATGGCTGTAATGTTAAGGTGTAGATTTACCAAAAGGACCTCTAGAACCTGGGTCTCGTATTATGGCTTCCCTCAATCCATACCACGGCTACATTTGGCCAGACAAAGAAAGAGAAGACCTTTCATTACAGCTCTGTAATGATTTAAGAGAAGCCTGTCTTCTGTAAGACATTGGCCCAGAAGCTACAGCCCTCCTAAACAAGCAACTAGAGTTCATTCTTAGACCATCAAATCCCCACTTCTATCTGCTTCCAAATCAAAATTCATCCAAAAGTGTATTGCCTGTTCCCTGGCTTGGCTTCTGCTTCCTTGAGTAAAAAAGGAATCAAATCTTAATTTAAACAAGGATTGAAAATAGTCCAAAGACTTTAAATTTTACTGTCAATGTTCTCTAACACTAAGGGGTTTGTGTGGTCCCTGGAACAGTAGAACAAATAAAACAGCATTAGAACATCAAAGCATGGACCAAAGCACCAGATCAGTAAAATATTCCAGTGCTTAGGTGCTTTTTTCTTTTTTTCTTTTTTCTCTTGAGAGCATATGGAGGAAAGAGGAAAGGAAAGATAACCTGGTCATCAGCCTGAAATTTGTATGACCTGGAAGCTTTTAATGCAAAGCTTTTTTTTTTCAAACTCAGGTGAAGCTGTATGCAAGCAGCTGAATTGATATACAAAATCAAAAGGAAAAGGGATTGATATTTTACAAGACACAAAATAAAAAACTTGGGTGATTCCAACTAGTAATAGTATCTATCTAAACCCCTCCCTCCTCTCTTAATGGACCTCTGCTTAGAGCTTTCCAGCACGGGAAAATTGCCTGACTGCTCTGCTGGAATCACAACTGGTTAGGTCTATGGACTTTTAGATTTTCTGCTGTTAATTCCTTTGACTGGTTGATATTCCCTCTGGACACAGGCTCTGCTTATCCATTCATCTAAACAGGACTTAATAAAACAGCTGCCTCAGGTCCCCAGAAAAAGTTGTGACCTTTCTGGCACCTCAGCTGGTTAAGCACTCGCTCAGTTTGCAGGGCATGAACGTTATGAACATCCTAACTCGAAGTTTAGCTCTTCAAGGTCACATGATAACTGAAGCAAACAACAGGCTTTGAAAATGCTGCTAACAACCCGTTCTTAGTTTGGCTAACAGAAGGATACAGAACTAGAGATCTATCTTAACCAAAGATCTACTTTCTATATGGGATTGCCCAGTGCTTAACATTCTTTGGGATTTGGGTAAGAGAGTCATAGTTCACATATGCTGACATACACCTGCACCGGCACCAAAAGCAGATTTTTCACCATGTCTACCCACTCCCAACCCTCTGTTGCTTATTTTCTTATCTTGGCGCAAATGTTTGTGCAGTCAGAGAGTGATGGAAGAACCCCCATGGGTGAAACCTAACACAGCATAAAAAGTTTAAGAATTTTTAAAAAATTAAGTATATGTCATTTTTGTGACAGACATTTTGCAAGATACCGTCATTTTAAGTTATTTAAGTTGGCATGTGCTTTTCATTACTTCTCCTAGCTGAAAGTTCTGAAATAAGTTCTAGAGACTGCTTTGTTTAGTCTTTATTCTAAAGCAGAGGTAAAATAGAGAGTAGCAATTCTTTTATGGTTTACTTATTCCTTAAAAATATGCTTAGAAAGTACTAGATTATAAGAATTAATAAACTTAATTCATTACTTAAAACAATGCTACTGCATAAAAGCAAGTGTATCATATATTGATATACTGTAACATATTTAATAGATTGTCTACTATGCAATAAGCTGACATTCTACACCATAAGCTTCTTTTGTTTATTTCTACCACTATATTACTTTTTTAACTTGAAGAAACTATTGGAAAGAAGCTGACACCTGGCAAAGTACTTTTTAAACCCTTCTCAAGCAAACATTTATTTTTGTGTGTAAGATATTATAATGAAAAAGAAATCACATCACAATTATAGTTTTGTATAATACAAAGTAACTCATGTCCATTCCATTCATATTTTTTGTGAAGTCACCTTAATTTGGTATAATTCTACATGGATAGCTAACATGCCAAGAAAATACCCTGCACACAGAGATAGCAATCTGAAACATTAAAACACTGAAGAATTTGACTAGAAAGAATATCGCATCCATATAATTCCAAAAATCAGTTTCTGAACATACTGGCAACAGAATAATAAAGTTTAGTTATGCAATGGTGTTGGGATACTGCTTAGAATGGTAAAATCACAACAGCAAAGTAAACAATAATGACATGTTAATGGAAGGAACTGTACTGCGAACAAAATATAGGTCAGGCTTTAGGTCAGGAGTTCTTAAATTCCATGTAAATCACAGAACAGATTCAACTAGACTACAGGAACAATCCAGAAATACTGAAACTCTAAATTGTCAGAGTGATTTGTCTGGATTACAAATTGACTATGCCAGAGTTTAAGAAATCTGATAGGGCTCTGCGTGTAGCCAGCCTGATTCTCGCATAATCATTGTAACTCATCCAGCCTTATTAGTTAAGACACATGAACATATGTGGATAGTTCTCAGAGCCAGCTGAGATATAAGGTTGCAACTGAACTGTATGACCTCCCACTTCCTGGGGCTGGAATACCTTAAGGACCTTCAAGACCAACATGTAAATAAAGCTTCTAAGCACAGAACCACAGAAGGGCTGAGGTTGGAAGGGACCTCCGGAGGTCACCTGGTCCCACCCACTCCCACCTCCCCAAGCTGGTTGCCCAGGACCACATCCAGACAGCTTTTGAATGCTTCCACAAATCTCCATCCTCCTCATACTCTCTGGGCAACCTGTGCCAGTGCTCAGTCACCCTCACAGTGAGAAAGTGTTTCCTGATGTTTAGCTGAACCCTTCTGTGTTTCAATGTGTGCTCACACTGGTCCTGTCACTGGGCACCACTGAAAAGAGCCTGGCTCCCTCTTCTTTACACCCTACTATATAGATCCCAGCTGATCTCCTGTCACAAGGTAACTCTCTACCATATTCCATGCCAGCACACCCTCTACTTTGTGTAATGTTGGGGGGTTGTATTTTCCGAGGTTTTAAAGTCTTTCCTTATGCTGGATAACAGAAGGCTGACTGTACAAACATCCTGTTGTACTTGCCCGGTCTCCAAACAACCTGCTGGGAAGACAGTGGCTGTAGGGCATAAATAAGTTAGCTGTCCCTAGTGCAGATATTACTCTGAAGGGCTTTTGAAACAAACAAATCAGATACAAATCAGATGGCAAGTGCTCCTATCCTGAAAAATGACCACAAGCAAATTAGGATTTCATTACTGGGAAAACAATTTAAAATGTTAGTCCTTTACATAAGGCAAACAAGCAAAAAAGTAAAAAACCTCACTGCATAGATTCAGCTCCAACCAGCTCTAACTCTTAATTTTCATTTACTACTTCTAATTTAATACTTTTTCCTTTGTTTTGAGAGGATTCCATCCCAAGTTTAATAAATGATGGAATTTGTTGCCTATTCGGGCATACTCTTTACTTATGCAACTTGATGCTTCCTTCAGTCAATAATTATAACTCACTGCAGCTAAAGGAAACTTTCATAAAACTGGATGTTTTTTCTAAGATAGTGAGATAAAGCATATATTATAAAGTCTTAAATAAATACAAATATTTGTCACATCTGCTGGTAGTTAGCAATGTATGTCAAAATACCAGGTTAGTGAAAAATGTTTCATTAAAATACCTTTTTTAAAGTAACGTGAAAGTTGGCAAAGTACACGGGAAGCTGGATAGAGGCCTTGGTGAAAACTAAAAGATATACAGTGACATAACAGTGCAAGGTTTCCCTTTTCTATGTTGTTGGTGGAAAAATAATTCAGTTAGTAATTGCAAAAAAAAAAATCTCCTTACTGTGAAACTTAAATTTCCGTTTACTCCCATGTTTTGCTGTAGTTGGTAGATAAGACAGGTAACCAATGCAGTCTTGCTAATCATATGTATTTATCAGATAGGCCAAAACTCTACTTTGACCTCATTATCATGAGAATGATAATGATGACAAAATGACCCTTCCCTCCCCCACCGCTACCACTTTTGTGCACTTTCATCTTTTACATTCATACTTTCTGCTTCTTGGACTTGCCATACTTATTTTGCATCCAATGCGCAACTTGCACAACATTAAACCACAAAGATCCTCTCTTCACATAGAAGCAGGACAAAGAGATGCCTGTGGTCTAGATCAAATCACTTTTCCAAGTTCTGAGTTCTATCCAGACCACTGTCAGGGGAACAGTTATTACCTAATGAAGGTATCTGGGGGTCATCCAGTCAATCAGATTTTACAGAAAAGCTGCGCTAAGGCATAATAGGGGAAAAAATGGCTACATAAATAAAAGAAAATATCTAGTTTGGGAAGATAAGCTCATTGTAGACCATTAAAGCAAGAGAATGCTGGAAAAAAGAGCTGAAGTTCTTAGCAGAAACTGATTCAGTTTCCAGATGGCACTCCAAAGTGCAGTGAATTAAGCAAAAATACTTTACTTTGAGATTACCCATGTCACATATTCCTAATTCACAGACATTTGGGGGCACAATGCAACAAGGTCTATTTTTGTTCCTATTTCTACAGGTAGTTTACCTGAAGAGGTAAACTGAGAACTGCCACAGTCCAGAGCGGTGCAACTGTGAAACAAAAATCATTCAGTTTCATAGTGAAAAAAATTATATTTCTATTGAGACAAGCCAAAAGCCTATTTCGCCTAGTATCCTGTCTCAGTAGCCAAAAAGCAAGTAACGTGTAAAAAATTAAAAACCGGCAAAAAAGTGGTACTTTTCCTGTACGCTCTTCCAGCAACTGATTTGCAATTCAGGAACTTTCTAAACCAGAGAAGTTGTTTGCATATTTAATAGTTTGCAAGTGGATTCCTCTTCCATGAATGTGCATTGCTGATTTTAAAACTCCTGCAAGCAGACAACGTCCTGCAGCAAAGAATTAACTGCACATTAGGTAAAGACCTTTTTGTTTATTTTGAATCTGCAGCTGTTAGGTTCATTTGATGCAATTCCTGTGCTGGAAGAAACAGTGAACAACTGTTCACCCTTTACCCATTTGCTGTTTCTTGTGATTTTAGAGATCTCCATCATATGCCCCCTTGACTGATTCTTCTCCACTTGAAAGAATGTTAGTCTACATAGGCTTTCCTCATATGGAACATGTTCCATATTGTTGATCAAAGTTGCTGTCCTCCCCTGAACCTTTTACAGTTCTACTGTACCCTCTTTGAGTTGACAAAACTACAGTTTCCCATGAAATTCAAAATGTGGACATTTATACAACAGCATTATGATGATCTAGAATATTTTATCTTCTATTTCTTTCCTACTACTTGCTATCACTTCAGTTGCTTTTTGATCACTACCGAGCACTGAGCTGACATTTCCCAAGATCTATTTTAACATCAAGGTCTTGTTTTTAAAGAGTAATCATCAGATCAGAGTTCATTATTCTCTATATGTATTTAGGATTTTTTTCCTCAAGTGCAAATCTTAATAGAGCTACATTTTGGATTTCCTTTGCCATTCTATTGCATAGTCCCTCAATCTTAGATTTTTTTTTACCTTTTTTTTTTTTTCAATTCTCAGGAAAAAAATTTGCATTCTGATGAGAGAATGCTAAATTTGCATTCAGGTCTTATCTTCACTACTCTTACTAACTTCATATCAGCTGCAAGCTTCTCATTCTGAAGTCTCACTTTTCCAGTTCATTTATGAATACATGCAGAGTGTAGAGTTGCAGAGTATTTGCACCCTCAGCAAGTTTGCTGATGATACAAAACTGGGAGCAGTGGCTCATAAGCTGGAGGGTCGTGCTGCTATTCAGAAGGGCCTCGACAGGCTGGAGAAATGGGCTGACATGAACCTCATGAAGTTCAACAAGGGGAAGTGCAAAGTCCTGCACCTGGGGAGGAACAACCCCAGGCACCAGCACATGCTGGGGGCTAACTGGGTGAAAGCAGCTTTGCAGAAAAGGACCTGGGGGACACCAAGTTGAACATGAGTCAGCAATGTGCCCTTGCAGCAAAGGCTAACAGCATCCTGGGCTCTGTTAGGAGGAGTCTTGCCAGCAGGTCAAGGGACGTGATCCTTCTCTGGTGAGGGGCACCGGTGAGGCCACACCTGGAGTGCTGTGTCCAGTTCTGAGCTCCCCAATACAAGAGCTGGAGCTTTTTTAAATCGAGGTCCATATACGCATTCCAATATTCACTGTACATTAAATGGTATCTGTTGTAAAATCATAATTGACCTTTTTTTGTATTGTTTGTTTGAAACACTATTCTCTACTATAGATAAATATAATTATGATTAAAACAAGAAAATTTGGAATAATTTCCATAATGAGTAAATATATTACACATTCCAGTGACAAGAAAATAAATCTCTGATTTCTTGAAAATCTGAAGGAGGAGATCGAGAAAACGTAAAATTAGCCACTTCCACTTGGTGGCAGTTTTGTACTCCATTAATAACCTTTTTCTTTTTTTTTTTTCTGAAGTCAAACTATAATTCACCAATTTATGGATATAGATATACTGTTCTTTTATTCTGGATGTCAACTTGTTATCTCATTAGTTTTTCATCTAGATTTTTATTTTAATACAGTTTTTTGTCTTATATTTTTCCTAATGATTAGCTTGTTAAATTTTATTTGATAGTAACATATACATTTGAAATTTCCCTGTTCAACTGTATGTTTTTAGAAGGTGCTTGCGAAAAAAAACCCCACTATTTCTGGAATGATCAACTAGACTAATGTCATGATCCTGTTCTGCCACCCATAGATATAGTCAATATTAGAAAGCATCATAACTTTACTTCACTTCCAGTCATACTATATTTGGTTCTGCCTACACACAACTGCAGGAAAAATTAATTATAATTAGTATTTTATCTGATTTGAAACAAATATTTTAGCATTGAACATTGCAAAGACAGAATCAGTGCAAGTCTGATAACATTCTTCTTAGCTAACTTCCAGATTTGGTATCAGTCTGCTTCATGCTTTTAGAGTATATTGGCAATACGGATCATATAAAGATAACATTGACTAAAAAGATATCAGTATATCAGGAAAAGGAATCTGGATCTAAAAGCAAGGATTTTTTTAATAATATTTTCTTTATCATAAGGTACTACAACATTTGAAATGCTCCAGTTAAAGCACGGAATTAACAACTACAAAAAAGTAATGGGTTGCAAGAAGGAAATGAGATTGTGTTTTAACTAAATACCCACTGCAAGGAGGAAGCAACTCTGTGTCCTGTAATTGCATCAAACATAGTATGTAAACAGATAAAGAATTATTGTGGAAGCACAATGGAAAAGCTGAAGAAGCAAAACCAAACAATTAAAAATGGGTGAATAATTAAGATTGACAAGAGCCGAACAAAGGGCTTAAAATGCTCTAAGAAGGCAGAAATGGAATTCGTTATAGAATCACAGACATCAACTGTGTGAAAACAACAGAGTATCACGTATTGTGAAACAGTGGACAAATGCCTACAAACATTTATACATCACATCTGCTGGAGCAGAGTGTACAAATACACTAAAGAACATTAGGGGTGTACAGGTACAACAGCAGAAGGTTTTATTCACATTCTCTTGAATAGCAATTTAAAAACAAAAGTACCTGGAACCCAAAAAGTTGACAGATACCAAAACTTACATATGGGGAAAAAGGGAAGGCAAGAGAGAAAGGTTGCTTATCTTGATGTAAGTTTTACAAAAAGCACATACTTTTAAATAGTTATTGTATTTTATAACTATGAGTTTTAAACTTTAACACAGAATAATCTGAAACAAAGGAAGACGTTTTCGGTATATTGGACTAATATTAACAGCACTGTGTTTTCTAAAATTTTGGCCCTCAAAGCTAACCTTGCAAATAAAATGTATAACACGGGACTGCTCAGATCTACCCTTAATAATCATAAAACCCAAGTATCTGAAATAGCAGCATATTCTAGTATTATTAGGCCCTTGATACCTGAATATGAATGGGTCCATCAGTATTTACTGCCTCGACTGTTCAGCTTTTCCATTTATCCTGACCTTCTAGGACAAACATGGTCTCCAGGCAATACACCTGTAACTTCTGTGGGCCTGTTTGGGTCTATGGTTTCTACAGAGAAAGTTGAGCTAGGATATCGAGGTGTTAAGGATATTGAATGGAGGGTTTAGTTGGAGCTGGCTTCTTTAGAAGACACAGAATTCCCAAATAATTACACCTCTAATCTTTTTAGTTACAAATTCAGACGACCTTCAAAATCTGAACTGTATATCTGTACGATCAGTAAATATTGTTTACTGTGTTCAAGAAGTTGCAAGGGCCAGAATTCCTTAACCTCAGAACCCCAGCTTTTAGGGTAGAGATGAGCGGTAGGATTTTCTTTTTCTGTTCCATGAACAATTTTAAGATGTTGTCTACTTATTTGTTTCATTGGAAAGGAGGGAAAAAAATATGAGATTTTTATGGATGGGCAAACATAATACCTTGCTCATTTGCCCAGTCTCCAAGCAGGCAGTAAATCACATGAGTGGCCTGTAACTTTAAATACTTAAGTGTTTCTAGGACCTCCACACCACCACCAGACTCCTCTAAGATGGGGCCTACTTCAAGTAAAGGAAATGGAAAATGCTAGCGATTGAATTGTCAGGGAGAGATGAGTCTGTCAGACCACACTCTTCAGAAGTCCACTTAATAACAGTTTATATAGACAATGTAACTCTCCTACCCTAAGGTCATTGATGGTATGTGCAGGGAAATTCTAACAAATTCCAATATAAGTTGCTTTAATTAATGCAGAAATGTCTGAACACTGTCTTATTTCCTAAGAAGTATTCATGCAGCTGTAATGAGCATGAGTGGACTTTCATTATGAAACTTCAAAGGGAATAGGACAGGGCTTCAAAGTTCTTTGGATTTATTTCTTCTAATGTGGTGTCCACTTGCATCATCATCTAAATTGTGTTTCATGGTAGAATTAAGGACTAACTTGTTCTTCAGTGATATAATGCATCAAGAGTTTATCCTGGTCATAAGGTTTGTTTATAAGTCTTGTAAAATAATCACATTGAATATTCACCAACAACATCTAGTATTCCTAACTCAACTACAAAAAAGGATCAAAAAAAAAAAAGAAAACAAATCTTAATCCTTAGAAAGTTTTAACTCAGCAGATTGCTATACTGTAATGTTTGAAAAGCGTGAGAACAGGAAACTGCTTAATGAATAAACAAATAATGATCATCCATAGACAGTATAATGACAGTTTCTTAACTTACGGAAATAAAGGAGAAGACAGGCTAGAGATATGGAGGCAATATATTACACTAAAAGGAGGACTCAGAAAGAACTTCTTGTTCTTCAGAAAGGGTGTTTTAATCACTGGGGAGTTGGTATTTCCTCATTTGAGAATGTCTTTAGGAAGCTTTTATTCAAATATTTATTTTAGCAAAAAAGGCAGACCAACATTTCAGAGTACTTCATGCACATTATGGATTATATAAACTCAGTATCAAAAAAAGCAGCACATTTAGAAAAAGTACACAGGTTCACCACCTTCATGACACCAGAATGAAACTAGTCAGTCTTCATCTAAAAAATACCACAAAAACCCCCTGCTATCTCAGCTGTCACAGAAGGACCCTCCAGAAGATGTTGCTTTCTGTTATTTCCACATACACAAAAAAATATAAATGCTTTGAAACATGCCTTATTCGGTTACGTCAGTTACTTCAGCAAGCAATTGCAGAAGTGACAAGTCATTGTAGAAAAAAAGAGGAATACTATCAGAAAATCCTCTTTTAAAATAAACTGAGTTCCAACTCAGCTTCAGTTAGTTATCACACATTTGATAATAATCCGATAATTCGAAAGAGATGCTTAAAAGGAGTTTCCGCATCATGAGAGTTTGTACAAAATAAGTTCCTCAAACTTCATTTGAAATCCAACAATGGCCAGGGCTCTGTGTGTCTTGCTCTTGGTGGGATACAAAACTGAGCAAGAAAACGCAGAAAGACACAGCAGGGACTGTATCTGAATAAACTTCCATAAATCAGGTTCATATCGTTCATTCCCTTTCTTAAAAGACAATTAAATCTCCTTTTCCTTCAAAAGACTTCCCTATAGATTCATTGCTAATGGCGTTATCAGTCAGTATCTAATTAGCCCTCACACAGTTTTCAATGGGATTTTATTGTATTTCTTTGGCAGTCTTAAATGTGCTCCTGTTTTGAATAAGGACCAGTGTGTGTCCAAATACATCAAGGTTATGGAAAAGTAAAAAGCTATCATCCCTTTAATCCTTCCAAACTGACTAGTACTAAACAGGGCAAATTTAGTTCTTGTACAAAAAGCTTCAGTTCCCATTTTTTATACGCAATATTTATTCAAATCAGTAAAAGTATGCTGCTACAATATTTCTCATCATTTATTAATTCACTTCACCTTGCCTTTTTGCTTAAATGCATCTGTTACCTCAGTTTTATATAAGATACACCTCACAATGGAGGACCATAGCCCACCAACTTAGAAAGAACTTTTCCAGCTCAATTTTCACTACACCTACAGTCTTTGTTTTAAAGATTTTTAGAATAAGCACTGCCAGATTACAACAAACCCAATTATTAGGCATATTAGATTATCTCTAAAATAGGTTACATTTACCTGGGGTTTGCTCACAGACAAGAGAAATGAGGGAAAAAAAAAAAGAAGAAGAAGAGAAAGTAATACACCAGTTCTCAATCGTGATGTTCTTCCAATCAGACTTCAAATCTTAACTTTGCAAAATTTCACACTCAGCATTGTGGCACGGATCTGAAAGTCAAAGAAATCAACCTAAGTTCCACTCACTTTAGTGGGCTGACGGCCACTGAAACTGAAGTAACGTAAGCTAGAATTCTGAAAACTGTTCCTCATCTATATTACAGAACATCTGTAGTCTTTATTAAATTTTTAGTCCTAAACAGTGGAGGTACTGCAGACTCTGTCTCTACCATTTTTATCCCATCAAGGAAAGGTAAATGCTGCCTTTACAGTAACAAAAGAGACCAAAGACTAGACACAGACGGACAACATTACACTGTTCCACCCACCTGGTGGTCCCTCCTTGTAAAGCTTTAGGTGAGCTAGAGACAAAAGCATAAGTAAGATTGTATTTAAGCTTCACACAGGGAATTATATTTTTACACACATTAAATATGTATCCTAGCAGGGAGTCTGGCAGACTCCGTGCTTTTTATTCATCACTACAAACATATACCTCAGTCAGTATTTTCAGTTCCCATTTATATAATTTTGTCTTGCAAAAAATTATCAACTGTTTATGAATTGCTTAATTTCTTAAGTGTTCCTAGATATTAGCACTGCTCATCAAATCAAATCAAAATCAAACAGCAAGTATTTAAATAAATTTCTCCCATGTAAAAAATCCCATGGACATTCCTTAGCTAACCATAGGCCACATGTAGTAACACTATGAAAACAAACTTGCAAATACTTCTATAAAGCTCTCAGCTCGATATATACACAGAATTGCATATTGCACACTGTAGAATGATTAAATAATTTATTTTATTAATTCCTCAAGGTTTTCAATTGGAAGTAACAATGGTGCTCCCTTATTACTGCTTGGTAAGGCAAGGAGAGCAATGCAGATCAGAAAGCTTAGCCTCTTCTGACAGATTCATTCCATACAATCTGATTAGAAGACACAAGTTTGGGGTGGGAACACTTTCAGGAATTCCTTGTTTTGCTTTTTAAGTTGTTTCTAAAACATGCACTTTTTAAAAAAAAAGATAGACTGTGCAATGTATGACATATGCCACCGGGTGGTAGAAATAAAGCATATAAGATATTACTAATGATTAGTAAAGTATAAGGCATGCTTCACTGTTTTGCAAAGAAAATAAACACTATAGCATGCATGTTTTTCCTTAATCCTAGAAAACCAAACATTAAATAAAATCTGAATGTTTTGGACAACCTATGTAATTTATGCAAATGCTTAACGTTCAGTTGTATAATCACACAGAAATTATCTGAACACAGAGCAGCAATAACGTTTACAAATATACACAATAAATGCTCATGTAAATATTTATCATGATACTGAGCAAGCTGCACTGTGCATCACCATTTCTAAAAGAAAAGGTACAAGCACTCACTGGTAAATCTGGTGACCTGAATATTTAACCTACAACTTTGGGAATACTGGATACAGTGGGTCACAATGTTTCGAAAGGCAATTTTCATTCTCCAAAACTGTTGCAAAAAGCAAGTATACACACTCAAATATTATTCAGTGTTATTCTATTTGTGTTCAAAACTGTGCTGTGCAAAAATTATCTTTTCTTCTTTGATAGTAAAACAACTTACCTACTTGAATAATTTTAAATAAAAACTTATATGAAAACCTTTCCCTCAGAAATCTCCATAACTCACATTTCAAATAGATGAGTTACTCCTCAAACTTTACATAAGCAATTTAGGAACCTTCTCTGCCATGATCTCAAAACTTCCAGTATAAAGTAAAAGCTTTGAAGAAAAATGACCTACATAGCCACTTCTGGTCAGTACATTCATTTTTGTAAAAAATCTCACGTATTAAACTCAGTATGTGGAAACATCCAAAATAACGTTAACACAATTTAGAAGTCATTAGAGAACAAAAGCTGGAAAACTTGAGTGCAATCTACCTCTCTTGAGATGTACCACACCCTGTAGCATAAAGGAAATCATTAACTTTTAACTGAGCTGATTCATTACATTTCAGAATAGTGAGGGTTTCTTAATCTTTTCTCCCTCCTTGGTAACCCTTGGTCCCATCGTTTTCAATATTCCCTTTTACTATAGTTTCCTCCGCCGTTATTTCCCCACGTAGTTTTCCCCTTTAACCACCAGGTGTCAGAAGGGAATCTACTCACCACAGCTCCACCTTTTTTATTATTTATATATTTATTTTTACAGGCACATTGATGTGACTTTCCAGGCTTTTTCAGGCTACAGTCCTAAAATGCAGCAAATGTTCAGGCTTTTCTTCCAATAAACATAGTTCTGAGCAACTTTCAAAACATGTTATTTGTTCAGTCTTGGAATGGTGTTTATAAAGCATACTTTTCACACAGAAGTAACACTGGGAGAAATACAGATATTTATTTGAAGCGCTACATGGATGCAACATTTTAAGTAGACAAATTGTGGCTTATACATTTTTTACAAGATGATTGGTCAGTGAAAGCCCAAAGCTTAGGTTTATAAAAAGTTGACAGACAGACTTCCTTAAACTTCCTGAACACCAATTTAAACAAGTTTTGCATTTAAGTATCCTTTTAGAACTAGGAAATTAAAATTTATTTGTGCTTAAAGAAATTCTTAGAATTACCTATTTTTTTAGGGATAGGGGATTTGCTAAAACAATATTGAATAGTTTTTACACATTATTCTAATCCTTCCCTCACCCCTTTCCATCTATTCCTATCTGTCATCCTTTCTTTAATTCCCATTGAACCTGAACTCTTTTACAGCCCCATAATTCAGTACATATAAGGATGTCAATTCCGCAGACTGGGAAATGAGCAGACATCCTTCACTTCAACTTAATTTTTTTTTTAGACTTTTAAGGGAAGGAAGAACCCTACAAGCCTAAAATTTCAATTATTTTCAGCACCTTAAAGATTCTGGTACAGTGAAAATATGGAAGATGTAAGGAAGTGAGACAGATGGAGAGGGACATGTGGAGAATAAACAGTCCTAAACAAGCCAATAGGCCAGTATCTAAATACTGTCTGGATATTAAGATAATACAGAAGATATAAGAGTTAACTTCTTACTACAGAAAATGAAGTAACTTCACAACACTCATTGAATTCCCTGGGAACAACAGAATGATACCCACAGAAAAGCAGCCTCCTGAAGGAAAAACATGCAACCCCTTGATTCTCTGTTATGGAAATGAAGAAAATAGTTCTTACTCTTTCTGACTGCAAAGCAGTATAAAGCACTATTCAGAAGCAGTCACCTGAGTAACTTATGTGCTTGATCGGTCCTGTCACAGGTGAGGTTACAGCTACAGTTCATTTGCCTGATAGCAGAAATGAATAGTTTCGCTTGTCATTTTCACCCTCCCAGGAGGGCAACATTAGAGGTACTGCTGCTGGGGACAGTCAACATGATTTCGTTCTCAATACACGTCCTACTTCATATTTATAAAACCAATCTGTTACAGGATCACATTCACCAATGCTATATGGTAAACAAATAACACCTTATCAGCAAACATGAGGTACAAATTTATTACTGAATTTCTTTGATGAGTTACAGACTCTATCTTCTTCATCTAGCACAAATTTAAAATACAAAGCACTTATTCTAGATCTGTAACACCTTTGCAATCACTGTATGCTACATATAGTAAGCATACGTTGAGAATGCATGTATACTATACATGCAGTGTAAGTGTATATTTATTCAAACGTGGGTGGGTATGTGGGTGAGTGTAGGCACACCGCTTCCCCAATATATTCTCAGCAATTCTCAAGTTTAGAACTGTTGACAAACTTAAAACATGGTTATATACAAAATTAAGAAATGTACAATAAATAGGGTTGGGTTTTTTACAGATATGAGTACATGTCTGTGCCATAGCAGAGGGGGCAAATTTGGCAGGGATGATACCATATTTAACTAAAAATAAATCCAAAAAGCAGTTCTAAATCCAGGTGCAAATTTTCAGAAAGCGTCAGGGTGTTCAGACTCAGGGTTTCATTTAGACTAGTATCTAAATCTCTCATCTTCAAATGCTGGGCCAAACAGAACTTCAGATCACATGAACAGTGAGACTGGAGAACAGGAAAGTGAATTCAATAAAACTCAGAGGCATTTCTGTTATACAAAGGGCCTCATATATTTTGAAATAGAACCATGGAAATAAAATACAGAGTCATTCTTCTTGCGCTGTACACAATTGCTTTTTCACTGTCTTTCAATTATATAACAAGAATCATTTCGTAAAACCCTGTGACCGTTTTTGGGCCTTTGCAACATCACATTGGTAGGACCCATAGTGGTGCCTACGTTTCAAAATAAAAACGACAGTAAAAGAAATCATTCACAGAACTTGCCTTCATTATATTCAGATAATAGATTAATCTTCTCACTAGGAAAAATGTAGTTTAAAAATCAAGTTTCTACTTTGATGGACCAAAACTGTCCTGTATGTGAATTCTTAAGCACACTGGTATCTATGGCTACACAGATTATGCATCCAGATATGGCTTTGTATGCTGTGAAGCATGTCCTTGTCGGGCATCTGCTGCAATAGATGCACCCAGACTCAAAAACAATAGGTCTCCTAAAATGACTACATTTCTATAGATGGTATGCATAATGGAAATAAAGCAGGGATTTTTATTGAAAAAAGTGGAGCATAACTCTTCTTCCCCCTCACCTTGTAATAATATAACCCTCAGTGTATAGGAAGGCATGAACATTTTGCCACACGGCCTTAGGCGTAGTTACCATACCGTAAGTGTTACTTTTTTGCAGATCTAAGTTTAGGAAGTCAGTATTCTTTTCCATTCTGCATCTCTATCGAATGCTAATAGCCTATAAACAGAAAAGGAATTGAATTTTTCTTGAAAAATAGGTCAGGATTCTCATCCCAATTTTACTGATGGGTAAACTGAAGCTTGGAAAGGTCTCACAACTTTCCTGAAGTCATTCCAGAAGGTAGCAAAAGGGCTGGAAATGGAACACAAGCATCTTAAAAACAAATCTTCAGCATTAATAGGTGCCTATCTTTTTGTTCCTATCTCAAGAGGCACAGTATGAATGACAGCATCAGCTGAGGTGGGGAAAGAAAAGCAAAGGAAGTTTCTGTTGCTTGCTTGTTTTTGAGGGTTTATTTAATATTTAATAAAGCAAATCTTAGCAGACAGGGCTGCAAGATATCTGGAAAAGTGGCTGCTGCATTGATCAGCACGTGCACAACCCATTTGTCTGAGACTGTAGAGACTTCCAAGCAGCGCTAATGCCCAATACTTTCCAAATCCATAAAATTATAGCTTTAATTGGCATAAATAAGGAGAGAAAACGTCATTCTTACTCTAGAGGAATGTAATATGGCTACAATAATCTGGATTGTAATAAAAAACTCACCTTCTCAATAACAAGCTAGTGTATTTGTCAGAATATAAAACACTGACATAACATGGCCAAATACGCCTGTCATGTTGCACAATAAATGCAGTAAAATGTAGTAAAATAATTTACAAAACCTTATGCAGCCCACCTGCACTCTGAGGTCACATCAAGTTGATCAATGACCATTAAATCACAAAATCGCTATCTTCAACCAATGCATAATATCCTGTTTGCTGTAGTCCTGCTTTATCTAATTCATTACAATAAAATTTATAATAGAATCCCAGAACTAAACCCCAAATACCACACTGAAATCTAATAAACTGAAGTTACTAAAAAAATGTCTTTTTTTTTTATTTTAAGATGAAACCAACTGTTAGCAGCCACTCTTACAACAACTTCTTTCAGGACACTAACAACATCAAGCATTATGTCTTTTTTAGAGACAAACACAAATTGTTCGAGGCCACAAAGGAAGTTTCTGTTAAGGAAAGATAAGAAATCATGTTCTTATCTTTCATCTCTTTGTTCAGACCATTATGCCTCTCTTTCTCTCACATAACTTGGTTATTCTCTGCATTTACATCATGACCATAAAGTGATTTTCTTGCTGGGAACCCAGAGCATAGGGAACCAAGGCTTTAATATATTTGAGACTTGGCAATAAACCTCTGCCATTATTTTGTATTTCATTTGCCATTTACTTAGACATTTTTTGTTTAGTAAGAGCTTTCTCAGTCATCTCCTGATTTTTTTATTTACCCTGAAAATTGTGCTTACAGCATCACAGACTATTGTTATAGAAGTTGTGGCACCATAGAGACAGCATTACCTCACTGCAGATTTAAGGATGATGAATAGACAGACTGTGATAGAACAGGGTTTTTTAATGTTCAATAGAGACATTTGAATTAACAAGGAAACATGTAATGAAAAAAAGCACTAAATAGATTATTGTTTCAACTTGATTTTTTTTTAGCATTTTCTCCAGCAGGAATGTCAAATACTTCTCTCATCACTTTTTAAATTTCTGTTTTGCTTAAGCAAAAGACTAAACTCTCTCTGTTTTATATAAGAGAACTATTTTGATCCTAATGGCTAACAATGCATTTTTAACAGGAATCACAGGATCTGTGTACCTATACCACCTTAATGTGGAGACTGTTCTTCAAACATAAGTAGTTTTATGAGCAGCAGAACTCATGTCTAAACTCCTCTTCTTGGACACGAGAGGCTGCAAGTGCTGATCTAGTCATATGCAGCAGCTGAGACGTTCATTACATGTGGATTCTATGAGATCTAGTATCATAAATGAGTTTGCTCAGTATAGACAGGAATTTGTCTCTTCTACCTGGCTAGATATTTTCACCATATGTAATAGCTGACACATCTACCCTTGTATCAAATTTAATGCTTAAAAAATGGGAGAAATCTCTCCAAGAATTATGGAGGAAAAAGAAAAAGAAACTTTTAATGAAAACAGAAAAACAGAACTTTAGAACCAGAGAAATATGCACAGAAATGTCTCTTATTACACGGGAAAGATTTCCATGGAATAAACCTGTAACTATAAATTAAAATACCCTTTTTCTAGTCTTCCAGGATATAAATGGTGTAATGTACTACAGACTTTCTGGACTTCAGCTATTTTAGACTGACACACTTCAAAGAAGTTCCAGTTTCTCTACCGAACCATGTAAGCAGCTTGTGCTAATTACAGAGAGCCAGTTGACAATGCAGTCACTTGCTCTATGGAAACAGAGGAATTAAAGGCTTAAGAAAAAATAAGATATGCCAAAATATCATAATGTCATCCTTTTAATTCAAAATTTACAGCTCAAGATTCGGGTGTTGGGGGTGACAATACTATGACTACACAAGATGTTACCAAAGGCATGAAAGAAACCTGTTGCAGAGTTCTATTTGTTCACTAACTTCTTTCACTTCTAATATTCCTAACAGGCCTAGTCAGCCTCACACATGTTCCTTGTTATGTCCATTTGCTTTTCAGTTGGTTTCCCACACATCAAGCCAGACTACGAGCCTCAGGAGGGAGTTAGCTGCTCCTCCAAGCCGCTCTGAGTCACTGTGATGTCTGCTGCGTAGGCCAAATTAAGCCTGAATTTCTTGCTTCCACTAGGCAGCAAGAACAATGAGGAAAAACATGGCAAGGAGGTGAGAAAAGATCAAAAAGCCAAGAATCCTCTCCCTCAATATTCCTACCTTCCTGTCATAGCTGCCATAGTGCATGGTGATGAAGGAATAAATCAAAGACACTGCAGAATTGTGAGAAAGATTACAGTATTCCAACTTTCAAATTTTCAGTGTTACTTTAAATACTAATTTCTCATGACAAATGAAAAAAAAATCTATGCTACCTCATAAAATAAGTGCATATTTTTGTACCGTTACAGTACAAAGACTCATGTCCACAGATTTATCCTTGTGACCGATGTATTTTGTTTAAGCTTAAAATAAAGCTGCGCTAAATGAATATTTACCTAATAATTCAGCCTATTATTATTGTTTGTATGAAACTCTTTATCACAGAAATTAAAACACTAACATAAATCGTTGACTGAAAGTTAAAACAAGTCACTTCAGCATTTTTTATGTTACAGATAATCATCTATTAGGAACATCAGTGGAGGAAGTCTGGAATTGCAAACATCCCTGCCACACAGAAATTTTGAACAGTATTCTGAATTAAAGAATTTTTCATTTGATCTTAGCTGTCAGGATGAGACACTGACATTTCTTACACTGTGGTAAGAAATAAGGTTTCAGGTTGAGACTGGTTGAGACCAGTCAGTCTAATGGTAATCATTAATCTGCTTTACACCATATTTTTAAGAAGCTCACTTTGTGGACAAGAAGTTCCTAAGGTACTGGAGGCTGGGAGGGAATTTTGGATGGGAAGGGGCATGAGGGGAAATGCCAGTATACACATGCACTTTGAAGGTACCAACCACTGTCAGAGAGAAGATACTGAGTTTAGAAGTAATGCTGTATTGCCACTTTCATATTCATTAAAAAACCCACAAACTCCGCCTCCCAGCAATAAGACCAACATTGAATACAAACTCTGTTTTTTTAATTATATCAGCACTGCTCATGAACAGTACCTTCCTTCACTTGCAGGAGACTGCATAAATTCATTCCTGCGCATAGTGCTTTAAAACAGCCACCCTAGTGCGCAGAAAAGCAGATATAATTGATCCATCATATGCAACTTACAACTGCTTGCAGTGTCCTTGCTGCCACAACGGCTTTCTGGGCATCCATGAGCAGCTGAAAGAAACACAAACCTGCTAATCGCTGAGGTACACCTATAACTCTACTGCACTCTCAACATATGTTGCAAATATAGTCTTTGCCTATTTCCTTTAAAAGCAGCGCTTCTGTCTCATCCTAGCTGAATCACCAGCAGTTTGTTTTTATTCAAATCCCTCTCTCTGCCAGACACTGGAGTGACTAATGAACTGCAGAATCTGGTCTGTGTAAAAATTTGACTTAGCAAACTAACCATAAGCATGTTGATGACACTGCCACCCAAAATATCACAGTAACAAAAGAGTAACAATTTACATGGGCTCTAAGCCAGTCTGTCCTTCCTATTCAAATTTCAGGAAAGCGTGACCTAATTTCTCTACAAGTAGTAGAATCTGGAGCTTTTGTTAATCCAGTTTCCTTTCCTTTCTTTATTTCAGCATATGTTTTTGCCACAGATGATTACAGTCATTAGGAGAAAAAATATCTATTTGGGTAAAGTTAAATACAGCAAGCATATAGCCTATAATAAGAATCTAAGAGTAATAGAAAGGGCCTGTAGCACTCCTTATCAACAGCTGAATACCTGTCCTGGTCATCTAGTAATAGACTTCCACACCTCAGACCGATCAGATGCACTGTGAATTCAATTCTGTCTATATTAGAACCATGTTGTTCCTGTCAAAACCAAGTTTTCTGAATCTTCCAGCAAATTTTATGCTTCCAGTATTATGCCCACTTTACAAAAAAGGAAGATTAAGGCAGAGAAAACTGATGAAAGAGAGAGAAAGAAGTAATACACTTAACAATACAAAGCAGTAGATCCACTATTCCTATTTATTCTTTGTCATATACAAGGCCAAATGGATATCCACTGGAATTGGAAAGAACCACACAGCATTTCTCCGTACAATTTCTCACAGTAAGGTAGTATTAAAGCTTGTTTTTTAATTCCAGCTCATCCTTTCTAGGTGGTATTTTCCAAAATCTCCAGGTACATGAAGAAGAGATGGTCTATGGCCTTTCATTTCGATATTTCAGACAATTCCACAGTTTATGACTGATTTCTGAGTAACAAGGACTTCCTGTTTTATATTTAAGAATACAAATTTGAAACAGAGGTGTGGTGGCTACAAAAATCACTTTTTCCGTTGTAAATATGTAAGTATTTATCTAAATATCAAAAAATTAAGAAATAGCTTGCTGTGGAACGCTTATTGATAACTAGTTAACATTGTGCTTCAGACATACCCTCTCGTACATTTGTATAGGACAATATACATGGCTAGCTATAAAAGTGATCTGAGCGAATATGAGTATTCCTCTGTTTATACACAAGTTGCAATAATGAAATTCATTACTTTTATTCTGGACACTACCTGAAGAAAATCTACAGCCAGACTAGAGTCTGGCAGGTCACTGCCCCCTGTATTCTAAGGCAATGGAAAAGGCAGTCAGGTTTTCCATTCGTTCACTATTCTGTCGCTCATTTGAACAGAATCCCATTAGAAATGGATAATGTAATTTATCAAAACCCCCACTTCTTTCCTCATGAATTTGTACAGGCAAGCATTTAGATTTCAACACAAATTTAGCCATTTACAGTTAAAAATCAGATGCTTAACAAGTAGCATTGAACAACACATCCAAAACATAAGGGCTGTTTTTCCAGGTAAGAAAATACTGTGACTTATCACCATCTCTGCATTAAACAAGATTAAAAATGTCAGAAACTAATTTCTGCAAATGCTTCACCTCTTTGTTTTACCTGCTTCTGTGTACTTTAATCCTACTTTTACTTCTTCATGCTTTGCTTTTGGTGGTGGCCAGACAGTCTGGAGTCTCCCTGGAGTCTTGTCATCTTGCTCTGAGGGACTCAGGTCAGGCTGTTAAAATTCAGCAAGAAAAAATTAAAGTCTGCAGTATCAATTGATTCCAAAACCACAACCGCAATGCTCAGCTCTACATGTATATTCCAGGATGGCTATCTGCCTCATTCTACTGATTGAAACAGTGCTCAGTTGGTTGGAAGGGATACAAAGATATCAGTGTAGAAAAATAATTTTGAGGAGGAAAATAACATAATGCATGTGACATACAATGATTTGTTGAAACTGTTCACATCAGTGAGGAAAGCTGTCTATCCTTTGTTGAACCATGGAGGTGGTCAAGAATACTAGGGTTTTTCCCTGTATCTTTTTTTCAGAGCAAAAAGACCCATCTGTGCTCCTCTTACAAGTAAACGTTAGTGGGATTCACCTAAGACATCATTTGACAATATAATTTTCCGGAAGCAGAGCTAGTTTGTGAAATTCCTGCCCCACCCCCAGCAGCTTGCTCAGTCCACATACCAGGTAACACTGCCACATCAAAGTGCTGCTGCAGCTGTTAATGGGACTGCACTGTCAACTGGAATGCTAAAATAACCCTTTAAATGGGGGGGAAAACCCCACTAAACAAGCATTCTTTTACAGGTTTACGTTTGGGGGTTTTTTTTACATCTAACATTTCTGTAATCTGATTTACAACATGCTGTTTTGAGTAATTGCATAGACACAACCGTAGCAACAGCAAAACCCTGTATGAAAGCGGGCCCATAAATGGCCCACATGAGCAAGGAAAAAGGAAAGGCAAGACCTTTTTACTCTGGCTTTGCCCTGAGAAAATGTACATTTGTACTAGATCGGACGTTAAGCAGACATTTATACAAGCCACTCCTGTTGACTCCTGTGCTTCCTCCCTCACGGTGTGTGATGACAGCTTCCCAGATAGGTTTGCTGTGAGCCACACAAATGCTTACGCCAGCACAGCGGAGGGAATGGTGTAAGCAGGAAGGAGCAAGCCAGGAATGGGAAGGGCACACGCAGACTGCAATTGCTCTACATGCCACGGCCAACAAGTACCTCTTTTCTCTTACCCATAGGTAATTTACTACAAACTGGTATTATCGGTCTACCCAGGTGTCAGTCAAGATTTTTAAAAAGTTTTTAATTTTAAGTAAAAATAAAAATTTGTAAGAGAGTACAACCAACACAGCAAATTAACTTAAGTAGCTTCAGGCTTAGGTCCAATCCTGCAAATTTAATCATTCAGACAATTCCCCCTTTAGCCAACAGGAACAACTTTCTGGACTGATTATATATGCCAAAGATGTAGCTGCAAGAATTTTGGGTTGGGGGGGGTTACTCATTTAATTAAAAGAGTTCAAATCACACTCAAATTCATTTATCATTATGGTTCTATGAAAACTTAGCATAGATTTTTTTTTGCATTTCTTAAAAATATACTAACTAAATTTCCATATGCCTAAGAATATTAACCTTGCAAATGCTGATATTAATCCATAACTTGAGTTGTCTAATTGGAATCACTAAGTTATACTCGGATAAGGTTAAATGCTTATCAATATTTGCAAAGCCAGATATATGCATGTAAATAAGAAAAAAATTACTTTAAATTCTATGTCTTGGACAAACTGAGTTGAAAATCACCCATAACTTCTTGTATCAGCTCTTATCATAGAATTATTCCCAAAGGTAAAGTGAAATATTACTTTTAAAAATAAAAAAAAAAATGAAAGAAAACAGAGTGAGATTGAGAAACTATTAAATAATACTACAGTAAATATTTGCAGCACCAAACTGATTTAAAGTCATACTTAACAATGGGCAACTATTTTGTAGTCATCTTTTAAAATCAGAAACAGATTTTTAAGTTCTCACTTCTAATTGAAACGCTGTGACTATCACCAGTTCTCACTGAATTCTGCTACAACTGCAGGTGATTAAGAATTTTGACAAATTAGCCCCAAGATTTCTTCAGTTGGGAATCCAAAATTTGAGATTGCCAAAAGAAGAGGACAATTCCGACGTTTTGATCTTAAGTCCTCACCAAAAATTTTTAAACAAGAAATTATCTTTTATCCGTCTACTTCCAGATCTTAGGAAGAAAAAGTAATTCAACCTACAGATTTGTCTGATGGTCCATCCCCAGGTTTTGATTTTGACCTTTCAAATACAGCTTTCAAAGCGTCTTTTTCATTTCTCATTTTACGTTTTATGGCTTCCAGCTCTGAAGTATCTGCAGTTGTTTCTTTTTTGGGAGGCCGTGTGAATAAAGCTTTAAAGACGTCCAGTGCAGATTCAGCTGGGCTTGATTTTATTTCCTCAGAGGGAAAACATGGTTCTGTTTTGCCAGAGGCTTTGTTGTCTTGAGCTTCATCACTGTCTTCAGTCTCCCCAGATCCCTCACCAGAGTCCTCGGTTCTATCTTCATTCTTGGAGACGTCTATGTTTAACAAGTGCGAGAGTTGTTCCAGGAAAGTAGGACTTGCTTTAGGTTCAGCTGATTTTTTTTTAGTGGTCAAACCTGATGTAATACTGGATTTCTTAACAGGCTGTCGTAATTTAAGCAGAGCTAAATCATTCTCCTTTGGTTTAATTTCTGTAACAGTTTCCCCATCCTCTGTGGTTAGTCCCTTTTTCCTCACACGTAGTCCACTAAAGAAAGCGGGCAGCTGGAAAGTCTTTTCAGTCAGTGCTGTTTTTTGGAGCGACGTATTATCAGCTGAAGGTCTTTGTTCTTCATCTGGAAGTTCTTGAGGGCATTCCCCTGTAGCAAACAAGCGACTGAACTGCTCATCCATTAACATTTTGTCTTTTCCATTGGAGTCATGCTTCAGAACACCATCCAGCTCTTTTGGGAGCCGCTTAGAAATTGGTGGGTGTAACTCAATGTCATCTGGATCCACAGTGTCATCACTGTTGCTGTGCCCTTCTGATTCTGACTCTTCCCTATTTTGATTGTTATCGTCCAAAGCCTCAGCAGACAAAGCAGCATTATTTAGCCCAGATCCACTTGTATTGTTTTCATCGGTGTCTAGGTCCTTACTCTCTGTGTCCGATTCTGTATCACTTGTTGTATGAACCAAAGTACCTTGTACGAGAATAGCATCCTTGTCATCATTGTCAGGTTCAGACAAAGAAGTCTGTACAAACCTCAAATGGTGAAGAAGTAATTCATTTTGTTCAGCTAACTCCAGTTCCAGGTCAGTTTGCCTGCCAGACATTGGGTCAGGCTGGCCACTGGTACTATTCATGCCGTGCTGATTTTCTGAGTCGTCATTACAATCATTATCATTCCTCTCATGCCAGGTGTTAGCATGAGTATTTATATCGGTGTGCAAAGGTTGAAATGCCTTAAGCACTGTTTCTTCTTTGGAAGCTGTAGATTCAAATTTAGTTGTAAATCCAAAAAGTGTTTTCACAGAAAATGTAGTGAAAAGCTCAGGGTCGCTTTCTGCTGTATTCTCCAGGTCTGAAAGCTCACTACAACCAGGCACCGCATTTTCTTCTTCCATGTTGCGTGAAGTACAGAATAGGTTTGCTTCTAGCAGTGCTACTAACTGCTAAACAAATATTTGCGACATGCATTCAGACAGCAGACTGAACTCACTACAGGCACGGCAACAGGCAGCACTCCCCGGCCCTGCGAAGGCAGCCAGCCTCCCCCAGGTCACCCTGCCCCTCCTTCCGCTTCCAGCGCTGCAGCCGGCAGCCAAAGTGTCCGTCAGGTCTCCAAACTCTACTTCAGGAGCAGCAAAAAGACCCACCGCAAAAAAAGTTCTCAGCAGCGTCGGGGACTTGTTCCTTTACACAAAGGGCTTTTTGTCCGGGCAAATATGCCAGCGCACTAATCTCGGTTGAAAATTCGACCAATGGTTACTGCTGGGACTCCTGCAATCCTACTGGCTGCACACAACTTCCTACGTGCTAGAAAGTGCAGAGCAGCTATATAAACAAGCCTCCCGAACAGAACTGGCTGCATTTGTAGTTTGCTACTTCCTTATCCCAGTACACGAGCTGTGAGTGGTTTTCAGCAGAAAATTCCTGACGGATTCTTTTGCATAGTCTTTCCACTTTGATAAAGATCTTCTTTTGTAAATCCATAATCACCAAAAAACATCAAATGGAAACCCAAAGTAACGAATCTGAAGCTTCCAGTGCCACCGCCCAGAGCCTGTGCAGAGACCCCAGCTCCCGGCTGGCCAGAGCGAACCCGGGTGAGCACCCTTGAAGCCGAAGAAAGCAGAAAAAAAAGAGGCTCTCTTCCGATTTGCTGCAGGTTTCATCTGGAATGCAGATTTCAGCCTCCAGGGCCATGAACAAAAACCAACAGGACTGGTTTCATATTACTACTGTCCTAACTCTGCACAGCTATTTCCCTGAACTGTACACAGGTACTTATCAAAGGCTTTCGCCACACCCAGTGGCTAGGAGCTCTTTGGGTGGGCAGGGTAAACAGCCAGCGCTCAGGAATGCCAAGTTAACTGTTTAGAAATCAGGCAGGCTCTCCATCTGCACTGCAGCCAAGCTTGGATTATTTCATAGAACAATCTCTGCTGACATATTTTTTGATAACTTTCATCCGTATATATTGCCACGGTAATGCTATATGTGTGAGATTTGTTTTAGTTAATACTGGCAAAAACACTTGAAGGAAATCTTCAAGACTGTATAACTCAATATTAACAGAAGCTGTCAGGGATAATATATAGTTTTTTCTTAAAACACATACAAAGAAAGTACAAAATACTCTTAAGCACGTTTGATATTCAGAAAGTCAGTAACATTTAGGTCACGTTCCAGTCAAAAGTCTTCACTTTTGTTCCTTTTCTTATTTTTGGAATTACAGAGACTGCAAATCTGCAGGAATTTATATTCTTCTTATTCCCTGGCCATCAAGAAGTTTGTTTAGTCAAATGTCCACATTGGTACCTTAGAAATTCAAAGATACTATTCTTTTTTTTGCACCCAAGTTAGGGGGTCATTCTACAGTCAGTCATTAGCTGTGATGAGTAATCTTAAACAAGCAATGGGGAAAGCTGTCCTTCACAGGGAAATCAGCCGCAGATCACACCACTGTGTCAAATTACTGAAAAACATTTACTGAAAAGCTGAATATTACAGACAACAAGCAACAAGAAAGTATCCCAACATATTTAATTTTTGGTTTAATGTTTAAAAATGTAGACTGTCCAAAAAGCATGTGTTTACCTTTTCAATATACTGTAAAAGATCATAAAGTCAACAGCAAAAGTCATTGGTATCTACTGGGGGAAGAAAGTTTCCCAAAAATCAGATGGTAATACTAAGGGCTTAGATGAAGCTTACAGACACCTTTTCAATTACAGGGTTGCACGTATACCTATAGACAAAGGGCACTGGAATCATTCCCATCTTTATCTGTGATTTAACATAGGACAATGTCTTCTGCCTTACTGCCTGCCATTTCCTGTAGTAAGCTCCGGACTTGCTTCTCCGCTATGCTTAATCATCAGGTGCCAAGGACAGAAATGACTGACAGGTCACGGCTCCCCTGGTTTTCTAGGCTTAATATAGGTTAATATCACAAAAGGAAGCTCTACATAAGGAAAGCGAAACAGAGTCTTTATCACTCCCTATGCCAACCTACTCTTGTAATCTCAGGGTTAATAAGACAAGTGGAAGGCAGCTACCTCAGCACTGGTGATTTGCCCTAAGACAAGATTTCTTGAAGGCAAACCTACAGCAATTCTAAATTTCATTTTATGACAAAGTAACTGGGGCAAAGTGACCTTACTGAACGAAATTTTAAATTTACATCTATTTTTATGTTCAACCACAGGAGTAATTGTTCAATGTCCTGATAATTTCTGTGGTTATGCCTTGCTTACTTATGTACTTATTTATTTGGATTTGGTTAACTTATGATGAATAAACATTAAATCTTATTTTTCAAGAACAGTTAATGTTGTTCACTAACAAAAAATATACCTATATGAACAACTTCATGGTACCTTTTAAACTAAACATACTTATTCAGATTATGTCAAAATATTTATTTATCTGTTTATATTAATGACAAGCCACACTTAGAATAAAACGTCTCTGTAATAATCTAGGGTTGCCAAGCTGTACCAGTCCTATGAATATTGTACATAGGCAGGTTACTGAAAATAGCCACTATCTAACTGTGTAAGATTTTAATAGTATGTATGAAAAGTTTAGTTTAAAGGTGGACTTAAAAGCAGGAAAACCATACTTTACATCTGTCTAAACAACATCCCAACAAAATTTACGAGACAATGATCAAATTAGTAGTGAAAAGGATGGTGCTTTGAGTGTCAGGCCAAAGTTATGCAATGTTTGAGATGCTAGAAAACCCAGAGTTGAACACTGAATAATTAAAACTCCAGAAGTAGAAATATACCTTATAAAACCAGAGGTAATCTCACAAGCCTGCAGAAAAAGATACTGCTGTATAAATACCTCTTCTCTTGATAATGAACTCCAGGAAGTGAGAAGAAACTTTCAAGCTTTTTGAGATTAGGATGAACAAAGGAACTTGTCTCTGTACCTACCGCTGGAGAAATGATCAAAACCTGGAAGCCAGCCAGCCTCTCAGATTCACCACACAGTCCATAAACCCCCAGCCTCAAATAACGCTTTTGTGAGGACTTGTTTCTCACAGTCTGATGATCATGCCAGTGGACAGTCCCCTGTTGAGGGACTGGGTAACTGGTAATGAAATACACATTGGTACTTACCCAATAGAGTGTTTCTGGGTAAAATACATACATCGATATTATTTTTACAGAAGGAGATCACATTGTGATGTGCAAATGAGACAGAGCCAGTTTTTTGGCAGAAGTGTTTTAATGCTGGGTGGATCTGTCTCATAAGGAAAGTCTCTCTGAACAGGCTGTAATACTGCATCTGAAGGAAGAAACAACTTCAAAATCTCTAGAAAAAATCTGCTATGATAATGTTACAAGCCTCTTTACTTTATAAAACTGACAACTCTCTGGTGCCTCAGAAAAGCCCCTAAAACCTGTCATAGCAACTTTCAGGGCAGTCAACACACTAATTATACAAAAGGACAATCATTCCTTACAGTTTAAAGCACATTTAATAATCCACACCCTTTCTGACCTACATTTCATCACAAACAGAAGTCACACCTACAACTCACTCCAGTTCTGTTCTTGAGGTGTCTAAGAGCTCCCCTGAAGTAGGTTTTAAAACTAGCCTTGAAGAAAACACACAGTAAGCCAGAATAAAGTAATCTAATTTCTATCACTATCATACGGCAGGGCTCAAGGCTTCCTGACCCCATATCTATTCTGATTGCCTTTTCAGATCACTGTAATATAGCAAACTAGAGAAACATAAACAGGGCATGAAGACACATTCTACAAAACAGTCAAGTGGCTAAACTGTACAGAAGACAAACTTTCTACTCTTTTTTCAACATAAAGAGCCTTAAACCAAGAAAATTTTGCATAATTTTGTGAAAATAATCATGGAATCAAATATGCATGAATTGTGTCAGGCTTCAGAAGAACCAAATGAAGCAGCAGGCTGTGGTTGTGGCTCAGGCAGTTTGAACTGATCTGAAGCTCAGCTGACACAGTCCTGCCCTCTGCCCTGCCCCAGCCCAACCTTACTGGGCTGACTGATAATGATCTTAACATTCTCCTGCTCTCCTGTCTGTCTCTCCTGTTGTTTATCTCGTTTTATACTTAGTATTTTAACTCTTTAAATGCTCTAAAATGGAAAAGGCAGAAAAGGTGGAAGGAAACCTACAAGTCCTGGATTTTCATCATTATTCTCAGCCTTGTTACCTCACTATAGACCATTTTGTGAGCAATTTTCCTGAGGTTTCAGGATCTGGGTATCACCAACATAATTGCTTTACATGTAAGTAATTAAGTTTAGACAGAGCAACTTATATCATATCATAGATATAATAATTCTTATCAAAATTCAGCATTCCATGATGTTAACAGAATGAGTGGACACCAGACACATTTGGTTAGGGGGCTGTAGAAATGCAATGTGGTTTTTAACGTCTTCATCAAAATTCTGCTTGACATTGAGATATGGACTACTTTAGAGAATTTGAAAAAAGATCATAATAGTTATATGGTTATAAAACCAGAAAGCACATTAAGACAGCCAGTTTACTATTTCGATGGAGTGCATATTGTATCAATAAATGTATGGAACAGTTAGTTAGCCTGTAAAACCCATCATATGAAAAACCAATGGTAGTTCTGAGGCAGAACTTGTGGAAGAGATGTGTTGGCTGATCTCCTGGTTAAAAAGAACACACATACAAGTAACAAAGACAGGCAACAGGAGATCACTGTAAACTGTGTAAGTAAACTGTGTAAGAATCTTTGTGCATTAAGGCACAAAGGCCAGCACTTAGTTTAACAAAGAATGGAGATGAATTTTTAATCTTTTCTGTTTGGCTTTCCTTTTCTAGGTTGCTCTCTTTTCACCTTCTTTTCATTTCAACAGGCCTTTTGCTCTCCATCTACATATGACATAATAGTTTAAAGATTAAACAAAAAACTTTATAAAATAAAATCCACATAATCACATCAAATAATTTACCAGAATTTCTTAAGTAATTACTAGCTATTAATAGTTATTTTAGCTGCATTTTCACATCTCATTTATGTGCTTTTTTATCTGAGATGAAATGCTGTATAAAGAATAGGGTGGAGTTGCATTTCTATTTTGTTTCATTATGTTCCGTATCTCTGTATCTTCTCTATGCTGGATTGTGAATGAGAACACAGCATGCTCCAACTAAGATTTAAAATCTAATGCCTGATTTTTTTTCAAGCTTCTGACACAGATTGTGCATTTGAAATTCCTGTCAGAGAAGAATTCATTCACTCTCTCCCTAATCTGCTTTATCTGCCTCCTTCCAACTAATAGAAACATAGAAACATCTTTTCAATAACATACGCAAACACTACATCTATATATGCAGATATACAAATATATAATACATTTATGTAAGGATGCTCCTAATCCATAGAAAGCAGAACTTCAATAAGAAACTTTGTTTTTCACATTGTCACTATTATGACTATAACCGCATTTTAAAACAGTAGTGCCTAACTTTTTTATCAGTCAGGCTAAACTTTTTCTTCCAACAGCAGAAAAGGGCCATAGATCACAGGACTGGATGTAGTGTGACTGTGAGTAAATAAACTGGTCCATTTCAGTTGCTATTTCCTGGAAACATTATCTTTCTTTCAGAGTTGCTCTTCAGTCACAGGCACATTTTTTGACCACAGTTGTCTGTCTTGCTGTCCAGTCTCAGGAGTGCACAGGGAAGTCAATATCTGGGTAAGGATTGCTGTCACCAGAGCAACTCATGCAGCCTATTTTTGGCCATTATCTTTCTTGTAGGCTGCTTATAGCAGTGCTGCAGTCCAGATGGATTCTGATGGCAGCACCAGCAGCAGCCTGCCCTACCATTCTTTTGGCAGCTCCTCCTCCAATCCCTTGTCATACAACGGGACATGGAATCATCTTGAAGCAGAAAAATAGTCTTTGAGATGCAAGGGCTCTGCAAGTAATTCAGCCCAGAGTTCTGTTCTGAAAGACTTTCAAAAAAGAGAGTCACAGGGAGTGAGCTGCAGGATAAAGTGTCCTGGTGGGTCACTAACAGCCCATGCTGAGCTCCCCTTTTTTATAGAAATTGAGGCTTTTGTTCTGAATCTCTTAGAAATAGTGGAATAAATATTCTTCCTTGTTAACTACAAGGAACTGAAATTCCCTTTTTCATAATGCAGTTAATTAGATTTTAGACAGAAAATGCTGCTTTAAAAAGAGTAAGAAAAATGGAAACAAACTGCTTATTAATCTTAGATGTCTCTTATTTTACTCAAATTATTGTTCTTAAATGGCTTTTAATTTGGAACTCCTCCTGCTCTATACAAGGACTTTGTAAATGCAGACAAAGTATCCTCATGGACTGGATTCTTCCTGTTGTAGCATATATTTGTAGCAGTGATAACAACTACATCACAGTTCTTTTCAGTCCAGTAGTTTGTTTTCATCTCAACATTTTATTACAAGGATAAACCTGTACCTTCACAGTACTACAACAACGTTATAATGAATTCTTTTAGGAAAAGGAGGTTAGGACAAGAAATCAATTTTATAACAAGCTCAAGAGAATAGCAATGGTGAGCGTAAGCGTCATTAAAAGCATTTTAACTGTACTTCTAAGTCAATTCTGGTATTTCTACCAACAGATGTCACTGTTACACAAATTTGTGTTAGTGTTTCTTTGCACAATCTGTATTACATAATATAGTCTTTAAAGCATTTTCTTTCAACCATTCCATCCTTTCCTGTTTCTTTCCTCTTCTACTACATTCTGTTCCCTTCTCCCTCCAATTTGAAAACTACTGTCAAAACGTGTCTATCTGTAGGCTGGTTACTGCTCATCCGAGGAGCATATGAATATTTGCAGCTAGATTAGGCTGGGCCATGTTGAGCAAGCGTCTCGCATTGTGATTAACTCAGGTTGCCATCTGAAGCTTCAGTGTCTTGCATCCCAGGAAGTTTAGAAACTTTCCTGTCAAGTTCATGGCCAGTCTGACTCCAGTGCCAGTTCAGTTGCTCCAAAACTCTGAGAAGCAACAGCATGGCTCCCAGCAGTCCTGGGCTGTGCACATGCACGCACACACACGCACGTGTGCGCGGGCACACACTGCTTGCTGACTTGAATCTTCCTGATACCTATTTTTATCGTTGTCATCTCCTAGTTGCTAGCTCCTGCAATCCATTTCCAGGAAAACAAATAATTTAAACTAAACACCGATCATGACTTTAGAAATGACACATCATGTATCTTAATCTATTTATATAATTTTAAATATTTTCTGTATGTATTGCTCTCAGCTTAGCTGCACATAGGCATATGGACTCACAAACCATCTGGAAAACTGTATCCCATCCAAAACTTTGTCAGATATTTTGGACCATGGTTTTAGACATATCAGAAATAAATGTATACCAGAAATATAATTGTATATAATAAATGCTTGTTAAAACCCAATATAGCATGAATAGAGTCCTACTCACATTCGGTTCCAGGCTCAAATGCAACACATTTCTGTTGATCTTCTCTTTCTCACTTGAATGAGCAAATGGGTTTGAGTGCCCCAATCTGCAATCCAAAACCCAAGTATCTTCATCTCTGTTTGCCACATCCAAATTAGTCAGCCGTTCAGTGAAGTCATCCTTTAAAGCAGACTCTGCTGGAATGCCGAAGTGAAACAAAATGAAATGAAATGAAATGAAATGAAACGAAACAAAATGAAACGAAACAAAATGAAATGAAACAAAATGAAATGAAACAAAAGAAAATAATTGTATGCATCTACAGATAATCCCTGCACATAGAAAGTTCTATATCCTTTTCAAATTCTGGTACACACTACCAACACATGCACTTACAGTTCTCTTTGTTTAAAACAAAACAGAATGGCATAAATGGGGTACATACTTTGTTTTCACTCAGAAAAAATTTTGTGGGACAGATCTAGCAAAAAAAGTGAGCTGCTTGTCTTTCCCCCATGCACAGACACGCACTGTATGTAAGGTGCTTGAGTTTTCACCTCCTCTGCCAAGGCACTCTTACTTGCCCTCCTGAATGTGCTTGTTACACACACATATTCCAGAGGTGGCTCTGAAGTACAAAACTAAGCTAAGGAAGCTCAACAGACTGATTAGACAAACTTTCTGACATTGGCTAAACACAGCCTTAGTGGGCACCGTGCCAATCCACATTAGTCCCTTACACCAAATGCATAAAAAGCAGTCTCTTTCAATCAAAAGTGATATTTAACACTTTACCTTGCTCCAGTAACTTTAAACATAGTATGAACCTAGTTTTGGAATGGTTTAGTTACAAACAAACAGGTGTGGATTTAGTGGGAGAGGTAAGAGCAAAATCTGACAGCCAAGAGTACACACCTCCGTGTCACACACTGCAACCACCCAGCACTCTCCCTCCCGTTTGCAGCATCGCTGATTTACTGGTCCCCCAAAACAGTAGTAAGTCTTTTTCTGCATGATAGCCTCTAATTTAGCAATGAGAAAACCAATGAATTCCATGAAGTCAGTGTGTTCTCTGAAGTGTAATGTGTGACATGATATAAGATACATACACCTCTTTTTATATTCCCTAGGATATATACCCTCTTTCATATACACACACACATCCAGCTTGGAACATTCTAGTGGAAAATTCAGATACTAGCACAATTCCTGGCTGCTACATATGGTAGCTTAGCATTACACAAGCAACTGCACTTACAATTTTGTAATTTATTTTTAATTTTTTGCATTTTCCCTAATTTTAAAAGACCACGTTAAAAAAGAGGCACTAGGATCAGAATCTAAGCCTGTTTGCTTAAATATAGGCTGATTTTCAAACTTTCTGAAAGCTTATATCTCCAACTAATTTAGGTGCCACATTGTATCAATAAGCATAGTAAAGTAAAATACTTGGTAATGTGGCCAACAATCCAAAGTACAAATCAGTTATTATTGTGTGAATAAACTCATCTTTTTTCTTATTCATACAAAATCTCAAAATGAGATCCTATCAAAAGGCAGCATTTCTGCAAAAACAGTATTATACATACCTTACACTTTTTGAAATTATGCACTGCATATAATATGAAACTGTATTAAGATATTCAAACACAAGACAGCGTATTTTAGGACATACTCAAGTCCAGATGTGCCATCTTTAAGATCACATTTTTACACATTTGATAAACTATTTTCCTTGTTGGCCCTTACGTCATTACATAAGTCATTCTGATATTTAGAAAACTTTAAGTTCAGAAATAAAAATATTATGCTTTGTGGTATAATAATAAAATAAACTGAATAAAATATATCAGTTGAATTTTGACCTCATCTTTATTGCTCCATACAATTAGCCCAGTTACCTCTGGCCACTCTACTTTACATGATTATAATGTGGAAAATACAAGGAAAGTTCCAGGTGACTGGAGAGGAAAAACTAAAAATCACCATTTTTAAGGTAATTGGACATTATTTGTATCATGCTAGCAAACCCATCACGCCAGCTTTTAGCCTTTCTCCTGATTTCTGTCACATACCAATGCTACAGTTTTTGTGGATATCTACTGACTTTACATTGCAAAAAAGATTGGAATCTTGTCATAACCTATAAAAACCATACATACTTCCATAAAACAATGTAGCATTAAAACAATATTAAAATGCGATATACATAGTAAAAAACAGGAAATACTACCATTTTTAATTTAATGCTCTTTGGGAATTCATTTTGGTTTTGTAATTACCTATTCACCCGTTGCCCACCCCGCTCAGCATTACCTCCAATACTTCAAAGCTTGACTACAGTTGCATTCTGCAGTCAGTCTGAATCAATTATTTTTATCTATGTGCCCTCTGTTTCGAGATGTCTATTCTAGGTCAGCTAGTGCTAAAGAGAAAATTCCTAGGTAGCAGTGAATTTTACCCATAATGTGATTACTCTAATAATTTTCATTGGTAAGTGATACAGAGCTGTAGCAAGAGGCCACATTCACAATTCCTTCTTGCAGCAGCTGGTATTTCCCATAATTAACTGTGGCACAGCTAAGAATGGTCAGCCCTGCCAAATGCTTTCTGGACTACTAGAAAAATGAGTACCTCCCTCAGCTGCAGAGATTCAGTTTTTGTCCAAATTTAATTTTATGCACCATCATATTAACTTACGGTATTTTTGCTGTTGGCAGGCTGCTCCCAAGTCTGTTACCAAGCCTCTATTCTCCACTTGCTATTCCAACTATTACTTAATGTTCTGTTATCTGTGGGTTTACCCTGCTAGCTGATGACCCCATTCTTCCCTGAACCAGTTCTCACTTGCACGCACCATTACCATACAACCATTTCTATGCTAAGGGAGCCATCCGCCTCAGCAGACAGTGGAAAATGAAAGAACAACTTCAACTCTCTCTCTAACTATTCTATTTTAACAAATTCTTAAATACTTGGCCATATTTTTCCCTTAATTTCACCATTCTGTCAGCTCCAACAGATGGATTTTACTGCTACTTACATTTATCCAGGAAACAATTCTTTTTTAAATTGGCAACCCAGTGTAATCCACCCAGTGTAAAAGAGGAAATTTAGATTGTTTCTATAATTTCAGAGACTGTGGTTGAATTAGGTTTATTTGCTACACAAATTTATAATGAATGTTTTAAAATATCTGAGTGTGTGTTTAAAAAAAAGGTCATATATATTTTATGCATGTATATGCAAACACATGTATATATCCATTCAATCATAGGCTGAATTTAGGAAGTTTTAAAATGCATATGCTTATCCTTTAGCCAACTTAACTGATTTGACATCTTTTTTTTTTTTTTTTACCTCTGAAAAAAAAAGCTTCCAAGAGAGTCCAATTGCTACTCAAACTGTCTTCCAGGTGTTGCAGTTTATAGCAATTAGGTAGTGCCTCCTATGAACACTGCATGTAGAAAGAAGACTGCCCAAATACAGATTTGCTGCCATCTATTGTCCCAAGGGAATGGAAGACAGAGCAAAGTAAATGCAGGACGACTGAGTACGTAATGCTTCCTTGGCAATTTTTTACCATGCAGACTTGCGAGTGTAAGTAAACAACTTTTTTATCTTGTCAAATTTACAGGTAAGACAAATGAGGCACTGAAACCTCAGGGATAGACATGGTCATATCATCAGACTGTGATAATAAATAGTACATCCAGGATCTCCTAAACACTACTATGCTGAACCTACATAGTTATAAGGTAATTACACCTGTCTTTTTTTGTACAAATAACACATTCTTGTAATACAAAGTCTTTTAAACACAATCTCTTAAATTAGCAAATAGGCATATTAGATAACAAGTAATACATTTCTATGAAATTACCATTGTGGAATCCACAGTTCTACAGTTTCTACAGGACGTAGTATGTTTTCTGGGCAGTCTCTCTCTGTGCAAAGCCTGTTTGTACTTTCTTAGCTGTCTTGGAAAAAGAACTTGGGGGAAAAAAATCAGCTTCTCAAACTTTTTTTTTGTTAGTCCAAGGAATTAGGATGAGTCATAGTATCCATTCCCTGTAGGAACATGGTTTGCTTAACCACAACACACTTAAGTCTGAGACCAATGTTTACACTGTGTCTTTTTAGCTTTTGCTTCCTGATCACTGGTCATTCCATATATTAATCTTTTAATCACACTCCATTCTTTCTAGATTGCTTTGTTATATCACACATGATAAAAATATAATGGTTACTCTTTTTGTATGGTGATTTCTATGTAATGTACAATTCTATTGCCTATTTGATTAAATGTTATAAACACTCTTATATGTGAAGCATGAATAAAGAAAACCTTATGTTAATTAGATACTTGTGTTCACTGCTTGCCTCTTGGAAGGAGTGAAAAGAAGGTAAATAAAATAAAATTTTAGTCTTTGTACACCATTTGAGAATGAGTCTCAGAATGCCAAGTTTTGTGGACATGTAAGGTTTTGGGGGTCTTAAATTTTAGAAACAAACAAACAAAATAAATAACCAAGTAGATTTATTCAGCAAGTGAATAAACCACAAAACTGAAACAGTCTAAGTGGCAAAGTTGCTTATGTCAAGGCACTGTTTTGACAGCAGAGCTGAGCACTCTGAACATCAGAACTACATTTAGAGCACTTACAGTATTACTAACTGACAATTATATTCCTGTAGGGATTTACCTGTTGCAAGATCTTACATCAGCAAGTCACAGCACGTTAAACAATCTTTTGTATACTTCCTTGCCCAAACAGATTAAGCTTGACCAATGTTACTGAAAGCATTGGTGGAATGTGAGGGTAACCTCAGCTGAAAAGTCAACATAATTTTTAAAAATAAGGAACTCCAAAATATGCAGATCCTACCAAAACTATTTTTTGCTGTGTGCACCTCAAATTTTATGATCCACCCCTCTTGCTTGACCTTTTTCTTTCTTAATCAAGAACCTAGCCATAAATGCTTTCTGATTTTTCCTGTTTAAAATTTCTCTTTTCTTTTTGTTTCTACAGACACCAATTTAATAAATCTCAATTTAAAAATAGCATTGGAAGTAGTCACAGCAGTTTCAGATTCTGTAGGTAGATGGTATTGCACAGTTCCATGCACATGCCATCTGTGGTATCTCAGATCTGTTAGTACATAAAGACATTAATTCTGTATAAGCATATAAATTCGGCAGCCAATATTCCCATGTATGTAGCTGACACAAAGGACAATAAGATTTGCTTTGCTGGAGTTAAACTCTGTTTTGAAGTTGGAGAATTATGAATAAGTAGGGAGAAAAATAAGAAAAGCTGAAAGGGAATTAAAAAATCTAGATGGAGCCCTCCTCCTTCCCTCTTAATTTTCCAGATTTCCTTTATGTGAAGGAAGGAAATAGAAGGAACCTGTTTCCTCCGCTACAGACTCAAGAGAAGACTGAAAAGAAATCTTAGTATCAATACAGTTCTTTCTATTGCATTGGATAGAATGTAAAGCAGTATGTAGCTTTCTGCACAGAAAAGTGAACATTGTGCACTAGGTAGACAAATAAATCCTCTTAACATTAAGAAAATCTGTAGTTAAGTGCAAGACTAGAGAAACTGGAGAAAGATGCTAAATGCTGTTTTTGGGAATGAAGACATATGTGACTCTTTGTCATCTTTCTCCCTATTTCCTATATTTATATTTAATCTGTATTGGAGCATGAGGTGATTCATACTATAAGCAGTTTAGCAAAATCCTTGCTGAAGATTGCCTGCGTTTCCACAGCACATTTAAGGAATTTTTTTTGCGTGATGACAAATTGTGGATTTTAAAAAGCAAATGTTAGGCCTGCTACTTGCTATACTGCTCTAAACAAAGAAGCCTGAATGGCACAGTATTGAGAACAATTTGTAAATCAAATCCCTGAAAGTGATGAGAGTAGGAACAAAGCTCTGGAGCAGCAACACCCTGCAGTGGCAGTTGAGGACTGGGGTCCTTGTAATGCTTAGAGAGCTAAAAGCTCCTGAAGTATCAATATCCAAAACAAGCAACAATTTACTGTCTTTTGGCTGTGTCGTATTTCTCCCTGCAAACACAAATACAATTTAGTATTGCTAATAATGGGGAAAAATGTTTAAGTGGCTTCAAATCCATCCAATTATTGATGGAGAAATCTATTGCCAAGTAATATTAAGACCTCCCTCTCTAGCTAGCAAATAAAGATTAGTCTGTTATTAAGTGTGAACTCAAAGTAGGATATCTTCCCACAGGAGGAGATAAATTGTGCATAGCCTTGACATGAACCTCTAACATTACAAAAAGAACAACGATAAAAACCAGTGAAGATAAAGCTCTCTGGCCTAAAAATTTGAGTGTATAACCACTAAATATAGAAATGTGGAGGAAATGCAAAATATTTATTTTCTTGCGAAAAACATTTGTGCAACTTCTCAATGCAGAATGTATCAACCGTAAGAGCATGTGATACGACTCAAAGCTTTTCAAAAAATGCTTTAGACTGGTCACAAACCTAAGAAAGATTAATAACATCTATCAAATCCTATAAATTACTTGTCTAGATTTCTTTTTTTTTTGTATTAAAATAACTTTCCATTTAGACTGTTGACATTGAATTTGATTTATAATTTTTTTTTATTAAGGGTTTACATTTACAGTAATTTATATACTTTATACTGCTTTTTTCCTCTACCTCAATCTATTTATTCTACACAAAAAAACCCCAACCCCTAATAGAGCAAACCCTAATAGCAAAAATGAGAATACTTATCACTAACTTAGTGTAAAAGAACTAGTACAATTTGGATTAGGGAAAAAAAAAAAAAGAGCAAGATCATGAGCAGAAAGATGAGAGAACCATATTCAAATTTCAATGCTGTGCAACCATCCAACAAGTGCTCAAGAAACCTCAGGAACAGGAAATCTAGTAACAAGTACAGAATGTATTTGCTGAATTCGGATACAGTCCTGCAACCTACTGAGTAGTTTGACCCCATTCAAACACTCTTTAGCACATACTCAAATTTAACAAGTTTAGTTACACTGAGCAAATAACAAGCAGGACCTGCCTTGTCACTTTCCAGCCAAATCTTGCTTTCAGATGCAAGCAGGATGCTCTCCAAGTGTTCACAACTGGCATTATAAGCAAAGAAACAAAGATACAAAAAACCCCAAGAGGACATAACGCAGGAAGCAGTTGGCACTTCGGTGCAAATTCTGAATCTCTCACTATTCCCAAAGGAGTTTCATGTGTCCACAGCCAAACCCCACAATCAATGTTCAGGCCAAGGTTCTGAGCTGCAATGCCAGGAACTTTTAGCAAAAGGCTCATTTTTAATGCCAAAGAATTTCAGTGCTCACAGTAACTTCCAGATTGGGATAATACCCAAAGTAATCTACTTAAATATCCAATCAGCATATATTAATTATACAACATTTGCCAAGTTAGCAATTTGTGGACATACAAAAATTACATACTACACAAGGCTTTGAAATATCTGAAAATTCAACATAAGCTTTTGGTGTTAAGCATATGCTAAAAGTCTCTAAAATAGATAATTATCATTTTCCAAAACCAGGTTACAACTGTTTTTTTCATTACCTGAAGTCATTTCTATACAATCATAGTACATACCATAGTTATAGATTACACTCAAAGCAACTACCGAAAACTGAAGCATTCCTGATACCGTAATTGCTGTCTACTACTTGGGGAGTGTTTCACTGGGTCTTTTTACAACAGGTTTTCTGATCTGTGGCCTTAGCCAGTGAGCTAAAAGAATGTGGAGGAGGAGACTGATGTTTAAATTCTTTATTCCCTATTTTGTTTAGCAAGATTTGACCTTGCAAACAATAGTCTTTGAAAAGATTAGAAACCTGTGGCTAGTGCAATAAGGACAATAAAGAAGTATATGGAAAATCCAGACAAAAAGCTACACAGCTGAAAGCTTTTAGGCAGCAAGCTAGGAATAGAGGCTAGAAGAGTCTTTGACCACAATGTCAGCGGGTTAAGTAAATTTAATAAGCTATTTAATGACTTAAAGTGTTTACGTTACTTTTCTCATGTGGTTTTTAGAATATTTCCCCTTACCCACTGGCTCTCACTCTTCTGTTTACTATCAGAAAGACAAAGTCACCACAGGCAAGATTTGGTTTGGGCATTAGATAAGTGAAAAAGCACGACACATGTAACAAGATTGATTTTAAATAATCTATGTCTTTTACAATACACCTTAAAATGTTGAAAACTGCTAAAATAAGCTCTAACATGGATGAATCTATTTGCAGAGGTCACACAAATGTTATTATATAAAGATTTTTAGTACAAGTATTAAGATTGGAATTAATGAAGTATGGAAAGAAATGTGTAAAAGCACCAGAAGCAACAATTAAAAGAATAGCCTGTATAGATAACCAGGGACACTACTTACAGCAACAAAACTAATTAACACCGAGTGCGTTATTTACATCTAGACCATAAATTCATCAGTGGAAAACTGCACTCTGACAATAGGAGGAGGATGGCAAGAGAGTTATACCACATGGCCTGTGCTGTTCCTCCTCCTCCTCATCAAATAACACCGCATTGCATGTGACATTCTTTTGCCTGTTATCCAACAGGAAGACACACGATAGCCTGAAAGATACTGAGAATCAGGAAACACAGACAATGGGCAGCAACCTTGCTTAACATCCATTGCAGACAAAATACACAAGATTTTGTGGCAAAAGGATCACACCATACTCACTGTTGATTCTTACAGGTAAAAAAAAGTCTTTTTTATCTGAAGGGGATCCCCCCTTGGGGGATAAAAACCCTGTTTTGTCACCAGTCTAGAAGAACCCAAGAGATGTAGTGAGGATTTGACAGCTGGTGTCTCTTGTTCTCTATAACCTCATTAGCAATGCTGGCCAGACTGCTTTAACATACACATTATCTTGAGAGAGAGTGACAACATGCTGTGAGTGGGCAGAATCCATTTAGGGAATCCACTTACATAGAGATCTGTGAGATCATTTTCTTCTACAAGGTCCCACAGAAAGTTTTGTTACACTAATTTTCTACATCCACTGGAAGGATGTCTGACAGTGGCATCAAAACTACTAATGTAATAGCTAATAGTACGAACTACTAGTACAGTTATTCAATGCAGCCCTGCATTCTGTTTAACAAGCCCTGCATAGCTGTACTCTAGTACATAGCTATAATATATAGCTATACTAATTTCAGACATAAACTAGTATCTCTTCCTGATTCTGGACCAAGTCATGCAGGCACACCAGCTGAACTCTACACCAGTTGGATATTTCTGTGCTGTTACACGGTGTCAATCTATCCTCTGGGAGTTAATCGCCAAGCTATTAATTCAAGAATGAGCTTGAGCACTGGCCTCTTTCTTGGTTACCTTTCCTTACCTCTACTCCAGCTCTTGTCTTTCATTTAAAGAAAGGTCACAGCTTCTTGTACACTGCCTAGGGCTGCGGTGGTGGGAAGAAACAGCGCAGGTTGGATGGAGCGTGGCCCCTGCAGGTTAGTATTTTGCAAAAAATGCTAAGAATAAGATTCAATGACATGTGCAAATGATTTTTCTCTTTGAAACCCCATTACTTAGCCACATTTGACAGAAAGATAAAAATATATTCCCGACAAAAATTATCTTCCAGAAAAATTTAATAGCTTCCTTCAAATATTTTTTATTATAACAAGTTTTTTTGTTTTAAAACAACATTTTTCTCCAACCTGTTTCTCACAAGTAGGTAAACAATTTCAGGTGACATTTTAAAAACCTCAATTTAAGATAAGCACACGAGATGTATAATTTTATCAGAAATTATTAAAGTTTGATGAATTCATAAGAACTGAAAGCATAAGTGACAGGCAGCAGTAACAGCTCTGACTGTAGTCTATAACAATACTTAATGCTTATTAAATAACAAAATACCATCTTATATGCCTTCATCCCAATGTGTAACCTGTCCTATCCCTACCACAGACAGTCCCAAATCCACATCTGCAGGAATGCTATCTATTAAGATACAGATATGGTCCTCAGTATATACTCCCATAAGCAATGATTAATACACAACAATCTAGAAGAAATGAAAAGGTACTAAATGTAGCGCATTTTAGCTTGATGTTTTCCTGGAAAGTGATAACATATTGTCCAATGAAGAAAGATATAGAATTAATTATAATAATGAAATGTTTCTGTTCAGTATTAAATATTTAAAAACAAAATAAATACTGACATAGGAACTGCCAAACCAAAGAGGAAAGGTTGGTTAAAAAAATTTTGCAGGATTTAAGCATTGTTTTCTTTTTTCTTTTTCTTTTTTTTTTTTAACATCTATCTTTATATGTCCTAATCCTGTAACTTAGCACATACAGCTGTGCAGACTCTTATAGGTGGAAGGATTTAACCTATAGAATCAACCAAAATTTTGTGCTTAGCAGTGTGCTTAATGCTAAATAAACAAAATAACACAGTACACAAGAATTGTCAGTTTTAAAAACGTAAGAGACAACAGTCAGGCTCAGATACTGACTGAAAGAGACAGAGAAGAATAATCTATTTTTAATGGGGAAAGACTTACATTATTTGTCTCCAAACAAACACTGAAACTTCTCAAAATACTTGAGGTACAAGGAGTGAGAGATGTGAGTGAACAGAAAGCAGAAAGAAATGGGGCGGTAACAGTGTTTGAGCCAGTCAAGATGCCAAACAGAGAGACAAAGCAGAGGAAGTAATAAATGGAGGAGTTGCCCAGGGTCAAGGATTAAGATGAGAGGAAGACAGAGAGGGAGAGCTACGAGAGAAAAGACAGTGAGAGAGAAAGGTGATGGAGATTTAGGAGAAGAAACAGACTGTGAAAGGATTCCAATTAGAAAGATTTTAGTGTACTGTAACTACCACAAGTACCACTTAGAAAGATTTTCTTGGCAAAGTATATAATCAGACAGCTTAAACAGCTGTACTTACCTGAGAGGGCAGGTACCTTAGGATATAAGCAATAAAAAATAATCCTGATATTAAGAATTTGCCTGTCAAGACATTTAACCATGTGAGTACTGAATGCGTGCAAGTGGAAAGACAACAAGCCTGTCACTTATCACTCAATATAACTTGAAATGTAATAAATTAATAGGCGAAAAGTTGTGTTCAAAACTAGTAAAAATGCATTTCTGTAACTGTAGGATCACACAGTTCAGAGTCATTAAGGAATCTCTTTCCTCTTCTGCAAAAGCAGCCACATTAATATTTACATCTAATTATAAAAGAAGCAAACAAGCCAGTCTGACACCTAAAATTATTTGATAATTCACCTCCCAAAGAGGTGGGACCTCTACACTCTTTGGGATAGAGCTCTACAGCTACACTATTTCACATGTCCTGTGACAACTGATACCTACTTTTTCTACTTAACCAAGGCAGAAACAGAAAGCAAGCATTGAACACCTCTCTGCAATGGTCAGATACTCAGTAGTGACATCTCAGCATGAGGGCAGTAGCTAATAGAAAGAGATTACTCTGGTTCACACTCTTGTAAGTCTGGCATGAGTACACCCAGTGTCACTACTGACTGAGTCATGAGGAACCTAAGTTGGTCTGCATCACACAAAATTTCAAAAGAGTCAGCTGATTTTTTTTTAATGCAGGTATCTCTGAATGGATTTTTAGTGCATCATGAGCTTACAGAAATTCCAAAGCCATGCTATGCTTTTATCAACTAAATATTATCATTGTGATGTTTGAAACACTATCAAATAAACTTCTAGGCAAAGACAGACCTATACTGACTTTTGCATCTTAGGAAAATTGGATGATCGAGCAAAGGGAACTGATCACCAATCCTGCAAATCCTCTGACTTGAGTTTTCGTGTATGTTCAAGTCCCATCACCAATGAAAAAGACTCTGGATAGGATGCAATTTTTGGATATGCTCGCAGCCAACTCTCTCCAATTAAACATGTGGATTATCTTTACTGTGGCACACCATGATTCACAAATGGGCTTCAATTCATCCAAAATGTCAGGAAAGCAGTATAGCCATATTCATGGAGCACTGAGACGTGTTGTTCTCAGTTCCAGTCAGCACTTGAATGAGAATCTGAGCTGTGTCACTGACATTGCTTTGCATTCTTCTTTCCACTAAATTAAAACGGTAATACTGAATGGCCTATTTTACACTATTTTATTATTATCTATGCTTTTATTTTATCTAAGACATTTCAAAGCCCCACTTGTTTCAGCTAATCATGAGCTGGCTGTATTAAACATGGGACAATGAAGCAGTTAAAACAAAAAACAATCCATAGGCTGTCTTCTTTCTCAATTAATTTCCAGAAAAATAATCCATTTCTTTATTCCTTTTCTTTGGTACCATTTCTGACTTAATCATTACAAACAACTACTGGACATTTTTTTCCATTTTCATAGCTGTTGAATATTCCCTGCTTTCACAGATTTCACAAGAAGCTAGAGGTGAACAGTACTTCTGAAAATAAATTATGCCATCTATTTAGATATCTTTCCTTGTGAAAACATGGGGTTGTGGAAGTGGTAATAGATTGCTTAAAATATTTTAGCTTTCTTTGAATAAATTAAGGTTCAAACTATTTCCTTTACGTTTAAGCTTTTCCTGGCACCTTGTTTTTTTTGTAAACATGTAGTGAGATGTACTCTACATGAATAACATCTGTGAGCTCAAGATTAATTTATAGTGGCATCCATGAGTGGCTTCTCTTCAACTGTTAAAAATGGTTGGCAACTGAAAATTCCGCTTTAAGACAAGATGCTGTACAGGTACCATATTCATTCTACCGTCAACATTTTGGTGTGTATGAGTGAACTATCACGTTAATACTGCTTGAGTGTCAAGACATAGCAATCACATATATTCACCCAAAGTAAACATATGTTTTATTATAACCTTTCAGGAGCTTCAATCCCAGCTCAACATATGCCTTGGCAGTCCCGTCCTTCACAATTTCCTGTTATAACTGGAGCAGTGGAGAAGTTCTACATTAAATATTCAGAAAATACTATTAATCATATTTGCCTCCTGCAAGCTAGGTAATAAGTGTACAGAACTCAGGGAGTAGGTGGGTGTAATATGATATCACATATCATAGCTTATAAACTGAAACAAAAATTAACAAAATTATGTACAATAAGGTTATTCCAGACCAAAGCACAATGTAGGAAAGCCAATGGTTCCTCCCTTTATTTCTATCTGACCTAGGACCTGCCACAGGATTGAAATTCGTACCTGCAGACATGCTTGTATTGCAATGTCAGACCTTTTCTAGACTCGAGTCTCAAGTCCATTGTAGCTGAAACATGATCAGCTAGCCAGGCATTAAAAAGAGAGATCATCTGTTCATTAGTATGAAGAAAAACTTTAGAAAACTACTTCTGATCTATATGATAAGAAAGGTATACATAATTCCTTAAAAATAAGTGTTGCTTCTCAGCAAGGAAAATTTTTCAATTCTATGTATTGACTGATATTAGACCAGTCCAATATAAAACAACTTAAAGTGAGTAAAATGTTCAGCAGGGTAAACTACACTGCCTCAGCTTTTCCCTTTCCTTTTTCCCCAGTCGTAAAACTATAAAATGAAATAACTACATGGAATTAAATATTTCCCCAAAATAATTTATCCAGCAATATTTATTTTATCCCTAACAGCATTTCTGGGAACAGATTGCCTTTCCGAGAAACAGAATTCTTTTCAGATTAAGGACACGCTGCAAAACATTCCTAAACAGTACTAGATCACTGCAACAAGACAGCGTATAACAACAGTGTAAGCAGTGTTATTAACTGGGAATACTTTTTTTTTTATAGTATCAGAGCAAAAAAATTAAAAAAAAAAAAAAGAAAAAGAACGTAAGAGTCAAATGTCCAACTAGCTCAGGTACCCTACATCTAACAGAGCCCTATGCCTAAAGAAGTGTGTAAGAACATGCAAGTACACATGATAATTCCTCCATGCACTCTTCTGTCCTCCCACCATCTGCAACTCGGACACCTGTTTTTGTGCAAGCTGTTCAGTAACCTTCAGCAGACTTCTACTCCTAGTGTCCCCTGCGTTGATGTAAATGTTGGGCTCTGCAGTATCCTTTGGCAAAGAGTTCCTGCAGCTCAGCTGCATGAAGGACTATGTCCTTTTGTTTCTTCTGAACCTGGCTCCTACAAACATGCTTTTGTGCACTGCAGTCGGTATACTGGAGAGAGAGCAAAAAATCCAGCCCTATCCAACCTCTCCAGCCACTCACATTCTTACAATCTCTAGCATACATCTTGTCAGTTATCTTTTGTTTTTTCCCCAGGCTGAAGAGATTATTTCGTTATTCCTCACATGACAATTTTTTTTTGTGCTTTAAAACATCCTGTTGTCCTTTCCTGAACATGACCTATATACTTTTTAAGAGAATGAAATGAGAACTGCAAGATATTTGAAGCTTGAGAGCACTAGATCTTGTAAAATGGCATAATGTTTTGGGGTTTTATTTCTTTTCTAAAAATTCATAGCATTCAATTTGCTTTTTTGAAAGCTATTGATTTTTCAACAATATTGACATGGAACTATCTGTCGTGACTCAAGGATCTCATTCCTGAAAGGTAATGGTCAGCTTCATTTTATATATGAAGTGAAATTGTATTTTTTTTTGTGCATAGCTTCATATTTATTTCCTTGAATTTCATCTGCCTTTTTACTGCTTAGTAAGTGCTTTCTCCAGTTCTTCACGGCACTTCTCCCCAAATAGCATGATATGATATGCATTGCCTAGAGCAGTATACCTGCCCTTCAGAGAGGTCAGGTCAGATATCAGGATATGCACCCTCAGGCATAGCAACATTGATTTTATAGTTAGTGATTAAGACTGACTAGGACTGGAGGAACTGTTGGGATGGTGAAAAAGAGGGGAATGAAGGGAGAACAGTACAACAGGGAGGTTTCAGAAGCCATGAGATAACGTGTTACTCTAGAATAGCTATCTCTCAACACCACTCATTTCCTTTGTTTTACAGTAAGATTCAATAAAGGACTGGCTAATTATAGCAATCTTAAAACTACTGATCGGAAACAATGCAAAAAAGATCTAGAACTTTACATCAACAGTTACCGCCTAAATTTCTTTTCAATACAGTCAGTATTCATATTTTAACAAGTATCTGCCAAAATGACAAGCAGCATTTCACAGTCTTTACTCTGACACATCTACACATTAAAACCAGTCAAGTTTGGGGACAGCTTTTTATTTTTTTTAAAGTGCTTTTTTGGAAAGACTTTTTTTCAGGCTTAGTGTATGGCTGATTGTATAACATCTACAAGATACTACATGCACATTCAGTAACACTTGCACATCAAAATAACTGTATAAACCACCAGAAGAAGCCACAAGTATCTTAGCTTTATCAAGGCTTTCTCAAACCCAGAGGGTTCTATTATGAAACAGAAGAAAACACTCTTCATTATGTAACCTGGCCCTTTTTATTGGCCTCAGTCAGGTCTGGCAGAGCAAAACAAAACCTTAGATGTCTAAGCACCTAACAAGTAGTCTGCTTAATTTACTTGAAAATATTCCTGTCATTCAATTTATTTTCGCAACTGTTCCATGCAGTTATATTACATTACTGAGGAAAAAAATAAGCTGTATTCTTTTGAAAATTCAAGGTCTAATTAAAAGGTGGTTCATTAGCCAAATGGATTTTTGTCACATAAAATTTTTCACTGGCATGCTAATGAACCAGATATAAATACCAGTCATTACTGCAATCCAGCAACCTCAAGGCTGCCAGTATTGCATTTACTTTAAAAATAAAATTACAGCTTAGCAATTTTTGGCCATCTAGCATATAATTTTGTTTTGGAAAGCATTCCTATTCAAATCGATCATAAGCACATGTTGTCTTGCTTCAAGTTAACATGCATTCAGTACTGTTCTTGAAAAGGGTGGTTTTCTCTTTCAAGGCACTGTGATAACATACGCCATGCTAAAGCATACCACTATATGAATGTGACAGCAAAATGCTATTGGTCATATTTCTGATTCATACAAAAGGTATACTTTATATTTTAAAATTCTTTCATCTTCAACATGTAGATGCCCAATGAACCAAATGAGAGGCATAACCTCCTTTTATTTCTGTTGCTCACAGTTCTGTTGTAACAGTAAACCTGTTATGCAAATTCTGCACATTGGCCAAAGACCTCTAAGTTTTGTCCTCCTCAGCCCTTGTGTCACCAAGAAGTACAATTAGTTTCACTTCATCAAATTTCCTACTAGGATTAAAAAAATGGGATGCTATTTCAGTGGACTGAGGACCATAAAATCATTTTGCAGAAAATCCCAACATAGTCTGTTAAGTTTTATGTTTAAAAGTCAAATGAAGTGCCTTACTACACTGAGACAGAGACAATGACAAAATTATACTTAACTAGAAATGTAATACAGAAATACAGGTAGTTCCCAGAAGAAAACACGCAGAATTAAAGAGAGTTCCATTTTTAGAACAATGAACAAAGACAGACAACAAAGTACCAAAAAGTATGATGAGGCTCTAGACCAAAATTCAGATGTGTTTTTTAAAAAATTTTTTTTTTCTGAAGGAATGGCTTGATGAAAGTTAACAATGTCGCTGCAATAAAAAGCTGTCACATCATTTACAATACAATTATTGGGATTCAGTTGCCTAAAAGAATGTTAGATGCTGAAATTAATTTACCCCAGTCCACAAAGGTGTGGATCATTCCGGGTCAGATTTGCTAGCTCTATGCTTGTGCCTCAGACACCCCAGGGCATCTAAAACTGTGCTTTTTCCATTCTGCACATTTTTGCATCCATTCCAAAGATCTTGTGGAATAAGGAGGTAACAGTAATTCAGAATTCCTTCCTTTCATTTGTGAAATGATCTTACAGGTAATTGCCCAGAGTATTCAAACAGGTGGCAGAGATCATTTCTTGTGAAGAAGCAAAGTATGAGCTTTCTTCTTTCAAAAGGTACAGGTAGGAAAGCGTGAAGAAGAAAAATAATAGGAATAAAGCAGAAGTAATGAAGGGGCTGTGGCAGTGTAGTAAGGATGATTGCTGAGTAAGAAAGCAAAGCAGTATGCTATAAAGCTGGTTCAGGAACACATCACCAAGAGGATGGGTGGAAATATTTCCATGATTATTCAAAGCCATGACTGTTTAAATATTAGTAACATTAGATGTTGTTTTTAGCAGCCAAAGCTGCTAAAGCAGACCTGAATTCCAAGAAACCTTTCATTTGTTCCGCTGGAACACCCAGCTGTCATCCCAATTTACACATTTAACATCAATTTCAATGAGAGTTACACATAAAAGAACTCAACCCTCTGATGACAGAGCTGCAACTTACTTCACAAAGTTAATTGAACCTGCTTTTATGCTCTGTCTCATTGACCATCCACATTATTAATGCCTCAAGCCCAGACTATGTCACAGCCTTGTTTGTAGCCTGAAATCCCCTTTGAGCCTATAGTCACACCTAACCCACATGAAGAAAGCTTAAGGTCCTTGCTCTGTGCCACAAGGGTGGAATGACTGTAACTCATTGGGGTGAGAGAAGCTGTGTAATGCCAGCCCTGCCATGAAGATTTTGACAGAAGTATGAGGTCTGTGCAGACATATCTTAGCAACTGTAACTACGCAAGAATTGTTCAAGCTCAAGCTACTCTTTGAACCGCATGAGTATCCATCCAGCAAGTCTCCTAGACCAAACTGGAAAAGCAGTGGGTTGCTAGTGTGGACCAGACATGCAATGCAAATACACCCTTCGTGACTGCTCTCATACAAAGCATCTACATTACACTAACTGAAATATGATTATGCAGAGGGGAAAAAAAAGTAGGACTTGAAAGTAAATGAGTATGGTCAGAAACACCATGGAAGACAGGGAAAAAAAACCTTTTTAATTTAATTTAAAAAAAAAAAAAAAACAGATTTCTGCCTGTTCTGGATAAAAAAAACATTTCATTTTGGAGCTGTTACAGAAGAAAGTAATCTCACTGGACTTAACTATCACAAAGGTAGCTCTAACAAAAGAGATACCTCTTGCTAAGTTCATGTCATCCTGGAAATCTGAAATATAGCCCATTTTCTGCTAGCCTTTGAAAAAAGCCTTTAATCTCGAAATTCTTACTGGCCACCAAAATCTGAATAGAATGGAAACAAAACTTTTGTCTAGGTTGCAAGGTGAAATAGTTTAAATGTTATTCAACCACCTTGATGAAAAGGAGTGGACATTCAATGCCTGTCGAGAAGAAAAATATGGCTCTTTGGGCTAATTAGGCTTGGTCTCTTTTGCTAATCCATAGACTGGAGAAAAAACCCTTAAGGATGGATTAAGACTGTCAAACTAAGCAACAAAATTAGGAATATCTTTTTTTTTCCTTGACTTGGAAAAATATAAGAAAAATATTGAAAAGGAACATTGCCTCTCAGATTATAAATTAGATGACAAGACAGAAGACTGAAGGCTAAAAAGTAAGAGATTTTTGAAAAAAGTGAAAAAATGAAGAAACGTTCTTCAAGAAGGAAGTCTTAAAGGCGCAGGAGCGGGCTGTCCCCATGTGCCGCAAGAAGTACGGGCGGGGAAGGCGACCGGCCTGGCTGAACGGGGAGCTCTGGCTGGGACTCAGGGAAAAAAGGAGAGTTTATCACTTGTGGAGGAAGGGTCAGGCAACTCAGGAAGAGTACAGGGATCGCGTTAGGTCGTGCAGAGAGGAAATTAGAAAGGCAAAAGCCCAGCTAGAACTCAACCTGGCCACTGTCGTGAGAGACAACAAAAAATGCTTTTATAAGTATGTTAATGACAAAAGGAGAGCCAAGGAGAATCTCCATCCTCTATTGGATGCGGGGGGGAACGTTGCCACCAAGGATGAGGAAAAGGCTGAGGTACTCAACGCCTTCTTTGCCTCAGTCTTTAGTAGTCAGAATGGTTATCCTCAGGGTACTCAGCCCCCTGAGCTGGAAGACAGGGACGACAAGCAGGATAAACCCCCCATAATTCAAGAGGATGAAGTTCATGACCTGCTATGCCACCTGGATGTTCACAAGTCTATGGGGCCGGATGGGATCCACCCGAGGGTTCTGAGGGAGCTGGCGGAGGAGCTTGCCGAGCCGCTCTCCATCATTTACCAGCAGTCCTGGTTAACTGGGGAAGTCCCGGACGACTGGAGGCTCGCCAATGTGACTCCCATCTACAAGAAGGGCCGGAAGGAGGATCCGGGGAACTACAGGCCGGTCAGCCTGACCTCGGTGCCGGGGAAGATCATGGAGCGGTTGGTTTTGAGGGTGCTCACGAGCCATGTCCGGGACAACCAGGGGATCAGGCCCAGCCAGCACGGGTTCATGGAAGGCAGGTCCTGCTTGACCAACCTGATCTCCTTCTATGACCAGGTGACCCGCCTAGTGGATGAGGGAAAGGCAGTGGATGTGGTCTACTTGGACTTCAGTAAGGCCTTTGACACTGTCTCCCACAGCATTCTCCTAGAGAAGCTGGCGGCTCACGGCCTAGACAGGTACACTCTTCGCTGGGTAAAAAACTGGCTGGACGGCCGAGCCCAGAGAGTTGTGGTCAACGGAGTTAAATCCAGTTGGCGGCCGGTCACGAGCGGTGTTCCCCAGGGCTCAGTTTTGGGGCCGGTCCTGTTCAATATCTTCATCAATGATCTGGACGAGGGGATCGAGTGCTCCCTCAGTAAGTTTGCAGACGACACCAAGTTGGGCGGGAGTGTTGATCTGCTGGAGGGTAGGAAGGCTCTGCAGAGGGACCTGGACAGGCTGGATCGATGGGCCGAGGCCAACTGTATGAGATTCAACAAGGCCAAGTGCCGGGTCCTGCACTTCGGCCACAACAACCCCAGGCAACGCTACAGGCTTGGGGAAGAGTGGCTGGAAAGCTGCCCAGAGGAAAAGGACCTAGGGGTACTGGTTGACAGCCGGCTGAACATGAGCCGGCAGTGTGCTCAGGTGGCCAAGAAGGCCAACGGCATCCTGGCCTGTATCAGAAATAGTGTGGCCAGCAGGAATAGGGAGGTGATCGTGCCCCTGTACTCGGCACTGGTGAGGCCGCACCTCGAATACTGTGTTCAGTTTTGGGCCCCTCACTACAAGAAGGACATGGAGGTGCTGGAGCGCGTCCAGAGGAGGGCAACGAAGCTGGTGAAGGGCCTGGAGCACAAGTCTTATGAGGAGCGGCTGAGGGAACTGGGGTTGTTTAGCCTGGAGAAGAGGAGGCTGAGGGGAGACCTCATCGCACTCTACAACTACCTGAAAGGAGGGTGTAGCGAGGTGGGTGTTGGTCTCTTCTCCCAAGTAACTAGCGATAGGACAAGAGGAAATGGCCTCAAGTTGTGCCAAGGGAGGTTTAGATTGAACATTAGGAAAAATTTCTTTACTGAAAGAGTGGTCAGGCCTTGGAACAGGCTGCCCAGGGAAGTGGTGGAGTCACCATCCCTGGAGGTATTTAAAAGACGTGTAGATGAGGCCCTTAGGGACATGGTGTAGTGGGCATGGTGGTGTTGGGTTGACGGTTGGACACGATGATCTTAGAGGTCTTTTCCAACCTGTATGATTCTATGATTCTATGATTCTAAGTATGTGCTAACATTTTTCTTCCCAGCTTTGGATGACAAACATCTTTCATTTTTGCATAATTAAGTATAACTTGCATAAATAAGTATAAAAGTGGAATACAAATTAATCACAAGAAAGAAAGGTGCAAACCATTCCTAGGAATTTATATGGTGGTATTTATCTTACTCATAATATTTAAACCTATAGTTTCACTGTGTGTCAGATTTAAAGAATAATCTGTTGTAGTAAACTAGTACAAAAATTATTAGATCATCCCATGAAAGAAACATATGAAAGGAAATTAGGGTACAAAAGCATTAGAAATAAATATTTAGGTCTTATACAAGACTATTCTGACTATGCAAAAAGATGTATTACCAGCCAAAGCTGGCCTTTTGTTCTTGGTATATTAGCTGGGTTTTATTATTCACCTAGAAAATAATTTTCAGAAGGCTGTTATCTGGCTGATAAGAAAAAAAAAAAAAAAGAAGATCTTGTTTTTCTCTTTTTGTCTATTTTTAGTTTTATTTCTATTTCTATAAAAGCTGGCATTTTCCAAAAAAGAAAAAACCCAACTGGCATGAATTAGTATACCTGTCAAATATATACTCAAGTTTAAACTGTAATGGCTATTTAAAATTTATACATAACTGTAACTTAATTTTAATATACATTTATTTAAAAATATATACTCTCCAAAACTGAACAGTTTTTATTTAAATAGCATGTTTTCAATACATTTTTCTTACCTAATTACTTCAATTTTTTAAAACAAAACAAATCTCATTTTGAAGAATCAGAAATTATTAAACATTTGCTCAAGTTTACAACATATTGACAACTACATCACTGACAAAAATATATATACTCTAGAAGAAACTTAGAGAAGATAACCTGTAGATTTTAACTGTTGTGAGATGAAACTATTGTGATATTGATATAAATATTGCGATGCTGGCTCAATGCCAGCAGCTTTACAGGTTACATATATGTCTTAAGTTAACTAAAATTAACACAGGAAAGAAAAAACCAAAACTTTTACCCCCTCCAAAGGACTAAACAAAGCTTTAGATTTCACTTTTATAGCAACACTAGCTATCAGACTCAAGTATATGTTAACAAAATGCTAGTCAAGGGGCTGCAAAAACATTGACTTCAGTGCTGCATATAATAAAAGAAGCCATTTTTTTAGTAATTGCCCCAAAGAACTTGGAATGACTTCTGCTGGCTAATACTCCTAATTTACCATAATATGATCAAGAAAATTGTGCAGCTTTTAGACAAGTCTGCCTTAGTGGCTGTAGTGTTCAGCTTCCCTGGACATGGAAATCAAGCTATTTGTTATAAATACACTGATAATATGAACCAGATCCCATATACAAATTATGTATATGGGGTAAGGATGATTAACATCTTAGGTCACACAGAAGCACCTGGTATTTTGCAGATAATAATAACAGCTAAAGCTGTTGGGAGCAGGTTGGGAATGGAGGGTGTGCCCCTCCAGTTGGCAGGGCCTCCTGGGGCTGTCAGGGCTGCTAGCCTCGCTGCTGAAAAATGTGAAATGTTAGGGGGTAAAAGGAATGGGAAGAACCAGTTTTAGCCTTTCTGCAATTTCTTCCTCAAAAATAATTAGTAAGTTAATATATTCATAGAGGTAATAACTTGGTTATTGGCTAGACTCCCCGGTACTACAGTTTTGTTATTTTTACTGGTGTTTCTGTAACAGAAATACTGAAGTTTAGAGAACAAGAACCAATCTACTTCAGTTTGTACACATAATAAGAATTGTTTTCTCTTCTATTCATAAATATTTAGTGGTTTTGGTGAGGTAAGAGGTTTCAATTTACAGAGGATGACAATCAGGAAATATTTTCTACTTGTAAGGTAGACATACAAATATAGAAATCACTGAAGAAGCTATAGAATAGAAACTCAGAATACCTTTCTCCATAAAGTCAATCTTTTTTAGTATACACACAGTTTTTCCAGCTTAATTTTCCAACCTACTAAAGAGAAATGAGAGTAAACATGGTCACATATTAGCTAAACCATTCATCAGTTATACTCTTAATCTTTGTGGCTTTGAATTATCCAAGTCAAAAACATTAAATTGTGTATTGATAGCAAAGAAATGCTAAGTGATCGCTTAGGACTATTTCAGAGAATCTCATTGTACCCAAAATACAAAAATGTCCCATATGCCCCTTCACTGTAATAGCAAACCTTATGAAAAAAATAGTACTTTTCGTCTTAACACTTCCAAAACACAAATGTAAAAAAAGTGTAATATTACAAAGCATCAAAATCTTTACCACACAGGACACTACAAGTGGCAGTATATAGAGAATGTCACTCAGGTGAGGGACTGTGAATTATTTGTATTTCCTTCCTTACTCACCTTTTGTTCTGGTAAAGAGTAATTTTACTCAGTCTTTAAAATTCCTCCTATAAAACACCTCCCACAGTTCTCGACTTTTCTCTGTCCTACTTTCACCTCACTGATCCCAGCAAGGTAACACATAACCCTGAAGAGATCTTTGACTGTGCTCTGGATAATCCTAAACACTTGGAGCGAATGAGAGACCACCATAATCTTAATGTAAGGGTAGTCATAATCTAATCCCAAAGAAAAATTCCTCTGACACAAACAATTAAATACATCATTAAACCACTGGGTGCAGTATTTTAATGCTATGACTCCTAAATAATATTCACTATTTATAAGTATTATTTAAATGTATTACTATAGATCTAATGTCACATCTAAATCATGAAATACTATTCAAAATTATTTACTGATAACCACAAACACATAAATTGCATCTTTATTCATTTTCATCACATATATTTTAAAGTACATTTATAGCAGGGAATATGCAGAATTTTTTCACCACTTCTGCAAGTTGGATTTGGTGCAATGTCACTTTTTCAGAGACAAAATACCAAAGAGTAGCTACTATAGCTTTTAAAAATTCCTATATACATTATTAATTTATACTTACAGAGGTAAATACTTGAATTTGATCTCAGCTTATACATCATCCTGATCCATCATGAAAAATCTCAACTGAACCATTTCTATCAACTTGTTTTAAATGGCCAACAGAATACATACAGATTTAAATAAATGACAAATAAAATAAATGACATCTTCCACATTATGCCAGTATTTTACTTCAAGAAATTCTTTTTATACTGACAAAAAAAGAAGTCCATTTCATTACGGTAAGTCTCTTAAACTGAGTCCACAAACTGTAAACCAGTGTGAATGTTTTGGCCTTTTCTCCCTCCCATGCAACAGAAAATTGTTAATCTATGACCAGCACAAAACATTAAGCTGTCTCTGGTTTTTCATTCCAATTTAATTCACTTGGTTTCCCCTCACTGATTGCCTTTGATTGAAGAGTCACATGTTACAAAGAGAGATGAAAATATAACTGTTGCTTAAGTGTGTCACGCTGGGAAGTCATTCAACTAAAACAGGAGCTATTTGTTCAAAGCATCTATCAAGATCGGTCTTCAGAGGGTCTTTTTAACTCAGAGACTTTGTCTTGAACTTCCAGTCCTGTCTACATTAATTTCAAACTGCCATATATCTACAGTTTCAATGCAGCATTGCCTTATATTGTTAACACTACTATGAAAAAGATTTTGGCTTCACTGGGAAGAAGTATTAATGATCTTTTATCATTATCATGTGTCATAAGACTCAATAGAGAACATACGATGATGTCCTTGAAGGCAATCGTAATAGACTGTATGATGACTAACTGCATTGAATATAACAGGAAAACAAAGATCCATTAAAGAGCTATATACTGACCGTGATTTTAGTTGGACATACTATTAGTGAACTTTGCAAGATTGCATATCTAGAAAGGACATGCAGACTTAATTGGAAAATTTTAGATACAGCCTGCAACTGTCTACAGATGGAGCAACAGAAATCCATATCAAAGAGGATATCTATTTTACAGACATAAGTGGCAATCAGGATAGTTGTGTTACTCACTATTATTCAGAAAGCCAGTATCTGGAAAGATCTCAGAAATAATTACCTCCATTTTAGCCATACTGAGTCTTTATAGAATCATAGAATAGTTTGGGTTGGAAGGGACCTTTAAAGGTCATCTAGTCCAACCCCCCGGCCATGGGTAGGGACATCTTCAACCAGATCAGGTTGCTCAGAGCCCCGTCCAACCTGACCTTGAATGTTTCCAGGGATGGGGCATCCACCACCTCCCTGGGAAACCTGTTCCAGTGTTTCAGAACCCTCACTGTAAAAAATTTCTTCCTTATATCTAGCCTAAATCTCTTTTAGTTTAAAACCATTACACCTGGTTCTGTCACAACAGAGTTTATCCCCATCTTTCTTAAAAGCCCCCTTTAACTACTGAAAGGCTGCAAGAAGGCCTCCCCAAAGTCTTCTCTTCTCCAGGCTGAGTAACCCCAACTCTCTCAGTCTTTCTTCATAGGAGAGGTGTTCTATCCCCCTGATCATTTTTGTGACCCTCCCCTGGACCCGCTCCAAAGGTCCATGTCTTTCCTGTGCTGAGGGTTCCAGAGCTGGACACAGTACTCCAGATGGGGTCTCCAGACCAGAGCGGAGTAGAGGGGGAGAATGACCTCCCTCGACCTGCTGGCCATGCTGCTTTTAGTGCAGCCCAGGATACGGTCGGCCTTCTGGGCTGCGAGCACACATTGTCGGCTCATGTCCAGCTTTTTATCCACCAGTACCCCCAAGTCCTTCTCTGCAGGGCTGCTCTCAATCCATTCATCCCCCAGCCTGTACTGATACCAGGGGTTGCCCCGAGCCAGGTGCAGGACCTTGCACTTGGCCTTGTTGAACCTCATGAGGTTCACATGGGCCCACTTCTCGAGCTTGTCCAGGACCCTCTGGATAGCATCTCGTCCCTCAACCGCACCACTTTCGGTAACACAATTCCCATAAGATATTAAAGACATATCAAGGTTTTAGATTGGGCAAAAAGAAACAAGTTTGGAATAGAAGTTAATGGTATTGACAACACTGAGATGGTAATTGAATTTTGCAGAGATGATAATCCACAGGGAAAACACTGAGGGAAAATAGAACTCAGACTCCTATCCCACAAGTGTATACTGAATTATATTGGTTCTATTAAGACACTAATAGATTTAACATAAAATTTCATTACTGTTGATCCAGATTGTAATCTACAGAATCATTTCACAGTCAGAAAAGGAAGCCGATAACTTTAAATAATCAAAATAGATTGACAGGATTTATATGATCCAAGTTTGGATTCCAAACTTTTGAACATCATTATCATAATTAATCTTATAAATTTGATGCACTTATGAGCTCACTTTTTGTTTAGAAAAACTGTGATAAGACTATTCAAGTTTGGAAAACCATGAAAAATTATCAATTAAATAACTGATGAATGGAGGAGGGGAACTGGTGACAAATGACATGGAGAAGACCAAAGTACTCAATGCCTTCTTCACCTCAGACTTTACCAGTAAAACCTGCCATCAGGTATCCCAGGCTCCTGAGATTGGAGGGAAACTCTGGAGCAAGGAAGACTTACCCACGATGGAGGAGGACCAGGTTAGGGGGCATTTAAAAAAACTGGATGTACATAAATCCATGGGGCCAAAGAGGTTGCACCCACAAGTGCCGTGGGAGCTGGCCCTTGTCATTATGAGGCCACTCTTTATTATCTTTGAATGGTCAAGGCAATTGGCAGAGGTTCCTGAAGACTGGAAGAGAACAAATATCACTATCCTTCAAGAAGGAAGATCCAAGGAATTACAGGCCAGTCATTCTCACCGCAGTCCCTGGGAAGGTGATGGAGAAAATCCTCCTGGGAAGCATTTTCAAACACATGAAGGACAAGAAGGTGATGGGGAGTAGTCAGCATGGATTTACAAAGGGGAAATCATGCCTGATCAACCTCAAGCCTTCTACAATGAGGTGATTACCTTGGTGGATGAGGTGAGAACAGTGTATGTTGTTTACCTTTACTTTAGTAAAGCCTTTGACACTGTCTCCCATAACATCATCATAGACAAGCTGACAAAGTATGGGTTAGATAAGTGGACACTGAGATGGATTAAAACTGGCTGAACGACCAGGCCCAGAGGGTTGTGATCAGTGGCACTAATTCCTGTTGAAACTAGTGGCTGAATCTAGGCAACAAACTAGTGGTGTATCCTGGGACTCAATGCTGGAGCCAATACTGTTCAACATGTTCGTTATTGACCCAGACAATGGGACAGAGTGCACCCTTAGCATGTCTGCTAATGGACAAAACTGGGAGGAGTGGCTAATACACCAGAGGGTCGTGCTGCCATCCAGAGGGACCTCTACAGGCTGGAGAAAGGGGCTGACAGGAACCTCATGAAGTTCAACAAGGGGATGTGCAAATTACTGCACCTGGGGAGGAATAATCCCAGGCAACAGTACATGCTGGGAGCCAATCAGCTGGAAAGTAGCTTTGCAAAAAAGGACCTTGGGGTCCTGGTGGCCAGCAAGTTGAACATGAACCAGTAAGGCACCCTTGCAGCAAAAAAAAAAAAGGCTAACAGTATCTTGGGCACAAATTAAAATGTACAGAATACCACCTGAACGTAAGAAAACACTCTTTTATGGTGAGAGTGACCAGGCACTGACACAGATTACCTAGAGAAGTTGTTCAGTCACCATGCTTGGAGAAATTCAAAACCCTACTTGCACGTGGGCCTGGGCAACCTGCTGTAGGTGACCCTGCTTGATCAGAGGGTTGGACATCTCAAGAGGTCCCTTCCAACCTAAATGATTCTTAGATTCTATGATTCATTCTCTTTTCTTTTTTTTATGTAATTCTGTTCTTACCCCAGTCTCTTAATTCTTAACTCCTTTATAGCATCTTCAAAGAACATGCACTCTGAATAAGCTGTTTTTAGTGAAGCAACACACTCATGTATACTACTTTCATGTGAATTACCTGTGAGAAACTATGCATCATGTTTCCATGTGATCTATATGCAAACTTACCTCAAGAAGTGCATACTTGTTATGGACAGAACGCTATAATGCTTTTAAAATGCTAATTAGCAATTCTCTGAACCACTTCAATTAGAAAAGATATTTACAAACCCTTCCCTTCCTTATAAAAGGAACATCAAAAACAATATAATATCATCTGTCTCCTGTTATAAGAGCCTTCAAACAGAGTTTTGTTTATACGAAACTTCATTTTCCAAAACCATGGTTCAGCAACACATCATAAGGTCTTGTTATTTAATTCCTCTTAACCGACTTTATTTGTCACTTTTCAGCTTAAAGAGTTAGTTAGGTTAGGAAAAGACAAAATAAAATTCAAATAGTAACTTTATATTCATCATTTTTGCTACCTTCATTAAATATCTAGGATAAAAAGTTGCCTGTGTCCCATTTTCAATTACAAGTCTTCTAGCACTGGCACTGCAATAGATTAATTTTTTGTGGTTAATGATAATACAGCCAAACAAATTCAAAACTAAGGCTCACTCACATGGATACTTCAACCTGCTACTTTAATGCCAGAAATTTAAATAGACGTGTGGAACTGAGACTATATAACTGCTATATTTGTAGAATCAGAGTATTCTTGCTCACATGGAAGTAAGCTATGTTTACATCGCAAACACAAATGAACCCAGGAAAACTGGGAAAACACGGTTTTAACTGGTAGTTAAAAGCCTTAAGGAGTAGGGCAGCCCTCAGAGCACAGTTATGAAAACTGTTCCTCCAGCCACCAGCCAGCGAAGTGCTGAAATAAAAGTATCATTTTGTGCTTTTCATTCCCTTAAAAACCTTTGAGGACTAAAATATGAGGATTCACGATCTTAGACCAATTTAGGAATAATACTTACTCAAGTATTTATCCATATTATAGTAAACAGTCCATTATAGGTTGAAGTACTTTTATTATATTTTAAGACTGTAAAATGGATCTCCCAGAGATAGGCGTTAGCAGTTGGCATGTTTTCAAATGGCAGTGCATAATTTTTGACAACCACACAAAATTGCCAGAATGCTCGTTTTCAATTCTTTCTAATGGAAAGTGAACTGCTGCCATAAAACTCTCATTGGCAGTAACAAGCAAACACAACATTCTCCATCTAATAATCAGCAGGGACAGGTGCAGCTACAATTACATCCAGAATATACTACAAGAAACTCTTGGGTATATATCTGTGCTGGTTTTGGCTGGGATAGAATTAATTTTCTTTATAGTAGCTAGTATGGGACTATATTTTGGATTTGTGCTGAAAACAGTGTTGATAACACAGGGATGTTTTCGTTATTGCTGAGCAGTGCTTACACAGAGCCAAGGCCTTTTCTGCTCTTCACACCACCCCACCAGCGAGTAGGCTGGGGGTGCTCAAGAAGCTGGGAGGGGACACAGCTGGGACAGCTGACCCCAACTGAGCAAAGGGGTATTCCATACCATATGATGTCATGCTCAGCACGTAAAGCTGGGGGAAGAAGGGCAAAGGGAGGACCTTCAGACTGATGGCGTTTGTCTTCCCAAGTAACCTGCTTTCCTGGAGATGGCTGAACACTTGCCTGCCGATGGGAAATACTGAATGAATTCCTTATTTTCCTTTGCTTGCATGTGCAGCTTTTGCTTTACCTATTAAACAGTCTTTATCTCAATCCATGAATTTTCTCACTTTTACCCTTCCGATTCTCTCCCCCGCCCCACCGGGGGGAGTGAGCGAGTGGCTGGCTTAGCTGCCAGCTGGGGTTAAACCATGACAATATCTTACTAGTCAATTAAACAAAATTATTCGAGAAATAAGCTGAAGAACTGTATTCACCAACCTCTTCCAGCAGTTAAGATGCCCTCCATACATCACAATAAGCATTATAACTTCTAAGACTTTAAAACCAAAACCCTTTACCTCCCTTCTTTTTCTTCCTCCCTTCTCTTCCTTGCATCTCCAAAATTCCATATGGTATTATGCATTGACTTCATGGATCATCAGCAAGACTGTTAGGTTTACAGCCGTGATGTACATTCTAATGGTTACAGATCCTTTTGCACATTTTCCCAGAAAAAAATAATTCTCTCAACTCTAATCCACCATGCTCCACTTGTTTTGTGATACTCCATTCCTATTCTCCATGCTAGCCAAGGCCACACTCCCTACCCAGTCCATTGGAGTTCCCCTTTTTCGATTGTCCACCCTCTCTTGTTCTTCCTGCTTCACTGTTAATACCACCCACTTAAAAGATCACAGTCTCTCCACATCCTCACCCAATTTCATTCACCTCTTATCTCCCACTCCCAACAACTTCTGTTTTAGCCAGTCCCAGGCAGCCTCCTGGCTTCCCGTTTTGGGATGCAACTGAGGTTTTGGAGATCTAATGATTCCGAGCTGCAAGCAGGGGTGGTCTTACTCACTTGTCCTTTCTGCCTCCTGGCAGCACACTTTCATGTCCTCCCTCACCCTAGCTTTGGTTTTCATCAGACCACTAGCGAACCGTTCAGCTCACTAAACCAGCAAAAGCTACTCACCTCTCTCTTTGCTGGCTCAGTTTTCAACTTGCTTAGTGATCTGACTCAAGCTAACAAAAAGCAAGAAAAACACCAAAGTTGTTCCAAAGAAGGGGAGGGATAGTGAGAGAGGAGGCCTTTGCCTCCTGAAGGGGAGGGAAGATAGTAAGGAGAGAATAGACCTGTTCCTTTCAGTGCCATAGGCTCAGCCATTTTACCTGGCACAAGCCTTAATCAGTCAGTTCTATCCCATGTTATTTTCAGTTTCTTTACAGTCCTACTAACTTTGGATTTCTGTGTTTGTTGGATATATTCTTCTTTCACAACTACTAGATACCAAAAAAGGAGCAATCTTGATTGGCTGGGGGGGTAGGTTAACACCATTCTTCTCATTTGTTCTCTTTCTTGCTTTCACCATTCCCCCTTACATGTTTTTTATTCTTTTTCCACAGCAGCACTGTGGAACTTTATAGAACAGAAAGTGTGGTGGATGACCTAGCCCAGTCTCATCTTGACTCAAAGCACAGTCACCAGTCACTGTCCTGGAATAATGAGATGTCTTGGCTGACTTGCCCGAAGTCATAGAGGCTGCGTCATAATGAGAGATTTTTATTTTTAAGTTTCCTGCTTGGAATCCAATTCACTTCAATAACTGCTAAAAATACCACTAATCTTCCTCCTTTTTCAGATAATACTTAGTAAAACAGCATATCAGTGTCATACAGTACCAATTAAATAAAACGGCTCTGAAAATTTTCTCCCTAGTTTTTTCTACCACTGTGAGCAACTTGAGAGAGAAGCACAGTCAGGAACTAGAAGGTCTCAGAAAATCTTTCCCTGAGACAGATATTCAGGTATATCGAGGATCGTTTCAAAAGCAAGCTTGGCTTCTCCAGGGCTATAAAAGCATAATGTATTTTATGTTAGAGCAGAAAGAACTTCCTACAGAAATGCAGGAAGTATGTTTCTGAGGATTTAATAAATGTCTTTTTATGAGAAATTTTAGTATTTGTACTTTTGTTTTTGCTGCTTGAAGCTGAAGAGTTTATTTTTTGAAAGCCTTAATTCATTCTAAAGCTTTTACTTAGAATTTTGATAACTCAGATGGTACTATTACATGCAAATATATGAATGTTAATTCCCAGTCCCACTTACAGAGAAAATTGCTAAATAATTATTGTTGAACTATAAATTCTTCCCAGTTAAGTATTAACTTGCTAAGATAAAAGCTGGGGCCTTTTCCCATGGCCAGCAGTTGCACTTCAACAGGAAGATCCAGAAAACTGTACTTGCAAGTGAGTTACTGATAGAACTTTGTGTAATGAAATTATGAGACTTGTGCCATAAATATTTGCTGTAAAGAAAGTGAAATTGCAGAAAAAGTGGAAGTACAGAAATAAAGGCACTCTGCTTTAGCTAAATGTTTCAGTTTTGACTGGAGGAATATCCTCCAATTATCCAGAAAGAGAATGAAGAATCATTATTTAAATAATCAGAAAAGAGAATTAAAATTATGTGTAGAGTTGTATGATGAGTCCAATTCATTATTTAAACTAATAAACTAAAATATTTTAACCCATTCATGAAATTTTCCAAATAAAAATTTACACAGGAAATAAAAGGCTCCAAATGTTTTGCAGTATGAAGTAGTGCAAACAGTGACAGTAATACAACTTTGAAAAGCCATTCATAAGACCAGCATTTTTGACATGAAATAAATCCTTCAATCAACCTGACTGATAAAGAGTCAATCAAAATTCTCCATAATTCTTAGATGCATTGTAGATACTTACACAATTTAATAACAGGCTAGATTTTAAAGAAATCATTTCACAATAGCACCCTATTAAAGACAAACCTGAACAATTGTCTTGAATATTGCTCTTCACACATGGGAGGAATCTGATAAGGATCAAACCAGGACTGCAGATTTACAGCTGTAAATCTTAACATCACTTATGTTGCCTAAATGTGGAGATAAATCATTTGCCCCACTGCACTATAGTCTGTTACTTATTACTTATGTCAGTTTACAGAAGAGTGGTACTCCCAATGCTCTGTCAATAAGAATGATTCCACCCCTGGTTCAGAACAAAATGGAAAGTCATTTATGCGAGATACAGAGACACACCTACAGTGCTGGCAAAGTAGGAAACTTTTCCTTAAAGTTACAGATTTTCTGACACACCAGTAATAATGCTGGCATGCAATCATACATGAAAATGAAAAAAACCCACCCCAGAATAGTAATCTTTCAGAAAGTTGCAGTGATATTTTCTATCTGTATTAATGTTGCAAGGTAACTAAACAAGAACTAAGATCTTGTTTTGTCTGCACTTTGTTCTCTCCACAAAGATGTTTCTGCTTAATAGCCAGGATTTTCACCCAACAGATGCTATTTGTGTGTATGTGTTTTGTTTTGTTTCTTATAGAGCTGTGTGGGTTAACCCTCGTGGGCAGATGAGCACCACACAGTTCCTCACTCACTCACTTCCCCCCACCCCAACTGGGACAGGGGGAAGAGGAAAGGAAAAATAAAAATGAGAAAACTTGGGGGTCAAGATAAAACAACCAAATGAACAAACAGACAAACAAAATTTGTTTAATAAGTGAAGGATAAGTGGAAGAAGAGGGAAGAAAATGAAACAAAACAAGTGATGCAAAAGCAATCACTCACCGCCTCCCGTGGGTAGACCGATGCCCTGCCAGTTCCTGAGCAAAAGAGGGCTAGCCCCCCTAAAGCCCCCTCTTTCCACTTCTATTGCTGAGCATGACATTATATGGCTGGGAATATCTTTTTAGTTAGTTTGGGTCATCTGCCCGGTTGTGTCCCCTCCCAGCCTATTGCGCACCCCGCAGACTGTTCACTGGGGGGGCAGAGTGAGAAACAGAGAAGGGATTGATGCTGTGCAAACACTGCTCAGCACAAGCTAGAACATCAGCATTACCAACACCATTTTCATCACAAATCCAAAACATAGCACCATACAAGCTACTATGAAGAAAATTAACTCTATCCCAGGCAAAACCAGTACAAGAGCGCAGCACAATGGGTACAGTTCCACATCCAACGATCCTAAATGATAAACTAATTAAAAAAATACTAATGCAAAGCGGGGTGAAAAAGATTGGCTGTGCTACTTTAGTCTTATAAAGGGGTGAAATTTTCTGCTGGTTTCGTGAGCTAAATCAGCTCACCAAAAGGTACAATGAGTACAAGAAATAATGAGGGAGGTAGGACAACACAGCACAACAGGAACCAAGAAAGGAATGAAAGAACAAGACCATAGCATCCCTCTTTTTTGCTGCCAGTGAGTGTTTGGATCAGCTTTGCCAACTCATCAAACAACACTCTAAATCAACTTCTAGAAGTAGCAGGCATAAGTGCAAGCCTCATAGGCAGTATTCGACACCCTTTGGCTAAGATAATGGTTTCACATCCCTACACACCTTCCCTTTTGGAAACCCCCTTTCCTTATGCCCATGTCTTCCTCCCTGGTTTAGGCTGCTGAATCTTGTAACTCATCTTGCACCAGCTCATTGGCAGTCACTCATTGGCCCACCCTGTGAGGCAATTTAGGCAACTAAAATGGCAGACTACCTTTGCCACCCCTCACCCCCCCAAAAAAAAAAGGAGAGAGAGAGAATATTTTTGTGTCATTTTAGTGAGCTGAATCAGTCAAAGGTATGGCAAGAGACACAAACGCACTTTAAAGGGAAGCAGGGGTGGGAGTGGGAAGATGTATCACACAAGAGGCTAGGTAAATACCAGGAAATACAGATATCAATGGGTTTTTTCCATATTTTTCCTAGTTTCCCTTTTAATTTGAGACTATAGGAAATTATCCTATTTTCCGTGAAAAGTGATAAGGCTGCAAATTAGCACGTCTTTCCCTTTTATAGTGAAATCGTGTCACTTTGCACTGTCAGCCCTCCCTATACCACATAGGGACCAGTCTAAGCCACACCTAGACCACTGTAGAATTAGGTCCTCCAACATTCCCATTTCTTAGAGGAAAAAATGAAAGATATAGTCGTTGATGTTCTAGCTAACAAAGATAGCTATTCAGTATGCCATATATTTATGCATTTTTATATTCACAGTATATATTTATAAATAAACCCATGCACTGTACTCAGATACATTGTAACATGTCTCCTGCATGCAATCCTTTTAAAAACAAGCCTTTTGTTGTTACAGAATTTACATCAACCTCTTGTAGCTGGTCAAAGCACCGGTCCTATACTTAAGGCAATGTAAATTAGCTTGCCCAGACAATATTCTATCAGTTAAGCCAAACAAACTAAACAGAACATTTTGGATAATAAACATTATCATAACATTTTGACAGACTAGAACACAGCACAGGAAAAGCAGGAAAATAAGCATGTAAACTTTTTTCCATTTTATATAGAAAAATATTTAACTAACTTTGGTTAAGAGGTCATTCAGTAACAACAGCATTGAATATAAGCTGACATAAAAAATGCATCTGAAAGGGTATCTTATATAGCTATAACTTTTGTTTAAAAAATTCAACAACTTTTCACTCAATCCTTAAGTAGTGAAAAATGCTTTCATCGCAAACATACTATTTATTATTAAACACTAGTATGAAAAAACCACTCCAATACTTTCATGGTTGGTCGATTCTGTTAGTTTAAAAATGTATGAAATAGAACTGACCTGGACAGAAATTCTGCTGTGTCTGGGTGGTTAATTTTTCTTGTACAGCGTGCTTTTCAAAATGCCCTGCAGTTGCATTCTGATGTAGGCCTGGTTGTCTGGTGGCAAATCCCAATTCTCCAGGTTCAGAAAACTTCAGATAAAACTGTGGCTCCAAATCACTGAAAGAGAGGTTTATAGCACCATGTCTCCCACTGCCATAGTCACTGAACATAAATTCGTCCTCGGTGTTCTGTGCTGGTAACGGGAGAATCCGATGATGCAGCTGCGGGCTAGGCAGTCTCGAAGATAACGGAGAAGGAATAGGTGACATTTGTTTGTGTGTATTAGATAGCGGATATGAATTACTAAAAACATTACTCACTGCTACTAACGAGGGTGAATGCAGCCTTTTCTCTTCCAGTTTAAGATTAGTACTTGTCTGAGGAATATCAGGACTTTCATTTACAGGCAGATTCAAAAATAAATGCTTGCTGCTTCCCCGGGATACCGTGGTTCTTTTCTCATATATTGAGCCTGGCAGGTTTCTGTCTACTCTTGTAATTTGTTGCAGTCTCTTCCATTCTGCAGCTTCATCTAAACTGTCGCTCCGTATAACTTTCAGAAGAGCTTTATTGACTGCTCCCACAGGGTTGCATGACTCATCAGTAATGTGCACTCTCTCTGCTTTGTACTGCAAACCAGAGCCGTCTTGCTCCTTTTTCTGCAGCACAGTGTTTTTAGAGTCTCCAGCAGCTTCATCTATGGAGTATACATCGGTTCTTGATACAATCTCGTTATGTACTGTTGTGAGAAGAGGACAAATGGTTTCTTTATCTCTGTGAAAATCATGTAAAGACTCTGCAGGGGGTTTGGCAACTTTTTTCATACAAGCTTCTGAATCCTGTACTTCAGCAACAACTGTGATTCCTGGTTTCTCCTTGCATACTGGCTCAGTATACTTGTTACTTTTCAAGATTTTAGCAGCTGCAGATTTACTTAATGTCTCAAGTTTGTTAGATAGACTGTCCTGAGATGACTTTACCAAAGTGATACTCTGTTGGATCTTTGTAACTTCAGGAATGCATTCTCCATTATCCACTAGTTCAACTGCGACCATGTCATTGTTGTCTTTTGAGCTAGAGCTTGGTAAGTCAGCATCCAGTTTTACAGCTTTGTTGCTCTCAAGAAAATACCCCTCTTCTATCCACCTTTCCGGTTGTATACTACCGTCTATAGGTAAATAATCCTTACCTTTTACTGTTAGCCCACAGGAGGCAGAAAAGGAACTGGGAAAACTCTTGGTTGGAAATCTTGTGGGGAGCATCTTCTTATTTTCCAATTGCATGTCTTCCGCATTCAGTAAAGAAAGATGTTGTTTATATATCTTTTTTCCCCCTTTCCGGTGTCTGAACTCCTCAAAGTTCTCTTTCCTTCTATATTTCCTCATTTTTTTGTGATTCAAATTGTCTCTATTTGTGGAATCCAGAAAGAACTGCTGATGTGTAAAACTGGAGTAATCATCACCTTTAAGTTTCGGGACTCCAGAAACATCTTGTTGCTTTCTCTCCTGATGTCCTGTGTTAAGGCCCAGAATATGATGTGATCTCAAAAGATTAGATGATAACAGTTTTTGCTTTTCAGCAGTTAGTTTGTACAGTTCAATGAGAATGTCTTTTGTGGTAGTTTGCATGAAAATAATATCTCCAAAGTTTTCATACGGCTGTTCTCTCAGCTCCATCTCTGACCTCTCCCTTACTTGATAGCAGCTACAGAAACGTTTACTGGTTCTATCCAGAGTTACACAGCCCTTGTAAGTAAATCCTCTGACTTTTCCCTCTGGAAGATAGAAGCTGACGTAACAAAGCTCCATAATGGGTTTATGCAATTGAAGGATAGTATGCGTGCCTTCCATTATGCTTGCCAAGTTAGTCATTCCTTTAAATTATGTGCTAAGTGTTTCAAAGCTTGCATGACATAGCATGTGAGGCAGGGAATGGACGGAAGGCATCTGACTAATCTTCAACAATAATATTGTCTGCTGGAAAAAAAAAAAGAGAAGCCTGTCAAACTTGATTATGGCAAATTTAAGATTACAAATAACAAGCCTGCAGAAGCACAATCTTCTCTCAGTATTTACTGATACAAATCTTTTACCTTGAAAAAACTGACACAAAAATTGCTAATACTCATAGTCGGAGTTCATAATCCTTCTCTCATACATCGTCCCTCTGTCTCCAGGGTTCTCAGTCAATGCTGTTCCATAAGGTCACAAGATGTTCACTAAAACACCCATTTCAAACAGAATTTACTTTTTAATGCTGGAACCTATTGCCCTCTCTCTGTTAAAAGTTAACTTGCTGTTGAACATTTAGTCAAAAGAACCATTCAAGCATGTATGTTGCCTTTTTGCTCAGTCAGCACAACCAGCAACATAACAGCATCACAACATAATTAGTTCTCACTGCTTTATTTACCTAAAAAATAAAAAAGGCTGAACATTTTCTTCTTGTATTTATCTGTGAAACTGCCGAGACATCAAGAAAACTTGCAAGAAGAAAAAAAAAAAAGGTTCTGTTTACTTGGCTAGCATATAGGTACTATATAAATCTATTTTGATTCAACATGCAGTAGTGTAATTGTACTACTACAGGCAGGTTTATTGAGCTTTGTTATTTCCTTTTCTTTGCATCAAATTGTATTTTATTGCTATAGATTGGATATATTTACATTCTTTTGATACATCATGATAGAAGTTGGTTTACCCCTTTTGAGCACTAAATTGGCTTTTTATCCAGAAATAACTCTGCTACCACAATTAAAGTGGAGAAATCTGCAGTCACTAGGAAATGCATAAGCATCAGGGAAAGACCTAAAACTCAGCAGCAAATCCAGCAGCACGCAAAGCCGGAGGGCACCTGCTCCAAGGCTCCTCTGTTGAAAAATGCAGGAATTTCAGTTTTCAAATCATAAATACAGCAGAACTTCCATCATTTCAAAATAGTCAAACTTAGCCTCAGGCAACAATAATTAAAAGGAAGCTGTCACATTACCATGTCACACACTTCAGTTTTACATATTTTTTCAATATTGTATCAAGTATTGTATCAGTTTTTATTATGCAGGGAGTCAGATATAGAATGATGCCAATAACTTATCATAAGTAATTAGCAAATCCTAACTCTAAGAAGCAAGCAGCATTTACCCAAAACATCCTATCCTATCCTACCAGGAAGTAGTCATTCATTGCAGTGATTTTGTTCTAAATTTTGTTGAAGCATTGCATCTGTTTATAATGTTCTTTAAATAGTTTCAAACTTTCCATTTACTTTGAGTAGTATCACTCTTCATACCAGCAAAACTCTTAATATGCACACATAATCCTTGAAGACAGGAGAGAGACTAATGGGTAAGAACTATCTTCCATCAGAGCCAGATCAGCTTCTTAATTCTGTTCACCAGCAGTCAATAGTTACGTGGCATGGTTCAGAATCCTGTGCAGGTATGGGAAGGAGTAGGAAAGGTGCAAAACCTTTAGTCAGTACTTCTATTGAAGACTGGCTTGTTGTTTCATAGACCTATAAGAGTTTCTGAGAAAATTATGCCATACTGTTTCTTCTTGTATTCTTGTTTTAACTCATTGTCCATATTTCAAACTCCAAACTCAGACAAAGAGCAGCCTCACTTCTAGTCTTCCTTGTCTCCAGCTGTGTGTGCCTGCTGCTTTTCTAGTGTAGAACTGAGTGATCGTGTAGCCACAGGGTGTGTCACTGGCAGATGCAACCGAGAGTGGTTCTGCATACAGAAATAACAACCGTCAAAGAACATTTTTTCATCACAGGAGCAGTCTCGAACCTACTCACTCTTCACCCAAACAGTAGGGAACAGCCCTTACGGTAGCAGTTTGCAGTACATCAGCTTAGCCATAGCACCAAATTGCCCCTCAAGTAATCTACTGCTGTAAGCTCCATCAAATATGAGCTAGTTAACTTGTGGACATTTCCGTAAATGAATACTCAGCAGTCCAGGCTAATGCATGCTGAGTCAGTTTTTACTGACAGAAGAACTTTACCGAGGAATAGAATTTCAAGGGAGTTCCTAGGCAGGGAAATGGATGGCACAGCCCATGTTTTGGTCCACTGGCAACATAGAGCTGTTAAACTAGGAAGAAGAATAGGTAACTGGGAAGAACCTAGGTAAAGTGAGGGTGGATATCCCAAGAAGACCAAATCTATGCTTTAGTATTGACTTAAGGAAGATGATGCATGACATCACAGTATTTGTCAATGCATTTGATTTAGAAAATAATAAAAGAAAAGGAGCAATAGGAAGAAAGGGAATTGTTTTTTAATACACGGAATAAGACAGTCTGTATTATGTGTATTTCACAGCCTTATCTAGGAAAAAAACTTAGTGTTAAATTACTCTAAATTATATTCCCTGTTCCTCTGTTTCACCTCAGCTGGCATGGCATTTTCTCATTGAAATATAATTAAGTGACTACAAGGAAATAGCATCATGGAAACTATAGATCCTGTAGCTATAGACCCAGACATTATGATCAAATTTAATATCCTCAGGTGACATCTATGATATCATCAGGTGCAACTCAGCTCAATTCTGAAGAGTACATTATTCTTGGTAACATGCATGCATTTTTTTTTTGGACAAAAGAATATATGTGTAAAGGAGAAAACTAGCTAGTCCTTGTCTCTGCCACACAAATTTGCTAGGCTATGCCCCTCCCAAGACAGAAACAGCTTCCCTAATCTAATCTGAGCTCTGAATCATTACATTACTGAAATGAGACCTACAGCTCTCCCTTAAATCCTTTTGCAACTAAAGGATCTTTTTCGGTTAGAAACAAATAAATTTATTGAAGTTTTTTTTTTTCTCTTAACATCTTTGACAACAACCTGTTATGCCAACTTAAACCTGTTTTAAAGGCTACATCCTATTAGATCTCCTCTTAGTTACAGCAAACTAAATATTGGGTTGGTGCACATATATTGACACATTGAAATGTAGAATCACCTTGAATGGAACGTAACCCCCCCTCTTTATGATGAAAAAATTTACCCGTACTTTGAAATTAAATCATATTGAAAGTGAGTTTTAAAGAAAACCAGTAATAGTAACAACAGCAATAGCAGAAAGGACACTTTGTGACTATTAGGCCAACGAAATATTCTGTACCAAAGTTTTCAACAAAATATTCTGTATCAAAGTTTTCATTGATTCAAAAGATAATGTGATACCATGCATTGCTGCATTGTTTAGTGGTATTTTGAAGCTTATTTCTATTAGTAGATACATTCTTTACTAAGAAAACCTTTTTCTCTTCAGTGCCTTCAGCACTTTATTCAGCCTTTTTATAATCTTCTATCAGAAAACAAGCAAAGAAGTGAACTCCCTGCTCTATAAGCAGAAGCATTGCAAGGAACTATCAGGAGAATTATGTTAAGGAAGAAAACTGGTTAAGGACTTTCAAACTTAATTACAACACTAGTTTTCCAACTTTTCTGTTCACCTTACAGTTTGTTTATAATCCTACTTCCATTTGCAAACCTTACTACAGGGAGTGAATTTCTGTAAATTAAAGCCACATTCAGGCAAAGTTTACAGCTTAAGTGAAATGCACATTAATCCAAGAAGACTTAAAATTTTAACTACAGAACATATAGCGTGCAGCACTGAAAGCAATCTTCAGCATCATTGCTAACAGTTTCTCTCATGCAGCTTTCAAATGCATAGTAGCAGAGCAGTGGGATTCAGGTTGTGAGAAATACTACTTTAAGGAGAAAAACAGCTACTCAGAGATAGCTAGCTAAAAACTGGAAAGAACAACTGAAATTATTAAATAGGCGGCTGAGAAGCAAACTTGCTCTGCTGCTGGATTTTTTTTTTTTTTAGTTTAACAACAACAAAAAATGTCACAGATTTAGTGCTCCTTAAAGTCTAGGGCCAACACATCCATCCATTTTGCTATTGAAAATGTACTTAGAAAGCCAGGTGGTCTCCACGGCTGCAGTTCCTTCTCTTTAGCAGGACACATCATTCACTGCACAGCATGACAGATGGTCTTCCTCCTTTCCCTGATCGTTAAGTAAGCAAGAATTGGAACTCCTTACTTTCCCAGCTCTCCCCAATATCTGATTGTTATTAGGTGGCAATCTGTTCCTGCTACGGCAAACTTTCTGTGCTGTTATGTAGCTAATTAACAGACCAAAACAGAAAAAGCATGGTAGAGGAAATGTAGTAAAAATGTGGACAGAAGAAGGATCCACGTCACAAGCTAGAAGAAACTGAAATGAACCTGCAATAATATTTGTTTACTGAGCACAACTTGTTTGATAGAGACAAATTCCATCATTTTCTTCTCTTGCTTAAACTCTCATGTTTCTCTGAGGTTCTTTCAAACTATCATTTGACTTACAAATGTTATCATTAGAAAGACAAAAAGTAATTATCTCTTTGTGAAGACAAAATGTTACAGCTCCTTAGACATAACTAAAAGAATTTCGTAACAAGAACTTTCCAACTATAAGTCTAGATTGTATTTACTGGCTTGTGCAAAAAAATCAATATTAGAGTATTTAATTATTTGTGTAATAGTTCGAACAATACTGCATACTGTTAGCAACGGTAGTTTAAAATACCGCTCTTCTCAACTTCACAAGTACTGAACTGCTCTAGCAAAGAATTGTTAAGGAATAAGAAACAGAGTCTATGCCAGACAGAGAACTGCTTTATTAAATTTCAGATCTCATGCAATGGCACAAGGGAAGTATTAAAGCAAATTAGAGTCTTGCCAACAAATTCAGATGAAACATAATGCGATAACACAGAACATAAAGTTGAAAGTCATTAAGTTAATCCACAATGCAGAGCTTCGTATACCAAAAAAAATTTTTAAGCATAAATGCAAAACGTAGTAACTATACAAACAAATAGATAAATAAAATGGAAATAACCAGAAAAGCATGTTAAATTGCCTTGGATCTTTTACAGTCTTTGACTATGTCCTTCTGTTCAAATTAATCCAACACAGGACTGAGTCCATGCAACAAAGTAATCTGAAATCCAGCTCTCCGAATACGCTATCTCTGTGATCTGAAGATACAGAAATCTAAACATCTCGAAATCTAAAACCATAACTTAACAAAAAGGTAATCTACACATGGCATGTGAAGTTAATTAAAATTGTTTTTAAAAGTTTCTGGATGGACTGAATAATATAATGATGCCTCACTAGAAACAAACAGAAGTCAAACTGCCCCATATACTTGTTCCTGGTCCTTTATAGATGATTGCCTCATTTGAAATAGCTGTAAATAAGCGTATTACCTTTTTAGTGCACAGGAGATGGAAAAAAGCAATGATGATACTTTGGGGTTTAGAACTAATGCTCACCATTTATACTTAAAATTTATATTACATTTGACTAGTCAGGTTGGGAAACAAACATAAAATACATATATTGCTCACACCAGCTGGTCCCAAAAATTGTTTAAGAAAACCTAGACCGCAAAACTAGAATTATATGGAAATTACTGACTTCACTAATAGTTTAGTTTCTGAAGTGATAAAAATATTTTTAAAACAGTGACCTTCTTCACTACAAAACATCACAATTCCTGACAAATATTTTCAGTTGTACTCTTACCAAGAAAGTCCCTTTATTCATATTTTTGCTCCTATGATGTAAGCCAAGTGACCTCCAAGACAATTTAAGTTAAATGCCAGACGTAAATGGTGTTTTTCCCTATTACAACGATGTAGATCTAGTTCAAACTAGTTCCACCCATCTGCACTAACTTGTTAGTGATCCCTTTCCAAAAGTCACATGGTGGGGAGAAGCTATATAAGCCTATCAACCAAGGAAAAGGGAATTAAAAAAAAATTGCTATTGTAAAAGCAGAAAAATATTAAAAGGATACCTTAAAGGGTAATAAATATCATAAGGGTATCTGTAGAAACCTGTGTTTTCAAAGACTTCAGAATGAGATGTATATAATGTCAATGATATCCTTGAAACTGATCGTTCCTGTTCAGTGCATTTCTTAATAATGGTTGCTTACACAACAGCTTAGCTCTCCATAGTATTCCCTTCAATAAAAATTCTGACATGCCCTTGTGTTAGTAGCTTCCACTTTACAGGAGATACATGATCCTAAAAAAGAAAAAAAGATTTCCAGTACTATGCTTCCTGTAAAAATGTTTCTCCTGATATTTTGTGTTGCAATCCCTATTTAAAATCAACTATCTGCTATAAACTAAAAAAAAAAAAAAAAAAAATTAAAATATACTCCTTAAAATCCATGGTTTAATGCTGACTCCTCTCCTATATGCTTTTGGGTTTGAAAGATAGAATGACAGAAAATGGAAACTCAAAAGAGAAGACAGAAAAATGAGGGAAGGAGATGTTTAAATGGGCAGCAGAGTGAAGAAAAGAAAACACCCCTTCAGTCTTCAAATGCCAGAAGTTAATCAAAGATTTCTGAAGATACAGATATGTGCTTGAAACCTCGCTTCTCAAATACAAAACTTTGAGCAGTCAAATCATTACCCCTGTTTTCTACACCTAGTGAAAAACCAATATTCCATCTAAACAATGATGTAAGATACTTTCCTGTAAGTGCCCCTCTAGCATGCCCATCTTTCTGCAAATTGAAAAAATTCCAGATCCCCAAAACAGAAACTAATTTTAAAGAATATATCTATTAGCATATCAATCTTTGTACCTACTTTCAGCAAAATATTGTGCCAAATAGTTCTCCATCTTTCTTCCAACAGTCACAAAAATGAGCCAATATAGCTTTAAGAGACCAACGCTTCTGTAGCAACATGTGTTAGCTTAGGCAGGGCCCGCGTGAAGAACTCCCTTCTGCTAGGTCAGCCTTGACTGTAGGCAGGAAGGACAGATTTTAACGTTTTGTAAAGAACTTTTCTATTACTTATGATTAAAAGGTATGCAAATATAAGACTTCATTTCAGATCTGTAGGAAATTATATTAGGCAGAATCTTTTGATTTACAAAGTGTTAACAAGCTACAGCTAATTAGATGAACTAATGGTGCTCTTGGAACACTAATAGAAACTCCAGGTTACCCAGCACTCCTATGCATTAGAGCCAAATACATCTTCCAAGGTATACTTAAATGGCCATTAGCATGGTACAGATGGACCAGGCAGTTTATACAGTGTTTGAAACAACAAAACTTAATCCATAAAGAGGTAAACTATCTTCTTAATCATCCACTAATCAAACCACAATCATGGTTTCTTATTGATTTCCAAAGTACAATATCAACATATGACCAGGACGTTTAAGCTCCACTACTACAAAGTCTAATTTTCACTCCACTACTTCCTCATAAAAGCGGTATATGTGAAGAACTGCAAACAAATGCTTCTGGTTTCTCACAAGGCTGTCTGAGGCCACAAGACAGCTTTGGTAAATCACTTGGTAGCAACAGAAATGGTATATACAACAGGAATCAAAGAAATGGATATAGGGTAATGATCTGACAAAAGAACCCTGTCTGTATCACAACCACCATAACATGGATGAGAATAGATGGAACACATATGAAAAGGAAATATAATCTCCAGATAACATGCACTTTTAGATTTGCTGTTAAATTTTGTCACCTAATCCATCCCAGAGTTCACAGAATGTTTTACCTGTCGTCCAATTAGACTAAGTATCTCACTGAAATCTCTTACAATAACACACAAATAATATCCCAACTCTTTGCCCATGTCCTCTACGCCATGAAAATATATTGGGGTTTTCACAATTTTGTTAATAAAATTATTTTTATCACTCTTTTCACATTCTATGAGCAACAACTCATCACTATTTATTAACAAAAAAAGAAACTATATACAAGATTATGGAGAACTATTATCTTGAAATGTGTGATACTTATAGGCTTTATAATACAGATATTTGTTAAAATGTACAACACCTTTTAGATAAATGATGCTGGAATTTAGATCACAGAATAGAAATCTCTCTTAAAACACTATTTTCTGCTGATGGTTATAGTTGAAACAGAACATTACAATTTCACAGAAATATTAAGACGGCCAAAGACTTGAACTGAATTCTGCTTGTTAATGCATTATTACAGAAGAGAGCACAGGAATAAGGAAAAAGAACAAAAAAAAAAAAAAAAAAAAAAAAAAGCATGTAGCATATCTAGAAACCTTATATGAAATATGTAAAATGTTATAGGATTATTCCCTTAATTCCTCAAACCCATTTTCTGACATAGCTAAGTACAAAATTAAAAAAAAGCCTCTCCAGGCTGTTCCTACATTCCAATTGTTCCAAATATTCCCAACTTTAAAGTATTATAGAATTCCACTGAATTATGTTTTTGCCGTTGGATTTTTCAACACTAGAAAAAAATTATACAGATGGAAAGTAAATAAATAATAAATAAATAAAAATCCTGAATGACACTCCTGTCTTTTACAGTAAAAAGAGAAAGGGAAAGAAAGAAAAGTGCATGTAATACTTAACATTTCTATTTTTAAAAATCCAGATAAGAGTTTTATTATTATACTGCAGGTTGAGCAAGAAATCTAATGTATCATTTCTTTCATAAATAACTTTCAAAAGAAAATAATTTCCTGTCCAGTCTAGCTTTGAATTTGGAGTACAAAGAAGGAAATAGCTGCATTCAAGGAAGCAAATAATTCTGCTTTTAAAGAGCTTAGTTAGGGTATGAGTTGATTTTTGGAGAAAAAAACAGTATTATGGCTAAGCAAACTGAAAAGGAACTGCACTGGAAGCACAGGCAGATGTTAATGGAAACTCTGATAGCAAGCAATATGTTTGTTTCTTCTACCCACAGTAGTTTCTGAATATAACCTGCTGTAATTTGGAAATACAAAATAATTTGCACAAGTGGATTTTTTTTCTGTTAATATTTTATCTGTGCTAATACACCTTTTGCAATTTTAGTTACAGAAAGCAACGAGACCTGTCCCTCCCAAGAGACTGACATGAAAGTTCTCATCCTTCTGTAGCCTACTTCAACATAGCAAAGCAGTATGTTGTTTTTTCTGACACAACTGCGTCAGCAAGTTAAAAAAAAGAAAAAAGATGACACAACATGTCCTCATTACTACTGAAACCATGTTGGCAGAGTTCAACCACACCACAGGATGTATTTGTCCAAAATCTGTTTGAGAAAGGTGACTAATTTGCAACAAGTTACCAGATGAGATTTCCATCACAAACTCTCCCATTTGACTGTTTAAGAGGTTGCTAATAAAAAATTCTGCAATGGATATTATAACTATGAACAGTCTTTGATGAGGAAGTAGTAAACCAGCAGAGATTAAAGGAGGGAAAGAGCAAAGGCAATCTGTACACATACCCCAAAGAAATCACTCTTAACACAGTAACAGTCTGTTTGAAACAGAATATTTCAAGACGTACAGCATTTAAACAAACAAAATCCCTCTGCACTTCAGTCAGGTTTTTACATTCTCCACCTTGCTCCTGAGCACTTAAGCAGGGAAAGAACCAAGAGAACAGATCAGTCAATCATCTTGCTTCCAGTTTTTTTTGACTGGAACAGAGTTTTCTGACTGCTGAAGAGGCAAACTGCAAGGAAAGTATCAATAAAAACATTGCATTCCAGATAAAGATACGTTCAGCATATACGTTGAAGCAAAATGTCATTCCCAAGATTCATAACCTTATAAATAAGGGACTTTTTTCTAAGTGATGGCAACAGCAATTCTTATAGAATTTAAAGATATTAAATGGGTTAATAGATTATAACATGATCAAAATTATATTTGACGTTTCTCACCCCACTCCTCCAGTTCTACTTGCAAAAACAACTGCCTTAGTTTTTTACTGAGATTTTCCTAAGGAAAAGCATTTCGGGAGGCAACATTTGGCATGGAGAATTGCAGCTGAAATAACTAAAGTGTCACGAAGTTATAACTGAAAAGAGAGTCTTGTAATGAAAAATGCCTGAACAATTCCAATATAGATGGTATAATCAGTCTTGCTGATTTTTTAAATTGAGTATCAGAAAAACAAATTTATTTTACATGACAGATGAAACAGGAAGAAGCTCCATTTTGCCTGATACGTGAAACACCAGCCAGACTTTGTTTCAAGCACCAACACTGACCCTCAGATCTTCTCTTCTAAAAGAAACTCTTGGAGCTAATAGATATTACAGTACTTCAGAGAATGAGGCTGCCCTCCTGGCCTAGGTCTGCCAGTCCAACCAGCAACAACAGTTAATTTCCGCCTTCCTCAACAAAGACCAAAGACATCTTCACCATACTCCAGACCATGTTTTCTTCATTTGTTACCACAAAAGGAAAATGAAAATCCATTGAGTATATTTATCCAAAATTCAGAAGGGTTAAGGTAGCAGAGACAATATTATCATAGCAACTTGACTTACGCTGCCACCATATCTAGAGGATACATGCGCAAACTCTTATGATTCAAAAGGATTCAAAAGATACTTATAAACAAGCAAACAAACAATACCCCAAACTCTTCTTGCTTGTAAGAAAAGAGTATTTTGCCAAATCTGGAAATTAAAAGGAATGTTAGAATTATTTCATCTATCTTAAAATAAAGACAGGGTTTATTCCTCAACAGCAGCATTACATGGTATTCTGTGCTTTATTAATTATGCATTAATGTAACATATATACCTTATTGAAACAAATAACCCTCCTCTACAACTTTCTGTACCTAAGATGAATACTCACAATAAAATCTTATAACTTAAAATTGAAAACTATTCCTGGATATGTGTACAGGGGCATATGGCTAATATTCAGCTGAACTCATATAGTGATGTAAAAATTAATTACAGGCAAGAAGATCTTTTGCCTCAGCACATAGAGGTCTTAATGAAAAGCTGTACTAGTTAATAGTCAGTTGATTTTCAAGTAATAAACAAAAAAAAAAGCCATACTAGGCCAAAACATCTTGTACAGACCTCTATTCACATGTCTACGTATTTCAACAGAAACATACTATATTATCAGGAAAAGTAAAACAAAAAAATTTGCATTGATAGTGAACAAAATAATATAAACTTTCAAGATCATATTTGTACATTTTAGATTTAGGTCATAAACTGCACACATGACTTTTTCCCAGTTTTAACCCAGATAAATAATCACCCATAAAATAAAACATTTTTTATTTAATACTTTATCAATGGGTAAGTTTTACAGGATACACAGTAGCTTGTTTCCACTTCTGGCAGTAAGTACAGGATATTTGTACAGAAAAACAACGTGAATAAATATTTTTTACATAAAAGAATTGTCTTCTTGTTAATCTTTGTCCAAAAGCTTTAATTTTGCTTGTCCAGACAGCAAACTTTTCAAACAAGAGCTGCATCTCATTCTGGTTTGTATTGTTTAGCATCTTTAGGTTCACTAAACCAAGACAACAGATTTTTATTTATTTAATTATTGCATGTCCATGCTTGTTAGTGTCATAATGATATTTAAATGAAGCATTTAGTACACAGCCTTTCAGATCAAAGGTCTTTCGCCAAACATCACTTTCAGAAACACATCTGGCATACCCATATATTCTGAACTTTAAACCCAATACAGTATTTAAGGAAAGCAAAGGAGAAGAAAACTAAAAGGCTATGTCCAGCAAATCTTTCAGCTATTTCATGAGCAAGGAAAGTGATTCCAGCTGCAAAAAGTTTCGACCAACTGCAAAAGGAGGTGTAAATGCTAAGGAAGCTTCAGTAGGGAAGACAGAAGGGAAATGGAATTTAAAAGAATAATAACAGCAATTTAAAAACCCTCTCATAACAACATTTTATACCTTTAGAAGAACCCCTCCATAAAATCCAGCAAGCTTTGAATATATCTTTCTGCAATGAAAGGTCAAAGATGCTGTCCCACATTAAGTTCTTGGGAATCAAGAACAATTTTCTGAAATAATGTATTTGACAAGTTAACAAACCTATTTTTAACTATGCATATTTTAAAATATTTTTTAAAATTATGCAAACTTTGAGAATAAACTCAGAAAGCTTTTTAAACTTTTCCCCCTTCCCAAACTTTAGTGATGGAATTACTTTAGCCTTAAGGAATTTTGGGTTGCTTCAAAAATTATATTTATCATTCAAGTTTTGAAGACTTCGGTTGTACTGGATGAAATGGGACGTAATGACTTGTGATGATTATATTAACACTTCAAAGAAGGAAGTGTTAAAGCAGAGAACTATGTTGCATTTGTTTTCTTCAGTGCAACTTTTTGCTAGCAGCATTTCATACATAGCTAAATGGTTTTGACATAAGACTACAATTAACAAAAAATTATAAACCCAATTGCTATGCACCTGAGAGGAGAGATCATAGATTTTCCAAAGGCCTGTTAAACAAATAAGTATATTAAGTATTGGTTTTTATATGTACAACATTTAGTCTGGTTTATCTGTCCTAAGGGTAAATCAATTAACATTAAAAAAAGTCTTGAAAATGGTTAATTGCTTATATGTCATTGTGATTTTCTTGGTCTGTGCCCTATCATGGAAGGCCGCACATGGAATTTTTATTAAATTCAGCGAGTCTGTCAACAGGCAAATGCACTTCTACCAATAATGATGTTTAAAAATATTTATAAAACTCATAATATGGGGTTGCATAGATCCCCCAAGGGGATTCTAACTTCAGCAACAAGACAACCCTCATAAGAAAAAAGCAAGAAGATTAAAACATGAAGACACAGTTTTTCAGTGTAATAAGCTTAAAATACAGCAGGATAAAAAGAACGGTTTTGAGAAAAATGTCAGCTTAAATCTTGACACAATAAATACTGATTTTGCTTCAAGATTTCAGTAATACTATTTGAAATAATTTATAAGATTTAATTACTTTAAATGGAAGACAGAAGGAATTCAATATTGAGAATTTACAGGTCTTATGTAATTTTCTAAGGGCCCAACTCAACAAAACATATATGGTCTTGCGGAGATACTAAGCCCTCCATTATCACCACATAAAGTTGAATGTCCAAGCTAATGATTGGAAGTTCAGTCTTCCATGGAAAGGGAAGAAAAGGCAGTATCTGCATGACTAGGAGATATTTACTTGGATAAGAACTCATGCAGCACATTTTATGCGTTTTCTTTCCCTGTTCTCAGGCAGAAGTGCTGAGACTTGCTATACATACTGTATCTCTACTCTGGCAACACTTATAGGGAAGCAAAATCACAAACATTAATCTGGAAAGATGTTATGAAATTCCATAAGGCTTTAAATGATCATGGCAAAAAGAAAAAAAGACCTCCCTCAGATTCCCTGTTGCAGGCAGCTCTAGGCACTACAGGCTCCACTGTCACAGAGGAAGGTTGAACTAAACAGATCATTAGGCATACAATCAGGAAAAAAAAAAAAAAAAAAAATCACAAGAACTGACTTCTTGTGCTTGGTCATTAAAATATTAATGCAGTCTTTGCTCCTACTGTCTCCAAGTACGTGCAAATAAACATGGATGGTCACAACTAGCAATGATAGCAGTGAGATATGATTATTAATAATAAAAAGAGGCGTTGGACGTAAAGGAATAATGTATAAATATATAAAATATGCTGAAACAGTAGAAATAATTTATACTCACTTAAGGTTCAGATTCCATTGAGTTATATCTATTTGATTACTCCATGATGGACAGTTTCCTGCCTTTTTGGTGCTCTTCATGATACCTAAAAGCTAATGGAATATACATTCAGATTATATATTTTAAAAGTCATACGAGATCAAAGTTAGAAGAAGAATTAATTTTGCTTTAGCTATTTTGACATGAAATAAAAAGCTGACAAACGTTCTCAGGTGCCAGGAAGACTGGATGGAGAAAGGGATGCAAACTAATTTTTGAAAACAGCAACACAGAGGCACATGGAAATTTTTTTCTCATTCAGTTCTTAAATACTGTAGTAAAGAGCAGAAAGCTGTCCCTCCGTAGACCCTTAACAAAGACCTCTGTGATTGTTCTTGCTTTCCTTTCCCTACTCTTGACCACTCTATAGACAGTACCATTTGGGGTCATTTGCAAAGGCTGCTTCTGACTTTTGGTTCCACTTTCAAACATTTTATGTGTGCAAGTTAAAGCAGGATCAGAAAGGATCACCTTGTTAAATGATATTGTAAAGGCCCAAGATTACACGCTTCTTTACATAGACAAATCATCAAGAGTTGTTTTTAAATAAAGCACAAAAATTATCTTTTTTTTCTGCCAGAGAAAAAGTGGGATATTAGTCTTTTCCTAGTTTAAAAAAAAAAAAACAAACCCAAAACCAACCACCAAACGAAAAAAAAAACCACAAAAAAACAGTAGTTCTTCATATCCCAGACAGAACTGGCTCTTCACCATATTTTTATATCCTGACAAATGTCAGTATAGTTGACATTCATTACCTTGGCATTTATTTTGAAAAGCAGCCATTTCTAAATTTTCTATTTGATATTTGCCTATAGCTTCCATAAAAGGAAAAGACCTTTTGTTTCTAGTTGCTAAGCTTTCTCAGAGTGAGATTTTCTCCAATTTGTCGTCATCTTCTAGTAACACATTATTTTCTTTTTTGAAAGTATTAACAGTTTATTTTAAATTAAGTGAACAAGGATTGATAGATGGATCTGTACACTCTACAGATATGAAAAACTGAAAACAGAAATTGAAAGGAAAATTTCAAATTTTCTGGAAATACCTGTCTATGTAAGAAAACCTTTACAGAGATAATCTACTTTTACCCATGCCTCTACTTTAGTCTTATCCTAACAAGTTGCAAAATACTAGGGAAACATTCACCAGTTGTTCACTACTTACTACATGATTAAGTCACCTATGCCCATGTAGCTGTATACCTTACACATACATCTATAAAAAACCACAGGGGAACACGCATGTTCATGGCACTTGACTTTTAATGAGACAGATTGCACTCAAGTCGAAACTAATTTCCATTGTTAAAAAGACACTTCACAAGATGGTTTGATTTCATACCAAACTGCAACTCTCTATGCCTAGACATTCTGTCTACAGTCCTTCAAATTAAGTTAATGATGTTAGGGGTTGACAGTTTCTTTTTTTAGTAATACAAAAAGCATTTCTTCTTTCTCTCTTTCACTCTCCATTTAATCCAAAGTGGCTGAACTATTTCTGCTGAAATTTACCAAAACAAGCCAATTTACCTGCAAGCACAGGCCAAACTACCTGAAAGGTGAAAGTTTCAGCATATTATGTGTAAGTGATTTACCTGAACTTCATAGTAATACTACTGATGTACTTGTAGAAATATCTTTAGATGTGTACTTAATGGTAACACTTGCACAAGACATTTCTCCAAGTAAAATGATCATTAAACCATCATGAACAATTCAAAGGATGGATGGAAATAAATAACTAAAATTAGGAATGTAATCAAAAATTCTCTATAATTTCTCAGCAATTTTTTTAATATTGACTAATTTTCTGTGAAGCTCCAAGAAAGTAAGGGCCCATTATGATTCCTGCTACACTCTTGGTAAAACAAATATCACAAGACAAGACAGCCGGAAGGACTAAGTATGTACAGTTCCCAGACCAACTCTCTGTCAGTTGGTATCATAATGTGATTTAATATTGCAGCTGAAGAAAGGAGACCATGCAAGACAGCAAGAGAAGAGTTTCTCCAGAATGTCCTTTTCCTACATGTAAAAGGTATTTGCAAATGTCATTATACAAATGCATTCTAACTCAGGGTAACAGTTCAGTAGCCTCATCCGCAATGGTGACTCCCATAAGCTTTACAATATAGAGTAACAGATTGTCTGAATGCTGTATATATTAATCACGCGTTTTCCACTCATCTGCCCTCCTGAGTGCATGAAGATATTTGCATCCATCAAATGCTACAGAATTATAACAATCTGCATTCCCCACTTCACTATACCTATCCCATACATTACGCTAGAGGAAAAAGAGCATACAGTTTTAAGAGTCATTTTGGGGCGGGGAAGTAATCCGGTAACAACTTACATTAATAGCGCTGACAGGAAAGGGGGAGGCAAGAAAGCTACGGACTTTCTCAGGACTGCAAGAGAAACTAAGAGATCCCAGCTTTTGTGATCCCGCAGAAGCTATTTATAAATAAACAGCGAGCGAGCAGACGAGATGCTAATGAGGACTAAATAGATCCCTTCTCTGCAGTCTTGAGTTAGTGGTTTTATTTTTTAATCCATTCGACTGCGACACAAGCCACTGCAGGGAACTGAGCAGATGGGCAGAGCGGCAGACGAGCAAACGAAAGGGTTTTACCTTGCGAGAAGCGGAGCCCGGGTTCAGATGCCCCTGCTGCTGTTTCAGGTGCAGGGGAGGACACAGGATGCTGAGCGGCTGCACGACTGCAGCTGCCCCGTGCTATTCCCGGCCGGCCGCCTCCCCTCGGCGACCGCCGGCGCCGCCTCCCCGCCGCCCCTGCTTTCGCCTCGGATCATTCCCGGCACAGGAGCCCCCCGCTGTGCGCGCGCCTCACCAGTCCCTCCCGGCGGGGGAGGCGACACGGAAGGACTGACAGGGCAAATGACCAATCCTCGGGCTGCGCAGCTTCCCCGCGGCGGCGGAGCCGGGCGCGCCGCCGGCCGGCCTCGAAGCAGGCGGCGCGGGGCAGCGGAGCCCCCAGCACCGGCGGCCGCGTCCCCAGCACCGGCGGCCCTGCCACGGGCCGGCCGAGGTTACATGCGTGCGGGGTGGTCCTTCTGCTCTCGTCCCTCTCCGGAAGGGTGTCGGCAGGCTGGAGGTATTTTCTGGCTCTCTGGAAGGGCTGTCGCTGTGCCATTTATTCTTGCCGCTTGATGTGTCAGAAAACGGATTCTCCAGCAAAGTGTGGGTTTCCGGGGAGCTAACACATCGAGGCGCCAGCCTGCTTATTTTTGTCATAAACTGTCTTTGCATAATCCATCAAATCTGTTCTCCTCCTGGAAGAGCATCACTGCCAATCGTGTAGCCACTGCTTACCACAGTAATTGCAATAAGGCCTTTAAGCAAACCAGACATAACCCCGAACTGCAACATTAGAGGACAAGGAATCCTACCCTTTACTCCTAACGCTGCTTGAAGAGGTAAATCACAGTACAAGCTGGTTTCCTAAACTCCTGCATAAAATAGCTAGCTATTTCAAGGTACAGAATATTAGCTGGAGCAAGAAAACGACCTAGTTTATTGATCTGAACGTTATTTTTCTACAAGTAATCTTCCTGAAAGTACCCTGCTCTAGAAGGCACCATAAAGGAAGCAGAAGGGCTTTGGAACAACTTACGTGAAAATAATAGAGACAATTCAGAAGTAACAGTTAAGGTTAAAATGTTTCAAGTAACAGACACAGTTGGGAGAAAGAAATGGTCTTGTGATTCCCATTGGTGTTTAAGACCCTTCTCAACATTTAAACATTGCAATGAAATACCTTTTCTCACTGTAACTTACAGCCTCCTGAAAATGTCAGATCTGGTTCTGCTGAGCTTCATTACTATGTGGTACATTTATTAAATTCTTTATTAGCTCACTGTGCAGATTTTTCATAAGCAAATGTGATATTACTTTACTTAAACAGAAATCACCCACCTCTACTTGAAACACTGGGGATCATCAGATTCCTACCACTTTAGGCCACTCAGCATTGTTTCCTTTTGAAAACTTAACAAATTGAGTTTTCTCCTTTTTACCTGAAATTTTCTGACCATCAACCGATTGCCTATACATAAATATTAGCTCATACTCTGCATACTCTGCATATTGAGACTAGGGAATGGAAAAAACCCTGGCTGAAAGTAAGGCTTTCTCTTCTGATGTTTAGTATTTTCAGACAAAGATTAACAATTACTTTGTTAGTAACTTCCCTTTTTGCAAGCATGTGGTTCATATGGAGATGGAGTTCACAAAAAGCAACCAACATGAAACGATTATGTCAGGCTGCAATGTAGGGCACACTGAGAGCAAAACCTAATCTCCGAGAGGTTTCCACTTCATCTGCACTCATCTGCGTAATCAGCTTTTCATCTTGTCATAGGATAAATGCAACCTGCCTTCTGCTTGATTTACTCTATATAGAACACTAGTATAGATTTGTATGAAGCAAGCGGTAAGAGCTTGTGTAGAAATATATTCAGAAAGGAACTTGAAACCATTCAGTTTTTAAAGGAACATTAAAGATTGGAAGTCATCTATTTGCTAAGTTGATACACTAATTAGAGTTGAAAGCTATTCACTACATGTAGTATGCAAACTGACCTTGCTTCAGATGAAACAATCCTCACTTTCAGCTACCATTTAATTTCTTAATCTGTGACTTTGTGGATGGTAAGCAATGATAGCTGTTGCTTAAACCTTTCAGGAGCTTTTATAAACTGTTAAATTCCAGTGAATAATCCAAGCTGTTGAGTGGAGCTAGTATGATTATCAGTTATTTTAGTCTCAGTTCAACTGAGTGTGGAAGGCTCATACAAGTAAAGATCTTCATGGAACAAAGGAATGAGTAACAGCCTCCTGTTCAGGCTGCTCCTTTATTTGGAAAAGTATCACCAGAAATCATAGCCAATCATCAAATGAAACACTAACAAAAATGTTCTCAGAAGCAATGTCTGAATTGGAAAGGTACTGACTGACTTTGATGTCTGGAAACCTGTCTAAACTAAGTTCCAAGAGCTAACAATGAGGATACAGGCCGGCCAACTGAATGTTTATGATTCTTTGTGCTCTTCTCTCAAAGGATGAATATTTTTCTGTACTATTGTCAGAAAAATGTTCATTAAAATGTATGGATAATTTCCTAGAGGTACACGAGGAAAACATGAACTGTATGATGCAAAAAGGGGAGTGGGAAAGGTATCACAGCTTCCTGCCAAAGCAGTTGTTACCGGTCTATTTGAACTTGAAGAACTAAAAAGCAAAATGCCATCCTGTATAAGCCAGCTCCATTTTCCTTTTTTTTCATGCCCGCAGCAAATTCTCATCCCTGAACAGGTGTTTCCATCTTTTAATATGTTTATTTTCTTGTCTTAACATTGCACATCAGAGCTGACACTTCAGTATAACAGGGATATAAGATTTCATATTTTCAACTTAAAATTAATACTTTGAATTCCCAGTAAATTCAGGTCCATAATTCAACAATTCATTGTCTACTCATATTTACATGGCCAGTTTTGAACCCAAAAGAATTAAACTTTTTCCTGACTTGTTTAGATACATGAATTGAATGTGTTTATGGCATAGTATATATGCCCAGAACTCTATATTCTTCAGTTCCTCGTCCCGCACCCCCTCAAATCCCCCTTGTGTCATCATCCCCTATTCTTTAATCCACACCATCCCGTGCCTTGGAACAGCAGTATGAGCTGCACTCATTTTCTTCATCATTCCAGGGATCCCATGCACTAACTACTACTTCAGATCGTGATCCCTTTTCTGTCCCCCTTCCAGTTTTCTTCTCACGTCTAAAACTCAGTAGAGATTCTGCTCAATAATACTAAGAAGAAATTGTGAAATTTTATGGAGTCCTTAACAGGATCAATTACAATTCTGGCATAATTGATAGACAAAAAAAGAAATCATCTAGTTAAGTGTAAGACACTGTTTTCTTAAAAACTATTAAAATAAATAAAATTTGACTTGTAGGACCTAGATTACTCTGTATCTTCATACAGAAAACAAAAGGCAATAGCACTATTTATACGAACAACATAAATGCAAATATATTGGAATGCATTTATAAAATGGATTGGATGGATTTTTTTTGAGCAGAGTGGGGTTTTTTTGTTTCTGCAACATATATTATACTGCATTGTGTTAATTTGGTTTATTCATAAATTCTTGACCCAAAACCAGCTAATACAGAAATATTACAGTTTACATTAGCAATCCATTTGTCATGCATCAATATCAAAGTTTTATCTTAATGAGAGATATAGATTTGCCCACTTCAAATTATACCAAATCTAATTTTTCAATTCACCCAAATGATGAAGTAACATTGGCCAAAATGGCTTTCTGTCTGATTAATAAATATGAAACTTCAAAAGACAGCAGAGAAGAATCTTTGTAATTTTCAAAATTCTGAATGTATAAGACTTCACAATGCTGCCAACTCTTGCTATTAAATGACCTGATTTTGGACAACAGGGAAGCCAATCTTACAACAAAAGCAAGTATGCGTTTGCAAATTTCTGAGAGCAGGGTAAAAAATGACTTATCTTTAGGGGAAAGGAACATTATCGGGATTGCCGCAGAAAGCAGAAACTTAATGCAGAAGATCTCTCTGAAAATGAACATATATTTAAGTGACTAAAACATTGCTAATGGTAAGGGTGTTAGTAGGACCAATTTCGTCAGCACATTGATATTGAGGTACTCTCTGCCAGGCTTGAGTACAAGAGGGAAATTAAAGAAAGCGTGGCAATTAAAATTTGAAAATAAAGGAATAATACCAAGAAAAAACCCACATTGTTCACATACTGTAGTCTTAAAACACATGCATGGAAATTTCAAACATTCTCTAATGATTATAAATACAGACTATTTGTCTGTTATGATATTTTAAAAAGGAGGAGTTTACTACATAGTAACAGATTTACGTGAAGCTACTACACTATCAAATCCTTATGAAATCAATAAAATTGGCATGACTACTTCTCATGCAAACTAAACACTCAGATTGTGAGAAAAGTGTGTGTGTGTATGGTGTTAAATACTTTCTGGGAAAGACTAACAACAACTGTGGATACAGCCATTTATTTAAGTGAGGCTAGCAGTGGAGTGCTGTGCCAAAAAAAAAAAAAAAAAAAAGAAGGTAGTATATAATGACATGATATACGTATCAGTTATACTGGCTGAAAGATTGTGGAGACAAACTGCCCTCAGAAATGGTCTTAAGGAAAAAAATGTCTTAGGACAGCAGAAGCTCATCACCACTCCTATCTCTCCCTCCCTCTCTTTCTCTCTTTCAGATACATATGCTATTTTACAGCCAGTAGCGAAACAAGAATCAAACATGTAACGTTACAGGTACATTTCCTGAAAGCAGAAATGGATTCAGTTTGCGTAGAGATGTTAAAAAAAAAGTTATAGCTAAAAGCCCAATTATTGTACACTGAAAGGTTACATTCAAAATAAAGGCTAAATGAAAAACAGTGCAGACCACTGATGGGGAGTCTTTTGGTTTCCATATCACTTTCAGCACACTAAACTATATACTAATAAAAGCAGCTATAAAGCAGTTCAGACTTCTGTCTCCAGTATGACACTGTAGCATTTTTGTACTTGATGTATATGCTAAAGTTTAATATTTAAAAAGTCAGGAGAGAAAATAAAGAGACTAAAATAATAACAAAAGCTTACTCAACAGATATACTGTCTCTTACAAATGATTACTTAAGAAAAAACCCAAACTCAACAAACCAATGTTTTTAATACAAAACAGCAGCTGGTTCTGCATAATAAACAAAAAACAAGCCATAATCTTTCTACCTATATAAAAGGCTTTAAACACATTTTAACCAGATGCAGTTCAGCAACAGTAACAATTAAGTAGAATTAATTAGATGCAAAATAAGAATTTTTCAGGGCTAGTAGTCTGAAAGGAAAGGTGGGGGAGAAGAAGAAAAGTAATATATGGACAAACAAAAAACAGTTGCGCCTTTTCTAAAATGTGTATGTTCAGTAGATTTGTATGAAAATAATTAGGAAATAAATTCAGAACCATACAATGGCTCTTGCAACCTCTCTGAAACTAACTGAACTTAACTCAAACTATTTTTGGTAATCTGAAGGTGCTTTACAAAATTTAATTAAACTATTACCTTGTGAGAATCTCAGTTTCACACTTTGGAGAATCAAGGAACACACTAAGGGAAAGTTGCTTGTCTAGGGTCACTGCAAGTAAGTGACCGAGATGAAAAACACCCAATTCTCTGCATATTTTGCAAAGATGCACTTCTTCCTACATGATGCAGAAAAAAAATGTTAGTCCAAACAGTGACGGGAGTAGATCACAATATAATACTTCCAGATCACAATTAGCTACTAAGTCTAGAAATTATATTCTTCATGAAAAAACCAAACAATTTTCTTCTTATGTCTCTGTTTTGTTTTATTTCTCAATTTATTCAGATTAAAAAAAGAAAACACACATTCAGTTGCTCTGCAAACACTTTAAATATTTCGAAGAAGAAAAACACAGATAACCTTGCATAATTAAATCACATGAGCTGCTTCATAAATTGGTCATGTGAGTTTGACATATTTCTCATAAGAACATTTAGCTTAGAACAAATGTAGCTTTATTTACTGAAAGTTACTAAGAAATATTTTATTTATAACAAACATTTATGTGATCTTACCAAAATAAAATCCCAGTTCAAATGCTTCAGACATTTAGCAGTTATATTTCTTAAAATTCTGCCTCTAACTAATTTGAACTTCTTGTAACTGTCTGATCTACAAAAAAGCAGAGCATGCCGAGTCTAAGGCAACAGAGAGGAAAGCAATACTTCCAATAATTCCAGCAAGAGAACTGATATGTAGCAGTGGTACTAGAATCAGAAATACTACTTATTTTACCTTCAAATTCTAAGCAGTTGGAAGCTTTGTAATCCTAACATTGATCCTAACAGATTTGAACGCAGTGGCCGCAATGTTAAATAGGGTAATCAGCTGATCAGTCATCAGACTGACTTTGTTAAAAATGTAAATTTAACTTTAGCTTGTTGATTATTTTTGTTTTGCATATGAAAAATATGAATAAATATAGAAAATAAGACTCAATCATAACTGACTGATTTGCTTGCTAGTGCTTTTATGAGATATGGTGAGGCCCAGACCTCTGTAAAGAGTAAAATCACCAACTGCACATTTCTTTTTTAATATACAGATATTAATTGATGCTTTTCTTCTTAATTGAATAACTGTTGTAATTCACACTTGGTGGTGAGAATTTTATTTTAAATTTCTGAAAGCATTATATAGGAGGAAGTTTGTTATGGTTTCAGCAGTGAAATAACATTTAAAGCTGCACCAATACTTACTGCTAGATTTCTAGCATAAACAAAAGCAGAAAAAAAAGTTTATTCCTTTGCCTCATGAAATTGTCAGCATCAAGGAAGAAAAAGTGGAAAAAAGAAGGCAGGGAAGGAGAACAGGAAAAGAAACATAAGAAAGCAAGGTCAAAATACTTATTAATAACAAAGAAATGATTTGTTTCCATGCTGGGAAAAAAACATACATAGCAGTAAGATGAGTGGCCCTAGGATCTGACTTCTCGGTACTGAAGAGAAGAAAAGTCCAAAAGCAGAAATATGAGTGAACTCAGCATATGAAAGCTGCAGAGATAAAAAGTTGCACTTAAAAATTCCCATAAGGAATTCTTCCATTCAAACTGAAGTAAAGCAACAATATATGAAGCTATCACTGCAGATGCATCAGTCATGTCACTTGTGCATAACTTTGCATCTGTTTACACTTACCAGCAAGCAGTTTTTAAAAGAAAAATCTTTGTACTTCTCCAAATCCACAGTTCACTGCCTATTCATCAGCACTGAAAACTTCACCTTTAGAACTGCAAGCTTGAGATAGATAGAACTTTTTACTACAGCCCTTTTGCTGTCATATGGGCTGATACCATATGATCGCTTTTCTGCTGATGATGGTAAACCTAGCTCCATTTTAACCATTTTAAACCTAGCTCAGTTTTTAGTTTGCCTCAAGGAAAGCTATTCAAGACCATCACTGGTGTCAAGGCTCAAATTATTCTCAGCTATGTCATACCACTTTGTTCTGGAGCGCACACAAAATTTTACACATCCCAAGAAGAGATAGCTTAATTTCTATTTTCAAGAAGTGTGGTGATACTTTATATTCACTAAACTTTCTTCTGTAGGAATGGGATTGCTCCTCATTTCAAAACATGCTGATTTTCTGAAGTACTAAACATAATCAATTTTCTGGGACACTGCAAAGCAGTTGATTCTGAATCAGTAAATGATCCAGACATTTATCAAGATACCTAAAAAGATGTTGGATATTTTCCAATAACATTAACTTAAAAGCTACCTAAATTTTTCACTGGCCAGGAAAGCCTATGTCTGAATGAATCAGTTTACAAGAAAGAAAGAAGAATATAATGTCACAGTAAGCTGCAAAATTTCAATGTAAATATTCATGACACTCCATACTTTGATATAGTGTTTTCTTCCTTTTTGGATTTGTATAAGTTACTCTTATCATAAAGAAATGGAAAAAGTGTGGATTTTTTTAAGTCAAGGAAATTCTTTCAAAAAAAAACTTCCCAAAACTATTACTATCTTTAATTACATGCTGTTTGCTTGACAAATTTTCTGTCAGTCCATGCTACAATAAATGCAAGAATCTAAAACTGATTTGAACTGTCTCACAGTTCAAATGTTTCACAGATTGACCACACATTAGTCACTGAAGCTACTAATGAGGAACATCAAACACCACCATCACCAGACAGATCTGGAGGGTGGGAAAAAATAGCTAATTATTGTATCATCTCTTGTTTTTCCTTTGGTTTATTTTTGCAAAGAGAAAAGTTGGGTGTAAAATTAAAGACCAACCTGGAAGTGCTTGAAATTAATTGTCATGAGCAAATGGTCTCTCATTTAGAAACATTCCTGATACCTGCACTTTATTACGAATTTGAAAAGTGCATAATGGCTCATATAGATAAAAGGCAAACACTGAAAGGGAAAAAGGACCTATTTTACTTATACGAGCCTTATACTTATTTCCTCAAAGATCATGGTGTAATATTTATGTACTTCAATGCAGATCACAATGAGGGATTGGTCATTAGGTATATCTACTCAACAGTAGTTTAACCACATAAAAATATTAGAATGGTAAAATTTTGGGCGAAGTTGTTCAACTTAATGACTATAACATCCAACTTGGCCCCTGAAAATCAGATTTAAAACCAGTCTGCATAATACCAGCAATCTCACTTCTTATCTAAAGTCACTTTCCAGCATAAAGCACAAACATGTCAAAACTGCGCATGTCATACAATCACTGGAAGACGGATCATATAGTACTTATGGAATGACAAAACACATCTTCCGTTATTAAAATCTACTACATAGTAACTCGTTTTCACTAAAGTCAATTTGCCAGGGAATGCCAGGGTTAGCTATGGGCAAGCTTCCTAGATTAAGAAACAACTTGGAATATGTCCCAAAAAATGTGCCAGAAGCTTTTAGGAGAATAGGATAAGCTATTGAAATTTTGAATGTATTTTTTTTCTGCTCTAAGACACATATGTGCACAAAAAAATTCTGCATGCATGTTTCAAAATATTTTCATGTATTAATTGCACAGTTGTAGTTTGATATTCTAGAAAATTCCACAAATTTGCCTCTAGGACAAAAATATTCAAATACTCATAGCAGAAGCAGGATGCCAAAGATGGTTATTTCTGTAAGCACATTATATAGATGTAAGATACCACAGTATGCAAAGAAAAATCTTTACTACAAGGAAGTTCTGCATGGAATTAGACTGGCTGGATAAATAAGGTCCTTACAATTGACTATGACAATGGCACATGGCAGGAGGGCATGCAAGGAAGATTGCTGAGATGTCATTCACTGCTTTTCATGTTCTACTGATAGTTAGGCACACCCTGAAAGTTAGTCAAGCATCCTCCAAAGAAAGCAGGTACCAATTTGGCTATCAAACATTTCTCAGTGAATTACATTTTGCAGACTTCGGACATTGTAAACAAACCACCTACCAAGCTACTACTTGGAGAAAACTACTACAAATGACCTTCAAAAAACTCTGGCCGATTGTTTAAAGACAGTGTCAGGAGAAGGAGCATGCCAATGGATTTTAGCATTATGGTGCTCAATTGCTGTAGTTACTGTTGAAAAACACTTCATGGTCAATGTAACATCAAACAATTTGGACAGCACTAAATACAACTTCGCTTAGGATGAAGCTACAGCTTGTAACTTACCTTAGTTAACAGAGTAATCCACTAATGCAAAATGAGGCAGGCTGTTGACAAGTCTGTGCAACAGCTGTACCTCAGTCAAAGGTGCAAAGAATGTAGAGACTTTCTTTCTTCTTCTAAGTACACTACACTTGGTATGGTTTTCTTAAATTTTTCTTTCTCTCAGTTCAGATAAATTCCATGCTGGCCAGAGGTTCGTACTATCTTAAATCATTAAACTTTCCAATTTCTTTCATTACTATTTTGCTTTCTAACTTATCTTTTAGCAGAAACAAAAACACATACTAAAGACAGGGCCAATTTCATTCCTACAGCTAGTGAACATAGAAGTGACAGTTACTTGAATGAAATCGGCACAGAGCCATTTTAAAATTATAAAACTCCATCTATCTATTACCAAAAGAGGTACAGAATGTAATAATTCGGTAGAATCACTGAGAACATTCTCATGCCCTGTACTCATGCCCAAGAAGCTAGTCTACTATTGCAAAACTTTCTCTTAACCTAAAAGCAGGAAAATCATACTTCAAAAGTTTCTCTTACCTATGCTTCTGAAAACTCTATATGGACACGCTACAAAGTATTCATCTAATTAACACAGAAACTCTATTCAAATATATTACATAGCACTTTTAATGGGCCTGGTACCTATTAGATGAGTGTGAAGGAAGGCAACTTACCCCCACCTCAAATTATGATACCAAGAAAAGACAGAACATGTAGGATAGCAAATGATAGTCACAAAGTACAGAACAGGACATGACTTCAGAAGAGGACATGACTTCCCTATAGAAAAATCCAACATCCGGTCATTATTAATCAGTTTAAGTAGTTACAAATAAGCTTTATTTTACAGTTTATAGTAATAAATATATAATATCAGGTTACAAATGCTTCTTCCTGCCCCAAATAACCATATGAGACAGCTCTATCCAAGCTACCAGAAACTCTACCTGCTCTTTAGTGTATATGGGACATTGGAGGTATTAGGCACTTACACACACATTTCATGAGCTACCTCAGAACTAGAAAAGTTTTCCAGAGTTATCACTCTCTCTGTAGCTCTTTTAAGTAGCTGGTAACAAACTGCATCTGCTTGGTCTCTAGAGATCACACACTATGCCCTTCCCTCTTCTGTCTACTCCCTTCCTCTTTCTCTCTCCCCCTCCAAAAAAAAAGAAAAAGAAAAAAGAAAAAAAGAAAGGTTTGTCCTTTAATGAAAGTGAAACAACCTAGCTTTGTTAAAATTTCAGCTGAAGTATGACAAAGATGAAATTTCAATTTAATTTTGATCATAGGCTTCTTTCATTGCTTCTCTGCAAACTACTCTGGACTCTTCAATGTCAAGCTGACAGTATTCCTACTCTTCTTGTATATTGCGTATAGAAGACAGTATCTGTAACTAAGCTCAGAAGTGTTAGTGTCACATATTAAATCACTAATAGCACCAATTACAGCAGTCTTATCGCAGGCCTCCGAGTTAAATGATTCAAATTAAACAATTCCACATTTAGAACATGGTAACTCAAAAGTCATAGCCAGAAGTAGAACAGTTCTTTTAAAAAAAAAAATTAATCTTAAAGAAAGCTTTTTAGTAGGGAAGAAGAGGAAAGTAAGATTTTTTTCCCCCAGCTATTCATTTAAACAGACTTATAAATTTCTTTCCTGTTTGCACAATAGGTAGATTAACTAGATATCATGAAAGAGAAAGAGCAGCTGAATACTTAAATTCTTAAATATCCCATTTGAATACAGAGCAAGAAACATCAGTGAGTCTCAATGTACAGCTGCCTACCAACTGTTGTTTTGAAGGAGTGCAAATCACGACGAAAGAGAGGGTAGTTTAAATGTGCATGTAATTAAGATTTTGCCCATTTGAAATGGAAGTTCAAGACTAAGATTTTATTCTTGAAGGCTGCAAATGCAGCTGAACTCTTTCTTCACCTTATTGCCCCCATTAAGTTGGAGTACCAATACATATAATGAAGACAGAATAGATAAAGCTTCAAAATTTAAACCTGCATTGTAAAAGAGTCAGCAACTTTATAAAAATAAAGAGCTGGAAAAAACAGGTTCCCTGTACTCTTTCAGAAAAGAGTAAGGTAATTCAAGCTTGTGTGATGTATTTCATCAGAAGAAGTACAGCTGAGACAATCTAAGAAGTGGAAGAATTTAAACCTAAAGTTTTCATGCTCCCAGAACCAGTTCTCAACAAGTAGTTGGATTACCTTCAGATTTATTGTTGAAGACCTGTAACAGAACTACTCAAACAAAAATTCAACCTTCTGCGAAGAGATGTATGCAAAATTGACAAATATTCAGGAGCAAAAAATTTTGGAGCAGAAGGTGTGATTGTATATTTGAAGTTGAATTGTGGCTTAAGGAAGCACGCTTCAAGGTTGAATTGACATAAGGTTCTGGAAATAATGCTTATCAATGGTATGCAAGTACAGTTAAGAAATAAGAAAAATACACTTACAGCTTCTTCATTCCATGATGTGGTTCATGGTTATGAAGCTTCAGATCAAGCTATTTTGTAGCCACATTGAACTACAAATTACTATTAGGTTTTAACATTATAAATTCCCAAGTCACTTTTCTATGGGAAACCATAGAAGAATGGTTTCTATGGGAAACCACAAAGAATGTATTTACACTTTTCCAAATCAAATGTTACACTGACCCTCTTTCTGACAGTCTTTTTCCTTCATATTCATCCTAATTCAGTATGACTTGTGAATATTAATATGAAATTTAATCTCATTGCCAGAATCAATAATTAAGTTAAACAAATGCACAAGACCAGTTTTCATGCTTTCCCATTAGAAATCACTTCCAACCTACTTGCTATTTTACCAAACCCTTTTAAAAGACAGCTGTTTGAAAGACCCATAATGTATATACAGATTTCTGGGGTGGTGGTGAAGGGGAAAGAAGTGTTTTTAATGTGACACTTTGTCCAGAAAAAATATTGGCAGGGTAATTTAAATATTAATAATACTTGTTTTAATAATACTTGTATGTATTAAGACAGAGAAATGTGTCCAGAAAACAAAGTGCTAGGGAAAAAAAAAAAGCAGCTGTATTTTATGACAATACAATTTAAAGCCATCAAATTATTTATGGAATAAATATAAGTCAGAACAAATTAAGATCATGTAAGACATCAAAAAATGCTATTTAAATGGCTGTAATAGTATATATATTACATTATATATTATTATATAAAGATAATTTAAGATTTGTATATGTTCATTCAAACTCACATTTAATTGTTTTATTTTATTAATCTTATATTAGAAGTATAACTTCATCTGATATTTCTTTTAATATTTTTTAATGTAGCAGAATATGTAGGGAATTAATTTTATGCAGTATGATAACACAAGCTAAGTACTCCTTTACATTAATCAGAGGAAGATAAAAATGCTTTTAGCTACTCTGAGATATGTTAGCCACCTGTTCACTCTTGTAACTCTCAATGTCTATGCCTACCGGGCTTTTTACCTACTTAACTGTTCCTTTTTCCTTCAAATCATTGACTCTTCTCTTTTAATCTCTTGATATTTCCATTTCTCTATCTTTGTATAATGTACAGGTTGTTATTTGTAATCTGCTTAGCAAAAATGGTGTTCTTCATTGTGTGTGCAGCTTGTTCTGAATTTTAGACAGTATTATGAGTAATTAGTAAAAAGAGCATACAGAGGATTACAGTGCATTACTTATAGCACACTGTTGATAGACCCTTATTGATGGGCATTGAATAATACTGAAAAAATAATGTCATTTATTCAGTTTAAGATATTAGGTCATTATTGTTTTTCATCTGACATGCAAATCTAGATGTTAGACCTTTTACAGCATTGTCCCATATATTAAAAGTTACACAGGGAAAGTATGGAAAGTGTAAGAACCTTCCAATAGCCTTCTATTGTATAAAATATGATCGATCTAATTCTAGTAGCACTGCTAATACTACTGAACAAGAGGTGATCACAAATATCTAGGTCTTCAGTCATTTAGGATTTTATGGATTAAAACTAATTGCATAAGCTCAACCATAACCCAAGCAGGAAACAAGTGCAGATGGTGTACCACTCAGGCTACAAACCTGTTAGAAAGCAGGTATTCTACCACAATATCTCTTATTCAAATGATCTACTGAAGGGTATATGTAAAGGAACTAGATCTACAGAGGGATAAATATTATTTAACTCTCTCATTCGTTGTGGGACAGATTTGTTAACAAATTGTATGCTGTCGGTAAAAATGAGGTATCTTCTTCATTTAAATATTTTTAATGATCCATGACCTTGGAAGAACTTAAACATGTGACAAAAGCAATACTAGGCAGGTGGTGTTATCACTGTTTGAACAGAATAATTACAAACAGTCAGTCTCTCGCTTTATCTCCTGCTTTGTCTGGAAGCTAAGGAGAAGGAATTCTGCTTTAATAATATTTTGCCAATTAGTGCTATAAATCAGCATTCTGGGGTCAAAGTTAACAAATTCCAGATAGAATATGAGAGAAAGCAAAAGAGAGAAATAGAGAAACAACCATGATAGATTCACATATGGTAGCTCACGCAACTACATTTTCCCAATTTGTTAAGGTAGTACGGAATTTCTTAATAGGTATTTCTTAATAGGTAACATTGGAATGCAGATATATTAAAATAATAATATTAATCTGTTAATAATTACTCAGTAAGTCTTTATTTTTCTCTAAGCTATAAATGTTTCAGTGCAACTGGCTACTGAGATATAAATCCTACAAATAAAGATGTACTATAACAAAAATCCAAAAGACAAAATTGTAATTGAAATTGAAACATTTTCAAATAACGCTTGTTCAATTATCCTTGAGAAAAACAGGATGTCAACCCTAAGAATTTTGAAGTAATTGATAATCTTAAAAAAAATATTGCAGTTTAAAAAGGTAATTTGATGGGGCCACAGTAGATTTTTTTGGTTGTTTTTAAATTGGGGGGAAGGATAATTTTACTGTAAAAGGGGCTAAAAATTTCAATCTTCTATAAAAATACATATGAAATTCTCATATAATATGAATCTAGAAATAGGGATATCAATCTAGAAATGGAGAAATTAAAGCAAATCAATCTTAGCTCCTGGATTAAAAAACATTTGATAATGCTAAAACTGAAATAGGTATAAATCTAGCATCAGTGTAATCAAGAAAAACAGCAAATATTAAGGTTAGGATATATTAGACAAAGTCAAAACAGAAACATAAATGTTGTAGAGATCTTAATGTCCAAATTCACAGGGTCAGGTGTACATGACCTTGCATACGTAACTATGAGAACACACCAAAAGTTCCCAGATGGTTTGTAAATTTAAAGAGATATGCATATTCAGGTCAAGAAGCAACAAGACAATGTCCACATTTTTGCAAATTCAAGTCTCTTGAACATATATTATTGAAAAAGGAGTAATTAAAAACATTAGGACCAATACTGTGTGGCTCTTTCTTTGACTGAGGACTTAAGAAGATTCAACATGACAGTTTACAGTATTTAGCCATGACTTTCATTAACTCAAGAACGCGGTTAGTGTTTAATGTCTAGGTGAAACATTATCCTTCTTTACTATGTTTTTTTTCCGCTCATGAAGAAAGCTGCTACTGACTGTCCTTTCTCAACTTTGATCCTTCTTTCACAGCATGTTTTTAAACACCCACTATACTTTAAATGGTATCACAAAACAATCCAAGCTGACTGAACTACCATCTTTCTTTCCCATCTATAATTAGTGGGGAGAAAAAAAAGGCAATAGCACTAGAAAATTTTTTCCTAATATTTATGAAATAGGTAATTTTTTATAGTAGATCTATCAACTGACTACCATCAGTTTCTTAATTGTTTGATTTTTCTTGTTAACTTCCCTTTCACAAGAAAACGGGATTCTTGTTTATTACTGCTTCGTGAAGCATTAAAGTGCTAATTGCTTTAGAACTGATTCACAGTTGGGATGATTTTTTTTTTTTAGAACTTGCAATGACAGCTGGAAACAATAGTTTTTTTGAAAAAGCGCTGATAATCAAACGTTTCATGAATTTCATTGTAACTCCCTTCCTTTGTGAAGCCATACTTTGTTTATACTTGGGATACTTCTTTTGTATTTTTATTAGAAGTATTTGTTGGAAACACTGTCTAGGGAAGAAAACATATTTATTATAATGTTCTACCCACACTATACAGCATCATGACTCACACACAATTCATGAAAAACCACAAAATTAACTACTCAGTATCAGTTTTCAGAATTCCATGAAACTTCAGTACCTGTTATAAAGGCAAACACAGAGCTATAAAATTAATTCCTCAATCCAAGTCACTCAATCATTCAACTTAAAAGCTTTCCTAATTTTACATATGAAGGTCCGTAATAACTTTTAAAAATGCAAACCAAGTTCAATCAAAATTTAGAATCATATTCTCATCCCTCAACTTAAATTATGGTAAGCCTTACCACATTTTCAGCAAAAGAAGTTATAAAATATATTTTTGTTAATGACTGCTGTATCTGCTATGTGTATCCTTTACAAAGACTCTGCTTTGAAGAGATACCAATAGTCTTACTGATATTCACAGCTTTACAGAAGTTATCTCAAAAGTAGTAGTTTACCTTTAATTTGCTCTTTCTTCTCAAGGTCCTCCTCTCTAAATGGGCTATTTAGTAGTGGAAAATACATTCTTATGCCTCCATCAACCTCCTGTTTTATTTTCATCTAATAACAATAAATATTTATTGTCAGTGTTTAGTGGAACATTGAAGATTCAAGACAGGTCAGCAAGAGCTTGTCATCTTTTGGTTTGTTTTTTTCACTTTCCTGTTGAGAAAGTAAGAAGACACTCTGTACTAACAAGGTTTAATTCTTAGAAGTCTTAATTCTTACAATCACAATTTTCTGGACATGAAGGTCTATCTGAATAGTGGACATGAAGGTTTTATGCTAGCAGAAGGAAACAGTATCTTTGCTAGTGCAGAGTACAAATATGTTCAGATTTCACAGTGACCAGACACCTTCTGCATATAATCAAGGACCTCACAACAGAAATATGTATTTATATTTTGTTTCTATTTCCTATGATATATTCATATCAATATATCAAATTAATAGCAAATTATTATGTATTTCTCGGTAATAGCACATGTTTTATAACAGGGTTCTTGGCAGGGTAAGACTGAACAAGAACAATTACATAAAAAGACCCTTTTTAAGAACAGTTCATACACAATTACATATTAAATAGAAGGTTTCAAAACCAGTTGGCTGAGAATTTGTTTTGATTGTATCCAAAACAAAGGGCAATTTGGCAAATCAAGTGGGCTATTTAAAACCCATTCATTTTGGGGGAAAAAAACCCAAACAAACCCACAAAACATAAAAAGCTTCTGCATGATAAAAAAAAACAATCAGGCTCATAATCCTTGACACTGACCAACAACATGTTTTCAGAGACCTCCAACTTACTACAAATGTTTCTGAGGTAACCAGCAATAATGTATACTGCCTCTCTGTTTAAACTTGCTGGGCTGGAACCTTAATATTGGTAATATTTAGAATACACTTCTCTTTTACTATGAAATTTTATATTTATCCTCTTATTATACCAGCTAGTGGAAGTATTTTACAGAGGCACAATTATCCTAGGCATTATTTTAAATAAAGAAATCCTCTTGTAAATATAACGTATACTTCCTGCCCTGTAAACATTTATTTACTATGGGTTATCCCACTGTATGAATCTTTGAATGGCTGCCTCCTTTAAGTCATATGAGCATTATACTAGTAAGAAGTCCATTTTATTTTGAGACCTCTGTGGAATTATCTGGAAGATCGAGACAGAAATAACTAGCTAATCCTCCAAGTACCAGTGAACAATAAATTCCCATCAAATATTTAGAAATTCATGTGATTATCGCACATTCTTTAACAATTGTTAAATCACAACTTTTTTTTTTTTAATTAAAAACTCCAGTTTCAAGAACTCCATATTTACTGAGAATTGTTTAAATTTTATTTTTGAACAATACTTTAACTTGGGAGACATGTTATTTTAAACACTTGTTGTCAACACTAAACTTTCTGTGAGAAGACTGTCTTATTTCCCACAAACCTCTCTTATTTCAGCCTGCAGTGGTTTTGAACTACTGGTTTTGAACCTTTCTACTCAGGGTTCAGAAGGAGACTGAACCAAATTTGAGTGGAGTGAGGTCTCCTGTCCACTGAGGCAGCACAGCATCAAGCTACCCCAGATTTGCTCCCCCTGTTCCCTTAGGCAGCTCACTGGGGAAGGTGGCATTTAACTATGCTTATAAGAGTCAAGTAACCAAGAATTTACTTTTTTTTTTTAATTATTATTAAACATTTGTAGATGGCAGGTCAAGCTACCTCCCGTGAAGCCACAGTGCCCGAAGCAGTCTGGCCTGGCCGTCTTTCCCTCAGGAAGCAGGGGGCTCCGTGGCTCTGTGGCTGGGAGGTCACCCGCAGAACGGCACCCCCCAGCACCGCTGCTGGACCTCTGACAGACCAGAACACCATTATTTTGAACATAACAGCAAGATCTCTGTGCAATTAGGACTAAGTTGCGGAGACCAAGGTTGTCTAATAGCACAGAGACTTCACAAACTTAAGTAAATCTAATTAAGCGTATGCTTCTTAAGCATTTCTTCAGGGACCCGTTTGGACCTGCCTGTAGCCAGCGCAGCCACCACTGGCAGCCTCGCCTTGTGCTGGGTAGACCGAGACGGCCCTGTGCCTCCTTAACTCCTTGCAGGCCCGTCGGAGCGCTCTGCGGGCGGCAGCCGCCTTCTCCCTATGGGCGCTGGGGCCAGGGGAGAGCGGCGCTCCGGGCGCCCGCAGGGGCCCCGCCGCTCTGTCCCTGGGAAAGCGCTGCGCTCTGGCTCCCCAGTCCTTCCCTCGAAACCCTTTCTGCTTGGGGGAGGGGATGAGATCGCTATACGATCGAGGAACTGAGGTGATTCTGCTTTCCTGGAAAGAAGGAGGAGAGGGGAAAAGACAGGGAGGTTTCCTTCACCAGTGCCCCAAGTCTCGTTACTCTGTCCAGGTGACGGGAGTACTCGGGTTCCCTCTGCACGACCACTGCAAACCCAGTTAGTTAAGTTTGCTTGTAACTCACGACAGGATCTGCTGAAGGGAGAGGGGCCTTAGAAAAGCAGAACAAGGTTCAGCTGTCGAAGCTGGGGGACTCACAAGGGGCAGGTGGTGCGTGGGAAGGCTGGGGTCTGCACTTTTTAATGTCTTCTTAAACCAAATAAATACTTACGTATATAAGCTTCTTAAAACAGGCTTCCTTGACGGTCATGTAAGAGCACTATGTGGTTTCATAAAGAGAAACAAAAACGAACGAGAAAATGTAGCAAAGGAAACGTGTGTGCAGTCCTGAAACAGCAGCTGCAGTCTTGAGCAGAGTTCGGGATCTCCAGAAATGCAATGAGTAAAAGGTGGGGGGGGAAAGCAAACAAAGTTTGTCTGTACTATTTAGAAAATAGCTTCTTGCTTGTCGTTCCTTTTTTTTTTTCCTCTGAGTCACTAGATTTGGCTAATAATACTGTAAAGTTAGGTGAGATTATTTCACTCCTAAATAATTATAAAATTATTTAAAAACAGATTTGAGGTATATCAAATTAAACTAAGAATTAAGAAATAGGAATAAACTTTGGAGACACTTTGAACATTTTGAATGGTTGAGGTAATCATGGACTGCTAGAATTTTGTGGAACCCTATATGAGACTGGATTGTAATGGGAGCGAGACCCAAAACAAAATGAGAGTTTTAGAACATCCTGTTTTAAAATTAAAACAAACACAAATCGGACTGCAAACTTTACCAGGGATGATGCAATGATAGGTGTCTCTCTGAGAAAATAGACTGATTTGGTTCTAGCTATTAAGCAATAAGGGAATTTGGAGATCTCTTCCTTTCCTTTCCTTTGCCTTGTTTAATCACCACCGTCCAGTATAATGGATCTCAAAACATTCTGTGGTCAAGTTGAGATATATTGAACCCAAGGGATTAACTTGACTTGGTAGAATAGCGAACTAACTGAAACAGGTCACAACATTTCCTTGTCTTATTTTTTTCTTTTGTCTCTTTATTAGATGCCTTAACATAAATTTTGAACAGTTGTCTTTGTTGAAGCTAGTTAGACCATCTAATAATCTGAGTGATGGTGGTCTTCTATACCTGGGCTAATACCTGTTCTTACCTAAGCTCGGCGTTAGTTAGGCACTGCTTTATCTAGAGGGCAATGTCTCTTTGTCATTGATCAAAGTTAATATATTCCTTTTCTCATCTCCAATATATGAATGCAAATGATTAAATTACACATTTCTAGAAGAGCTCTTGAGCCTAAGTTAATCCAAAGTAGTAGACAAAAGTAGAAATTCTTTTTTTTTTTTTTCATTTTTAGCATCTTTCTTTCAGATTTTGACTCCTGTATCTTGGGAATATTTGGAAAAGTTAATTGCATAATTGGTTTCTACATTTTCCCAAGAGGTTATATCTAATACTTTCAGAATCTTGTTACAAAAGTTAATTAAAGCATCTCCAGCACATTTTCATTTGCTGCAACACAAGTAAGATTAATAAATTTAAAATGTCTAAACTACAGTTGAGAAAAAGCATCAATTAACAACTTGTGACAAAAGCCTTATATTTGGCTATTAAATCACCTATTTAAAGCTGTGGAAAATTAACAACAAAACTTGAAAGTAAAACCAAGTAAACAAAAGAGGTGACATAAACTGGAATATGCATAAAGGAGAAGTGAGAAAGACTACTTCTCTCTAAAGTACACAGCAACTACTTATCAATAAGCTCGTGCTGCACCAAAAGGCACTCAGTGCATCACAAGTCACTTTCTCTACGGGAGAAACTTTTTAGGCTTCTTGTTTTTTAATCATTAAGAAGTGAGGGAGCACTTCCGTGAACTCTTTGCAGGTAATATAAGATTTACAATTGAACCAAATGAAAGAAGCACAGCAATTTTGGATGAAAATAGGAAATTTTGTTACAGTGATAGATCTTTTTTAAGGAGAAAGAATAGGATAAAGTAGACATAAGGATTAATTTGTTCTTAAAGGAGCTGTAAAACAGAATCTGGCCTTCTAATGGTTATTTAGAAGGGAGTTTAGTAGCTTAGAGAAATTGTTGAGAAGCTACCAGTTGGTAGAAATCTAATTCAATATATTCATATGACGAATATACTGATGAAAAAAGGGCCATTAGCAACTGGTCAAGCAAAGGCTTCTTAGGCCTTTTCTCACAATATGTCACAAGCAGCATTTGTCTTGCATATCTCTGTCAGGTTTTTGCATTCATTAGCAAATTGTTTCCCTACCACATATTTTCATTTTTTGTATTTACTGAGCAGAATCTATGAGACTTGCACAGATCAAATAGTGTAACTGGGTTTTTTTTATACGACTCTAGTAAGAAGAAAATCTGCGCAGGCAGTTCAAGGCTTGCATGCACTTGTTGAACAAATGTTGCCAGCAGACAGATCCTTTCATATGTAATTATGGAAACACAATTAAAGACAGGTAGAGGAGGAGACCTCTGGTGGAGGAAAAATACTGAAGAACAGGTTTGTTGCACTGGAAAATTAGGAGATGAAAAACAATAACGCAGGAAAAGCTGGATATTTTAAAAGCCCTAGATACAGCTCATTTCAAAATACAGCTGTAAATCTTAGTTCCTATTAGCATTCCTTGGACTACCATTAAGCTTACCCCATTTTTGTTACTCTCTTGAAATAAGACTGTCAAGATTTCTGACCCTGGAAGTCCAGAACAAGTTGACACATGGGATAAAAAACGTGCCTTGGAGACAAATTAGGTTTAGATAATGTTACTATAAGGCTTTATAATTCTGAGACCCAAATATGAATTCTCTTAAATTGCTGTGCCAATATCATATTATTTGCAATTCTTTTTTTCTCAAATGCCAGGTCAGGTAGTTTATTACATGGACAGCTGGCAATTTGATCAGTATGTGAATATTTGTAACAGAAATAAATAAATGAAAATAATGAAAATAAATGAAAGGCACCAGAAGAAATGGCAAAAAAAGAGTTAAAAGAATGGTCTGAAGTAATAATAATAACAATAATAGCAACAACAATAATAAGGAACACCGTCCTCAGTGGTCCACCGATTCCAGAATAAAATTTTGTATCAGGACCAGAACGCCGGCTCTCTCATAAGAGGATAGCGCTTGCCAGCAGACCCTGCAGTCTAACAAGAGGGACATGGTAACAAAGTTGCAGGGTATGGCATATGCTCTTCCTTGTCCTGTTTGCCTACCAGGAAAATAGACATTCAAACCTACTTTTCAGACAAACAGAAGAAAACACACAATGAACAGCAATCTTGCCTAAAAGGTCTGTTCATAACCTACTGCATTGCTGCTGATTAAGAACTTCAGGGATGTGATAAAGACTCAATAGCTGGCATCCCTTGTACTCAGCAACGAACATAAGTGATTCTGGCCAGGCTGCTTGGGAACACGTATCTTGGAGCTTGTATGTGAGTGTGGGTGAATGAAATCTATGAGAGAGTAAGTGTGAGTTTATAAAATAAACTTTAGACATTTCTGTAAATAAATAACGCTAAGTAAAAACTTGCACTGAATGTTGTTACACAGATTTTTCTATGCGGAAAACAACCTCAACCCATTAGCAGAAACATGGAAAGAATAGGCAATGATTCAAAAAGTATGTGTGTCATAACTAAATTTATTATCAAGGTTTTACGAAACATTACCTTTAGAAGCATTAAAGTTGCTAGGACTACCAAATGCTGGTTTGTTGTGAAATTATTGTTAAGATTCACACATAGTCATTTTCATCCTTATACCTGAATGGTCACCAGATTCAGATTCTTCAATTAAGATCTTCCCAGGTAAGGTACAAATAAAAACAAGTTTGCTGTTTAACAAAGATGGAAGGAGTGTTATGCAGAATGCCCAATATTTCTAGGTGCATTTCCAGCCTCCGGTACTGCCTCACAAATGTATAGTGTGCATTCCCAGTCTTAGAAAATACCTTACGGAAAGAAACATAGTTCTGTTGAACACGACAACTGGTGGTTGCAAACAGACTTCCACTATACTTTTAGAATTTATTATGGACACTTTATCTGATTAGCAGAGCCAGTGGGGTGTAATTTCTTTGATGGAAATAGGTCTCTAATTTATAAAAACAACTAAGCTAGAAGTTTATGCAAAGCTTTATAAAGAAATGCAAAGGTATATGTAAAAATACCTGTTATTTCTAAATGTAACATTTTTACAAACAAGCGTTAGATCTTCTAGGAGCTATTCTGTAACCTTTGCACATACACTCTGCATATTTTAAGTATGAAGTAAGTGGGCCTGCAAGTACCCCGAGAATTTTAACCTAGCTCCCTTAGGTACTGCTGGATCTGTGCATCCAGACCTGCTGCAGCTGGAGACGGGCATTCCTTCACCTCGAGCTGGTTTGCAACTGAGCTTTCAGCTACACTACTTTGAAAACAGCAGCTTTGCTTAAGGCATCACACTTCTCTACACAGCCGCATACAAACCTGAGAATGCTCTTAGAAACAAACGCAAGAAGAGGGATACCGAAAGTAAATACTCCTGCAATACAGCATTGGCGTGGCTTTTCCCCCTTTTTCCTATATATAAGAGCTCGAACGAGACGACACAGAAGACGAGCACACAAGATGGCGGCCAGGCTTGCAGCAGCCACGCTGCGCCTGCACGAGGCCGCCCTGCCAGCAGGGGCTCTCGGCGCTGCTTGGCCGTAGGACGGGCCGGGGTGGGGGAGGGAGGGAGGCAGGCGGGAGGCCGCTCCGGAGGAGGTGGCGGTGTTGGGGCGGGGGGGGGGGGGGGGAGAGTAGTGGAAACTCTCCAAACACGACGGAAACTGAAGAAGGAAGGTGCTCCAGCGAGGAGGGTGAGTGAGAGATGGGGTGACAGCTGAGGGACACAAGGAGGGAGAGAAACATAAAGCAAAGGGGCTGACGGGAGGGGGCTGCTGCAGCAGAGGCGGGGAGGGAGGCTGGGGGTGGCAAGGGCAAGCGGCAGAGGGGAGCTATGCAGAAAGACAGGTTTGCCCCATGAAAGTCACCACAGCAAAGATGAAGTGTGGAAGGAAAGGGCGGGGCAGGCTCACAGGTGCTGTAAGCTTGCAAATAGTTTTGGAAAAGAAAACAAAAAAATAGCAAAAGGAAGCTCTACGAAGTGTGTGTTAACAATGCCTCAGAAAAGAGGCCCAGGCTTTCCTTCCCTCTCCTGCCAGTTAGCAGCTAGCAATTCGGTGCATCCTCTGAGGAGAAGGGGACTCAGGACCTGGAAAACAAGGGCACATGGAAATACAGAAGGAGCAAAAATGAGGTTTGGGGTGGAATTGCTGAGGTATTGGGTAAGCCAGAGTAGGCAGCAAGCAGAAAACCAAACAGGATATTGGCAGATAGTTGTGTGAAGGTGGGGAGAGGAGAGTGGGTGTTACACCTCAAACTAGCTTCGTGCTACTTGTGACACTGGAGGGGTGGAGAGGTGGTAGTACTCCCTTCTGGGAATGAAGAGATGAGAAAGAGAACGTTGTTTGAGCAAGGTTGGATCAACAAAGGATGTGAGTGAGTTAATGGGAGCTAAAAGCCCCTGTTGTTCGTGGGCTGGGAAATCTGACTGGAAATGGAAAGTAAGCAGGAGAATCGAGTATTTATGTTAGTTCACATATGGGAGGAAATGATACTTTAAAAATTATAGGAAGCTTCCACGTGGATGATGTTGAAGACCTGGTTATGTAAATGTTGTAGGTATACTGTGTTACTATGTATAGTACTTTACACCATTTCCTTAGAATGACTTCTCTGGTACTTAAATTTAATTGCGGACCTATACTAAGATTAAAAATATTGCACCATGGATTTAAAAGAAAGCATTCTTTACATTAATCTTAAAATTGCAATGCTTTAGTGCCCCATGTGTAAAGTATTTTTTGATGTCGCAATGGTGTTGCATAACATTTCTTTCAGTTGTTTTATAGGCAGCACTATGTATAAATTCGTATTTATTACAGGTTCTTTTACTAGTGCATGTAAGGAAAAAGATGTGTTTTTTTTAATTTGGTGACTTAAAAAGTAGAAGTTGGAATTCTTTATTGAAAGAAATACAGGTTTCCATTCAATTGTTTTTTTTTTTTTTTTACAGCTTTATATTAGTAATGCCAAGTTTGTTTTTAAAAAAGGCTTTTTTCTACAGCTGAATTGTAGTTACCACATACAACTGTTCAAATACAACTTTCAGGTTTTCAAGTCCCGTATTTGTAGGTTAGCAGGAGGTGGAAGGTTTTGTGAGGAGACTATTGCAGCAGATTTGCTCTGTTCTATTACTTTTTTTTCTGAAGTATTCACGAATGGTCAGTGCCAGAAACAGGCCTTTACTTTGACTTCGCAGTCCTTATGTAACTTTCTAATTTTATTTGCAAAACTAATATAAATGTTTATATACATTTTGAATTTATGTGGCTGTCCAGTTTGAGTTAGGTGTAACTAACTAGAACTGGCAAGATAAACACCATTATGGTTTGAATAAATAATGGTTGTATATTTGGTATACACAGAAATGATACCTGTTTATGTAATACACAGTCTAATAAGCTAGAGTAAAGTTATGGACACTTTAACTTTGTAAGACTGTACTGTCAGCATGATATATAAGGCAATTTTGATTGTATAGTAATACTTGGGATCCTTCTGACATGAATGGAGTTCAATATATGGTAAATTCAAAGTTGTTTTTGACTATTAATCCTTTCCTATGACCTTCCTAAAGAACCATTGAACCAAGCTGGTAAAATGTCGTTTGCAGACATTTTTCTCTTTAAAATTACATGAGTGATTCTAATTCAGTTTGGGACCTGATTCCAGAAAAGTTAATTGATCAAACTTTGGAATAATAGTATGTTAGCGTGGCCTTACTTTTCAATCATTGATTTTAGCATTTGCTGTATATAAATGAACACTGAGAATGCAGTCTTGCAGCTTGCTGCATTCTTAAATATGCTAATTATTTTTTTTTTTTTATTACTGACAGTTTATTTTTTTCATATAATTGCCTTTAATATTTTATGCATCAGTTGCCATGGTCAGTAGTCTTGGCTGTCAGTACTAGCTCATAATCATCCAAATCTATGATAATTTCATAGAATATGAAAATAATGTGAAGAGTAAGAATTCTACTGTCCCTTCTACTGAATTTTACTATCGATATCAAGGTTGTCATTCATTACAGGAGGTGCTGGGCTTACTGAGTGTATCTATAGCTTATTTTGGGCTTGTGTGTCCGTTACATGATTGTTTGCAATTATGGTGGACTTGACTTCATAAGCGTAAGAGCTCACCTCTCTTATATTTAAAACAATGTATCTAGCATGGTTTGTCTTCGAGTAACTAATCTGCTGTCATGTATGGTTTCAGGATCTTATGTGTGGGTGAGTAGCTGTGGTTTTTTTCTTTATTTTACAACTCTCCCCACCCCATCTTCCCCCCAGCAAAATTGTTTGAATGTTTTTTTCTGTACCACAGAAAAATCTGATGAATGCTACTGATGACAAGCCGTATAATTCATATTCTCCTTGTTTTAAAGACTTTCAAGGTAGGGTTTTTTTTTGATACAAAATGATGTATTCCTTCCAGGCACTCTGGTTTATAAAATAAAGATACTTCTTTTCCATAAAATACCTTCAATTTTTTGTAAAATAAGATATTGTGTATAAGGAATAAATTTTTTGGCGCTATCTTTCCTGGCAATTCCTGGAAAATTAAAACCGAAAAAGCTTCCGATGCTTTACAAATAATGGCTTGTGTGTGTTTTTCTACTGTACTTAAGATTTTCTTCAGTGTGTATTGCTATTTAAAAAAAAAATGAAAAATCTTGCACTTTATTTTGGTTTCATAACTAATGGGAGATTAGATTTCATTGCTTTTGCTTTGTCCTTTATAGCTTTTACTGATTAAGAACTCTGCTCTTCATATAGTTGTAAAATATATCTAGGAGAATTCATATTACCATTGTGTCAGTTTAAGTCTTGTGCTTTATAGAAGTATGACATGGCATAAGACAGATCTGGATTAAAGAGGATAGAAACTCAGCCATGTATTGAATTGAAATCAACGCAAAAAACCAGACCTACTTGTGCCCATGGAAATTACAATCTGTAACCACACTTACGCATACAGTTTCGTTTCTTTTCCATGTAGTTTCAGGGATTGAATTCATATGTACTTTTTTGTGAATAGAAAGTAGGCTTATATCAGAATACAATTCTGTTCCTTTAAAGTCTAGTAAAGCTATCTATTTCATTATTAGCACCTTTTGGGCTAAGCACTTTCCCAAGCACGTGGATTCCCCCACATAGTTTGTAAACTTTGTAATCTGAAATTTTTGATGGTACATAATAGATTAATAAAAATGACAATTGAGACGTGGTTGAAATAATAGTAGAGACCCATCTGCTTTCATGAATTATTCACATCCATCTCAGTAGTCACAGCTTGTCACATCGTACTGCATAATGTCAAATTATATATTATGACATACAAAACTCATGGTTGGCTTTTGGTGAGAGGGTGTTCTGAGAAAGTTGAAACTAGGCAAGCCAGCAAAGCTCCCAAGGGTTGGATCTGAAGCAAGCTGCCAGGGAATCAAGAGGATATTCATGTTGTGCATTTTAAAGCTCATTTTATCATATTAGTAATGTTTATATAATAAGGAAGTGATTGGTGTGTAATTTTGATCATTAGGAACAACCAACCTAGCATGGGGCATAGTGCTGCTCAGTTCTTATTAATAATTGTAATACTTCAGGATTGTTAAAAGGTATTATTTTAAGTTGCAATATTTGTAGGTGGAACTTAAAGTACATTCTCTGAGGTTCCTTGGAAGAGCAAAACAGAACTACATTACTGACTATTCTTATACAATATACGATTCATAAGAAAGCAAGCCAGCCATAAATACAGGCATCAATTAATAAAAAGGGAGATGTATGAAATAGGCAGTAGGAGACCCAGAAGCATAAGGGGTTAGAACGTAAGCCACAAAAAAAAAATGCTATGGGTAAGTGTTAGTGTTGGGGAGTAGGAGTCTATCAACTTACATTGTAAGTTTCTCTGGTTCCTGTCCCAGTCACAGCTGTCCTTTCTTCTGAGCATTTTTCTGGAATTGGTATTTGACTAGGATTAATTTGTGATACATTAAAAATTGCTTGCAGTAGAAACTACACATTTCTTGGACTCTAATTCTTTCTATACTACTGAGAGATCTCAAGCTGAACTGGCTTTATGTGGAGTCATGTTAGTGGAAAATATGAAATGACTAAAGATATTCAGTATTTTCAATAAATGACCATAAGTCATTTTCTCTAAGTCAGACTGTGTTTTACCACACTGTTAATTCTCTTTAGAGGAGGAGTGAATATTGAAATATTCCATGGAGTTTAGTAATGTGGATTAATTTTCATATAATCATTTTCTATACAGTAATTAAGTATTTATGTAGAAAAGGAAGGTAAATCACAAACCACAGTAAATCAAATGGAGGGTGCTTGCACAATTTTCTCAGAGGAAGTCCAAAAACAGTATTGGGAGACTTATTTTACCAGTCACAACAACACAGCTGAATACAAAGCACTGTATATATACGATCTGTTCGGATTAGAGGAATTATAGTAAGTGTATTGACAGCAATTACAACGGTCTTGCAGGCAGTTAGCAGTTACAAAGCATTGAGATTTGTAGAGAAATTAGTGATTTTTATAGGTGCAGCCCTATAATTAGCTGATATGCTCTTGGCATTTTATGGTGGTAATTCTTTAACTACATGGTAGATGCAAGAGAAACTCTAACTACATGCTAATTCTTAATTCTGTCATGTTATATTTTGATAATTTACCATTTGATTTATGTCAGTACTCTGTGTTTAGGACAGTCAGCTACTCAACATTGCTACTTCAGAACTTTTTTCTGTCTCAGTTCTTTGGAAATGGTTAGTCGTGCTTTTATTGCAACCAAACTGAATTAGTGCAATTCTCTGTTGGCTGATGGGCTGAAAATTTTTTGCATAAACTCCAGGTTGTTCATAATGTGTTGCCATAGGCACTTCTGTAAAATCATAATTTAGTTTCAGTGAACTCTGTTCAGTGAACTCTGTTCAAAACATTGAAACTCATAGAAACATAGAACTCATTAAAATTTCCTAATTGGTCATTAAAACAGTCTATATTCATATGCTTATAGAAGATTAGTGCTGAAACTGTCATGCTTGATCTATGCCAGATGGATAATATTTTGGGAATATATGACAGGAAAATACAGACATTTCAAGAATAAAGCAAGCTTAAAAATACAGGTTTGTCCATATTATATATCCACAAGAAACTTGGTAGTTTGGAGCAGAAACATGAAGTTCAGTATTAGTGTCATTTTGAGATCAGGAATGGTTTTTGTTTTCCCAGAGGTAATCTCATAATATCTTGTAACTTTTTATGAGTTCTAAGACACAAAACCAGCATTTGTACTTACTTGCTCTAATTAATTAAATTCTGATTCTGCTTAACCAAAATTCACGGTCCTAGTGTTTTACACCATGTAAACTCTAATTTATTTGCTATTCCAAGTGTTGGCTTTAAGGACCTAGTCTGAATTAAATCTATCTGTGAAGTTCAAGTGAAATATATTTTCTTGTTTACTCCTTCATCCCCAGTTTCGAGGGGAAATACACTGCGCTGAATGAGTTTTTTAAAGTCTTGCTATTTGGTGTGGGAATAGTGTCTTGTGTACAGGAATGTGTTATTGTTTTATTGGGACGGGGAACTGGGGTGGAAATTATGGCCAAACAGTGAAATATGTCTGCTAGTGTTTGTGAGCTCTGCTTGGGCCATCTAGAACTGGAGATTTTGGAGAGATGTGGAAGATGTTTGTTTTGGCAGACTTCAGTCAACTGGGATTGGAGTAACCGTGTTTTTGGAAACAAGAGAAAGTCTTACTTGTGTATCAGCATTTTAGGGTTAGGAAGAAACTTGTGAGCATACTTTTTCTTTGTTGCTTTTTTTTTTCTTCTTTTGAAGAAAAATAAAGAAGATGCAATGTCAAAGTTCATAGCACCATAGACTATAGTAAAAAATGTGTTGCATAATCTATAATAAAATTGGAAATGAGACTCCCAATGTCTTAGGTTAAAATAATGTGCATGGTTATGCTTACCAACTTAAGTCACAGACTTTTTTTTAAATTTATACCACCAGATGGCAATCTAACATAAACTTTTGATCATTGGTGAAAGAATGAGTTTTGAGCATCTGTTCTGAGATACTGTCCTTTCCTCATTTTGAAGTAAGTAGTGTTGAAGTTGCTTGGAAAATCACTGAATTAGGCCTTACAAGCAGTACTGATACTTTGCTATAGATTCTGTGACACTAATATACTTTATTCTTTCTGTATTCATAAAGAATTGCATCAAAGACTGGCTCAATTTTTAAAAACAAAATGAAACTTTGTGCTATATAACAAAGTATTGACATAGGATATGTGTAAAGCCCCAACAAAAATAATTTTTAAAAGGACAGGAAAAAATGTAGAGGAAGTTTGGAAATGCGTGTAAATTAATAAAATCATTCTCTTTTTAAATTACTCAAACTAGAAATCTTCTGATAAAGGTTTACCTCAACTTGGCTATGATCCTATATTTTCCATTGTAAATTGTAATTTAATTCCTCTAGAATAAATTATAAACAAACTAAAACTTGTTAAGTGCAAATTCGCAGGAGTAGTTTTCTGTGAACGGAATGTTAACTTGTACTAAGTTCCTAGTGTTTGTGAACTGGACAAGTAGTTGACTGCCTTAATGCATGGGCTGAAAATAGTCAACGTAATGAATTTGAATACTGTTGTGAAGTTTTTGTAAAGGAAACAATGTGTTTCTTTTAATGGCTTTTTAAAAACTGTATTTATACATATTTTTGTACTTAAGTGGAGCATAAAGAATGCAGAAACGTGTCGGTCTTTTAAGCAGTATCTAAATTTTAGCACTTAGGCCTGTAAGTATCAGTGGAGAATACCATTTTGACTCCTCACCCAACAGAAACTTGGGTAACTGATACTACCCATGCTTTTGAAAATGCTAGTGTGTATGTACTTACCATTACAGATTTTGTAAATACCTTCTACTAGGTATTTGATTCGTCTTTGATTGGTGGTGTAAGTCAATCTTCAGAAAGGTAAAATACACACAACAAAAAGTGGTTTAGATTCAGATATCAGTTACAACAGGATGATTGTTTAGTTCCTTTTGTAAAATTCATGTCCCTATTTTATTGCCAGGCTACTGCCACTATAAAAATTCTGAGTTATTGTTTGGCAGCAGCAGCAGTGAAGCCTGCCAAAAGTTAACCTAGAATCAAGAACTCATGTGAGGAGTCAGTCAGCCTGAGTCCTTTAGTAAGAGGGAAGAGCTTATGTTGTAGACAAGTTCTTCTGATAGCTTTAAAATACCGTAGAGTCTGTCCAGAAGGTATTCAGCAGCAAAAGTGTGAAATTATAGATTTACAATTGATTGCGTGAATAGGATATCATAAAAATTGGTCCCAATTCAGATTATTTGACCTGTGTGGCTTTCACAGTGGAATGATGCACCTCACAATTATCTCCAGTAAAGCAGAGTCATTGTGTATACATACACACTGTGTGTGATATGTGATCATTTTGGATTGATTTACTGCAGTCACCTGATGTCATTTTCTTTCAATCATAATTTCAGTAAATTTCAAAAAAAAAAAAAGATGAAAAAGGTTTTTCAAGACAAGTTAGTGTTAAGAAATTAGAAATGCAAGGCATTATACTTCATGTGAATGAGGCTTCCGCTTAAGTGCAGTTCCATAAACAGCCAAATCTCAATCTCAGAGCAATAGGGAAGTCCTGGAAAAAAGCTAGCTATGTGTTGAGGAGATGTACATTTTATTATGCTGTAGCAGCTGAATATTTTTCTCGTTAAATATATAGGCATAATACGAAGCAGAACAAAACTCTAAGGAATAGAAGTGCTATGAAATGGTTTTGCAGTTCACTTGACAATTTTAAAAGAAGAAACTTAACCAAAATATTGTGCTTATTGGGGCAGGAGATTGTTTCCCAAAACAATGCACAGCCCACTTCATAAAGCTGAGTATCTAACAAAGAAAAATAGAGGGACTTACAAAGAGAAAAACAAACCTGCTGGTAAAATTTGACATGAGTCAGAATTTTAGGTGTCTTATATGATCTCTCTTACAATGCTAGAGATATTACCAATATTACTTTTTCCATGTGCTTTGCCTTTTGTTTAAAAATGCAAAGTGAGATCCTGGCATGTTGATGTCGGTTTAAAAAAAAAAAAGGTAACCTCTGTAGCTGCCTTATTAGAAGTTACAGACATAGGTATCTATAGCTATCTATATTAACTGACGTAAGTATAATATTTTACCCAAGAAGTGTCTCAGAGTCTCAAAGTTTCATAGGAAGCATTTTGGTGGAATACTCCAATATACGAGGAAAACACTTGAAAAGTTACTTTTTTTTTTTTTTCTCCTTTCCATTTGATTCAGGTGGATTCATCTCAGCTCTGTATATTCAGAACTTACTATCTGGAAATCTTACTGCAGTAACTGAAATAAAACCTGACCAGCAGAGGTACTGCATGACATTGATTTCTATTTGTGAAGGAAATAGAGCACTTGTACTTTTTATGAGTCTTACGACCTGCGTTTATTTTCTCAGGTGTTTAGGTATTTCTTGTTTATAACCTTTCAAAGTAAAGTAGTATGCTTGAAAGGTTGTTTCATATAAGACGTCATAGAAAAGCTGTCCTTACATGTGTAGATTTTGCCATGCAATACATGGATCAAATCCATTCTAAATATAAATGTATGGATAAGCATGTAGCATCAGTAGGCCTCTCTACCTGATCTGTTTTTCAGTGAGAACACTGAGTGGCATGCTTTGACTTTAGGCAAGTTTTCCCCACTCCGCTGATTTTTTTTTTTTTTCTGGAGTAACTATATTCCGTAAGGAAGATCTGTTATGTATTAATGAGGAAAGAGATAAAACATTAATTCAAAGATGGCTGGAATAAAAAAACACCACAAAAAACAAACACAAAACTGGACGTTCAGAACACCAACCTAATTTGTTTTCTGGCAGTTCAGAGAAATATTTTTCTGCCACATTGCCTTTGCCTTGCACAAAGCTATCTTTTTCTTGCTGACAGCAACTAACTAGGGGATGGGGGGATGGACAGACTGGCAGGGCCAGCCTGTATGACTATGTCAGCTAGAGGCTTCTGAGTTGCTTTTGGCCTGAAATTGCCTGTTGCTGAGTAATGGGATTGTCATTATTTTTGGACAGAATTTTTCAGGGTAGTAAGAGGGAGTGAAATAAAACATTTTTTCAAAGCATTTTGCCCTTCAAGGAGAGAAACTATTGGGCATCTCATTGTTTGGCTTGTGTCTATGTTTACTTTAATTAGTGAAAAATCAGAATGCTATTATTTTGGAGGGGCGGATGGGAAGGACAGTGTGCATTGGGTTCCATGCCCAGAGCGCAGTTGTGTGTAAACGTATTAGCTTGTGGACATAGAGAATCTAGTTTCAGTTTTCACTGTGCTACGCTTGTCCTTGTGACCCCAGGAAGGTTATTCTTCCCTTACCCTCATGTGTATGTTTCTCATTTGTAAAACAAAAACATGCTTTTGCTGAGGAAAAGACTATACATATGATACTCTGTGAGGGTATGTATCGATGTAAATATGGACAGCACAAGGTTTGGGTAATGCTTCTTGGGGGTGGAATGTATGGGTAGGCTGTGGTTGCAACCTTACCACAAAACGTAAGATCGTATAATGAATTAGCTGGCTAGAGCCGCCTCAGTGCTCTCTTCTCCTGTTTGCTTGTGTCCTTCCTTTTTTCCTCCCTTCACTTAAGTAAATTTTGTTCTAGAGTTGATCTATTTTTTTTCCTTGCTCATTTGCTAATATTGAAGTAATAACTAGCAATTTTCATTAATTACAGATTTCTTCATTATTCAACTAGAATTTAAAGTTATTTTAAGTTTTAACATAACTGTGGTTTATACGTTTTGAAGTAGATTTGTATCATCGTCTATACATATTCAGGTGCAGTTCTGAAAAGATACAAATAAAACCCTTGCAGTCCTTAAGATACATGTATAAACACCATTTAAAAGGATAGCACAAATAACTACACATAGTAGGTTCAGATCATTAAATCATCTTGGAAATCAGATTGCAGCTGCTTATGCAGAGAAGCAAGAAATGGAAATTATTGTAAGCAAGCTGAAAATATCTGCTGTCAAAATCAGCTTGTCCTGTGATCATCTGATTTACATCCTTCTGCTGCACAAATCAGTATGTTCAGAGTTGCTGAATTTGATACATTTCAGTGCAAAATTGGGTACCCTGATCTGTGAAAATGGAAGCGCAAGCTCTGCTTTCATTAACACTTCATCATTATTGCTGTTTTGACCAGACAGTATCTGGGGGGAAAAAAATCAACACCTAGTGATGCATATAATGCTTCCTGCAATACCTTAACAGTAGGGGGTTTTTACCTCTAGGGTAGAGAGAAAAGGAAAAGAATTGCTTGCTATGAGCTGGAAAAGCAGAGCGGTTGGCTCTGGCAGTGAGGGGGTTGACTGACAGTCTGCAGTGCAGTGGAGTTAGCTGAGCTCCCTATATGGCTGTGGATTAGCTATATGCTAATACTGATAGGAGAAGAGGAGCTGTACCGAGCGCAGTGAGCTGACGGTGGAGGCGATCAGAGTCTCAGCAGAGCTGACTCCTCAAGAGCCATGGCTGAAGGGGGTGAAGGAGGAGAAGATGAAATACAGTTCCTACGAACTGTAAGTATCTGCTTTTTATAGGTCATGTAGTACATGATTTTATGTCTCATGTCTATTCCTTTTCTGTGGTATTAAAAATAAAGTGTTATTTCTGTGCTGGGCTTTGCCAAATGGGAAAATTGATTTAGTCAGTGGAAAAAAAATAAAGCAAGAATATGAGCTTTGATAGCATCAGGCAGTCTCAGTGTGTTCTTCCTTGAATCTGTTCAATAGCCAGTTTGGTATAAGGAGACCTATTTCCGCTGTAATCCCCTGTGTTTGAAGCGTCCTCGTCAACTTTGTACTTGGGTTTCTAAATGTAGCATGCCAAATATCTGACCTCTGAAACTTCTGTCTAGGTTAGATTTCACTGACATTAACAGAAGCTTTGCAAATAGGAGAGCCTTAAAACGATGAATAAACCAAGCAAGCCCTTGATGACCTCTTCTGATAAACATGCACACAGAAGCACACTTGTGTGTAGGGAATACCAACAGATGTTGAAGTCGGGGCTCTGCAAATGGTTGGGGTCTTTTCTCTGCTTAAAAGAAGCTTATTTTTAAAAGGAGATAAGGATTTCTTTGGGGTGTTAATTAGTGAAATAGCCTTCACTTGGTGTAATTTTCTATAAAGAGCCCTCACACCATTCTTTCCTAAAGCTTTACACAAATCTAGTATGACAACCAATTTGGACTTTTAAGCAAGTAGTGTTCATGCATTAATTTTTGGGAAGAGGGTAAGATCCTTTTCATGTGTCATTTTGCGTGTCTCATTATTTTTACCCTGCATGACTAAGAGTGTGTTGTTGTGTAACTAGCATGAAAAACCTGCTCTTGATGTCTGTATTCCCTCCTCTTTCCGTACTATCTTTACTTTGCATTTATCACAAATAACGTTCCAGAAACACTCCTCTAGAGTTCATACAACTTTAAAAGGACAAGTCTCTAAAATAAAACATGCTAAATGCCCAAAGTAGGAAATTACAAGGCTGATTTCTGGGAGGCTGGGAATATTTATTTCTGGGAATTAAAGGTTGGAGAGTGGTGATAGCTGCTGCAGCTTATGTAAATTGTTTAGGTGTGATGAAGTGTCATTAGCACTTTTAAGCCTGGGAGAATTTCATGGGGGGAGGGAAATGGATAATCACAATGAAGTATCCTTTCCAACATCCCTTCCCTCCACTCCACTTTTCAGAGTATCTATATTACATAGTTTAGTACATTACTCAGCCTTTAGGAGAAGGTGCTTTTACCCCAGATTGGAGCTTCAAATGCATGTCCTTCATCCTTTCACTTTCTAAGATGTTGCCTTGACTGAAGAGTCCTCCTCAGCGATGAAGTGAGAAGTTTTGTCTATTCTTAGATAGCCTGTGTGTGCTACATGAGATGGCAATTTCTGCTGCTGTGACCCATTTGCATGCTGGTAGAACTCTACTGCACTTCTTTCCAATGGGTAAAATAAAGTGCTAAATAGAGGTGGGAGCCAAAAATCGAAACAGCAAAAGTGAGACTATGCAGAAGTGTTCCTTCTACTTGGTGTTAGGAAATCTTTTACATGGGGAAAAAAATGGGCTAGATTTCTGTTAGAAGAGAAAGAAACCCCAGCTTCTCCTTTCTGTGAACAATCATATCAGTTACTGCTGCCTCCTCTTCATTATAACTTCCTTCCCCTTGTGGAGAAGGGAACAATTGTTGTTTTGCAATATACTGAGAAAGGAACCATTTATTAGGTACTGAGTGCTACAGTGATGTAAGCCTTCAGTACTTATTACTTACAGCTTTTATTGCTGCCTAAACACTGTTTGTACATACAAACCTGAAGTACAGCAGCCCTTTGGAACTCTTCCAGTTAAATTGTTGATCAGTCAGGATCTTCTCCAGATCAAAATGTTTTCTGGGAATTTGGATTGCTAGTGAATGTTTCCCAGGCTTGTGCAGCTGAATCTTCCTTTGAAATTGTTGATCTCCCTATTCTTATTTTTGAGTCTGTAGACAGAAGTGCTCTAGGATGTTTTAGGCCCTCAGAGATAACACTTTTATACCTTTTGGTGAGGTATAAAATAAGATTAGATCTCTTTTGATCCAAAAATATTCTAAAGTATTTTTTGAAAGAGCAAGAGAATTAACTCTTAAAAGTCTAGTAAAATTAATTTTTGCTTCCTTAAAGGGAAACTTTCCCTTTGTCCCCCATTTTTTGTTGGTTATGATGTTCTTTTTTCTTCTGGATCTAAGTTACTCTATAGTTTTGTGCATCATTTTTAGGTTCTCTGCTCATATAGAAGGGCTAGAAGCTCAATAATGCATAAAAATGATACCTGTATTTGTTTCTAGGGAGCAGCAAACTTGTGGGCATTTTTATAAATTTTGTTGGAAAGCTTTTCACTGCGACTTTCTGTTCCAAGACATTCCTCATATTTGATTAATTTGGCAGCAATGGGAATGACAAAGACCTTAAGAACAAATTCCAGAAAGCAGAGGACAAGAACACTTTCATTGTCATCATTGTTGTAGTATGTCTTCAGTACTCATTTCAAGTTAAGTCTCAGTTCTGCTGTGAAGTCTTTATGTGCAATGATAGCATTTAAAGGAAGATGTTACTAATACACTGTAATTTCATTTCTTAATTTTTTCCTGTCTTGAAAGTTTGGTATGAATATAAATATATAAATACACACAGTTTTTTCTTACACTGCTACCCTGCTGCTGTGTCTTTGTTATGAAATATTTGATGTTTTCTTTCTGTAATAATGCTTGGAATTTTTTCTCTCATTTTCTAGTTGGTGGCTTTCATCTGGATTTGACTCTGGGTATTCAATGTATGTGTGTGTGCCTACTTGTGTATGGAAGGGAGAAGCAAAGCACTTGTTACTTGTGTGTAATATGCTATACTGCTATCTCTTAGTTTCCTGCCCTGGTAATGTTCTTTAGATTACTTCCCCCTGCTGTTTGCTTGTTACCTCTTCCTAAGGTATGAATACATGAGAAATTAATGAAGGTAATGTTTATGCAGCATTAGGTGAGAACACATGTGTTAACCTGTGGTGTTTTGAGATACCATGCTGAGGGATATAGAGGGAACCCTGTTGCCCTTGGCAATGTGGATGCGTGTAAAGCATTCTCATTTGAGCCTTTCCTAGCTACTGGGACTTTACTACTGTGACAAATCGACAAAGTTCTCCCCTCTCTGGAAATTATTCCCAAGTTCTCTGTTATTCCCGAATGCTCTGGATTAATCAAATATGAGGTGATGCCTTGGAGCAGATAGCTTTTGTCTTCCTCCATCGGAAATACCTATATAGTCACTTGCTAACAGAGAGCATGATTGGAGATGGGGTGGAGGAGGGGGGAAGTCACAGCGCTGCCCAAAGCATAGGAGCAGTTTAAATGTACTTCTACTGAAGGATGTCAAAGTTGTTTGCCATCTTAGAGTCCAAATTATGGTGGTAACATTAGTTACTAGGTGTATTGCTTTGTTATTTTTCCTGAAATTCATCGTATTGATAGAAAGTGTTTCCACTTATTTTAATACAAATAAATCTTTTTTTTTCTTTTTTTTTGAGATAGCTCATAACACATTAGAGAAAGTTTTGCCTTGTTTTCAATGGATCTGAACAGAATGTGTATTGATGTGTATGGGTATTGGTGTGTGAATGCCTTTGTGCATGTGTGTGTGTATGCATGACTCTTTCCCCAACTGGTTACAAATTTTTCATTTCTCTGAGTGACAAAGGCCTTAACAATTGATTCTTCTTTGACTTTTGCTCCTTTAACAGCTTGTCTCAATGACCTAATTTTAAGCGTTCTGATAAACCTCTCCAATCACTATCTAAAAATTTACAGATAGGAGTGGGAAATTGTTTTCTGTTATAGACTGAGTGTAGTTATCTGTTATACTTAAATACCAAAGTACTATTGTTACAAAGACCTTGAATAGAATATTTGGATTTAATTTTTTTCAAGATCTAGTCCATGTACATAGATTTAGACAACAAGTTTACAGATGTTTTTTTTCAGGTATGTTTTTGATCAGTTGCGTGTTAAATTGTTGCTCAGAATCAAGACAATTGGGTGGCTCATACACATTTATATGTGGATACACTTTCCTATCTATATTGCTTGAAAATGAGCTCTTCTACTGTTCAGATGTTACAGATGAGATGGGAAGTTATCTCAGTTTTACAATATGAACTATCAGGTATAGTATGAGTTAGATTTTCTTTTTTTCAATCCTTTTCACTGTTGCCAAATATAAAAAGTAATTATATCATGCCTTTTTTATTATTTTAGGAGTTGTATTAAAGCACTTCAGTTTACCCAGGATTAGTGTGGCATAAAACCAGTTCTTCTTTAGATGCTTTTAATACATGTTGTTTTATCAAGTCTGTGTCCCTAGTGGTATATCCCTAGTGACATGACAAAGAATGTGTGAAGTGGAAACATTAGAATAATTCTTCCTTAATAGTCCAACTTAATGTCTAATAGTTATGCTACTAGTGGCATGCTGATATTCTGTAGCACAGATCTCTGTGGCTCCATTCAATAAAGTATGAATATTTGCTACATAATGCTCACCAGATAAATACTTGCAAACAAATACATTGGAAAAATTTCAGACAATAATGGAAGATATTTCTAGGGAGAAGCTTTTAGCAGTGGTTAATTAAAAACTGGGAAAATATGGAAATTGTTCTCAGTGAGTTGTGTATGAGATTATATAAAAGCGATAGAGAAATTTATGTATGGTAAAAGTCACAAAGGCTAAGGAACACCTTAAGATCAAATCAGTGGAATTTTCCTGAAGCCCCTTTTAAGGGAGCTGGTGCAGGTTCTGCATGCTTCTTGAACAGCTGAGTGTGTCCCATGGTATTGTTTTCAAATTAATTAGGACATTTTGTCTGTTGTCACTGAAATGTACTGCAATTCATGATACAGTAGTTGTCCATTAGTCAGTCAATTCCTTTTAGGAAAAGGGTAAAAAGAAAGGAAGAATAATGTTATATAAGACTTGAGTTGCTTCTGAGAACTGGTGTGTATTAGGAGCTTAAGTGATTTTTGAATTAAATGTTTATGTATCTGTTTATGTCTGTGCATTAAATCTTCCCTTTCTTATCCTATTGCCACAATTTTTAACAGTTGTATAGCAGTCCATAATTCTAAGACTTCTAAGAAGAACAACAAAAAACATACCACAAACAAAAATTCCACTATGTCTCTTCCACTTCATTTCAATAAAAGTCTTTCAAATAGGTTTCTTTTTGTTTCTTAAGCTTCAGGCTATCACCGGTATAGCTACTTGCAGTCACTCTTCTTGTCTTATTATCCTTCAGTTTCTACCATGGAAATCATACTTAATTTTATGAGTTTATCCTGAGATAAGTTTCTTAGAACTTGTAGCATCCTTCTTTGTAAATAACGTTGCTCTGTTTATTTTCACCCATTGAATTGCCACTTTTACTCCCTGCATGTGTTCTCAACTTTGTGAATAGGTTTGCCCAGTTTCTTGCTATACGGAAAACAGATAGCTTATGCTCATTCTTTGCCTAGGACTATTTCCTTGCTGAAGGTCTGGGTAATATTATAAGGTAGATTTATAATACAACAAATTTTCCAGTGCATCATGTGCTGTAGTATGCTGTGAGTGTTTATTTTTGATGAAATAAAGATAAGATCTTCTACAATTAATTGCAACCCCTATTCAAGGCAGAATTTTAAGCAAATGCTCTACCATACTATAAACACAACAGTCATGCCTTCAGACTGTATAGTGTATCTGTTTTTTAGCTCTGGACACACTGGAGTAGTGGCTTGACATCTGTATCAGAGTTATTCAATTCATTTGTACCAATTTCTCCTTTGGAGTGAAATCATCTCATTTAAGCGAGTATTTCAGGCTCCTGGTAAGGAGTAGTTCTTTGGGAAAATTGCACCATGTTTAGATGAAAAGGGAAACACTTAAGTAGTTAGGTATATTTAATATAATGGAAGTTGTTTGAAGTTTATTTAATGGTTGGAATTTTATAGCTATTTATAGTTGAGGAAAAGAGGGGCAAGTGATATAGCCACAACTGCATTATAATTTCATAGAACTTCACATGTTTTGTCTTGATATACTTGCATCTTTCTCATTCTCTGAGTTGGATCTTGAGGTCTGTTCCCAGCTTGTGGTACAAATACAGAACAAGTGGAATGTTTATGCCACCAAAAGCTTGCAATTAAAATAAGAGGAAAAATAAATTAAAACAGAGGAAGGCAAAAAGGGAATATGAGAAGGCAGTGAAATGATATCCAGCATGTTGTTAGGTAGTAATATTTACGTTCTAGTTACAGAAACAATTACAAAGTGGATTTACTGGTGTCATGAGGGAAAAAAAAACTTTAATAAATATTCTGGGAAAAAATGCATTTGCTAGGTGATAATATGTTGAAAGACTATATCAGGTAAAGGGGGGCAGAAAGGAGAAAAGGCAAATAGAGTTTTTGCAGGTATAACAGGTGGACAATGAAGACTTGCACCATGATTAGTCAGAGGTGAAGGCTGATTTCTCTCTATGAAATTGAAGGTAGTTGAGTTAAGGACACACTTCTAAAGGTCCTGACGTTACAGGCTGCTGTTGGAGATGGTACATTGTTTGGTCTGTTTCCCTGATACCTTTCTTACATTTTGTTTAGCATGGATCTATAGAATAGACTGTAAACCCTGTTCTTCCTACAAGGACGTAGAGCAGTAATGTTCAGATGTGTGTTGTACAACATTGCATGTTGTATTATATGTAATGATAGTACATGTATGTGTGGTATATGTGTGTATACATATGTCATGATATATACATGTATATGGGATATATGTAATTATGTGTAATGAGTTGCACTTTTGCAAGCTGCTTCATATTAGCCCAGGCTACACCAGTTAAAAACAAAGCAACATTGCACTACATGAACTCAGCATCATGCTTTACTACTGTTTCTTTCTACAGCTTACATAAAAAAAAAAAAATTGCTATTTCAAAAAGAAATCAGTGCATGTATTACAATATTATAAATACAGTGTATTTTTACAAAATAATTTTCAAAAAGAAATCAGTGCATTACAATATTACAGTATTACAATATTATAAATGCAATTATTTTGTAACAATACACTGTAATATGAATATAGTCATGATCGATTTAAGTCCTAGGATAGATCTAACTAACTCCTTGTCAGTTTCTTCTCCTTTTTCTCTTTTTCAGTTTTATTTTTTTTGAATATCAGTGTCAATGCAGGTCTGCTGAAATAACATCAAATGTGTTACAATCAAGCAAAACTCTTCAATCTCACCTTAGAATGTTAGTGAGTTAAAAGCCTTTTTGATAGGATTTGTGACCATGCAATAATCCTAAATTAATACTCCAAGCGTACATTTCCCTGTTTCCCCCTAGCCCCACTGGTGGCTGTTGTGCGGATTTGTCTTCTGCTCAAGCTCTGCTTTTCGGTGTCTGAAGAGGGGTTAATATCTTCGGTAATAAACAGTGAGTTTGCTAATGATGTTCCCACATTTTTGTAGAATGCAGCAAGTGGGTTGCCTGATCTCTGTGTCTTTTTTCTAATCCCCTGCCATGCTAACTGGGTATGATTCATTGAAATCCAGCTGTGAATATTGCTTCTTTCTCAGTTCCCATGGCAGTGCTGTGACCACACAGCCAAATGCTGCCAGGTGCATTAGATACAGATTCCAAAAATTAAAACAGGGTTGCGGGCAGGGAGGAGAAGAAAAATAAATTTGGCATGCAGTTATTAAGAAGATATTGAATTCAATCACAGGACACTAGTTTAAAGTCATGTATTGCTTGACTTCATTCATGAAACACGTATTTTCCCAAATGGCACGTAACAGTGCAGATATATAATAAGCACAGTCCTCTATAGACAGTAAAATTATAATCTCAATTTAAGAAAACAGTTGCTAACATCAACACACTTTAAAAGATTGAGAAAGAAAACATGAGGCATTAATGTATGCCTTAATGAATATTTTAGTTTATTTGCTCAATGTAAAAATTTTAAATTTAACATTCTGTCTTTAATGTCATTAAAAAGTCACTGGACCACTCCTTATGTCTATGAGTTAGTAGGCTGTAGTGGTTTTGATGCTGGAAGATTTAAAATTGTGTACCAGACATTACTTAAAAAGAATGTATGTTGTTCTAATTGCAGAAGACGTTCTCCTGCTAAATTCTTAATTCGCTTGGGTAACTTTTGGAAACTTGTTTTCTGAAAATTACAGTAATATTCTGAAGTACAATTGGCAAATATGTGACATCCTCAGAGTGTGTCTGAAGTAGTTCAAGATTGGGATAAGCATAGGAATTATAAAAACCTACAGGAAAATCAATTCCCGCCCCGCTGTCCTAGATCTGCTTTTGGTAGTGTCTCACCTAGAGTACGATGCATACATACATGTGTTTGTCAGCCATTGCACACCTGCTGTCAGTCAACTCTCAGTCTTAACAGATGTGGTTCAGCTGTAAATAGGAGCTGATGGCCAGTCTGTTGATCAGGTAACCTCTGGTTTCCAGTTCCCTCTTCTGGCACATCATGTCTATAGTGAGGAGTGGCAGCTTCAGTCAATAGAAGGATTGGCAGAGACAATAGCAACGTAAGGTGAAAGATTCAGTAGTAACATCAGGTTTGTTCCTTCTACTGGACTTTTATCCAAATAAGCAAGTGCTAGTTCCTCAATAAGATGAGTAGTCAGCACACGCCTGAGCTGTTTTTAGTCCATAACAAACATCTCTGTCAATCTTGAGCATTTCAACTACTTCAGCACTCAACCAGGTTCTCCAATACCTTGTACCAGAAAATCAACTTCCTTTGACCCAGTTGGAACAACTTGAATTCTCTTTGATAACAATATAATACGAAAGAACTCCAACTTAAATAAAATCCTTTACAAATTACTTGTACAAACAATAGAATTTCAACTCAGACTTGAAACAGCTGTTTAGCAGCAGATGCAGAACTAATTTAAAACACTGAAGATTTAACATGCTTTCAAATTGCATCAGGAGTACCATGTACAAATGGGAGTACAAGGATCATCAAGCTTAGAATATATACTAAAAAGCCTCAGATGATTCACTAAAATGCTTAAGGCCAAATGACTTCCATCTCCCAAAACTCCCTCTGAAGTTGATTGACTGCACTGTCTCATCTTTTCTGCATATGGAAAATGCCCAGAAGACCTATACACCTGGTACATATTAAAGATACGTAATGTCAGTAGTTGGTAGAGTTCAGAAGCTGTTTGATAATGTATAGAAATGTTGATACAGTCAGTGCACAGTTAACATTTTGATTTTAAAAAAAAAAAAATTAAAAACCTCAAAACTGTCAGTATTATACTCCAGGCTACCTTCTTCTAAAATGCATATCCATTTCCATTGCACTTTCCAAAAGATCAAAATCAACAGACTTTATAGTTCCTATGTAGCCAAAGTTGGGAAAGGTCGACTTTAGAATTTGAAAAATCTCAATCTGATAGCGTATGTCATGCCTGCATTTCTTGTTAGCAGGTAACCTTTTCATGAAGAACATTCACAGGACAAAAGATTCTTTGCTGCATACATGTTGACCATTACAGGAAAAAGTGCTAATAGGGATTAATAAGATTTGATTTCCTGATCATCCACTATCTGTGGGAAGTAAACAGTGATTATATTAATAATGTGTGCCAAACCTTCATTTAAAATTTTGCATTTTTCCTTTATTTTATGTGCTATTTACATATATTAGAATTAATAAGGAGTGAAGTTTTTAAAATGCATAGAACAATGTTAACTTTCTAATTTGCAGACTCTAAACCTTTTCTGTAAGAGTTGTGAGTTGCTGTAGACTGAATTTAAGACTCCTTATTTGCTTTCTTAGTAGGGTTTTGCAGATCTCTTGGAAGTCCTGCCTGAATAATGTGGAATTCAGCCTTCATTATCTTCATTTATTTTAGTTACTTTATTACCATTCCTGAAAATAGTTGTAGTAATCTGGTATAGGTGAAGTTACATGGAGTGGCTGATGGTGACTGGCACTCTTCATGGCTGAATCGCCCAGGTGTTTCAACTGGGATGTTAGATGCATTTTTTAATTTTTTTTTTTTTTTTAACACAGTGTAACAAAAAATGTGAGCTCAAAGCTTTCAAAATGTCAAGAATTTTCTCTACTTACTATACTGGATCTTAAGTGACTGTCTTGGGAAATATTAAATTGACCCCATCTTTAAAGTAACTCTGTTCTGTGTGTGGGTAAAATAGTTGTGTGCTTGAATACTGAGTAGTACCTCAATACTAACACTTAAACAAAACCTTGATTCTAATGGATAGGTATTCTCACTGGAATCAGTGATCATTGATGATTATAAAAGTTCCAATTAAGCCTTGTTAAACTGAAATCTAGCAGTTTCAGGGAACCTTCTGCTGTTACAACCTTTTAAAGAAATTCTATCAATCAATATAAATCTCTTCCATCAGTCACTGGAAACGCCAATTATTCATGTTTGCTTTAGGTGTTTGGTTTTATTAATGATTGATTTATTGTGTGTATTGTGGTTTTGCTCAAGATATCAATAAACTTTTAAAAATTGCTTCCATAAAATGGAAATAAGGTAAAATTTTGGATCTTGTACAGATCCAAAAATCTTCCCACCTGTACAATTAAGTGACATGCATCTCATATTGTACCAGGTGATATGAATGTAGAATATTTGCATTATGGGATTATCTTTGAATTTGTGTCTAATCAAACCCATAACATATTTTCTCATGTTTTTCTTTATCTTAATGAAGATGTTGATGTATTTTTTTGTATAGTAATGATGTTGATGTAGTTCTTGTAGTGTTTAAAACTTTCTTTTTAATATTTTGATTTTTATAAAGATGAAAAAAAAGGTTGCTTTGTACATACATAATGAAATCAACTATAATAGCACTTACAAAAAAAAGCTTCAATAATAGAAGTGTGGTATATAAATTTGTGTTTTATAAGAGAAGGAAAATTCAGCAACTACTATAGGACTTTTTTCCACCCTTACGGTTTTGAAGCAATGATTTTATGCAGCACTGAAAAGACAAATTTACTGGCCAAAGTTTGTTTCATAGAAGTGAATATAATTGTGTTACTGGAGAAGGGTATAGGATGTAGGATTATATTCTTCACCAGTGATGTGAACATTCTCCCATTGTTACTTCAGTTTAATGTGTGAAATAGTAAGAGCTTAGTATATCAAATGTGGCTTGATGAAGAACTGCTTTGCTTTATTCACACAAATCATCCCGAGTTTCAGAATTGTTTCAGTTGTGCATTTTGCACCCGATCTCCTTTATGCAGAAAATTAACTGTATGGTATGCTCCTATGATTGTGAATCTTAAAAGCAGCATATAGCAGCTACTAAACCAGCTAGACATGAAAAAATGGTGAAGTCTAAAAGAAGAACTTGGTATGATATATCATTCATTGTAAACATTGTTTAAACAGCCAGATTGTTCTTCCAGTATAAAATACATTCTAATTGCTAAGTTGTTACACAGTAATGAGTTTCCTCAAGGAGGAAAAGAGTAGGTTATCATCTGCATTTAAACTTTCCACTTACGAAAATATATTGATACTGTTAAATAATTTACTTTATTAAGGAAGAGAATTTTATCAGAAGAGCAAATGTTTTTCTTATCCAGGCTTTTGCTCATTTTTGCTTTGAAATGCCACAATTTGATGACTCATTGTGAATACCCTAGCTAGTCTAACTGCAGATAAGTTACAGAAGGGGTCGTTAATGACCTTTTACTGCTAAGCAGAATATAGTTCCTCTTTCTTGTCATACCACTGCACAAGCAATAGGCTGTAAAGTTGTATCCACTGCTGCCTTTTTACTGAAAAAACACCAACTTTGAGAGAAGCTGAATCAGGAAGTACAGTCTCTCTGTGATTAATTTGAAATTCAGAAAGCTTGATGGTATGGAAGAGTCTATATTCATTCTGAGCATGTAACTTTCATTTCATGACAGAAGTTTGTTTTTGTTAGAAAGACTTATCCATTTTTATTTACCAGGGATCTTCCCAAGTCAGCTTCTCTCAAGGTTGACCTTAGGCTTAAATAACATCATTGACTAAATAAGGACCTATATATAAGGCTTAACATGCCAATTAGAGTGGTAATATGACCTTTCCTATCCTTGCCAATATGAAGACCATTTGGAATCATAAATCACAACATTCTAAAGGGTGAAATGCGTTCACCACAACATAGAAAATGGGGGGCAAAGTCTTCAAGGAAAAAAAAAATGATGGCCAAAAGATGGTAGTGGTGATATTCTGTTATACGTAATCTGTGACATCAATAGAATGTTTCTAGTGCTGTTTAGAAAATTAAACATGTAATTGCATAGGTCTGTCATGTGTTCATGCAATCTAACTTTATCTTAATCCATTTACTACTCTTATCTTTCACATCTGTGTTTGTTTTCTTTGTTTGTCTAAAAAAACAGACAGTGGCAGTAATAACAGAAGTCAATAATAACATGGGAGCTGATGGAAAATTATCCTGACCTCAGACTACTTCCAGGCAACATCAGTTAACAATATCCAACTTCTTTATTTTTGTGCATCCCTTAAATCTCCAGCACCCATTGCTGTAGGGAAACACCCTATCAGCTAGCTGTGTAATTTAGCTATGTCAGAACACCAGATTCAGATACCAACTTCTGTGTACTCTGTTTTCTCTTCCTATCATTTCTTGAGTCAGGTGTTTTCACAGTAAACTGGAGCTTGCAGTTGTTGCAATAGAAGTCACTGATCTATCCCTCTCAAATGCAGCTGCAGAGGACAGAGGCAAAGACAGTTGTATTTACTAAAAAGTAGGTATATTGTATAAACATGGCAGAAGTAGTGAGCTTTTAGCAGTGCTGAGTTAGCCCCCATCAGATCATGTCACTGTCCAGGTGCTGTGTTCTTTGGTGGTTGAGATGGCATCTCAAGGGTAACTTCTATCTCCTTTTGTTCAAGCAGAGATGTATGTAGTCAGGGTTCTTGGCACATGACCATTGTTTGGTTTCTTTAAATGGTTGTGTGTTCTGTACTTTTTCATACTGATAAGATGCAAGGCTAGTGGTTTGGTTGTAGGATAACTGTGCATTGATAATGTAACCATTTGGGGGGGATACACAAGGCGAAGAGTTACAACGTTTGCAGAAATGTTGCCTTAGACAATGTTGGGCTATGTGCTGCTGTCCTAAAATAGTGGTCTGAAGCAATGGCAACACCTGCTTCTTCCTGAGTATTTCTTCTCCTGTTACAATATTATATATGTATAGCAATTGCTGTTCTCTCTGGTTACTTTCTGTCTAGTACATGCATAGTTTGCATGGCTGTTGTGACTACTCGTTGTGCTTGGATCACTGGCTGCATGCTAGTTTTTTGCAAGTTCAGTTATTTGCAAGTTAGTGTAATGTTCATATGTAGAACTTGATAAAATGTTACAGCTATGTGTAAGGGTCAGTCCTTGGTAGTTACATGTGATGAAAGTGTACTGTTGCTAAATAGTAATTAGTTGGAAGGCAAATAGGCTAAACGTGAAAGCTTGCAGATTCAAAAAGGGACATCTAATGCATATGTTGAACAACCAAAACTAGCCAGAAATTTAATTTCTATGTTTATATAAAGATTTGCTTGAGAAACAATGATTCAACATTGAAAAAGTAGAACAACCACTCCTTATGATATACTGAGCAGGAGTAGTTTCAGTCCAGTGATCTAATGATGGCCACACTTGAGAGAATTATCTTAAACCATCTCAAGTGAACCATGATTAAAACCTGGATTTTAGCCTAATTAATACGCTCTGAAGGACTCTATTAATGTTTGCAGCTGTTCTTCTTCAAGTGGTGGTGTTAATGTAAGTAAGCAAAATAATGTCTAGCACCTGTGATTGAATACAAATATATAGACTATCTTGGCAAACAACATTTTTTTTTAACACTTGACTGGTCTTGATTTAAAAATTGGTGATACTGTTGCATCCAGACAAGGGCTAGGGTCTGCTAGGTGCTGTACAAACACAAGAAAACAGTACATTCTCTGATCCAAAGAGCTTACTTTGATCTGTGGATGGACAGGCAGCAGATAAGCGCACAAGGAAAATGAGACTTTGGTCAGTATGAAAAGGAGTAAACCATAACACAATTGAAATGTTACACAACAAAATAAAGGTATTAAAATAAATAAATTAAAAAAAAAAAAAAAACAGAAAAGAAATTCCCTGCAGATGTAACCCACTACCTCTTTTCCCTCTTATCTGTGGGACCCATATGGTGTATGACCCCCGAACCAAAAAAAAAAAAAAAAAAAAGAAAAAAAAAAACAAACCCAAACTTGAATATTTTGTAGATGGGCATTTGTGATTAGTACCACAAATTTATCAGAATGGGAATTAGCTGCCATCCTTTCAATCAAGCAAAAGGAGGGATGAGTTATGAAAGACTTATTTAATGTGCTAAGAAGGAAAAGGGATAAGACTAAGGAGCAATTATCCTACAGAGATAGATTTTTTTTTGGTGTCTTAAGAAGGATGGTAATACCATAGTGATCAAAAAAAAAAGGAAGTATGGGGTGGTCTTGACTAGGGAGACAAAGAATCTTTATATTCAGTCACTGTGAGTATGCATTAATAGCAAATATTCACAAGCAGAGATTGGAAAGAGAGAGTGGCTGAGACACCATTTTGTACACATTTCCCCTTTAGCTCTACCTGAGTCTGTAAAAACCAGACTGAGAACAACTGTTCTCCTGTTTCTTGTTGCTTGAGGTCATAAAAAATTCAAGAAATTAGAAGAAATGGCAGGCGTTTTATTCATTTTGACATGCATGGTGTGCCAAAATTGGGAGTCTTAAAAGGAGTTTGCTTGCTCTTGGTGGAAAATTACAAATAAGTAGGTATTTTTTGTGGAAAAGAAAAACTTCTAAGTGGAATCTACATTCAAAAATGAGCAAGGCCCCATCTTCTGCAGTACAGAAGGAATGCAACAAACAGATAAAGGTACTTTGCTGAGAACACTGAAATTCTTCTGTCATTACTCCTCGAAGTTAATATTCATAGATTCTTCTTCAGACTTGTAAAGTCACTGAGACTTTCCAGTCTTTCTGTTTGTTTGCTGTCTCTGCCTTATTTTTACCACACAGCATCCATCTGAAGTATCTTTGCTTAGATTAGTCTTGCATTTGTTTTCATTTCATGTGGAAACATTTATTTACGTATCACAGGAACATAGAACTGGAAAGAACTTTTTGAGTCGTTGAATCAGTTTTGAACTAAAGGTCAATTTTGAAGCTAATTATATCTTTTCCCCTGCTGCTTTTATCAAGGGATCAATCCATTGATCTAGTAATCTTCCTTCAGTTTTTCAGCTTAAATGTATTTACATATTTCTAGATTTTTTTTTTCATGCGTGCCAACAGTGTCACCTATCAATATAAATTCTATACCCTCTCCAGTTTGACTTTTCTGGAATAAGTAACCTGAGTTTGTTTAGCTTACTTTCATACGATTGGATCTTTCGTTTCCTCACAATTTTGTTATCTCTTGTTTACACTCCTGCTGGCTGAGTCTCCCTTAAACATAGGTGACAACCACTTCTTGGACGGTGACATAATACTTTGCTATTTCCTTGGCCAGGACTTGCTCAACTTTTGTAGCAAGGCCATAGTGACATATTTTAAAGAATATCAATTCATCCTAGAGAGCAACCTAAAAAGAGACAAGCTATGCTTTTAACCCTTTTCTGAAGGCTACAAAAGTCTCTGGCTATGCTAGTAGATGAAATAGCCACAGTCAATTCTCTACCCTTGAGATGAAGTTGAAGCGCAGAGCTTACGTGCACACAGCTAAACTAATTCTCCAGGGTGACCTTATCTGTACTACCTATTGGGAACAGTCCCTGGCCTGTTTGGTACCTCAAGTCATGCTAAGGTATTTTCTGGCAAGTTCTGGTAGGTACAGGGCAATATATTTCCCAGGTTCATGCTGAGTTAAATGTGTGATCTTGTGTCAGTGCAGTCACTCTCAGTAATGTTTTAGAGAAAGTAGTGAAATGTCAGGTACTCAGGTAGTCACTATATTGGCATTGGTTAAAGAGGAGCTTTATACTCCTTTTGATACTCCTAAGGGTATTCTTTTTTTGATGGTTATATTTCTGTTCAGTATCACATTTTAGTTTTGAAGGAAATTTAATTTTAATTCAGAAAGAAGTAATTCCAGGAATATCGTTTCTCCTTATAGCATCATAGGGAAGAATCATAGAATCATTTATGTTGGAAAAGACCTCTAAGATTGAGTCCAACCGTAAACCTAACCCTGCCAAGTCCACCACTAAACCATGTCCCTAAGCACCACCTCTGCACGTCTTTTAAATACCTCCAGGGATGGTGACTCAACCACTTCCCTGGGCAGCCTGTTCCAGTACTTGACAACCCTTTTGGTGAAGAAATTTTTCCTAATATTCAATCTAAACCTCTCCTGGTGCAACTTGAGGCGGTTTCCTCTTGTCCTATCGCATGTTACCTGGGAGAAGAGACCAACACCCACCTCGCTACAACCTCCTTTCAGGTAGTTGTAGAGAGCGATAAGGCCTCCCCTCAGCCGCTTCTTCTCCAGAGTAAACCGTCCCAGTTCTCTCAGCCGCTCCTCATAAGACTTGTCCTCCAGACCCTTCACCAGCTTCGTTGCCCTTCTCTGGACACGCTCCAGCACCTCCATGTCCTTCTTGTAGCGAGGGGCCCAAAACCGAACACAGTGTTCGAGGTGCGGCCTCACCAGTGCCGAGTACAGGGGCACGATCACCTCCCTAGTTCTGCTGGCCACACTATTTCTGATACAGGCCAGGGTGCCATTGGCCTTCTTGTCTACCTGGGCACACTGCCAGCTCATGTTCAACAGGCTGTCGACCCCCAGGTCCTTTTCCTCTGGGTAGCTTTCCAGCCACTCTTCCCCAAGCCTGTAGCGTTGCCTGGGGTTGTTGTGACCCAAGTGCAGGACCTGGCACTTGGCCTTGTTGAACCTCATACAGTTGGCCTCAGCTCATTGATCCAGCCTGTCCAGGTCCCTCTGTAGAGCCTTCCTACCCTCAAGCAGATCAACACTCCCACCCAACTTGGCGTCGTCTGCAAACTTACTGAGAGTGCACTCGATCCCCTCGTCCAGATCATTGATAAAGATATTGAATAAGACCGGCCCCAAAACTGAGCCCTGGGGAACACCGCTCGTGACCAGCCGCCAACTGGATTTAACTCCATTCACCACAACTCTCTGGGCTCGGCCATCCAGCCAGTTTTTTACCCAACGAAGAGTACACCCATCCAAGCCATGAGCCACCAGTTTCTCCAGGAGAATGCTGTGGGAGACAGTGTCAAAGGCTTTACTGAAGTCCAGGTAGACTACATCCACAGCCTTTCCCTCATTCACTAAGCAAGTCATCTTGTCAGAAGGTGAAGAATTCTGTGGATGAAAATCTCTGATGTTTCTTAGGCTGTTTGATAGGAATCCTTTTTAGGACAACTACTTTCATAATTCTGTTGAGGAATGCCTGAAATCATATTCTTGAGATGCATAGCCATTTTTCACCATTAGTTATGAACTAATATTTTTTTTTAAAGGTGTGGATAGAACTTCTGCAGACCTTCAGATTCTGAAATACTTTGAGGTGAGATATGCTCTGCTGTCTCTGGCTGTCTTCAGTGCACCCTGTTCAGAGACTTTTTTCACGAGAACCTGTTACAACAGGTAGAAAGTTTAAAATGGTTGAAATTTCTCCTTGGTTTGAGAGAGTGTGTTTCATCTTTTATTTTTCTAATTCTTTGTAGAAACAGTCCTGGTTCCTGACCCTGGAGGTGTAAGGGTTTTTACTTACGAGAAAAATGACAGCTCTGGCTTTGGCAAATTATTCTCTGGAACCGCTGAGCTGCTTCGTAACTCTGATGCATATTTCAGTATGAAATATAAATAATTCTAAAATCTCACATTTTCAGTATAGTGTCTTACTGTTTGCTTTTTCATTGTGATGGTAATAGATACGAGATGAATAACGTGAGAGGCAAAGGTGAATTAACTTGGATGGAGCAGTCTGTTAACAGATTACGTGTTACCACTGACTGACCTAGTTCTTCTAACAGTGTTTATCTACCTATCTTTATATTGTACAAGGCACAGGACTCTGAGACAGAATCAGCCGGCAAAAAAGTCTTTAGTGCCAAGTCAGAAGGAAGAATTTAGGAATAGCACTGTAGTTGTCTATAGACCAAAACTCTCCAAATCAGGTTTAGAGTCTTAGCTGGACTTCTGTGTCTGAGAGAACTGTCCTCAAGTAGCAGGAATGGCATTCCTGACCATTGAGAGTTTATGAAGAATACGGTGGCAAAAGAAAATGTAAGCAAGTATCTGACTTACAGGGATGTCAGTCCTTTAATATGCTTATCCTTGCTATTTGAGATAGTGAAATATTTTTGCTTACTTATAGTGGACATCAAGGGTAGCCCTAAGGTTAAATGACTTGTGCTCATGATGCACGTGGTGAAAACTTGTATCCAGGCTAGAACAGGCAATCAGGGCCATTAGGGTAGAACTAGAGATAACTGCTATACTGTCCTTCTCCATGAGTGCATGATAGTTTACTCCTGCAGATTATAGAATAGTTTATGCTAAAAATTTCCCAGAAAACTTAACTATGCCCTTATCACCATGGCTTTAGAGCTAGCAAATCCTCTTTTCTTGGAGTATGTGTTAATTAGGTCTGAGGCAAAAGACAAACACATTTCACGAAAGACAGTGTCTTGCCCAGCTACTGAGAGATAGTTTTTATAGCTGTAATTCTTTCAGGCATGGGACGCCATTTATATTATCAAATTCAACAGTAGAAATGCAGTTCCTAACAAAGAAGGGGAAAGATTGAAGTCAGAATTCTTTTGTCTTTTTTTTTTTTTACATTCACAGTTAAACCATGCCCCTCAGTTTACTTGGAACCATTGTTGATAATAAGTAATTATATTAATATGGTGAAGTCTTCCATTGCACAAGAAACTTATCTGCAGTTCTCATGCAAAGATTTCTAAATTAGAAAGGCTATGGCTGAAATATTCGGTAAAAGCCTGTAAAAATCCCTCCCCTGAGCTTCCACTTGCAGGTAGAATTTAAGTGACCTAATAAAGCCTGAAAGTGGTGCAGTGTCATTTATTTGGCTGGCTGTGTGCTTCCAACAAATGTTTCAAAATGCTGTAATATTTTTTCTGTGGGAGTCTTAGCTCCATGGTAACCATACCCAGTTTAACTCTTAAGGAATCTTGTCACTGTAGAGAAACCCTCTTATGTAATGATTAAATCTACTCCAGTCTCCTTTTACCAGTCTGCCTTTCCTTCCTACCTCTTCTCCTAAGCAAGGTTTTGTCAAGTGTGAATGTAATTGATTCTCTGGTTTAGGATGTCATCACTTCAGAATAATTCTTCATGTTTTCCTTCCAACAAGCAGAGAAAAACAGCGTAAGGACAAAGGAATGCTAAGATAATGAGTCAGACTTAGTCTCGCAATTTGCAGGAACAGTAACACTGCCACCTTTGAAGTTCAGGATGTGGGAAACAAAGTATGATGAGTATGGAAATATTCTTGCATGAAAAGATGCTGAAATAATTGTGACCTTTAGAAAAGAAAGAATGCTGTGACAAAGATAATCTGTAAGTTACATAGGAGTGCCTTTCATTCTGTTTCATAGTATAAGATAAATTTTGAAGGTGAAAGGTGACATTCCTTTCTAAAGAATCATATTGAAGTAAGTCTCATGTTCAGAAAGAACTAGACACACGAGAGGATATAGGTTTTATAATAAGAAATGTACAAGGATTTTGCAAGGAGTTCTGCACCCTAGTACATGAGAAATATAGTAACCTCTGTACATTCGAAGATTCAGGAAGAAGTTTCTAGAAGAATGTTCCAAGATAACTGATTTTTTTCAGATTTGCATGGTAATTTGTGGAATGTATGAGGAAGGGGAAGTGACATGTCAGTAGCTAGACCACTGATCTGACTACTTCTGAAATTATTTGATCCAAAACCTAATGATTTTTTTTTTGTGGATTTTGGTTATTGCCAGTCAGCTGTCTGTGTATAACCAAGCAGAGAAAGTTCTGTCTCATCTTGACATCTGATGCCTAGTGCATACTGAATATAGATTTTTTTTTTTCCTTTCCTTCTATATACCTGTTCTCTCTTAAGCAGATACCATGTTGGCAATCTACAAGGGCATTAAATTCAGCTGATATTACTCGTTCTGCCTACACTTCCATTTTACTATCATTGAACTATTGCTTAGTCATTGTAATGAAGACATACTGAAATACTGACGACTTGCCTGAGACCTTTACATCATTCTGTGTTGAAATGAATCTGTATGTTACTATTCTGATAGGAGTCACAATAGATGAAATTGTTTTACTCTTGGCTTTTTTCAGTCATTATTCAGAATTACTGTTTTTTCTATTTAGTAGAAGACATAGCTATAAAAATTTAAGCACAGCTTGAAAACTATACACATTTTATTATAGCTGAAACTGTTTTGTTATTTGCTTGTATCACCAGAGGCTTTAATGGTACTGCATGTAGTACTCTGGATACACCGTTTTTAAAGAATGTCCCACTTCTGTGGACCTGAATCTTACTAAAACCAAAAATTATTTCTTTGAATTATTGGTTGTCTTTGTCCCACGTTGCTTACAAAATACTGTCAGAGAACATGGATCCCCCTCCTAGATGAAACTCTAAGCTAGGAAAACATAAGACTAAATGCTCTCAAGAATGATAGCACCAATCATTTTGTTAGTAAAGTCAAATCTATTCCAAGTCCTACCAGACAAGCTGCATTAACTGATGAGCAGAATAAGAGTCTCCTCTCACTTCTGTTTGTCAGGAATAACACATTTGATGGAAGTCGTGGTTACAGCCCCAGGACCATGTATATATATTTTTAACACTTAACATGTAACTTCAATTTATTTTATACTCTCTGTGGCTATCACTGACCAAAAATGTGCAGATTAACTTCACAGAATCAAGCCATACTTTTAATTTTTTATTATTTTTTTAAAATCTTTTAGGATCTTACATTTCAAAGCCATGCTATGTTATATTAACTAAAATATTTTTGTGCTAAATATTCAGAATATACTCTCCTCTCTAAAACAGGAGAAAGCACAGTTTTAAAGGCTGGTAGTAATAGCAAAGGGTCTATAATCAGGTGATCCAATCCATATTATTTTTAATATGCAGTTATATGATAAATATAAATACTCATTGCTCATTTAAATAGTGTATTTTCAAACCAATATACAAATGACAATGAAAGTTTCATAGCTTTGTTATTTATATTTTTGGTATGCTAAATTGTTTTTTATTCAGACTTTTTCAAAAACTTTGTTCTCTGGATTAAAATTTCAGTGTGACATGAAAAATCAAATTATATATATTTCCCTGCCTCCTTTAGTCACCCTTACTGTTATTTCTGCTTATGATATGCACTAGTTTGAAATAGATTTTTTAATTTCCTCTATATTTTTGGTGTAAACTTTTGCTAAGCAGAGCTTATTGGTTAAAAATGAACATGATCAGAAATTGCGTCTGTGCCACTGTGATTAGTCTTTATTCAGTCTTTTAACAGGAAGTGTGATGAGTTCTTCATGTCTTAATGTGTGTGACAACACATAATTTGTCTCACTTGAACAGTAGTAGTTATCTTTTATAAATATTTTCAGGCATACAGGGAGATCAGCAGTTTTATTACATCTTATTTTATTACCTCTACCTTATTACTAAAAAGTTGACTTGTTCTTTGTATCCCCAAATTGGGTATCTGTTACATTAGCATAGCAGAATAAATGATAAATGAACATCTGATTTATTGCAGTATTTTCTTAAGTTTGGTGAACGAAGGATTTTATTTAAAATTAAGATTATTAGAGCCTCAAAGAAGAGAAGGGAAGAAAAGGAGACTATTAAGTCTTCTGAGTAATAATTTTTGAATTCCTTCTAAAAAAACCCAAACATGCCTTTAAAAGATTCTGCTTAAATAAGACAGCTTTGCTCAATTTTTTTTTTACAATAATTGAAGCACTAAGTAAATAGTCTGTCTAGCTACATCTCTATTTCTATAGAAAGGAGTAGAATTAGATGGTTTCTTCTTCTCTCTCAGATGACCCATAATCCACAATAGATTTGCAAGTCATATCAAATCTATTGTGCCTGCCTCAACCTCAATTCACCAACTTCCTAATTCAGTACAGAAAATTCAGTTCACTTATCCGTTTGTGTTTTGTAAGCTACTTATTTCTTTTTTTATTTTTGTTTTTCAAAGTAATGATATCAAAGAGTTATAGCCTTGGGCCAACATTTGATTATGTTTGGTGTGCTAGAATCTCAGACCACAAAGGTGGTTTTAATTCAAAAAGTCAATCATCTTTTGCATCTGTCTGGTAAATGGCTCTTGTAACATTAATCAAACATCACATGATAAAATTTAATGTAATGCAAATATGATTATTATCTTGATTATGAAATTGATTATCTTGAATATTTATTATCAGTTTTGTGCTTTATTTATTTATTTTTAAAAGTTGTCTGTGAAAGCCAAGAGGAGACTGAGGTCTAGGAAATACATTACTTGCAAGGTAGGAAGCAGAAGAGAGTAGAACATTATCATGCTTGACCAGTTCCAATATAAAAAAGAGCTTTAGTAATAAAAAACATTGAATAAAGTAAAATTGGAATTAAAATATGAGATTAGCACTTAAACAGTGGAGAGACACAAAATTATGTACTTTCTGTACAAAAAGCAGAAAAGTGCCAATCGAGTCACTGAATTTGTGCTCTTAGAAAAATAAGAAATTTAGGTAAGACATATTGGGCAGTTTCTCTGCAAGGAGGAAGACAAAGAGAAACAAAACCTTGTAGGAACAAGGGAGTCAGGAGTCTCTTCAAATGCAAACCAGTATAGGCCTCTATCATTGCCAAGTTTGTTGGTCATATTGAGAACAGCCAGTTCAGTTCTGAGGTGCTGAGGTTGAGATGTTTAATCAAAACTCTGAGGGGAAGCACTTTATTTGGGAGATAGGTTTTATTTTAAGTTCTCAGCATATGTTATCTGTGCAGGGTGAAATCCATCTTGGGACAAAGTGTTTTGTACTTTTTTAAAAATGAAGAAAGATTAACATGAAGGCTATCCCATGAAGGCTGCTGAAGTCATGAACGGCTGACTGATCTGAATGTGTTAAGATCTGTGGAATATATGTTTTTCCCAGATGTGGGGTTTAAAATAGGCTTATGTGAACAAATTAGCTGTAAATGTTCATCTTAATAATCATATAGTGTTCATTAGAGATACATATAGAATAGCTGAACTGTAGATTGTACTTTTATCAATGGTGTAATCTCCCTGAAGCATGCTACACTACTCCAGGTGTTTAAATAAAAAATATAGTAAGATCTCTTAAGCAATTTGAGGCTTAGCAAACCTAAATGCCAGATTTTCATTACGGTCCTAAACTATCTCCAGTTAATGCAATATATTTAAAAATAAAACCTATTTTAGAAATTTGAGTTAGATATTTATATAAATGACATATAATCACCATGAAATTATAGTGCTAGCTGTAGCAGATGACTCTGTAGTTAGTTAAATATTTTTGTCTTTTATCAATGATGGGAGTTATTCCTTTAATTTAAAATCAGTTTTGTTTGGAGTTATTAAATAATTCTGAAATTATTATATTCAGAAAATATTCTCTCAGAACTCTTCTAGCATGCAGCAGAACCATCAAAGATTTTTTTTACACTTGATGTTAAACAAGTGACAAGCCTTTTCATGTGAAAAGAAATCTGATGTCCCAACTACCATGACATGGAATTGGAAAGTTCAGCAAGTCTGTGTAAGGAGTTTTCTCAGGCTTGCATTAAAGATTAGTCCAGATCTTTCCAACATTCACAGCTGCAATTTTTAATGCTGATTTTACATGTTAATCCACGTCCAACCTTAATGGAACTTACAGAAGTATTTACATACTCTTACTGTCTGGGTGACCGTGTAAGCCTTTTCAAATTTTTCTGTGTGTAAAAAATAGTTTATGTAATTCACTTAGTAAAGTATACTGCATTTTGAATCACAGTTGGCTGAAAAGGTTTAGCAGCAATTTTATGTTAACAATGCTTATTTTCTGCAGTAAAAAACTTTTATTCCTGCTTACTATATAATTTGGAGGTTCATGCACAGAACTGCTGCTTTCTGAACTTTGTTCTGATTTCTCTTGGTGGCTTATAAAAACTACTGCTAATAAAATTAGTTTGATATGAAAATAGTGTAACAGTGTACTGGCTAATGGTTATCCCAGCTATTCTTGCAGTATAACGAGAAATGCTTGGATGTTTTTCATATATATGCTGTATAGTATTTCCACTAAGGGTAGGGGAAGGGCTCAGTTTTGCACCAAATGATAATCATCAAGCCTGTGATCAGTTTCACTGTAAGTTAGCAATGCCTGTCCTTCATCATATGATGAAGGTATATGATGTCAGATCATCATATACCATAGTGTTTGATGATCATATGGTATATGATGCAAAGTTGTCATATACCATAGCGTTTCATAATGTCTCAACTCAGCTATGGAGAAAACATTAAGAACTAGGAGGTTCTAATATAATAACCTCTTAAAAGTATTTCTTGTTTCTATTGGTGGCTACAAATCAAATCTGCTTTTTTAGACAGCTGGATTTGTTAACAATTTCAAAGATTAGTATTTCAGTGCAGGCTATTTGTACAATTGTGTATGATCTTAAGTGTATTATAATGCTCGTATAGCAGACTTCCTCAATTATTATTTAAATTAAATTTTAGATGAGCTTACTGATAAACGGTAGAAAGCACTAATACTATATATAAGCTCTACTCTTCACTGTATTATGTGATTTGGTGAAAAAAGTAAATGTTACGTTTTGCTGATCCTGACAATAGGTGATCAAACAACTGTCTTTAGCATATGTGAAGTGAGCTTTGAATGGAATATATATGATGGCATACCTCAAAGAACAGACTTAGTGTAGGGATAAAGAGATCTTTGATTTACATTTGGGACTATTTACAAAGAAGGAACAGATTAACTCAATTAATGGAGCCCTATTAGCACTACTCAGTAGAGCATATAGTTACGTATTTTTCAGCAGAGGCTCGGTTTAGTAACACAGATCTGTATTTTCTCATGGTTTAAAAAAGTGTTTATAGCTCTATTGTGTATTAAATTGTGTATATTTGTTTATATGCTATACTGGGTCTGGCTGGGAGATTTGGCAACTGTCAAACAACAAAACTAACAACGATTAGAGTTTACAGCAACTTCTTTGATTGCGTACTTTTAAAACAATTTGTTTACTTTTTTTTAGCTGGGTATAAAATTATCACACAAGATGTGTCTATTTGCATTGTGAAAGACAATTTAAGTTTTAAAAACAGTAGCTGGGCGTTTGGTATGCCCATGCACACATCAGAAGTAGCCAGAACTCCCCTTTAACTAAAATAGAAACATCAGGTGTGGGGTGGAGAAGGCAGACAGAATACACAAACAGAGAGAAGCAGTTATAAGATTGACATGGTAAATGAAGAGTGAAGAAAATCTATATATGACAAAGACTGAGGTGACAGATGATGCAAGGAATGAACATGAGAGACGTGCAAAATTGAAAAAGAGGAACTGATAGCTAGCCTAGGTAGGTTCAACTTTCTGAAAGCTTTCTTTTAGAATCTTCATGTAGAAGAGCAACTGTTAAAAACACATCTAAATTTGTTAAGATTTTGCTGATTCTGTATAGGGTATGATTTATAATAATCTAGTGTCAGGCAGGTTGCCGTGAATCTTTGGAGGCACCTTTTGAGTTCCCATTAAAACAAAGAACATGGAAAATGATTGGTATAGGCTTTAAGTTGATGTTCTGTGAACTTTGTAATTAGTGATGCAACCTTTTGAAAAAGAAGGAATGGCTGAAGTTAGTAGTGATGCAGAAAACTTCATCTAGAAATAGGAGGATACTTCAGGAGTTTTATTGTTTACTTAAGCATATTTTCCTTTAGTAGTCATGGTTGAAAATACAAGAACAAAATAATTGTGTTGGAGCTTCAGACATCTTTGAGCCCTCTATTAATGAATAGATACAGAACCAAGAATGTAGAATTGAAGGTTTTGCTAAGTTTGGATGTAGTAGATTATAAGTTTTCTATTATTCTAGCCAATTTTAGTTTGAACTAATAAAACTGTGCTGTGTTGAAGATGGAGAGGGTGTGAGAAAACTTGAAGATGGCAGAGAGCCCTTTTCCACTCTGACTGCAGTTTAAAACGCTTGATAATTAACATAATTATTTTCATACCTGCCTTTCTGCAAGTATGTAACTCTCTTCATACTTCAGTGTATCACCTTTGTGATAGGGGACTAAAACAATTAAGCTTTGAAGAGGTCTAAAATATTTGTCTGTATGTGAGACAGTCTTATTTGAAATAGCTTTCTCTCTCTTACTATAATTGAAATAATGTCAGCAGTCTCCTGTGAACATTTTAAAAAAAGATAGTGAGTGGTGTCTTTGCAGTGCAATTGCTTTTTCTGCAGTATAAGTGTGTATGTAATTTATTTACAGTATGTCTACAAATAATACATTCTCTGACTGCATTAGTAAACTGTAGATGCCCATAAAGTATGTGGAATAAAATCTTGTAATTCCTTTCTTGCTTAGAAGACCTGTTAGTGGGAGACATGACTGATTCCAGTTGTTTTTTTTTAAGTATTTAAAGTATTTTTTATTTATTAATTATTATTAAAGTATTTTAAAAAAATACTTTTTAAAAAAGATTTTTTTTCAGGTACAGCTTTAAGTAAAGTCCCTTTTTTTTTTTTGAGTTCTCCTACAAAACTGCGGAGAAGTAATCATTAAGGATGATTAGTATGTTTGTAATCTTTGTCATGAATGAGAGTGCAGAAAGGTTAATTTGTTTCATTCACTTAATTGTCAAAAGTGTTTGCTTTCTGATTTGGGTTTTTGTGATTTTAATGTTCAGCCCTATATATGTATTATGCATTTGTGTGCTATCTTTACGATTCAATTATTTGTTTTCTTGTCCCTGTAAAGGAAATATTATTTCAGGCTTATCCTTATGGTTTTATCGTAACAACCACACTCAAGGGATTTCATACTGCTGAAGGTGACTAAAGATACTATGTAGCCTACTATGGTGATGTGACATTTCGGTTTTATTGGTAGGTTTTTCTCATCTGAAATCTACCAGCTGACAGCATGAACAGTCAGGATTTAGTAAATAACTGAAAAGTGAAAAGACTCCTTGTTATTGTATTCTCAATCATAACATGCTTAAGCACTGTATACTTACTTCAACAACTTAACGAAAGGTGTGTATGTGGGGACTAAACAGCCCTATACATGCCTGTGATTTTCTTGGTGCACGTAATTATCTCGGTGCCGTCATTTAAAGAGAACATATCTTTTATATGTTCAATTAATTACTAAATAGTTAAATAAGGTTGGAAGTTTTTCCGTGTCCAGTTATCCTACTGGTCTCTATTTCTGCCTAAAAATCTTGTCTGAGGAGAAGAGGTGTTCCAAAAGATCTTCAACATACAGCCAGTTTTCACCACCATGCATACACGTATAGAATCATAGAATAGTTTGGGTAGAAGGGACCTTTAAAGTTCATCACCCCTGCCATGGATGAGGGAAAGGCTGTGGATGTAGTCTACCTGGACTTCAGTAAAGCCTTTGACATTGTCTCCCACAGCATTCTCCTAGAGAAGCTGGCGGCTCATGGCTTGGACGGGTGTACTCTTCGTTGGGTAAAAAACTGGCTGGATGGCCGAGCCCAGAGAGTTGTGGTGAATGGAGTTAAATCCAGTTGGCGGCTGGTCACGAGCGGTGTTCCCCAGGGCTCAGTTTTGGGGCCGGTCTTATTCAATATCTTTATCAATGATCTGGACGAGGGGATCGAGTGCACCCTCAGTAAATTTGCAGACGACGCCAAGTTGGGTGGGAGTGTTGATCTGCTTGAGGGTAGGAAGGCTCTACAGAGGGACCTGGACAGGCTGGATCGATGGGCCAAGACCAATTGTATGAGGTTCAACAAGGCCAAGTGCCGGGTCCTGCACTTGGGTCACAACAACCCCATGCAACGCTACAGGCTTGGGGAAGAATGGCTGGAAAGCTGCCCAGAGGAAAAGGACCTGGGGGTCGACAGCCTGTTGAACATGAGCTGGCAGTGTGCCCAGGTAGACAAGAAGGCCAACAGCATCCTGGCCTGTATCAGAAATAGTGTGGCCAGCAGAACTAGGGAGGTGATCGTGCCCCTGTACTCGGCACTGGTGAGGCCGCACCTCGAATACTGTGTTCAGTTTTGGGCCCCTCGCTACAAGAAGGACATGGAGGTGCTGGAGCGTGTCCAGAGAAGGGCAATGAAGCTGGTGAAGGGTCCGGAGGACAAGTCTTATGAGGAGCGGCTGAGAGAACTGGGACGGTTTAGTCTGGAGAAGAGAAGGCTGAGGGGAGACCTCATCGCGCTCTACAACTACCTGAAAGGAGGTTGTAGCGAGGTGGGTGTTGGTCTCTTCTCCCAAGTAACAAGTGATAGGACAAGAGGAAATGACCTCAAGTTGTGCCAAAGGAGGTTTAGACTGGACATTAGGAAAAATTTCTTTACTGAAAGAGTGGTCAGGCCTTGGAACAGGTTGCCCAGGGAAGTGGTTGAGTCACCATCCCTGGAAGTATTTAAAAGATATGTAGATGAGGGGCTTAGGGACGTGGTTTAGTGGACATGGTGGCATTGGGTTGACCATTGGACTCGATGATCTTAAAGGTCTTTTCCAACCTTAATGATTCTATGATTCTATCTTCAACTAGATCAGGTTGCTCAGAGCCCCGTCCAACCTGACCTTGAATGTTTCCAGGGATGGAGCATCTACCACCTCTCTAGGCAACCTGTTCCAGTGTTTCACCACCCTCATTGTAAAAAATTTCTTCCTTATATTCCTATGTCTAGTATACATATAAAATTTATCTAGAATTTACATGAAGACAAATAGGTTCAAATCTGTCCTTTTATTGTGGCTTTAAAACAGTTTCTGGTGGATATTGAAAAAATATTTTGTAAGGCAGAGTGCATTATTGACTACAGAGAAGGAAGAATAATGTGAGGCTAATGTGGCTTGCTAGCATTATATAAAATAATTTCTACCTTATTAATATCGCTGTAATATCTTCTGTGGCTGTAGGCAGAATATGCTCTAACATAATTTTGTGGGGTGTGTGGTTTTTCGGCGTTTTTGTTTTGTTTGGTTTTTTATCATTTTAAATACCCAGCCATTGCTGAGTCATGGTTATAATTTTGGTTGTCAAGAATGGCAGGGCTATTGCCACTTGCCAAGTATTTCCTGCCTATTGCTGGTGATACTGTGAATCTTTTCTAATGTCCTCTGTATTGTAAGTAATAGTTGAATAGTCTAATGCACATTTTGTCAAATATGAATGAGCTGTGCTTTTCTGAAGGTACTGTTGACATTTAGCAACTTCTGTCTGACTAGCTTTTTGTCTATCAGCCAAAACACTCAGCATTAGAAAGAATTATACAGAGCAGTTCTCTGAAGTGCTTGTGTTAGGTGCAGTAAATGTTTACCTTTTGTTTTCCGTGGGACATGATGTAAAACAAATTTTGTAACTTCTAGTGAATTGGTAACTACAGGAGCTGCCCTTTGCATTTGCTCTCTGAGTGGCAACTCATGTTTCTTGCTGTAGGTCAGTTGACTAAAAGTGGATTCTCTGTGGTAGTTTATCTTTTACTTTATATTCATTTTAGCTTGAAATATCATTGTTAACCAACTAACATGAAATTCTGAATCTGGGTCAAGATCAACTCAGAGCCCCCTGGGTCCCCAGATCATACTGAAGTCAAATATTCAACCAAGCTTATCCTTAGTAGAATCTGTAAGATCCTTTTTAATCTATGCGAATAGAACTTTATACAAAACTCCAGGTGTTTTCTGTCCAGAAGATTTCCCACCTACCCCCAAATAATAACAGTAGAAAGTATTATGGCTCCTTTTTCCCTACAAATGGGCAGAGGCAGGAAATTTAGATCCAAAGTCAGATTTTTGGGAACTTTATCTTGGGGATACAAACTAAGTGGACCTAAACAAAAAGAGTTCAGGCAAGAATCTGTCTTTGCTTCCTAATATTTGTATCTGACACACATCATAGTGTGTACCTTCAAGCCTGTATTTTTCAAACCTGAATGAATGAAATCGAGTCAAGAGTTTGTTTATATAATATCTTAATTTTCAGAATATAAATATGACTCTTTCATGAGCAAGATTTTTCTAGAAGTTATTATGAATTCCAGGTCAAACTACTTTTATTTTCTAGGTAAAAGCTACCAAGATGACAGTGTCAGGGAACATGTCAGTAATAACTGTTGAAACATCTCTATTATTTTACTTAAGCAGTCGAATTTTTATGCCTTAGCACCAAAGGAAAAAGTCATATACTAATTTGGTTTTGAGACAATATGGGGTTTGAAATAAATAAATAAATTGGCCTATATTGTTTACTTAATCATGAATGAGCACCTAAAAAACCCCAGAAAATTCCACGGCTGCAAAAATTTGGTGGTGGTAAAGTGTGGGTTTGCATTGAATGGTAGAACTGATAGCAGAAGGTAGATGTGCAGATCTTATTTAAAAAAAAAAAATAAGTCTGATAACCTAATTTTAAAGATCTATGCTTTGTATTTCATTCTAATGATTACTGGACTTTTACAGGAATTACAGTTATTCTTTTCAGCTATATTCTGTGATACCATTTTTCGTCATCTTCAACATCCTGGCTTGTTTATGGCTGCAAGGTGATAATTTGACATGATGCTTATATGGTGATAAGAAGAAGTTTATAGCAGAGCCAGAATATTTATTAATCCAGGGTAAGGTATGAAAGGAAGAGAGTACCAGATTTTATAGGAGGGAGGAGGTGGTGCCAGGTGTGTTAGTTTGAAATGATTTTTCTCTATACTACTGTTGTATAACTATGTCTTCATTGTTTAAGTCAGTGGCTTGAATTCCTACTAGCTTGTTTGTCTTAGAAATTGCTGTTGGTTCTTTCCATATAACTTCTCAACAAATGGATGATTTGTTTGTACTCAGGTTTTTGCCCTTAATTCACTCCCATTGAATAAGCCATGATATTTTAAGGCACACTAGTCTCTACATGAAATAAAAGGCACAGAAATAGAGAAATGTAGTATCTGAGTATGCATAGAAACACTGAGGCTATAGTGGCTGTGGTTTTTGCAGATTTCTGATCCTAGATTTAGTAACATCAAAGTGTTGCAAATGTGAGTCACAAATGATAGAGTGCTCACAAGAGTCACACTAGTTGCTCTAGTAGCTGTTTATTTCCAAGCTTTTGGTCTCGTCTAGACTCAGCTATACAAAAGTTGGTTCTCATCCATTCTCTAACTTCAGACACCTGATTTGTAACTGAATTAATTTTCAATCTGATCTGAGTAAAATCATCGTAATAAATGTTCTGCTGCCTGTTTCTTCACTAGCTTCCCTGATGTGAATCTTAAACAAGACTAGTAACAAAACTGACTGTGCTAGCCTAGCTTTTTTAGAACATATAGTTATTTCCTGAAAACCATCTTTGATAGGCAATATTTGTTCACAGTTATTTTCTCTTAGGAATGGCTGAGTTGGGACTGGACTGCACAGACTGGGAAGGGACGGATGGTTCCTTTCTTTGCTACTGAGCTTGGGAGCAGTGAAAGGTGGGAAGATTCTACTGTGGTGTAGCAGTAACTTGGAAATAATATGCAAGTGGGAGGCTACAGCTCAGATAGAAGCTTCTGAAAGGAACCTGGTGAAGTCACTGAGGCCTCAGTGAAGACAGAACTTTCTGAGCGCTTAGGTTTGCAATCAGTCAAAAAGTAATTGATCTTTGTAAAACCAAACTTTGAAGCAAGGACCTGTATGCAGGGGCAAACTGGGCAGGCAGAAGTTGTTTATGGTCCTCTATTAATACTGTTGGGTCTTCCCTACTAACTTTATTTTTTTTCTATTTGGAATAGAATAGTTCGGTTGGAAGGGACCTACAATGATCATCTAGTCCAACTGCCTGACCACTTCAGGGCTGACCAAAAGTTGAAGCGTGGTATTAAGGACGTTGTCCAAATGCCTCTTAAACACCTGACAGGCTCGGGGCATCGACCACCTCTCTAGGAAGCCTGTTCCAGTGTTTGACCATCCTCTCAGCAAAGAAATGCTTCCTAATGTTCAATTTAAACCTCCCCTGGCACAGCTTTGAACCATTCCCACACATCCTATCACTGGACACCTGGGAGAAGAGATCAGCACCTCCCTCTCCACTTCCCCTCCTCAGGAAGCTGTAGAGATCAATGAGGTTGCCCCTTGGTCTTGATCTCTCCGAACTAGAAAAACCCAGAGTCCTTAGCTGCTCCTCATGGGACATGTCTTCCAGCCCTTTCACCAGCTTTGTTGCCCCCCCTGGATGCATTCAAGTACCTTAACGTCCTTTTTATTTTGTGAGGCCCACAGATTTTTCACTATTTAAATTTTACTATTTAAAATTATTCTATTAAAATCTGAAATTTTATTTATCTGTCTATATTTTGGCTTAAAGCCTCTCTGTTTTTCTAGTGAAAGTCACTATGAAAAGAAGGTCTAGCAGGTAGACTCCTGTGCCTGATCACTGCAGTTTATCTTCCTATTACATACTTTCTTAACTATCTTTCATGTAATCTCTTTCTCTACCCTGTGCATGAATGCTGTAAGGAAAGAGTGCTAGTAACTGGGGAAACTAGAGGGAGTGAATTTGGAGCCAACAATTGGAATCAGACCTCAGGTGAAGCGGCCCCTGTGTCTGTGGTGCCAGCGACTGGAGCAAGTAAGAGTATCTCCGTCAGTAGCTGGAGGGGCCATGGATCTTAGAAGGATTGACAGCTGCTAGACAGACTGGGGCAAATGAATTTGAGCCAGCAACTGGAATCAGACTTGAAGGTGAAGGGACACTTGTGTCTGTACCAGCAACTGGAGCTAATGAGGGTTTCAGTGTCAGCTGCTGGTGTGGGACCATGGGTCATAGGTCCTGTGTGTCCTAGGTGTAAGCTGTGGGGGTCTGGGGTAAGTGAAATGAAGTAAGGGTCTTAGTGTGAGCAGCTGGAGTGGGAACTATGGCTCATAGGGCCTATGTGCCTAAGCACCAGCTGCTTATATTTTCCCCTAACCTGGGGTGTGTGGGCATGCGTGTGTAATTTGCCTAGCAAACTACAAACTGGACTGGCTGGCAAGTATGAGGCCCAGGTATTAGACAGGCAGAGGACCTGTGCTGGTAGTTGAGGGAACTGCAAATTTTTGTGTACTTGTAAGTCTAGAGAGTTTCACTAACAAACTTCAATCCTGGTCCTGAAAAGAAAATAGTTTTTTCTATGGTGGGGGTGATCAAACACTGGAACAGGTTGTCCAGAAAGGCTGTGGAGTGTCTGTCTCGGGAGATGTTCAAAACTTGACTGGATATGGTCCTGAGCACCTTGCTGTTGCTGACTCTGCTTTGAGCACCCGGGTAGGACAAGACAGTCTCTAAAGGTCACTTCTAACTCAACATCATTTGATGTGATTCTGTGTGGTTAAAATTTGTAAAGTGCAAAGGGTGTACGTGATTATTAAATAGTATGAACTTCTCTGCTGAAAACTTATCATGGTTTGGCTCTCTAATTTGCTAGTGAATGTGATGGCTGATTTTTGGTAGAACAGATACTACAGACTTCATAAGTGAACGCTATGAAGTGATTTGCAAGTAAGCAAACACTGCTAACATCTTGTCTGGGATAGAAACAGTGGGAAATACAATGATACTGACTTTTCTATAGAAATAAACTTAATTACAAAATTAAGGGGTTCACCATCTAATTTATGAAAAAAAAAAAGCAAATTAACATGTCTTTATTATGCTTTGTAACATCAATTAGGTAGACACTGAGAAATATTTGTCTTAATTTTATGGGAAATCATTCTATTTGCATTAATTGTAGTTGTTCTCAATTATAGATCCAACATAATGAGAACATGGTTGACATAAGAGATCTGTGGCTGAACATGTAGTTAGCTCACATATTTCCACTTGGTTTGCTATAGGGTACTGATTGATTTGTCACTTCTTTTAAAGACTGCTACTGCTTGCAGATTTGTAGGTATCTCCTCCGGGAGTAGAAATAACTGTAAGACATCTGTAAAATCACTATGCAGGGGAAACTGCCATGCAGCTGTTTATTGGTGGTTTGAATTTTTTATTTTTGAGGATGGATGTGATTCATTTATGCTCTTTCAATATCCTGTCTCTGCCAGTTCTTGTTTAAACCTTGAGTATTCCACTTCCTATAGTCCAGCTTGAGTAATATGTGTAAATACTTGACATGGGATGAACAGCAGTTGAATGTACTTCAATTTTCATGTTTTATTTCTGTGCCATCTTTTCTACTTTATTCTGTCCTTTTTCATATATTTTGTACGAAGGCTGTTAAAAGATCTGCTGTGTTTATCAAATCCTGTTTGAAAGATTTCTGTTGGAATTTTGCCTGCATCTGATGCCTTTTCTCTTTTAAACTGTAACAGGTGTGTATGATTACTGACTATAGTAAGGTTTTTGTTTTAAAGAATTGCCAAATATATCACAGATATTTTTCTGAAATAAATTCTGAAATAAATTTCCAGCAAGTCATAATTCAGGATTGTAACAGATAGTTAAGTTGAAATATACATGACAGTAATTTATGGTTTTCAGGATTTGTTATCGAAATAGGAGTGTAATTCATCTTAGCAGAATCTTATTTGAAAAGTTTTACTGATAGAAAACATGGTAAACTAACAGGTGTGTGCATATACATAGTGCAGTATCAGCATAGTGGAGTATGGACTAAGAAATGGAGGATGTAGCTGGATTTCAAAGGCATTGTATCCTCATATTAAACATGTTTTAAAGTAATTTGTAGGTGCTATAGCTCACTTTAAAAAGATTCTTTTAATTCTGCAATTTAACACTAGGGAAGTAATTACGGTTGATGATGAATCGTGTGTGTATATAGCCTCTAGGTCCGCAGAATGGAATATGCCATTGAAGTGTATTAATTTTCTAGTAAATTTTAAAAGCTTTGCCCAGAATTTAATTTTTTTTGCTAGGTAACGTGTACTCCTACAATGCCACCATATATATGGTGGCATTATGTACCATTCTAACATTCACTCAATAAGGATATTATCAGAGAAGTTTAATTGTTTAAAGAGGAGCACTGCATGTAAAAGCTCTTTAATGTTCTCTACATCCATTAATATATCTGTACATTGACTGAATATACCCATACATGCTTGTATCTTAAATGTCTGTATATTCACTAGTATAGAATAACCATAGGTATTGTAGTTCCTTTAGAATTGTTTCTCTGTATAATTTATGATCTTCCCTATGTACATGTAAGTATTTGAACCTGATTCATACCTATTCCATTCTTATCAACCTATGCAAGCCTGGCAGCTCATTTGCTATATGTTCACAGCCATATTTCAGTCTTGTTAGAAAGTTAGGGGAAGAAGCCTGGGATTTAGTCTAAATCTCTGCTTTCATGATTGAAAACTCCTTTAAAACATGTCATTGTTTTCCCCTAAATATAAAGTAGTTACAGTTAAAATGACAGGCATCAAGTAATTCTAGAGCTTGTGGTCCCCTGCATTTCTGCTTCAGACCTATCTTGCCTTATCATTGGATGTCATTCCATCTTTGGGTCCTTGACAAAAACTTTTTATTTTTACAGTGACATTCCAGCTCATGTCTTGTTTTTTTTCTTGCTCCTAAAAATTGGACAAGTAGGATTTAGCTATTTATTGGCTATTCACAGGCTCGCTCTGGTTCTGAGACCTGGTGCAAAGACCTGGGTCTTGCAAACACTCTGTATGTTTAAATGCTACTGCCCATTTTTCTGTGGTTCTGCTGCTTGCACCTGACAAGGACAGGACTTAAATTCAGGTAATTGTGACACTGTAAAATCTCCTCTCAGAATACTATTTAAAAAATATTTTAAAATCTGCTATTTTCATGTAGAAAGCAACTAGTCTATAACTTCATATACTGACTGAACAAATGTCTGCTTTGTTTCATCTTCTTGTAGAACCTTTTCCAATTTGTTTTGAGATCCTAAAATTTTAGATAAATAGTAGTTTGTCCCATTGTAGGTCCCTAATTTTTAAAGCTGTACCCTAAGTATCCCTCTTGCCAACAGTTGATATAGATAATGCATAAAACCCTGAATGGTATTGGGTTCTTTAAAAAGATCCACAAGATTTTTGCCTCAAAGTCACCATTTAAGTTTCCTAGCAAAAACTGTTAGTCCAAAAGGGAAATCTTACGTTCTTTTACAAACTGTGATTTAAATAAACATCTGAGATATTTATAGTTGATAGTTTAGAGATAATAGTGATCTTATATACAGAATACATGATTTAAAGAATATGCTAAATACTGTGCACACCCATTCTCATTTGAAATAGATATGACCTAAATGTTTATTGCTATTGGTATCTTTACTAATCTGGTAGTGGTCATGCACTAAGATTCCAAAAGGCTGACAGCTTCTATTTGGATTCCTTCTTGCTGTCAGCTGCCAGGTTTTTTGAATTGGCTCATCTGTAATTGAGATAAGACGCTGGCTATTCCATTAATATTTCTGATCATCTGTTAAACAGTAAAAATTTGTAAGTTAAACCCTGCAGGTTGAGTTTATTATGCCAAAATTTTTCTCTTATATTTGCAAACTCCAGTTACCAGTTAATTGCTGAAATAAAAAAAATTTGTTGTTATGGATGTCCTATGTTATATCTTTCTGTTGCTAACTGGTTGGTCTGTCAGTATATCACTTGCACCAGATGTAAAAGAAACGGGGAAAGCAAACAAAATATATGCAAGTATGTACATATGCAATAATGTTTCTTGCATTTTTTTCTCTCTCCAAAAAGATATTCCATTAAAATGAACTATAATACCCTCCTTTCCTAATAAATCTTGTCATTTCTTCATTTGCTCATATAATATTATGCCAGAGGTCATGAATGTCAGAGGTGCGCAAAGTATGCCAATACTGACACCACAATTCATAGAATCATAGAATGGTTTGGGTTGGAAGGGACCTTTAAAGATCATCCAGTCCAACCCCCTGCCACAGGCAGGGACGTTTTTCACTAGATCAGGTTGCTCAGAGCCCTGTCCGACCTGATTTGAACAGTTCCAATGATGGGGCATTCACAACTTCTCTGGACAACGTGTTCCAGTGTCTTACCACCCTCATCCTAAAAAAAAATTCTTCCTTGTGTCCAGTCTTAATCTACCCTCTTTCAGTTTAAAACTGTTGCCCCTTGTCCTGTCACTACAGGCCCTGGTAAAAAGTCTCTCACCATCTTTCTTATAAGCCCCCTTTAACTACTGAAAGGCTGCAATAAGGTCTTCCCAAAGCCTTCTCTTCTCCAGGCTGAACAACCCCAACTCTCTCAGTCTTTCTATAGGAGAGGTGTTCCAACCCTCTGACCATTTCTGTGACCCTCCTTGGGACCTGCTCCAACAGGTCCATTCAGTAAGTAATGATAAGGTACTTACTCAGGATACACCTTTCTTGGCTAATTCCACTTCCTTGATCAGCACGGAATATATATTGATGCTCTAAGTCAATCTGCCATTCTGAGAACTAACGTGTGTACTTAAAGTCACTTCATTTCTTAAAACAAGACAAGACTCTGCCTGATAGGAGAGGACATATTTATTTTGCCACTGATTTGCATCAAGCTGGTCTGCATGGCTAGTTCACCCAGCTCTGTTAATAACACTTCTTTTTCTCCTGCCCTTACGGTTTGAAATAAAAGGAGTGATTTTAAAAGAATATTTAGTACTCAGCTTTTATGACAGATAATGAATAAATATTTTGGATGTTACTTTTGGTCTTGGTATTTGGTGTGTTGTTCCTTAGTTGTCACTATCTCATGCTATCTCATTTCCATGAAGAATTGAGTGAGGGGAGAGGCGGGGAAAGCTGTGATACAAAAGACAGCAAACTATGTAAATGCTTCAATGGCAAGTCTACTACCTGGAGGTTGTATTGAAAAAAGAAGCAAAATGGTCAATACTGCAATACTTAACTTTCTGAAGCAATTTTTCATTCAGAAGTATTAATTTTTGTGAAAAGGACTGACTACATTTTATTGCTGTCTAATGCTTTGCTTATTCTGCTTTGCTGATGACCTGATATAAGATATGGAAGTATGTTCCAGAGTTGAGATTAGGCTTTGATCCAACCACTGCTGAAGGAGTAGACTGACACGGAAACCCCAACTCTATTTTTAAAATCTTCTGAGAACTGTCAGATGGTTGTGCATGAATTTCCATCAAATAACTCTGCTGTCATCGTAAGGATCCATTTGCAGTGAACTGGCTGTGTTTATTGAGAGAAATTAGTATACTCACTGGGGGAAGAAAGGCCTTGGTTGGTATGTTATTACCAAACAAATAAAGGCTTTTAATTTATAAAAAGATCTTAAAAACAACTGATAATAAGTAATAGAAGTAAAGCTAAATGTTCTGAGAATCCACCTCCCCACCACCACCACTGATTTAAGATCTGCTCTGGATATCGGTTTCCTTCATTTTTTTGTGGTTTTTGTGATGATTTACAACATGACAGTTGTGTCTAAGCACACTTTTGTTTTAGAAATTAACACATACTACTTGCCAGAAGATTTATTTATAGACATTTAAAGCAAAGGAAAGCCTAAGATGATATATTCATGTGACCTCTTCCTAATTCAATTGCATGACTGTGATGTCTGTATTTTGGGACCGAAATATTTGTGTAGTATGCACTTCTGTGTGTCCGAAAATAAACTTTATCGTATTGCAGCAGAGCTGTATAAACTTTTTAAATTACAGGAATGAAAAACATAACTTTATGAACCTTTTTTGGTTCAAAAGCTAACTCTGATATTAAACTTTGCTTTGGTGCTTGGATACATGCCTTAGTAAACAATATTCCTAGTATTAATTTATGTAGTAAGTGAATTAGAATTTATTGAAAAATTGGATCTTCAATATTTTAAGTGGATAGTGTGAGGGGGAAAAAAGTGCACCCAAGAGCGCTTGACTACAGAAGAGTCGTGGTCTTTTGGCAAAATGGCAGAATGTAACTGCTGAGACTGAGGGACAAAATTGGGAGTTTTGTAAGCAGGAAATATCTGCTTTACTGGCATGTATATGAGACAAAAACCACTACATATGTTTTTATGACTGGCAGTGTAGAATTTTTTAAAAAAATTGGTAATAATTTAATTTATCCTCATAACTTGATTATCTTTCTTAGCAGTTTAGAGTTGGTTTTTAATTTTTTCCATTATTATTTTTGATTTATGTATTTTTTTGATGAGCAGTTTTGGTTTTTTCCCCTCTGCTGCCTAGCAATATGACTGAAACTCTTAAACATGGAAATACAGAATAAAATATGGCAGTATGAGTACCTGTTATACAGCCTTTGAAGTTGAATAGAAAATGTTAAGTAATGTATAAGAACATTTAAATTAGGACAAGTATGTCCAAACGTAAGGTTAAAAAATAATTATTCAAATTTCAGAACTTTTAAAATGCTCACATACCTTCAGTATGGATGATATCTGTATTGCATATTGCTTCTTTGTTGTGTTTATTTTTATTTTTATGTGTAAGTATGGGATTGAAGTTCATATTGCTTGAATTAACTTACTTTCTTAAAGTAGTGGGGTTTTTTAGCAATACAAACGAGGCAGGGAAAGGTCAGCATCAACTAGTTCCTGAGACAAACGAGGACGATTTACATTCATTTTCACCCTATTTACCCTTATTAACCCGATTTCATTTTCTGTTTTCATGAGGAGTTACTTAATGTTTTAATATTAATTGAACTGAGATTTCTTTATGTAGCTTGTCTCTTAATTTCCAGCGGAAACAGAGTTCATACAAAATGTCTTTCTGCCCATCTATTTTTCAGTACTGTCTTGAGCTTGTAAATGTTTCTGTTCAGTTTAGACTTCAACCTGTGTAAGGTATATTGGGTGAAGGGGCAAAGAAGTGGCAATCCTGTTTTAAAAGCAAGGTATCAGGTCAATTCATATTATCAGTTTCAAAAACAACCAACCAACCTCTCCCACCCCCCGACACACACACACACGTGCGCGCGCACACACACACGGGAAGATAAACTTGGAGTAAACTTGGTCTTCCTTTACCTGAGAACGTATCTGTAAATGAAATTGGGGTTTGAAAGTTTAGTACTCCTCTGAGGAGGAGAGACGGGAGAGAAAAAAGAAAAGAACAAAAAGAGAGACTTGACTTGTCAGTGAACCAGATGACTTGTCATCGTTTTGATCTGAAGAGGGAAAGAGAATAGAAGAATACACAAAAGAATCTGCTCCTGGAAGACATAATAAACTTTCTTTCCCTATGTACATTCTTAGATTGTGTCCAAAGAGGAGATTCAGATCACCTCCTCCATTTCCAAGTTGACAGACCAAGGGTAATGGTTCCTGCTCCTTAACATAACCATTTCAGTAATGTATCTTTCCCCATGTGTTTGGTAAGGGAAAACTTCTTCTAATAACTAATCGGTATTCAGTCTGATCTCAGGATCCCAGGGGCATCTGTAGTCATTTTTGGAGACTGCTGATCAATGTGGAGTCATTGGTAAGGACATACTATACCTCACCAGTATGTTGCATTTATAGTAACTACAGCTAAGTCTGTAAGCTTAGTAAGGTGTGGTTATTTTGTTGTTTGTTTTTGTGCATGTGTTTTGGGTTTGGTTTTTGAGGTTTAAAAACCTTTTTTGACGTTTTACTTGGTTTCCTGTTTCTTCTTTTTCATGACTAGTCCAAAAAAAAAAAAAAATTAGTTTTTTAAGTTGGCAAAGAGTAGGCAGAGCGAAAAATCCATGTCATACACTAGTTTTGTATCTATAATAAACAATTTTTTTTCAAGTGAGTAATCTACTCTTTCAACAAAAACAATATCCAAAACTTCAATTAGTCAATTGTATACTGCATACTATACATCAGTATCAGTCATAATGTTACAATAAACAATGTTTTTGATTATTAAGAATGGAATTGCCCTTTGCACAATAAATAAATATATAGATAAATAAATACAGCAGAGCCTTTGGAAATTTCCCCCAAGGAATTTTTTGTTGAGGGTCAAACCTCAGGGGAATTTGGCAGAAGAAGAGTGATATGACCATGCAGCAGGACTTCTGATGCAGATACATACTTTGCTCTGAATCTAACTTTTGCATGGACATGTAATTGTGGTGTTATTAATTAGAGGAAAATTACACTGTTTTCTCAGTACATGAGCCTAAACAAACTGAATTGTTTTAGCTAGATGGCAAGTCAATACATTAAGTTATTTTTCTGGATCATAGCCTCAAAACTAAAACAATCCAAGTAATATTTAATCAAAGAAGCTTTTTGTTTTTATGAACTAATTGATTAGGAAGCCTAAATAGTTAGGACTGTGTTGCCTTGGTAAATAATTAATTCAACAGCCAGAATTTTCCACATCCTTCATCTGAAGTAGAAAAGCAGTAGCAGAAATAAAAAGCTATACCAGAACTGTTTTCTGTAGCATTGTATGAAGCTTCTGTGTTAGAATGAGTGGAATGATTGACTGTATCCATTAAGAAGTTGGAAACTAAGTAAATTACGGACTTTTTTATTTAAAAACCAGATCATTTATTAATAGAAACAGAGAAGTAACTGATTTTATTTTTACACTAGTATTTAGGAAGCCTTGCTAACTTGAGTCACTTTTCTTCATTTTTCTTCTTTAATGTAGCAAACCAAGGGATGTGGGTCACAGTTTCACATATATTGTTAGCCTTATACCCGAAGGTGTGAAATTGAACTACAGCAAAGTGATTTATCACTCAAAGAAAAAAAAAACACTACTGTCAGATCAAGTGAAAAAGCATTTCGACTACTCACTTAATTCTATGCTTGTCACTGTCGTCTGGTGATTTAGAGTTGCTCCCTGCAAAACACTGTTTAAAAGTTCAAAGGTCTAACCTACAGCTTTTACTAAAACTGGTGTATTACCCATGGTGAAGATGAATATCGACTATATCTGATAAGCTATATGATCTTCCTGTTTCGTAAAAACTGGCTATGATACTTTGGGGTTTTTTGAAAATAATACTTAAATGCTTTATATAATTTTAATGGGCATCATTCATACAATTTTTAACAATTATTTCCTGTATTTAAGTGGAATTGCAATATGTTTTCTAAAAGAAAAAGATCTGATTCCTCACATGAATTTTAGCGTTTGTTATTCTACTAATATAAGAGTTCTACATACTTTACAGTATTATACATGAGAATAGAATTAGATTCAATTTCTGTTTTCCCAACTTTTCAGGGTCATACTAAACCTGTTCGGAATCAAAGATATTTTTTCATCACTTTGTTATATAGCCTTTTAGTATAGGTGAAAAGTGCTGGGCAAAAAGTATATATTTTGCCCTATAGATCTTGAAATCTATAAACAGAAACAGAATTGCAAAATGGCAAGTACAAAATATTTGCACCTGGGAGCATCAGAGTTGACATGGAATATCTCTATGAACACACTTTATTTTAATTGTGGTGTTGCATTTCATTACCTTGTTGAAATGAACAATTGTCTTGGTTTATTCTCCCAGTCTTTGTCTTGTTTTTTCTCTTCGAAGAAAAGTCACTGTCAGATTAGGGCTAGGTTTTGCTAAGAGAACTACCCTATGAATAACAAAGAAAGAAGAAAGAAAAAAAGAGGACTTTTGTTATCAAGATATTCAAACATTAGCATGCACAAAGTTTTAAAGTCACAACTTTAGTTCTATATGTGCATTTTGTAATAGAGTAAATAAAGCTAGGATGTTTGTTCTCTGGAACTCAACAGTATGATATTAGTGTGATTACTATTTTGTTAGCATCTTGACTGACTACATTTGGTAGAGAAGCTAATTGTGTGAGATGTAGTGGTAATCTTTTTGAGACTATTTATTGTAATTTGATTTATAATACAACTGTCAAGTGTTGGTGGATAGAGAACGTGAGCACCAATGAGGAAATAAAGCAGTTAGAAATTTAGCATGTCTTGTTTCTTGTGTGCTCAAGTATTGTGGGAATGAAATAATGTAAATAAAACATATTCCGAATAAAATAGAGAGAAGACAGTATAATAAAGTATATTTCCTATTGTCTTACTTCAGGTTGTGTATTCCTTCTAATGACACAAGATGTAAACATATATATGTAGAAAACAGAGGGCAACATTACCTTTTTGAGTCAGGGTCAACCCAGCATGAGGGTCTGTTGCAGGATTAAGTTATGGATACTCTAATGTGTATTATAAATCATGTTCGAACATACAGTAGCCATGAAGGATTATGTATCAATTATGGGATCTTGAAAGACCAGAGTTTTAGGAGACCTCATGGTGCATATATTCCCTTACCTAAGAAAAGACTGACTATACCCATAGATGTTAACATAACATGTTTTTAAAGACCTGTGGTGATACAGGCTCTACAACCTACCCAATTTCAATGCCTTGCTATTATGAAAGGAGAAGGAAACCTTTTTTTTTTTTAATACCCAGCCTGAATCTTGCTGCAGTTTAAGATTTATATTACTTGTTCTGTCTGTTACACATGGGAAACATAATATTCCCTTCCATTTTGGAGCAGCGTCTTATATATGTTTACAAACGTTTTATCATGGCCCTAATTAGTTTTTTCTTTTTTTTTTTTTTTAAATTTATTTCACTAAACCACAGAGTCACTGAAATTGGAAGGGATCTCTGGAGCAGGTTGCTTATGACATCGTCTAGTTGGGTTTTAAGGTCTCCAAAGATGGATACTCCACAACCAATTAGTGTATTTGATCATGCTTACGGGGGGGAGGGGGAGGGGGGCAGGGGGTAGGGAGGGGAAGAGAAGAGAGAGAGAGGACCTGGAAAAAAGTTTAAGTAGGTAGAACACTACGGTAGGAAGTTATTTAGGGTAGCAAGGATGTGAGCAAGCTGTGAACTATTCTAGAAGGACCTTCTGAAATTAAGTAACTGCAGTAAAATGGCAGATGAAATTCAGGCTAAATGTGAAATTAAAGACATGAGGAAAAAAAATAGCAATCCAGCTTCATGTTTAAAATTATTGGGTCTGAATTGAAAAGTAAGATCCTGGTGTTATAATAGTTCAATGAAAACATCAGCTTAATACTCATTAATGGCCAAAAAAGGCAATCAAATATTAGAAATTACTAAGAACAGAATAAAGAACGCAACAGAGAACATCTTTTTGCTATTGCATAAATATGTAAATTTTTCCATACTTTGAATAGTATGTGGAATTCTGGTTACTCATTTTAAAAAGAAACCATTAGAACTGGAAAATATTCAGGGAAGGATCAGATGAGGATCAGGATGATGATCAGATGAGGAACAACTTATTAGGAGGCTAGGACTTTTCAGCCTGAAAAAGACAGGCTGGGTGTGACATGATGAGGATGGACAATAATCTTCACTGACTGTTGTGATGTGGGAGCTTGATAATATTAAATAGAGCTTGTAGGAACCAGGTTCAAAACAAACACAAGAATTTGATTTTCCTGTAGCTGAGTTGTATCACTGCAGAGCAAAGGAGGTTACGAGTTAAAATTTTACATGGAAGGCATATCCACTTCACGTTCAAAAACTATGTATGGATCTGAAAATTTCCTGACCTGAAAATAATGGTGCTCATCCCCCTTGAATCCTGGATAATTCAGAAGAAATCAAAGGCAGCATAAGAAATTCTCTTCTATACTCTGATGTCAAGATCTTTGCAAAACTAAGTTGGCAAACTCTAGCAAATGTAAAATTCTAGTAAGGATTTGTGTGTTCATCTGTTGTGGTTTCCACCATACCCTCTTCCCCCTGACTTCAAATTCTTCTAATGGGGTCAGATTTAGGAGAGATTTCTTTCCCTTAGGAAGAGGAGAATCCAGTTCCATATCCTAGGGCTCCAGCTTAAAAGTAGAAATACTCTTATATTTCTCAATTAAAAGACTGTAAGATTGTTTTTAAAATGGGCCAAAGACTGTATGTTTCCTGTACTTGTTTTCAGAAATGACAGAAAATATTTTGTGACATTAGCCATGCACTGAAGCTGTGCATTTTGGACAAAGTTCTGCAAAAAATACAAGTGCATGGAGACAGCTTTGCAGTGAGACCATTCCCCTTGTGAAAGGAAGTGGTGCGCACCCACAAATTTACCAAATCCATCTTTGGTTAGAGCATTGTCAACTCTGCCTATAGTTCCTTATTTTTTTAAGAAGAATGCAGCCACTGTACATGGCAATTTCTTGTAAATTTTACTTGTTCTCCAAGATTATTTCAAAAAACTTGAAAGGAATGCAGTCCTGTGGAAGAATCGGTTTGTAGCTAGTGTTCTAATGCTAATCAAGATGTTTGTTTGCTTATATCCTGTGCTTTGTGATACAGTAAGATGCATGAGTAGGATGTTGTCTATGAAAGAGTGAAGGCGGCTGTGGATTTTTACTTCATACGTTTCTTTGCAACGCTGGTCTATAATCAGCAAGTGTCACAGTATCACAGTAATCAGGCCTGTAAAGAGCATCAACTTGATATGCCTGCTTGTTTTACCATAGAAAAGAGGAGCTCTGAGTTTCTTTGTTTAACAGATATGGGGTTTTTTTGAAAGTAACATACATTTCTTCACGGAAAGGATATATTATCAAATAAAACTTTTCCATGGTGTTACAGAAGAACATACTTTCAAAACAATTCCATATCAATTTACATTAAAGTTAGTCATTCATGTGCAAGCACCCACTTGCATGTTTATGTGCAGCTGTGAGTGAAATATAAGCAAAATATGTATGCTTTTTTGAGGTAACAGCTTCTTCTTATTACAATCTACAGGTTTAAGAACAAAGCTGATTAATTTTCTAAAACTGATTAGCTTTCAGTGTCATGTCAATTTTATTTTATCAGTTCATTTTCAGTACTGAATATAATAGAGAATGTAGAGATTTGGGAGATGTTGAATCGGTAAGTAAGAAACTATATCTAGGGTGTCATTTTCCAGCAAAATTTGCATATTTTATATGTATTTGTAAATGTGCATGTGTATGTTTAGTGTATTGATGGTTTTGTGCTTCTTAATATGAAACATGGAAGTGTGTCTATTGTGGAATACAACCTGTATACAGATTAAATGTATTGTATAAATGACTGTAATTCTTAATTCTGGGATATATATGCAACATAAATGAAGAAGGAGTTTCATTAGTTGTTGGAATTTCTTTATTCTCAAATTCTGAGTTGAAAAACTAGTGAACTGAGCAGAAGCAAGATCATGACTACAATACATTGATTCACCTTGATCATTGACTCACTTGGCAGCAAGTCAAGTCACTGATTAATTAAAATAGATTTTGTTTATGTTTTAGCTTATTACTCAATCACAGGAATCTCAGTTTAAGTTCACCATCACTTTATTATGAAACCTGAGGAGAAAGACAGCCTGAAGACCAAGACTAAATACTGTCTGGTAATGAACCACTCAACTGTGGTTCATTAAAAACTCTTTTTTTAAATTAGACAGCGTGCTGCTTAATGCTATATTGCTGAAGGCTAGGAATCAGTTTTCAGTTAAAGAAATTGTTTAGTATTAGACATACTTTTGTGAAGAGCCGAGTTCTGTTTTGGTAACTTTTTCTGTCTCAAAAGCAGAAGATAATGAGTGAGTGACTTGTTTAGAAATACCTTTGTTTCTCAGCCTATGCAGACATTACTATATAATGCAAATTCAGATTGCAGCTTCAGCTTTGGCCAAAGCAAATAGAAATCTATGTTTTCAGTACACATAGTTATGCAGTTAGCTACTTTCAAAAACAAAAACAAAAATAAATCTCCAAAGCTGTCTTTTTTCTCTTTGCAAAAGTCATGCATTTGTGTGAATAGATGAATAGTACTGGACAGAATTATGATATATTAGCTACATGACACTTGGTAGATTCTGCAGGATTTCAGACCACCTGAAATATATTTTAGTAATATCAATGTGTTTCTATGTATAAACATTCTTAGAATTGGAGTTGGAGTTACCTGGTCTGTGTACGTTTGCTATGAATCCGAACCAGATAAGAGATTTCTGGACAGAAGGGGAGAATTTTCACTTCCTCTTCATTCAGGGAAAAAAGTTAAAAATTGCTGTTCATGTGTATTTGTGAATAGGTGTTAGTTATGGTAGTACAAAATGGATCTCATGGTTAACTTTATGTAATTATTGATGCTGCTACTCGTGGAAACCAGTTAGTAGTAATTGACACTTAGAATGTGTGTACTTTTTGAGGAGCAATAGCGAAGGCAGTTTCTTGTGCAAGGTCTAGTGGTATGCAAGGGTATTATTTTTCTGTGTGCTTAGTAAATCATAGAAGTATTTTGATCAACCTGAAATTATTCCCCCCATTTGCGCACTGAAGCAAAATCTTGAAAAATTTAGAGAACTTTGATACGACTTTTGCATATTACAGTTTTGATCTGTGTGGTAGAGAGAGAGGTGTGAATCTGTAACAATACCTCAAGCTGATCAGAACTTTGAAGTGGACTTTTTTCTTAAATTAAACACATTGGATCATCTGAGAAACTTGATCTAAATTAGCCCTTCTCTAGTGAGGTGTTGGACCGTTGCTTACAGAGGTCCTTTCCAGCCTGTGATTCCATGCACTCTAAACCTGTTTTATTTTTAAAAAAACCAACAAAAAACCCCACCAAAACTAAAAGAACTAGAACAAATTAAATTTCTAAACATGGAAATGTCAGAGCTGCTAGATGAGAAAGATTGCATTTAAAACACTTAATTTAAAACATTTAAATTTGTTAAATTCCTGGTTGACAAACTGGATCTCAAGGAAGTTGGGTGGCGTTTTTTTTTTTTTATTTTGCTTTGCTTTTGGTTATCTTTGAGAATTGGCTGTATATAACTTAACTAACAACTCATCACTGCTCATCGCGTGAGTCTCCGCATCTCATTGGGCATGCAGGCTTTTCCTTGTCATACATAAAAAAGGTATATTGAAGTAAATGGATGAAATTCTGTATGAGAGACGTGAAGATCAAGGTTAAATGGCTCTGGCACCATGTGTATTTAAAAACTAAGGGAAGAAGAAAATGAGTTTATGAGGAAAAAAGTTTTAGAATACCAGAATTCGTGTGAGAGAAGACTCAAGAAAACAAGATACTGCTGAGACATGCTCTGCAATTTCATTATAGGATAACAACTCCATAAAACTCATTTCTATTAGCATCTTCAGGCCAGAAAAGCAATTTCAGACCTCAGCTAGAATGATCTTACTTCAGTAATTACACTGTAATACTGAGTCATCTTAACAGCGAGTCATTGTCTTATTTGCAGATTATATAAATTCCACTAATTCCTTATGCTCAGTCCACCTGCACCTGAATGATAAACTCTTTAAAACTCTGCTGCAAAACATTCTGAAATACACTATTATTGCCACTTTTTAGAAACTCTATTAAAGTTCTTTGTCCTATGTAGCAAATACATAGTTTGTTAAATGTTGTAGCACAAATGAAAGGGTACATTGGAAATTTAGGGGAATAATGTAAAACATCAATGTTGAATGCTGCATACAGTCCTTACTTTATCAGTGACATTATCGGTGTTTGTATTTTGGGGTTATGGCATTTAATGATTGATAAAGACTTTGTGATGCCAGTGTAAATTCTAAAAAGAAATGCTTATTTTCTGAATTCTAGAAATTAAAATATTCATTTCATTATGCTAGAAACTCTTGTCCTTTTGTGCATATGGATTTAAAAAGAAAGTAGTTCATTTATTTGAGTAATTCTCATTTTAAGTAAGTTTTTATGTATGTTGTCTGAAGGAGTAATTTTATTTTTTAGAAAACTATGAATTACAATAGATATGATGTATATGCCTCTGTTGAATGATGAATACTTTAATGTAGTAGGGAGAATAAACACAATTTCAGCTATATATAAGTAATTTAATGTAATCCACTGATAAGTGCAACGTAAGTGGCAAATCTCAATTTTATTCTAAATCTTAGTATTTATAAATTCATGTTTTTGTATTTTATTCTTTTTAAATCTCTAAAATATGTATGTTCAAAGATTGATACAGGAGCCAGATGATGAAAAATGTTTTAAATATCTTTATTTTTATCTTACACATGTTCTGATTTTTCCCCCCCAAATAGATATGTTTCTGATGCCACTTTTTAAAAATTCATGAACAGAGGGTAGTAGTAATGAGTGCTTAATTGTATTGCTTGTATTTTGCAACTTATTACATTGAAGTTTAAAAAGCAGAAATGTTTTTACTAATGAGTTTGAAAGCTGAGAATTTCAGAGAGCATTTTACAGAAATGGAAGCAGAAGCAGCAGGGGAAAAAGAAAATGAATTTTTTAGCATTAATTAGCTAATTCTGTCTACCTCCTACTTGACTACATCTTAGAATTGTTTATAAAAATTTCTTGAATTCCCATTCTGTACTGTTAAAAATGCTATTGATTGTTATGCAAAGCTAGATAAGGAAAACACTTTCTGTAACTGCTGGTTAGTCTGAAATATAACAGCTGTCCATTTTAGTAGTAGTAAGTAGGCAGTGAAGTGCCATATAACTTGCACACACTTGCAAAATCACACAAGTGAAAAACCTGCTTTTGAATTCCCCTTTTAAAGGGCGCATCACTTAATTCCTTTGGTGAAAATCACTTTGTCACTCCCAGCTGTGCTACTGTGATAGTATTGCGGTTGCATAAGGGGACTGGAAAAAGCAGTGCTGCTTTTAGAACATAATTGTTCAAGTGATCTCCGAGTTCAGTACAGGCGGCTGTTGTTTATCTGCTTTGACAATAATAATTGACACCAGTATAACTTCATAGCTGGATGGGACACTGACATATCATATCACTCTTGTTTTATCAGCTTCCGCCCCCTTAAAAACTTCTAAGGCAGTGTCTTTTGGTGAACAGTTACATACTTGTATAAAAATAAGTTCTTCTACGTGCTAGTCTGCAAATTGTGTTTTTCTTGGTTAGCAGACAAGTTTTGGAAAATAAAATGATTTTTAATTCTGTATATACCTTTGACACAGTTGAACATTAGAAATAATCTGTTTTGGCTCGCTTATATCAGCTTTAGTATCACATGTTAAGAGGTGAATAAGGGCTTGGCACTTTTATAAGTGTGTCTTTGGCATTGCATTATGTAACAATTTCTAAAAGAGCTTTTAGAATAATTAGGATAACTAAACAATAGGGCCGTTTCATGTCACTTTTCCAGAGTGTTCTTATTCCTGGAATGTGTCTTTTGAGGAGCAAGTTCTTGTGACTTATTTGAAATATCACTTGAAAAATATCTCTTGGATCTTCGGTTGTACTCAGAGGTTTCTAAATTAAATGAGACCTTAAAAGTTAAGATTGTGCATTCAGCGGACTTGTGTTGAGGGCTTACTGTGCTGACAAAATAAAATTGTTTATATTTGGGTTACCGCTGTTTGCAAAATCACAGTAACAGGTTTTTACTGTAAATATTAAACATGTTTTACTGAGTAAAACCGAATAACAGTGTACTTACAGTTTTTTATGGCACCATAACAAGCCAAAGGAACAGAAGGACACAACACTTGTGAAAGCCCTGGAGACAGTATGTAGTCTTTGTCACTTTGATATAGTCTTGAATATCAATCTATACATAAACATCTGTTTACATACACATCAAAAGAATCTCTGTATCTGTACATGATATCAATTATAGGAGTATAATGTGTTCATTTTCAACAGATTCTGTGATCCAGGATTTCTTAGTGTTATAGTGTGTATGTAACTTCCAAATATTTACTTTTTTTGTCCTCTCTTGTTTTGTGACAGGATGACGAAGTAGTACTTCAGTGTGTTGCCAGTATTCACAAAGAACAAAGGAAGTTTTGCTTGGCAGCCGAGGGACTTGGGAATCGCCTGTGCTTTTTGGAACCAACATCAGAAGCTAAAGTAAGAAGTCAATGCTCTCAACTGGTGTAACTGATCAGTGAATGTTAACCTACTTATTATCCATGAATACATTTAATTACAGTTTCTTTAATGTGATGCTAGATGCATCTTTTGTATGCTTTTCTTTCTGTGACTGCAACATGAGATTTCTTAGAGATTCTAAATATACTTTGAGGCATACCTGTTAATAGTCAAAAGCCACTATTCTTTATCTAAAATAATTCTTGTAACTGAAAGACTTCATATTTTCCAGATTAAGTCTCCAGACTGTTATTAAGATTTAAGTTCACTAAAAATGTATTCCTATTACTGCTGTAGGTTCAAATATCATGATACACTGGATTGATAATTTTAGAAGCATTGTCACCTCTTAGTTACTGGCATTAAGTGTTGCTTCTTTGTTGATTAATCAGAAAGTTGAGAGTACAAGGAACAGAATTATTAAGTAATTGAAAAGCTTTAAAGATAACAAGCAAATGGAAAAAAGAAGCTAGAGAGCTGTGAAGAAAAAATAAAAGAAAATAGTGAGAGGAGCTTGAGAGGAGAAAGGAGAGAAGAGGTGAAACTTTAGATCTGTACTAGAGCAGAATGTTAAGAATAAAGACAAACGGAGGAGGACCTCCTCCCTCTCTTCTTTGTTTTCTCTGCATCATTTTCTTCTTCTTTGTTTTGTGTCTTTATTTCTTTTCTCTTCTTCCTGACAATTTATTTCTCCTCCTGATTTTTTTTAGTGGGTCTTTGTATCTTTTCTCTTGAAATGTTGCCATGTGGTCCTATTTTTAGTCTAGGTATTATGACCGTGTTACATACACAGTGTTTATTTATGCAGTATGAGAGATCCTTATTCATCTCTAAGGTGAAAAATTATGCTTCTTCTAAATTTGCATTTCTTTGCATTCCAAGAGTTCAGTCAGATAATTTATCTCTGGTGTGCTTTACAAATCACCAACAATCTTTTCACATGCTTAAGTAAAAGCAGTTAGTTTTCACATATGTGTTTTCAACTACTGTCTTAAAATCTTCAACAGTGATTGGGAATTTTTTATTAATCGACAGCTCAACTGCAATGTGGTCTATCTATTACTGATGATGACCATCTCAATGTATAAGACAGCATGTTGCTCATCTTATTATAAGAAAAGGAGGAATGGTATGCATTACTGTAGAATGCCATAGATCTACTTTACATTTTGTAAGTGTCTTCCTAGCAGATAATACTACAGAAGCTTCTGAAGTTTGTTTAAAATTAAGAGGTTCAGAAAACTTGTATGTAACTGCTTTAAAAGAGCTTACCGAGGAGCTTTCTGAACTGCTGGTCTTGACTGAGAACAGTGAAGAATTTTGGAAAGAGGCATGTAAATACATCTGTTTGAAAAATAAGAAGTGTAGAAGGTTGATCTGGATGATTAGAGAGTACAATACTTAGCAACAACCCTTAGCGATGACGCTTACTTTCATTTACATTTACATTTGGACAAAATTTTGGTTATGAAATAAGAAATAGAAAACCAAAATGGCACACATCCAGTGGACTAATAAATAATTATTGAATAGATGTGTTTCTAATAAAATCCTACAGGGTTTTGTTCTTACTGCTATGTTGTTGAGTATTTTTGTCAACTAAGACATCATTTAAATTAACATAGGCAATTTTTTCAGATTATAAAAACATTGGGGAGCTGGCAATTGATGAAGTCATGACACACAGGAAGATCTGCAGTGCCTTGTGTGTTAATGGAAAGTAGAGGTATATTTCAGGGCTGCCTGTGTAAAGTCTAATAACTGAGCATGTAAATATGCTTACAAAATGGGAAGCTATTCTTGTCCCCTGTAAGGAATGTGAACGTCATGGTAGATGTTACACAGTCCTAAGTTCCCTGACTGATGATGTGCTAAAGGGATCTAGCATAGTCTTTGGAGGTATAATTGAAAGAAACTTGGTAGGAGATGGGAAGTTATACTATCTCTGTAAATTTTGGGGGTTTTTTTATTACCTCTGTGGCAATGCTGCTGGAATACAGAGTACAGTCATGGCATTCAAATTCATAAGAATGTCGATAAAATAGAGATTGCTCTAGGAAGTGCTATGAGAACCATGACTGGAGGAGGACGCAGTCTGTTTGGTTTAAAAACAGAAAGTATGAACACTGCCCATAAGTTTCTAAAATGGGAAAGTTAATAACAGAAGTCCTTCCATTTTAGACAGCAGAAGACTGTCCTCCCTGTTAAAATGGGACTATTTACCTGAGATGGATTCCTTATGCCTTCCTTATTCCTGGAAATTACTTTATAAAGCTAGATTTCTTCTGTGTATTAAGAAGAAATTGCATTAAAGAAGATTCAAGGCATGTTTATCAACAGAAGTCCAGAGCAGAAAATCAGTGATAGCTTCTATTACCTTCTCTTCTCCAGTTGATCACTTTACCAAAGCCAAAATCTATTTGCAGTACATGTGACAGCTTCTTCAGTCATTAAACGATGGCTAAATATTGTTAAATCAAGAAAAGAAATGCTTTTCCATTCAAGTAATTCTGGAAAACATAACAAGATAGACAGGAAGAAAACTCAGTGTAAAAAACAGTGTATCTGTTAATTCCAGAATGAAAAGCTGTAACTTCATGATTAATTTTTTAATCTGAGTTGTACGTAGTAGAAGTCAGAAGATAGAAGTAGCTAAAAGGAAAGGGAGGCAAGGAAAGAGAAGGTATATTTCTTAAAAAGAGGAAAAAATGGTGTTTCTATGGTTGGCCATTAGCTGTTTTGGTAATTTTTGTGACATGCTGAAGGGAGTAACAATTACGACATACTTTTGTTCAGATTTTAGTATAAATCCATAAGCAACTTGCATGTTATTTCTTTACAGTTTATTAGTAAAAAGTATTACACTGTTGGTTTGCTAATAATTTATATTATGGTGACTGGATTTTGAATGCACTTTTTAAAAGCACTTTTGCATTAATTCAGTAGTATGAAATTATGTTCCTCCTGTCTATATGGCTCCTTTTTGAATTATTAGATGATGTTTGCTTAAATAATATCTGATATTTAAAATGTAAGGGGAAAAATCTAATTAACTGGAGGTGAAAAACTGTATTTTTTATACTAAACAAGAAATAGAAGAATTGTTGAACGATGTGATCTAATTATATTACTTCATTGCTGTTTTCCTTGTTTTTAAAGTGATACTTTAAAAGATGATGTATTTCAAAGCTGATAGTCTAGTGCAGCAAGGCTAACTTCTACCAATACCTAAGAAAAATATACCTCAAAAGTAATTGCAATATACTAGCATCTCTTTCAGTAGCAAAATTGTCAAGTAAACTTAAATGCCTGAAGGGAATTATAACTAATTAAGATAAGATTTCTGTCCTAATGACAGAATGAGTAGTTTACAGGTCTGGTAAAAGTAAACCTAGTAAATCAATAACCTGTACCAGCTTATGTCAGTGTTTTTTACACTGCAGACCAGAAGCTGTGGGCAAAGATTTGGTTAGGAAGCATATCACCTGCAAAAATTTAATGTTATGATAGTGCCTGGAGGAATCCAGAAGACTGAATTGCATTCAAAGTGTAATGTGGGAGCTGTGTTTTCCTATTAGCTATTTTATGGGTCTCCATTTCCCCCTATGCAACCCAGCACAAACTTAGTATAATTTTATATAAAATGTTTAAAACTGCCCTACAGCTATTTGCACAGCTATTATTTTTATAATAAGTAATAATTATTGTGTATTGAAATAATAGTAGGTTGACAAAATAGACATAAAACTGATCAGAAACAAGTTTAAACTTCAGCATAAAACTTATCTCAGTGCTCCCTCCACTGCACTTTGTACTTGCCTGGCTGTGTCTCTTTGATGTAGAAAACATTTCCTTGAAATCTTTTGATATGAAGCTCTCTTCATGAGCATATGCTTGTAAGAATGTTTCTGCCAGCATTAACTGCGTGCATTCAGTCAATCTATTCTCCAACTTGGGGTTGTATGTCGAAGCCTGATACTAGAAACTTCATTGCAGTTTACTCTTCATAGAATCACAGAATGGCTGAGATTGGAAGGGACCTCTGGAGGTCATCTTGTCCAACCCCCCTGCTCAAGCAGGGCCACCTAGAACAGGTTGTCTCCAGGACCATGTCCAGATGGCTTTTGAGTGTCTCCAAGGATAGAGACTGCACAACCTTTCTGGGCAACCTGTGCCAGTGCTCAGGCACCCTCATAGAGAAAAAGTGTTTCCTGATGTTCAGACAGACCCTCTTGTGTTTCAGTATGTGCCCTTCGCCTCTTGTCCTTTCACTGGGCACCACTGAGAAGAGCCTGGCTCCATCCTCTTTGCACCGTCACTTCAGGTATTTATACACATTGATCATCATCTCATGTCTTCCTCATATGAGAGATACTCCAGTCCTTTAATCATCTTAGTGGCCCTTTGCTGGACTCTCTCCAGTAGCTTCATACTGCTTTTGTACTGGGGAGCCCAGATCTGGGCACAGTACTCCAGGTATGGCCTTATCAGTGGTTATTCTTGTGGCCTTACTTTTTTTTTTGCTGCATTTTGCTGTCTATTCTAAGAAACTACGAGTGAAAATTAGACCAGTGTGTGTTATTGACTGGCTTAGGATGGGTAGCTCTCCTTCACTGCTGAAGACTGGGTATGTACATACCTTTACAATGTTAATAAATAATACCAAATTGTGAAAATCTATGTTTTATCAGTAAATCACAGTGTACCTTACAGGAGAAATTTTTTCTCTGGTGTCTCCCTTTTAAATGGAAAACTAAGGCAGATGAATGTTTCTACAGTCAATCAGAAGTCTGTGAAAAAGGTGACTTGCTGTTCTACTCTGTACTTTCTGGAAAGTATTTTGATAGATTTTTTTTTTTTTAAATTTATTACAAAATGTGGCCCCTTTTCACTGCTGTAGGTCTTCTATTTTTTCTGTAACTGCTTATGTTGCTCCTCTCTAGCTACTGTGTAGCTTGTATCTGCTTCTTCATGTCATCTCTCCTATGAGCTTTGACCTATTGATATACTTTACATGCTCTCTGCTCTTCCTCCAGAAATCAATTTAGATGAAAATAAAGTAATTTGACCTGGACTTCAATTCATTTCTGTGAGAAAATAGAATTATTTTAAGACTCAAGTTTTTTCCAGATCTATTGAACGTTTCCAATTCAGTAGCTAGTTTTATTTATCCTAACACCTCATTTAGAAAAATTAGGTATATTCAGTGTTATGAGTGTGTTGATGGAAAACTGGTAGCTCTACATGAAAGACCTGTTTGGAAATAATCTTAGAAATAAACATTTTCTTCTTATAAAAAAAGCAGCTGTCAGGGTAGAAATCTCAATTGTTTCTTCAGATTTACTTTGCAAATTTGTGTAGGTTTCCTGTATCAAATTTGTCTTTTTGTTTATCTTCCTGTATGTATGGACAAGACTGCGCAGAGGTATGCTGGAAGAACTCCCAAAAACGCTCATTGACTTTGAAGAACTATTTATTCCAAATTCCTGCTTTCTTCTATCGTATATCTTATCAGTCTACTTATTCTGCTACACAAATTCATTTACAGTAATGCTTGCTCAGCATATTTTTAAATGCCTGTAAATTAAAATACTTCATTCTCCACTTGAATTTTTTTCTTTATTGATGATTCTTGAAAATTATGTTGTCTTACTTTGGTATGGTCTTTACAACTTCCTGTAGCCAGAAGGGGGATAAATACCTATGCCTATTGTTACTTTACAGCAAATTTCTAAAATCTTATCTTAGTACCTGAACAGATTGTGTTTTTCATTTCAGCATAAAGATTCCTGACATGAATATTTCCCCATCTTCTACCCGTGGCTCTGACCTCTCAGTATTCTTGTTTCACTGAACATCCCTTATTAGCACTTTTCTTTTTTTTTGTGAGATTCCATTACAATACATCACTCAGAGTTGGGGGAAAAAAGCACAGATTAGCAGATGGTCGAGATTTTATTAAACCCTTTTTAGCTGTGCAATTATTAAGAGCGTAAAATAGTCTGCCACACAGAGATTGTTGAATATCAAACTTATCATTTGCAGTATCATTTGCAAAAAGACCAGAAAACAAATGAGTCTCGACAGACTCAATAGTGGGTTTGGTTTTTTGTTTTTTTTTGTTTTTTTTTTTTTTTTTTGAAAAAAAAGGAAGCAATCTAGATTAATTAAGGAGGTCAGTTACTACTTAGGTCATGTACCATCCACATAAATTACCTTTCACTGGTATTTCTCAGGTCAGTGGAATTTTAAAAAGAATTTGTTGCCATCCAACCACAGAAATGGGGTATGGAAGTGTTAGAGCAGCTAACCCCTCTTTCAAACTTGCAGTGTTACACAATAAGCTAAGTCATGGGTGGAAAAATCATTAATTTCATAGTTCTCAGTGTCAATATTCTTAAATAAAGCTGAACGCTCCATAGGCTATGAAGAAGAATAAGAAGTGAAAAAATAGTTGTGTTAACCTAAGATGTATGTTTTATACAAACTGTGACTAGGAGTACATTGTTTTAGAGTGTGTCTTTCATTAATACAGTACTAAAGTAAGGGCTGCAACGATTTTCAAATCAAAATGCAGCCTATGTTGCACAAGACCAGTGGCCAGTAAAACAGATGGGAGTTCTTTTGTTCAATTGGTAGGTGTTGGATCATACTGATCATGGCGTATTCAGTTTAGAGTGGTATTAAGTGCCAGAGGTAGTCTGATGCTGATTGAAACTGTATTACCAGCTATGTAAATTCCAGTTTAGTTTCTGAATTCAAGTTTCATGTTGAAAATAGAGGGACATTATAATGATTGTTGTTGTTTTTTTTTTTTAATTCAAATGTACTTCAAGGACAGTGTGGTTTAATGCATACTCAAAACATCTTAATCAAATGGATGCTGCATAATCTGAAAGCTGCCACAGGATGACAATAGAAAAATATCTGGCTTTTTTTTGTGTTTTTTTTTTTTTTGTTTGGTTGTTTTGGTTTTGGTTTTTTTTTAATAGTGATGTGGCTTATTTGCCTGCTAGGTGCAATTAAAGGCAGTAAAGTAATGGGTGAAGTATTACTCAGAGGTTTTGTTTACCTGTCAGCTTCATTGGGAAGTAAAGACTATTTAATGTTGTGTAAATTTTTATGTTCATAGGAATAAAATATTCTAAATAAATCTTTCCAGACTTTACTAACAAATATGAGACACAAAATCTAACCTAGTTTCGTTTGTAATTCATTTCACTGAGAAATGACATTACCTTTCTGTGTCTGGTTATATGAGAGACCTTGAATGTAACCTATTAAAGAGTAAACTTCCAGTTACAATCTGTGTGCACGTGTGTGTGTATATGGATGCTACATACATACATGCATACACACATATATATGTATAGTATGAGTTTATATAAGAGAGTATGTTGTGTGCGTGTGTATATGTACAGATGCAGTTAATGAATGCTAAAAAAAATAGTACCCCATAGTGGAGATGAGTGATGACAAGTGCTAGAGTTTAAGTTGTTCCTGTTGCAGTTAATGAAATTATTAACTATTTACTATTTACAATTATTTAGTTGTATAAGAAAGATGCAAGAGTTCACTTTACTTCAATAATATATGCAATTTCAATGTCAAGTCTTTGGCCTCAAAGTCTTTTCCAAAATGTGTTTGAAAACACCAAAAAAACCATAGTTAAGACTCCATAATAGAGATCAAAGGATGGGAATTCCAAGACTATACTTGATTAGCTTGCTATAAAGACTTCACTTCAGCAAGTTTCGAAATCTCTTAATTGTATCATTTCCTTTGTCACCACCTTAAAACTCAGCATTATTAAGAATTCTATTCCCTCCTGTCACACTGATTTACAAAAGAAAAAGGAATGTATATGCACTTCAAAGCTCATTCATAGCCATATTCTGTATCATAAATCACAGAATACAGAATCGCTGAGGTTGGAAAGGCTCTGTGGAGATCATCAAGTCCAATCCCTCTGTTCAGAGTAGGTTCAGCTAGAGCAGATTGCTCAGGACACTGTCTAGTCAGGGTTTGAATAGCTCCAGGATGGAGACTCCATAACTTCTCTGGGCAACCTGTTCTAGTGTTTACCATGCTCACAGTAAAAATTTTTTTTCCCTCATGTTTAAATAGAATTTCCTGTATTTCAATTTGTGTCAATTTCTTCTTGTTCTTTCACTGAGTACAACCGTGTAGAGTCTGGTTCTGTCTTCTTTGTACTTTCCTGTCACATATTTATATACATTGATGATTCCTCTTGAGACTTTTTTTCTTGGACACATCTTTCCTTGGACACATCAGTGCCAATAAATTGAAAAAAAGTCTGCTGTTCTTGAAGTGAATGTAAATTTCATGTTTCAAAACCAGTAGATCCAACAATTGAGAAGATCTTCTAAAATAATTTATATTATTGTATCATAAGATTCTGAATATTTGCTACTTAGTGACAGCAATAAATATATTCAGAGCGTCAACCTTGTATGTCAAATAAGATCATACACCTTCTCTTCTGTTTTGTCAATGACGTTAGAGAACAAATACAATGTTCATGGTGTCATTCTAAAAGACAGGAAAGCAATAATATGTAGAGAAAAACTTTCCACTTTTGAACCAGAACGTGTTTCGTTTTACTGTGAGGGGTATAGCTCTAGGAAAAGTAAAGTTACTGCACTGACAAGTTATGAAGAATGGACTTACGTTATTTTCATACAGGGAAATAGCATGTATCTCAAAAACAAATGAATAAACATTAAGTATGGATTTTAAAATTAAAATATATGTGTGGTCAAACACACTTTTCATCCTGTTTCACTGGCTCTGCTGATCTGTTGTTACACTATTTAATGTATTTTTTACACTATTTAATGTATTTTTACAGTATGTTCCTCCGGACCTTTGCATCTGTAATTTTGTCCTTGAACAGTCCCTATCTGTCAGAGCCCTTCAAGAAATGCTGGCCAACACAGGGGATAATGCTAGTGAAGGGGTAAGTAAATTTACATCAAAGAATATTAAATTTCTGAATATGGATTGTTCTTGTTTCTTTCCTTGCTCCAGGGTTTTCTAGGAGAGGAGCCTCACATCATAGCAGATTCTTCAGTTTTTCTGTTTTCCTGGGACATTATTGCTCCACTACTATAATCATATTCATTTCTTTTTAGCATTGAGAAGCAGGTGCAGTTAGTCTTTTGACATATTTACAAAAACCAGAAACATCATCTTCAGAGATCTTTTATTACCATCAGTCCAGAACTGGATACTGAAAAAAGAATAAGAGAACCCTTGGACTGAGTCTGGCTTTTATGAACCTGAGAAGAGTATATGAGATAGGTTTTATCTAAAACATAAATCATTGCCATAAAAGCATTATTGTATTACAGTGCTATTTATTAATGGGGAAAGCAAAATAATTTTCTCATCATGTAAATGTTCTATCTCATTTTACTGAGCTAAGAAAGTATTTCAGGTATTTGGATTTAATTTGACTTATCCTCACATGAAATTAACAGCTAGAAATTAAGTCCTATCAATGAAACAAAGTGACAATTTTAAATCTATTTTAGTTCAGATAGAAAAATACAATATTTTTCTTTGTAGTTGTGTAACTAAACTGTTTCAGTATAATTCAAGTTATTTCATCTGTGGTAGCAAGCAAGAACTGTTGGATAGAAATAATTATTTCAAAATTCTCTTCTTTGGGTTTCTTAATCTTTTACTATATTAGCACAAGCATACCTACTGGAATGCTTACAGTATAGTGTAAAGTGACTTTGCAGTAAAGTGAAATGTTGTAACTATGCTTGCATTTCATGTTACTAAAATTTCAATTGATTTATCACTTCAAATTTAAGATATGCTAAGAATGACTGAAAGAAGACTTCCACACTGGAGCAATCAGGATGCTAAAAAAACCCCATACAATTTATTATACATTATTTATTATTGACAAAGTTATTTAAGAACTGTATTTTTCATAGAACTTCTAAGGTATTTGTTTGACAGAAATGGATAGTGTTGTAAGTAAAAATTAAGCCTAATCCAAACCCCAGATACAGATTTGCCTGTATTTTCAATGATCTGCATGAACAATGATCATTTTTCAATGATCAGCTGAACCTCATTGCTAATTGTTGAGATGAGACAGACTTACCTCTCATCTACGCACTAATACTTCCAGAAGTTTTAGAAGTTACACTTGCTGTTGCATCTGTGAATCACTTGTAAGTAGGTAATTTAGGTAAATTGTCTAGTTCTATATACTTAGGTAGAGCTTGTGTTTCTCTGAAAGTAAATGAAATTGACCTATGGTCTGCACTCAGTTGGTCACTGCTCTGTTATATTCATGTGTATAAATTTTAGGAATTTAAAATAAAATGTCACATCACCTTTATTGTTTTCTTCTATTCAGTGAACAACTAAAATCTGAAAAAAACTGGAAATGCCACTTCTTAATGTATGGAGTGAAGTATTATTAACAAAATAATATTAAAGAAGACTTTCTAATGTTTATTTGTTATGACAGATTCCGTAATTGCTTTCTGGCACCATGAAAACCACAAAACTTGTGTAAATAAAAATCTGCATTTCACTCTCACTTAGAGTTAAATTTGGTAATAGTCACATGTATGTCTCTTCAAGTTGACTAAACTCTTGAATTTCTTGCGTGCAACCTCAGTGCATTGATGTTTAGCATACCTCTTAGATTTTTGCTACCTGATCAGATCAGCTTGCTATTATCTTCTATGATACTGTGCTTTAATTGATTTCCCAACATAATCCAAAAGCCTGGGTGGAAGTCTTATCTTAATTTGATTGCTTTGACTCTAACTCTCCAATTTCAGCTGAATTGATTTGAATTTGACTTTTATTCTCTTACAAACAGAGCATGATAAAACTCTGTGGTTTTACTTATTTTATGAGACTAAATGGCAACTAATTACAATGCAAATAATCTGCAGAGCTAGATGGCCTGTCAGTTTTCATTTTTATTTTATGTAGAACCAGAAAACTCATATTTTCTTTGAGTTATAATTTTTCTTTTATTGTACTTACACACAGAGTTAAGACTCTGTCACATTAAGTAAAAGGAAAAATGGATGCCTGAGGAAGAAACCAAACATAAAAATACAAATAATCTCAGTATTATCTAAAGAAATTTACTTAGAGATAACATTTCACTATTTTTTTTTTTTTTTTGTCAAATACAAATTTATGCTGAATTTGTTTCATGATGAGAGATTTCTTTTGATTTCTTTCTGGGATTCATATACTGTGCATGCAGTTTTAGTGTTTTCTTCCTTTTTTAGTGCAAACATAGAAAATAAAATAGAATAAGATGTGGGAGGAGGGGAATTTTATGATTTAAGTAAATAACCTAGAAGGGAGAATCAAAAGGGTGTTTTATTTACTTGAGGCTAATTTTTTGAATGTCATATCCATCTATGCAGAAGTGATACATTCAAAATGCATATTATTTTTCTAAAGATGAAAATGGCTATAGAATAAATTTTTGATATTTTTTCTCTTGAATTATAAATTGCCATTCATTCTGAAGTCTCTTCATTGTTGTGCAACAATTCACCATTTTAAAATACTTCTCAATTTTATTTATTCGTAAATCAGATGCATCAAAGCTGTACTTAAGCATTTGTTACCCAACAGTGAGTCTTGTTTTTTGCAGGAGATCTAAGTGTTATTCTAGCTGTGACTGGCTGTGCAATGATTGCTTCTTGAAACTTTTAATAGACTGTATGCTCTAGGTAATAAGGAAGGAAAAAAAAATTGGTTTTGAAAACATTTTTATTTTTCAAAAAGATAAAAGTAAAGGTGGTCAAATATATATCTTAATTTATAAAATTTTCATTTGAAATCAAACAATTTGCCAAAGCTTTATATCATCCCAGAGAAACTAACACTTATGGTGGAACTTGCTTTTTTTTTTCCCCTTAAATTAATTGCTGCAAGCATTCAAGGTGAGCTATAGAGTCTCTTACTTCTGAAGGAGGAAATTTCACTTTGCAAGATTGCTTCTCAATTATATAAAATTATAAAGATGTTTAGAATGCTTCTGGATTAAGAATCATGATTTCATGCAGATCAGTAAATATTAAGTAAATATTAAATGACTCAAAACTAGGATTTGTTTTTGTCTGAATAAAAATGGCTGCAGAATTTAAATTTTAAAAAATGCTATTTAAGAATGGTTGACAAGAAAGAGTGAAACTTTACAGTTTTAGCTTTCACAATTTTATAATGCCATCTTCAGTACCTACCTTTCATTCTATTAAAGAATATTAATTTTTTTTTTCTGTAAGCTTGTTTCTGTTGTACTTTATGTGTGGAAATCGTATCAGTTCAATTAGGAGATATGTATATTTAGGACATGTAGCACCAAGGTATGTAAACCATATTCATACAGAAATGTATGTTTGCATGCATAGAGGGAGCATTCTTACTGTCTGTTTTATGCTCTTTTAATCCTCTAAGTTAGGTGCAGTTCAGCAGGTTAAAATCATGAGATGCATTTTGTATTATAATCAATGGATAGTGGCAGTAAGTCTATAGGAGTGCAGTTTAGGATAAGCTACAGAAAGTGTCTTAAAATGTTCTAAGGTATTGTATACATTGTGAACACTGTTTGCATAGTATACCTGGTGGAATAAAGTGATTTCTAATGAGAAATTTTCTTATGTGTTGAGACAATTGTTGCGGATTCATACATTGAATACTCAAAACTTCAGTGATAGTAGTCCAGTAGGCCTCCATCAGGTTGTTGTTTCACATGCATGAAACCAATAATCTTATTATTTTATTTACTATTTTAAAAATTTCTTTCATGGTACAGTATTAAAATTAAACTATGGTAGTAAGTGGTACATCAGCATAAATAGCAAAATAGAGGAACTTCGTATATTGAGAAATTCTTGAATACATCTCAGGAATTAACTCTTTTGTACCAAATTGGGTAAGCATCTAAATAGTGTATAGACTAAATGATATAACCATGAAATTATCAGATACAAATTTTGGCCTTTACCATAATAAACAGTTAGTATTATAGTTTATAAATAAAAATCCCTTAAATATTTTCTATCTTTTTTATATCTTACAAATTAAGAGAGAAATATGACAGGGAAATCACAAATATGGATTCTATTTCAAAAATACATCAGCTTGAAAAGAAAAAGTGAAATAAATTGATGTCTTATGCTCACTCATTGTTTTAATTCCATATTAATTTGTCATTCTTGTACCCAGCTTTCTTGTGTAGGTTGCATGGGGATGAAAGATGTGCTATAGAAAGACTGTGTATTATATGTACTCAGAAAGACTTCAGTATTTCAGTTAACGTTTTCTCATCACATGCTGCCATTTGATTCACAGGTGTTAAATTCTTCCTTCATTTTTACTTTTTGAGAAATAGAAGAACCTTTATTTTTCACTGTAACTTACCGGCAGGATAACCACAACCTACTGGCTTATTCTGCACTCCAGATCTTTAACTGGCCCAGCTCAGGGAAGCTGGAGTTCTGCTTTATCACCTCCGATCTTGCAATGTCAGCCTTTGCATACACGGTTTTCAGACCTCATTGTTATTGACCTCTTGTTTTCCACTGTTTTCTCCAGTTTAAAGTGTAATTTTTTATTTTTGCAATTACGTTGCTTTCTAGAAAATGGAACTCTTGATGAAAAAAGCATTTGCTTAGGGAAAGTAAGATTGATTTAAACACTTCAAGGACTCCTAAGCAATAAGACAATTTTTAGTATTTCCAAAATATTCACCCAAAAACTTAACCAAGATTTAATCTGAGATTACTAGTAATATATGAATATTTATATTTGGGATTGGCAGTAGAGGACAAATAATCTCTTCAGTAAAAATGATCATATTGTTGCTTTGGGGGCAGCGGACAATAAAAAAGAAAATGTAGTCTGTTGTGCCATATTTATTTTGAAACTACCTTGCCCTGCATTTATTTTGAAGCTGGGTACCATCCATTGGGGAAATTGTAATAGGAACACAGCAGTTCATATAAATAGCAAGGATGAAATAAAAAATGAAAGCCTGAACAATAATGCAAGAAACTTTCTTTCTGGACCACGAAGATTTGTTACATTCAGAGAAGGTGGACTCTTAATTAGCTTCTGTCAACAAGCTGTTGGTAAAATGGGTGGGTTATTTTTTAAGTTACAGTTAACTGATTCTGTTCTGAGACATATGTCATAACTACCAATCAAGTTAAATATTTTGCGTTATGAGGCACTATCTTCAGCACCATGAAAGCAAATTGATATGATAATAAATAATTTCTAAACTAGATTTCAGAAAAAGCTATTTTTGAGATGAATAATACAAAATGCTGTCTTTTAATAGTTGTTATATATGTAGAGAAAAATGACAGCATGAAATGTAGGAATGCACGTCTTAAAATGTTCATTTACATTCTGTTCTCAATACAAAGGCATTGCTAAGAATAGAATCTGGCCTCATATAATTATCATTAATCTTTTATTGGTTCCACCAATCTATCACTCCATTGAATGGTTTGCTTTCCATATTAAATTTAGTTTGGAATAGAGTTGTGTGGTCTTAGTTTCAGATTTTTCTAGAGGAAGAACATAGCTTATTTGATTTTGGGGTTTTGCTGGTTTGCTGTGTTTTATTTTTAATGAGTCAGCCTTAAAATTACAAGTGATTCACTTAAAAGCTTTCAGTAAAAACATAGCATGAGGTGGTTTATTGCTTGTTCTCAGTATGTGTATATTTGTTACAAACTGACTACATGTAATTTTGTTCTGACAACCTGTCTGTAATTACAGTTGATTTTGCTGTTGATGTTTTCCTTGTTGATTAAAAAAAAAGTTGTAGTTTATAAAAGAAGTATTATATACACTGTTACATGACGTTTTTCTGGTTTTCGTCCCCAAGCAGTGATAAGTTCCTGCAGGATATATTATTAAAACCATTTTTTATGGATGACATATTTTGGAGGAGCTCTTGGAATTTTTTGTATTTATTGTTTCTGATCAGCCTTTTATAATGATACCTAAAAGTATGCTATGTTCTCTGAATGACCAGCAATAACAATCTTATATTTATCTCCAATTTTTTCCAATAATCTGACACATTTTCTATGTGGATCCAAAAATCATTATCAGGAGTTTGTTTTTTTTTAGTTCGCTATTGGTTGTACTGAGAAATTTCACATAATTATATGGATCATATTGTGAAAGAGATTATACATAGTATCCATATAATTCTGAGAAATTTCTCATAAAATTTACTATATAAAATTACATAGGACTGTCTACTATCTGTTAACAGCATTAAGTTCCAGTGTAACCAAGTCCCTATTTGTTAATGTCTTTGTTATTAGCTAGAAAAATAGAATTAGGATTTTTATTTTATTGCAGTTGTAATAAAGGACCTCTGCTGAATTGCTTTTAGATTTTTATTCCTTCTCTTTGGACAAAAAAAATTTCATGTTTAAGCCTTTGAATTAGAATTAAGTATTCTATATGTCGAGCAACAGAATGTAGTAGATTCTTCAGCTTGATGTCTTGTAAGTTGGGGTTCTGTAGAACACAAGTTGTACATAGCTTGTAAACCTGTTGACCTAATTGATAATTTAACTAATGTATTGTTCATAGAGTGAAAAATCATTTGCCTACACATGTATAATTGCTATTTGAGTTCCTGGAACTACCTTTAATTATCTTGGTCCCTTCCACGTGAATCCAAGGAGAACAACTGACTTTAAAGGCAATCCTTTCTAGCAGGATGTAATGTACTAGAGATGAACCCTATTCTAAAGTTATATTTTGGGGAATCATCTTTCATATTTAATGATTGTCTAAATATACGTGAAACAAGAAGACCATAAAGTAAATGCTCTTTTATATGGAAAAAAAGCTCTGTGTGTGTGTGAGAACAGTTTCAAGCAATTAGTTAGATATTCTTAAATTAGCAGTTTCTAACTTGTTATCAGGATCCTGATGTTAGACCTTTTATTATTACTCAAGACTTACCAGGTGCAAATGTTATGATCTGGACTGAGAGAAAAAAATGAAGTGTAATGTTGCCCACCGTAGTATAATTAGTATTAACATTAATCGTGAAATCCATGATTCTGCAAAATTTGGAGATCACTTTCCTAAAAAAGTGCTTCATACAATCTGGGATTGAGGATATCTTAAAAAAAAAAAATCTTTATTTCAGTGGAAAGCACCACAATAAATCAAGAATTTAATTTCTTGGTCATATTTATTTAAGTTTGAATAGGCTTGTTATTTATAACTAATTAGGAAATAAGATGGTAGATGCAGAAAAAGGCTGAGAGAGGCAGACTTGAAAACCTATAAAGCTTGTTGTTTGTTGTTCCATAGGTAACTTTCTTGTTAAGATTATTCCTTGGAATTTATTTTCTTCTGGTCACCAAAAGGAGCTCAAAAGATGTGTGTTAAATTCTCTAAAGGAAGCGTATGGAAAATCCAATTCTCTCCCTCATCTTGTCATAAGTTTCCATATTCAAAATTAATAACTGTGCTTGGATGACATTGTGGATGCAGTTGCTTTAATGAATCTGCTAAATGCTTAAGATAGCATTAATCCTAGCAAGTAGATATCCTTAGTATGTGCTTAAACGATTCTGGGCAATAGGTGCGTTTTTCCTTTCAGATTTCAGTTTGTATATGTGTATATGTACTTATTCTATTATTATTTTTTTAATGCCTCTGAGAAGTTTATAAAAAAGGTAAGTAGTATCTTATTTAATTTAAAACATTTTTTTGAAAATGCTGTGGTTTTACTTAATTATAATAAAAATTATGTCACAATAAGAGTCTTTGACCAAGAAGAACCTTTGTTCCCTTGGCAGGTATTTGGCTATTGCTGTAGCTACTTCATTATTATGATTTTTGCCCAGCATATACATTTCATAATTTGCTTGAATATTTGTACTTATTACTTGAACTGTAGTAGCTCTTCATGTTGTTACATAATTCTGATCGTAGTCCATGCAGTGCAGTGGAGTTCTGACCTTCTCTGTCATGTTCTGTAGGCAGCTCAAGGGGGTGGTCACAGAACCCTGCTGTATGGTCATGCTATACTACTTCGACATTCGTTTAGTGAAATGGTAAGTGAAAGAGCACTTGCACAGAATAAGTAACATGAAACTCAAATAAATGTCTTTTTATCAAAGTAAAAAAACATATAAATTTGGAAGAATGTTCTTTCTAAGTTCTCTCCTGCACTAGATAAAAAAAAATTGAATAGTTTATGGTGTCTCAATGCAATGGAAGTGGCCCTTATATTTTAAATTCAGATTCTTCAATCCATTTCACTCAGAAATGTAGCTGAAAAGCTCCTTTAGCCATGGATTATTTCTGTGTCCTTAAGGAATCCATTTTAATAATAATTCCTTTAGCAAGTTGCTGCTATCGCAAATGAATTTTTTTGTGATATGTGTTATTTTTTCCATCATATTTTATAAGATAAGGTGTTCCTTTTAACATCCCATAGTTCCCAGAGACTATGTCCACAAACTTGCTATCTTCAGGCTACCTTGTATAAATTTTGTTTCACTACATTGTCCAACTGGAAAATTTTAATTGTTCTGGATCTTTGACTTATTAGGGCCCACGCAAGTATACCTAATAGGAGGTTGAAGAAATGAGAAGTCAAGAAAACATCTTCCCTCCTTTTTCCTGTACTAGAAGACTCGACATTAGTCTTCAAACTCTGTTACTTATGTTTATGAACCATACAAGTTGTAGTTGCCTTGGTATACCAGAGTTGCAAGTATGATTATTGCCTTTTGGTACGTTTGCTATGTTTTCATGAAGCAAACTTATTACAGTAACACTGTAATGAGATGTTTGCGTGTTCCCATCTATGTGAAACTTTGGAAGGTAGGAGCTAAATTGCACAGAGAAATGTGCTGAAGTGGAAAAGGATTTTGATGTTTTAAAGTCAGGAAGAGCTTGTATACAAATATCATGCTTAACTAATTTAAAAAAAAATTAAGCACAGGCTGATAGTAAGATGGAGTAATGTGAATGTATTAAATTGGCACGTGTATTAATGGATACTGTTGGTTTTTTGTTTTCAATAACTTCACTGTTTTGCAGTATTTGACATGTTTAACATCATCAAGATCCCAGACGGATAAACTTGCATTTGATGTGGGGCTACGAGAAAATGCAGCAGGTATGGCAAGTTATTTTTGAAGGAAAATGTGTCACACACTTCTTTTTTTAAAAGAGACATTGAGATTAATGGCACTGTAAGCTTATGAACGTCATGTTTATGTGTTCATTAGAAATAAGATGACTGAAAGTAAATGATGATGTGTCAATACTGATGACTTTTAGTAAATTAACTGACTTTGTGTAAGAATGTGAGAGTACATTGCAATTAAACTGAGTTACCACAACTGCAATAACACTGGTGATAATGGTCAAAATAAAAGATTTCCATTGAATAAAATAAATTTGATGCATTTGTTTTCTATTTGTATGGTTTGGCACTTTCAATAGAATTAGAGTATGGAAAAGCCATATATCGGTGCATTCACAATATACATTGGAACCATGCAACAAAAGAAGTATGCAACTTGTAATGCAGGAAAACAGAAATAATGTAATGAGCACATTGCTAAAAGAGCTGAAGAAAAATAAAAGCATAAAATGGAGCAAAATGATAATGGGACAGAGTGGAAGAGATATGACACAACCAAGAAATGACGAGAAAGCTTTAAAATCCAATTAATAGATTTCCAGGAGTACAGCCAGTAACAGTGCTGCTGACGGAAATACAGTAAAAAAAAAAATTGTGCTTCCATGAAATCACATATAAGTTATAAGATGCCACTGGAGGCTGTGTTAAATGAGTTTAAAAGCAACTCAGCCACAAAGAGACATAAATAGGTTTATGTGCTGCTATATACGTAGTGTTAATGGTTACTGAGTGATGAGTACTCATCAGAAAGTAACAGGTGACCCTGTAGTACCCAGACTCAGACATATACCTCGAAGGGAAAAATCTAAGTACCTGTATACATACCTCATTAATGTGAAGCTTCAAATAAAGAAATGCCAGTTGTATTAATACAAACCTGTGTTTTCTATTGTTTTTTCATTATTTTGAAAATATATTAAAATCAGAATAGACTAATTCATGATGGAGAGGCACTACCAGTGTAGGTGTTAAAATGTTTGTGGACAATGATCTTTGAAACTTCCTTTTTAGGTGATTTTCTGATTATCTATATGATCTTCTGTTTTGAATGAGTGAAGTTTGTCTTTCAGTTGTTTGTGGTCATACAGAAGATGGTCTCAGACAAATATTAGCAGCCTGTTACTTGATTATATCTTTGGTTGCTGCCTTAGATGGAGACCATTTTCATTAGGCATGTTGATAAAAGGATGTGTTACATCTCTCTGAAAATAGTTTCAGTGAAATCTGTCTTTACAATTTAATATTTTTTTTCAGAGTTATTGTACATGTGTCTGCTTGTGCCCATGAGATTTTGTAACAAATATCTGTAGTTGTCCCATATTGGTATTTGCTTAACTGTACATACACAAAAAGGCCCTTGTACACATAGGTAAGATATAAAAAGCAATGCATAGAAGGAATGCTTAGTTGTGTTTCTGCACAGAGGATTTTGATAACTACTGCATGCTTGTAAACCTCATAAACTGAACACCATAATATCACTTTCCCTTGCCCTACTCCCCCACCCGTGAAACTGTCCTATTGAATCAATTTCAGCTTCAGGAAGTGTTCTTCACCTAGCAGATATTGAGTGAAAAGCCACTGGATATTTAAAATTATTCTCTTTTAAAGATTTAGCACTTTATACTTTTACTTTACACCATAACTTTTATTTATTGTCTTCTTTATAATTAGTTTCATAACCTTCAAATTTTGTTTTAAGGAGGTTTTACATGAAATTTCTTAGTTGATCAAATAGATTTTTGTGCTTTGTCTTATGCTACCAATTTTGCTTTTGTTTAATTTTCTCCCACTTTGCATAGCCCAGTGAGAAAGCTGTATTCAATTTGTTTTCTTCAGGGTCTCAACTAAACCCTGAAGGGTGTGAAATTGTGGAATGAATTAGGTAATCTTCTCAGAATCGGGGTGTGTGTGTGTGCAAAGTAATCTGGAATCTTATATTTAATGTGGTTGTCACCCTTCGGCTTGGCTGTCCTGTAGTCATATGGTTTGTAATGTTAATGGAACTGCTCCCAGAGCTGATATTTGTAGTGTAGCAATATTGTAAAGTTATGGAGTATTTGTTTCAAAATTCTGTATTCTACAACATAAATGTAGGTTAGAGTGGAAATGATACAGAAGATTGTGAATTAAATATGAACATTAAGCAAAAGAAGACAGAAAAGGTGATAATTAAGACAGGTAGCTGTCAACAATTTACTGGCAGTGAGAGCCTTGAAGGGAGGGCAATTCTAAGCAGTGTTTTGTAAGTGGCTAGTTGCTTTAGAAAAACATGAAAAGAGAAATATCAGGTTCAGTGATGACAAAGATTGGTTGACAAAAAGTTTCAAGGAAAAAGAAAAAAATTCAAATGGATTGAAAAGAGGAATGAGGTGGTTTTATAAGGTGAATGTCTTACAAGACACAATTCTTTATTATGTTATTTCAATGTTGTTTAAAGATATCCTTAAATTTCTTGGGAGTTGTCTGTTTTGTACACCCTTGATAAGTATCTCTGTCCTTTAGGTGAGGCATGCTGGTGGACAATACACCCTGCTTCCAAACAAAGGTCAGAAGGAGAAAAAGTTCGAATAGGTGATGATCTTATCCTGGTCAGTGTGTCCTCTGAAAGATACCTGGTAGGTTTGTTTGTTTAGCAGGTGGACACTTGGTGGGAAAATACAAAGTGCTGTGAGGAGTTGGGGAAAATGTTTGGGATTCTTATGAATAAAATTTTTTCTAGTCCAGGAAATAATGCCTGGTTGTAATGCACTTTTTTTCCTCAGTGAAAAGTTTTCCCGGCCTAGAACAAGACTGTTTCCATGCCTTTATCCTGAGGTGTACTTCAGCATTCCCCATCTCGGGAAGTTTTTATTTCTGTAACTGTGAAAGATTTCTAAGCTGCAGCTGGAGTCTGCTGATTAGATTTAGAAAAGAGTTAATTTTAAAAGCAAGTGACTACTGTTTTTTAAAGAATATTTGTATATTTACTTTATTATGTATTTCTATTTTGTTGAGAAATTATTATACTAAATATTTTTAAGTGCATAAATTTCACTGTTTCCTGTTACTGTCATCTTATTTCAGCATCTTTCCATGTCAAATGGAAGTATTCAGGTGGATGCCTCCTTTATGCAGACGCTATGGAATGTTCATCCTACATGCTCAGGAAGCAATATTACAGAAGGTTTGTCATTTTATTTATTTAGAAATGTATATACTTTAGATGACTTTGTATTGCTTTTCATAATGAGTGAAAATGAAAAAAACCCATCCTTAAAACATCAAACCAAAGAGCTTAATGAAAATAAAGAAAATGAGCATAGGAGAGAAGAATAATGGAAGGGAAGACGGGGAAATAGAGACACATCACCCAGATTAACTGAAGAAAAGCTAAATAAGTTCTGTGACTTTAGAATAGCAAAGCATAAAAAGCTGCCTGAGAAATGAAGACTGAGAGAGCAACAGATGAGTTTATTGCCTTCAGTTTAATTTTGGGGAGTAGGAGCTACAGAATAACTAAAGCCAGTAAACTTAGGTTTCGTATAGGATTTTCAATCACCCTGTAACAGAGATAACAGAGGAGAGATAAAGGTACATGCAAAATGGAAAGCAGGTTTCTCATAGTTCCTATTTCAATCTCTTAGTTGTGTTTTTTAAGGTTATTTGCTCAATATCCTTTCTGGATCTCACACCCATGCTTCCTTATTGTCTCTCTGTAATAGTCAATGAAAATGAGCGCTCTAAATGCATCCTCTTAATCAGCCTTAAATCCCAAACCACAGGGTCAGGATTTCTTTCTAGGTTCTTGACTGTACTTTACAACCATGTTTGAGAAGCATCACCTTATTCTGTTTGAGAAATGTCTTGTTCTGTAACGAAAGGCTCATCCACTCAATATTACTCTTATTTCAAGGCCATACTCTGTCATTAACACTGTCATAACAAACATTGTACTTTACCTCTGTTCGAAGTATCAGCCCTCCACAGTCATGTTTGGTACATGTCTTTAAGTCAGGATCATTTTGTATCACTTGACCCTAAGACTAATCATTTATGATGTAATAATATACAGTAGGAAAAAATGGAGCTATAAGGGACCTGAGAGAGACATTGCATTTCCCTGGGATCAGCTATACTAAGTCTTGATAGAAGTAGACTACCCTGCTGCTAAAGACTAACAGTTGCTAGGCTTATCTGAACTATGGTTGGGTCCTTCGTACCCCAAGTGGTCAATCAGCATCCCACAGTGTTTCTGTGCACTGGCCCATAAGAAACTTGTCTCAGTGTTTGTAGGTTTTCATTTTAAGAGCATATGGGATATGGATTTTCCTTGTAATACTTTCTGATTGCTTTCTGTGGCAAGAAGTGTATTATGCTGGAGCCGTATATTTATAAATGGCTGTCTGGTCCCTTGCCATCATGGGTCATAAATAGAATAGAGGTTAACTCTGGAAATGTCCCTGTGTTCTCAGGTTTCACAGGTAAAACAAAACTAAAGAAAAGCCATCCCACAGTAAAATTAAAATCTTGTAACAGATGAGAAACATAATGAGCTACACAGAGAGATCATGGAAGATCGCTGGTATATTTTAGATTTCGGTAACAGCAGGGATTTGGCAGCTAAATTTCCTAAGTGCTTACAGAATCACAGAGCGGTTGAGGCTGGAAGGTCCAATCCCCTACTCAAGCAGGGCCAGCTAGAACAGGTTGCCCAGGACTATGTCTAGGCAGCTTTTGAATATCTCCAAGGAGGGAGACCCCACAAACTCTCTGGGCAACCTGTGCCAGTGCTCAGGCACCCTTACAGTGAAAAAGTGTTTCCTGATGTTCAGACGGACCCTTCTGTGTTTCAGTTTGTGCCCATTGCCTCTGGTCCTTTCACTGTGCACCACTCCATCCTCTTTACATTGATGAGATCCTTCCGGAGCCTTCTCTTCTCTAGGTCAAACAGTCCCAGTTCTCTCAGCTTTTCCTCATGTGTGAGATGCACCAGTCTCTTAATCATCTTAGTGGCCCTTTGTTGTACTTGGAACCCTTGTACTGTGTAGCTCAGAACTGGACACATAATCCAAAAAAAAAAAAAAAAAAAAAAGGATAGGGTGGGATAAGCAGAGAAGTAGGTTTTCTGTGTGTCATTTTTTTCCCAACTACTTAGGCTTAGGTTTAGCTGTATATACACTTCTCAGAATGGTTTACATGAGCGATGATCATATGTCAAAAGACTTAGCAGCCTAGCTGAAGTTGAATGGACAGATTGAGAAAGTGGGATTTCCTGAGTCTAAAATGGAACTGGAAGTCGGACAACATTCTTTTTGTGGTGTTTGAAGTACTTTTAACGGAACATAAATATCAGGAAAGTACATATTTTTTGCATTCTTTCTTTCCTTTGGCCTTTATATTAATTGGTAACAGGATAATTGCCAGTTACTGTTTTCCTAATTTACAAATTTATATTGAATTGGCCGCACAGTATGAAAGTTTCCTTCTACCCTTCCTCCTTTATGTGTGTTTGTTCTTTTAAAAGGCATTAATTTCACTTACAAGGTCAGAACAGTTTGGACTGAGGGTCTGATGAATCATTCTCCTCTTACACCATTTTTTTTCTTTTCTTTTTTTTCTGTGAGGCAAAGTGCCTGGTTTTGACCTGTAGTCTTTGTGTTAAATGGGTTGGAAACTTAGCTTCCATTAAACTTAATCTCCAGAACTGCTAAGTGTTTTTCTGTCCTCCGTCTTCTGCTGCTACTGTGCAGTTTTGATTTTGACACAAATTATAAATGTCAGAACAAACTGATGAATGCACCAAATTATTTTGTATTAAGGGGGAGGAAACTGTGGTATTATATATTTGATTTGGCTTTTACCTAAAGCATTCAATTTTCAAAACGGTAATTGTTGCAGAAGTTTTTATTTTCCTTTTCTGTCCCAGAATCCTAATTTGATTTTTAAATGTTAAGAGATTGCTTTCTTTTTGTCTTTATTTTCAGAAGAAATATTTTTAACTGAAAAAGATACTAGAAAATAATATGTTGTCATACTGAATTTGTTCTTCTTGCTTAATTTCAGTTATGAGTGAAAATTTGGAAAACAGATTTCACCTAGGTTTTTGAATTTTTTTAAATTTTTTTTGAAGGTGTTATTTTCATACTGTCAATGTTTAAGCTAATGAGTAAATGTGCTGCTTCTATAGGATATCTTCTTGGTGGGCATGTAGTACGTTTCTTCCATGGCCATGATGAGTGTTTGACAATTCCATCTACAGATCAGAATGATTCACAGCACAAGTAAGTGGTGGTGCATTTTTATAATTTCTTTCTCTCAAAAAAGTAGATTGTTGATTGTCAGTTGAATTTGAGGTTAGGTAGGTTAAACACTCTTTACAGCAATCTTTAAATAGGCAGTGACATTGTTACAAGAAGTTGAGACCTACTAAGCAGAAAATCAGTCATGAGTTCTTTTATTGCTGAAATTCAAGTAGTTGATTTCCACTGAGATTTCAGCTTGTTATGTTGTTTGTCTTTAATGTATACCACTATAAGCAGAGGTAAGCAGGCATTAGCAGGGAAGATGGTAATTTTAAAAAAAAAAAAAGCCCTAAAAAATCTCTGAAAGCTCGACCTCTACAATGACTTTCATATTTTATCTATTTTGCACCTTTTTGCAAGTTCTTGCTCTCTCAAATTTGGTTAATACTTTAAGATAATTAGATCATATTAGCTAGACTAAATCACTTTTGTATTAAACCTAAATCTACAGTTGTTCTATACTATGTTGATTTATTATTTGAATTTAACTTTGCATTTTGCTGATCAACAAAAGTACAACAAGCTAATCATTTTGATACACAAAAATCCCAGCATTAAAAATCATATTCAACAAATAAGATCTCTATACCAGTTGTGGCAAATAAGTTATGCTTTAGGTAATATGATACCAGAAGTAACATTCAGTAATGTCAAATAAACTTTTCAGCTCTAAATTTTCCATTTTTACATTTCTGTGGAGTAAAAATGTCTCCAAAGCAAAAAGAAAACCCAAACTGAATGTCAGAAAACTTCACTTGGTGGTGAATTTTTTTTATTGCTGTTCTCTTCATATGTGCATAGAAAAAAAAGAGACGACGTTTGCACTGAATGTGAAAATGTGCACACCTAGTATAAAAATACTAGCAAAAGTATTAGGATCTAGATACCTTGTGTGGAACAGATGTCATATTCAGAGTAATTTTATAAACAACGTGTCTTAATAAGGTTAGAGTAGGTGTCGAACCTTTTCAGTATGTTCAGAAATGCTGTACTTTGCTATTGCTGTTACTTATCTAAAAGTCAGATATAGAATCCCAGAATCATAGAATCATTAGGGTTGGAAAAGACCTCTAAGATCATCGAGTCCAACCATCAATTCAACACTACCATGCCCACTAAACCATGTCCCTAAGCACCTCATCTACAGGTCTTTTAAATACCTCCAGGGATGGTGACTCAACCACTTCCCTGGGCAGCCTGTTCAAAGGCCTGACCACTCTTTCAGTAAAGAAATTTTTCCTAATGTCCAGTCTAAACCTCCCTTGGCACAACTTGAGGCCATTTCCTCTCGTCCTATCGCTAGTTACTTGGGAAAAGAGACCAACACCCACCTCGCTACAACCTCCTTTCAGGTAGTTGTAGAGCGCGATGAGGTCTCCCCTCAGCCTCCTCTTCTCCAGGCTAAACAACCCCAGTTCCCTCAGCCGCTCCTCATAAGACTTGTGCTCCAGGCCCTTCACCAGCTTTGTTGCCCTTCTCTGGACACGCTCCAGCACCTCAATGTCCTTCTTGTAGTGAGGGGCCCAAAACTGAACACAGTATTCGAGGTGCAGTCTCACCAGTGCCGAGTACAGGGGCACGATCACCTCCCTAGTTCTGCTGGCCACACTATTTCTAATACAGGCCAGGATGCCGTTGGCCTTCTTGGCCACCTGGGCACACTGCCGGCTCATGTTCAGCCGGCTGTCAACCAGCACCCCCAGGTCCTTTTCCTCTGGGCAGCTTTCCAGCCACTCTTCCCCAAGCCTGTAGCGTTGCATGGGGTTGTTGTGACCCAAGTGCAGGACCCGGCACTTGGCCTTGTTGAACATCATACAGTTGGCCTCAGCCCATTGATCCAGCCTGTAGTTAAAACCAGAAATAATTGTGAAGTCCTATTGCCCTGTATGTTCTTCTTCTTAATATATGTTTGGTGTGTATTGTTACTGCCTTAAGCTCTGCTTCCATTTTTTTACAACTATGTAAATAAAAGGGTAAAATTAAAAAATGTTTCTTTTTCTGCATGAAATCTATATATTTATATTCCTAAAATAGGAGAATAATGTGAATGCTATATTGAACATTTTCAAATGTGTGATAGTGATACAATGTGCTAAGATTGATGACTTGGAGTTGTCCTATCTTTTGGATTTGTGAGCTGCATAATAGTCATAAGGCCAAGTTTTTACTGTGTCATAGTTGTAGGAGTCACATTACACAAGACAAAATGAATACATGAAAAAAAAACCAAATAGTAACAGGAACAGGAGAAAGAGTTGTAGAAAATGGTTGTGTTTATTTCCATCTCTTTGTTTAATCAGTTCTATGCATTCCATTAGGACTATTAAATAAGCTAAGGAAGACAAGAGTGATAATTTCTCTTTTCATAGAACAGACATTTAATTTTCTGAATGTTTCTGTAGCGAATGCTCCTTAGCAATTCACATAGCGACTATTCTCTGCCAAGAATCTTAAGGTCTTTTATTACAGGCCAAGTGAAAATACACAGGATGGACTTATTGAACATCAAAAAGGCAGGCTAGGCAAATACTCAGAATAAGATGAATGGAATCAAGGAGAAGAAATGTTACGTGCATGCTGTTGTGAAAAAGCAGCAATTCTCTTTTACTTGCAGTTTTGTTACCATAAGAGCAGGTCACTAACGCTAGTACAGTGTTGCATATACAAAAAGCTGGAAAAGGGTTAGAGAATTTAAGTAGTATAGGAATTTAGGAAGTATAAAAGGTGAACAGAGACATATCTATGGTATTCCTTCAGTGAAGCAATGGTTGAGTTGGGCCAAGGAGAAATGAAGGAGGTCAAAGAGAATGGAAATTAATTATTAGTTTTGGGCTTAGCTAGGAGGAGGTCATTAGAGTCTGCAAAAAGTAACATCAGTAAGGTGAATGGGACCAAAGAGTATCTAGGATGAAAACAGAAAAGAAAAACTGCAGGCAGTTATTGTGTATTCAGTATATTGATAGAATCATAGAACAGCTGAGTTTGGAAGGGACCTTGATAGATCATATTCATAGAGTCTGGAAATGAAGATTAATTGATTGCTAGATTTTTTTTGTTGTCATTTTGTATTTTGATTCTAGAGTATCAAAAACATTATTATGGAAGACAAGATGTGTAGGAAATGCTACTACCTTTACTATGAGGAATACATATTCTTACTCTTATGGTGCACTATCATTTCGAAATTTTTGAAATCGCATGTGTGTTCTTAAATGTGACTCCTAAATAATGTTCTGGTGTAGATCTACAAGTCCATCATCTTATAAAGATATGGTATGTAAATTAATTGTCACTCTCCAGTATATTTCATGTTAATATATAGATTCTTCCTGAAATGTATTGGTGTCGTGGTTTAACCTGGCAGGCAGCCAAATACCACGCAGCCGCTCACTCACTCCCCCCACCCCCAGCGGGACGGGGAGAGAATCGGAAGGATAAGAGTGAGAAAAACTCGTGGGTTGAGATAAAGACAGTTTAATAGAACAGAAAAGGGAAAATAATGATAATAAATAATGATAGAATATACAAAATGAGTGATGCACAATGCAATTGCTCACCACCCGCGCTGACCGATAACCAAGTAGCGATCGGTACTTCCTGGATCACGCCTACCCTTCATATACTGAGCATGACGTCACATGGTATGGAATACCCCATTAGCCAGCTGGGCTGGCTGTCCTGATTATGTTCCCTCCCATCTTGTGTACCTAGCTCAGTCAGTAGGCACGGGAGCTGTCCTTGGACTAGGAGGGCACTTAGCAACAACTGAAAACATCAGTGCGTTATCAACATTCTCCTCGTACTAAATCCAAAACACAGCACTAGGAAGAAATTTAACCCTATCCCAGCCGAAACCAGGACAATTGGTGTTGATCAAGAAGCAGAATATCAGATAAATTAAACCTTTCAGTGTTCTCAATAGAAGAAAAGTTGTAGAAACACTTGCTCAGATAAGAAAAACACAACTTTCTTTCACAAGTTGAATTCCAGGTCCCATAGTTGCACTAGAACAATGCTAAACAGATAGTTTTTTCTTTTCCTGTTAGTGTTGAAAAAGAAAAAGAATTTGACAATCTGAAAAGCCAGTTAAAATTCTGCATTTCAAAATGCTACTTTAATTCGGAACAGACTGTGTAACAGCTAGGTTGTGACATTTTTATGTATGCATTTGCAGCATTAAGTCAAGTTTGCCAGAGTAGGAAGGCAGATTTTAAATTCCCTTGCTGCACATTTTTTCAGATACATAGTACAATAAAAGGTCCAGCTCCCGTGCGTGCTAGGGTGGATTAGTCCTGTTCACAGGAATACACGTAAGAAAGTTTTTCACCTTTCAGTAATCATTCATGTCTAAGCACCAGAATTTGTATAACCTTTCTCGTATATAATGGGTATAGGAAATACAATGGATAATAGGAAAGCTCTTGATCTGAAATCCAGGATGCAATAGAACCTTTTTTTTTTTTTAATTACTAATAAAAGCCTTTCTCTACTGTACTACTAGATTTTTTTTTGTTAGTTTGTTTTTATGAGGTATAAACAAAATGCTTTCCTAAGAACGAAATTACAATTTGAACATTTTTTTTTTGTACCTTAATCACATTATGATACAGTCATTTTTCATTCTGCATTATTCTGTGTTTTTCAGTGTGACTGTCTTTATGGCTTGGGATCAGTTCCAATTATTTTAATTAAACAAGGAACAGTGGAACTGTTTTCTTCATCTGTCTTCACCCCTCCTTTCATTTGGGAAAGGGAAAAACAAGTTATATGAATTACCATTCTTACCTCTGACAAAGCTACAACAAAATTTATCATTAGAAATTGATGAAAACATTTAGGAATAAGCGTGAATCAAATAGTCTTGCTGAAGGGTTCAACCAACCTCTCCTTTAGGTATCAATAAAGAAATATATGAACAGAAAGAACCACTGCCAGAACAGTTTAGAAATACAAAAAAGGCTGTCTGCTTTTATTGCTCTAAGAAAAATTAAAGAACCCAAGAACTTTTGGAAGTTTGCTGCGCTTTTGGAAAGAAGCTAGTGAATCAGTTTGTTTTGCATCTAGAATAATTTTGCTTGTATGTCTGAACCCTTCTCTCTTGCTCAAATTATGAAGGAATGTACTGCAGTATATTACAATTATTAAGAATATGATTTTCTTATTAGTGTCTGCCTGGAGGGCTCAGTTTCTGACCACACTCAGTTTACACATGGATGTTGTCATGTCACTCTTTCAAATGAAGAAGTAGGCATAGCAAAAAATAATTGTCATCCTGTCATGCTGCGTGAACAGATTTCTGTTCAGTTAGAGCATCCACTGAGCATTTGCTACCAGTAACAGGACATTTCAATTTATTGTATAATGGTGGTGCAATAAACCCTTACATAGTACAGTATGGAGGACAGCTTGGGAGTCACATTGAGAAAGCAAGGCCTTCACTCTAGTACAGTTTAGCAATAGCAATAATGTTGCAGATAGTAGCCTAAAAATGTGTAAAAGAAATTAAATTTACTTGTTTAAGAGATTCTTAAAATAGGTAAGGTGCACATCAAACTTCCCAAATTATTATTATAACTAAATAAAGTATTTGATTAGAAGTTTATTATTTCCTAAATTTTTACTGTTGCAGAATACAAATAACAAATACAATTATTATGAAAAAGTATTTTTTTTTTTTTTTTTTTTTTTTAAAAAAGGTTCTATGTATCCTGAATTTCAGATCAAGAGCTTTCCTATTATCCATTGTATTTCCTATACCCATTATATATGAGAAAGGTTATACAAATTCTGGTGCTTAGATGACAAGACATGAACGATTACTGAAAGGTGAAAAACTTTCTTGCACGTATTCCTGTGAACAGGATTAATCCACCATAGTTTGTATTTGTTTGTATTTGATTATTGAGTAGAATGTTAGTTTCAGCACTAAAACATGTCACTAACCCCTGGCCAGTAATTCAAGAAAACTGGATTATATTAAAGGCTGAATCCCTTCACTTCCTGTTTTTTATTTCTCTGTTTTTCCTAAAACTAATATATAATTTTATCTGTATTATCTGTTTTGTAAGGATTATAATACAAAATTCTTGTTTTATCACCACCATTTTTGTCTTCTAATAAGAATGTTAGAAGTAATTCTAGAAATGAAGTCTCTGATGTCGTATTCATGCAGATAATCATTAATGTATGCAAATGTGTATTCTTAATTTAATATTGTGTTTATATGTGTTTAAGAGCATTAGTAATTTAGATTAATCTCTTGGGAACTGTATGAATTATGTATTTTCATGACTGATTAAGTAACAGCAAAAGTTTCTCAGCCACTTTGAAGGCAAAGTATTTTATCAGCTCCTGAGAGAGAATAGCTTAATGGAAATCTCCTGACTTACGTGGGACATTTGGGTTTTTTCATCGTGCTCTCACTGATGAATAGGAATCATCTCTCCATTCAACTCCATCTGTTTAGCTGGGGAGAAGCAGCAAGTCCTATACAACTTACAGAGGAGTAAGTTATAAATACTATGTAGCACAAATAAACACAAGAGGATGATCTTCTGTGTCTTTTCTGTAGGAAAGTACTTTATGAAACTGGAGGAGCTGGCGTTCGAGCAAGGTCTTTGTGGAGAGTAGAACCCCTTCGAATAAGGTGCTGATATTTTTTTGAACTTTTTTGTTAGCAACTCTTGTTATGTTAACAGCAATTTGATTGTTACAGACACTTAAGGCAGAACATGAGTAATATATTTGTCCTGCTATATGATATATGTTAGTATGTTAATTGCCAATAATAAAAAGTAATCTACCATGACATAATCCTGGGGGAATGTCAGTATTTTAAGACCTTTTTTTTTTTTGTCTGTGTCCCATATCAAAAGAAGTGTTGCCTATGAGATACACCTGCTTGAGACATTGCTTCTGTCCAAAAGTAAAATGCTTTTCTAGTTTTCACTTGGAATTTTAGAAGCATGGGTGGAAATCGGAACAGTAATATCCCTCATGAGTGTCTTTTTTTTTTTTTTAGACCCTATCTCCCTCCTACGTGATTAGCTATCTGTTAACTTGTTGGAAGTGAAATTTCAATATATACCGTAAGGGTATACATGTTTTAACTTTGATGGCCTTCTGAAGTGTATGTTTGTTTTACTCTTGGTGTGTTTGTGATTGCAAAGGAAATACTCCCATAACTAACAGAGATGTAGGATAGTTCTTTGGAATGTTGAGTCCTCACTTAGATTTAATTTGTTTGTTGAGGCAGTCAACTCAAATACAGTAGTTAATTTACACTTTAGTATTTTTCAGAAACGTGTAGGATTTTTTTATGTACACTGTATGTAACACCCTAATAAAACAGAGAGAGGGTATAGAAACAAGAAAATTAAAGCTATACTCCTTTCCAAGGTTCCCTTTGCAAATGTATTAACAGTTTTGAATCTGTTTTAATGCAAATATTGAAATCAAAAGCAAAAAGGAATATATATAGCACATTCTATTTTCTGAATGTCCTTTAAAGCCCAAAATAGAAATACTAGTTTTGCTTACTTCATACGTTATTTTTTAATGTCTCATATGTTTAGTTGGAGTGGAAGTAACATCAGATGGGGACAGCCTTTCCGTCTTCGACATATTACAACAGGAAAGTACTTGGCCCTGAATGAAGATGAAGGACTTGCAATGTTAGACAGAGAGAAGTCAGACACAACATCTACTGCCTTCTGTTTTAGAGCGTCAAAGGTAAATAACATCAATGCAAATTTGTCTTAAATGTGGAACACTCAAATACTAGATCTGAGTTGGTTCAATGACTTTATAAATTATTTGTAATTTCTAAATTGAAGCAATTGGCAGGGATTATGCATTTATATATAAAGGTAAACAACCTGAGTCGAGAGTAACAAAGCTTTCCTTGAGGAAAAATAGGGATAATGAATAAATTTTAGAGTAAACTAAACTGTTAACAGGTTAAAAGAAACAAGATTGAAAAGTAATACAATGCAAGATACAGTGGTTTAATATGAATGCTTTAATCATTATAGAATCATTTTAGTTGGACAGAATCTCATTAGAATGTTATTCATTCCACTCTGTCATAATTGAATTCAATTGAATTCAGTTCAGTAGGGCAGAATTCTGCCCTTGCTATTCTTTGTGCAGGGTGTTGATAGGTGAATTGCAAGGAAAATGTAGTCAGTGATTTCTAAACCATATGTTTTCAAACTGTGCTCTTTTAGTGAGCTGCTAATTGCATGTTACTAGCTTTTTCATCGTTTGCAGCTGAGAAAAAACAGTACAAGTGAGAGAGGATGAAGAATGATTATGGAGGTAGGCGAAATTAATAACTTTTTTCCAGAAAGTGAAAGGTTTTTACACCAAAGATGAGGAAAAGTTTTTACGTGCTTTCATGATATTACTTATAAATAGTTGCCATAGCTGCTATAATAGAGTTTTTTATTAAGTATAAGAAGTTAAATGTTCCGTGTAATTCTGTATGGTCCCTGAAGGGCAGTGAAAAAGAATCTCTGAAGTTAGATATATACTAGATAAAATCTAGCATTAAAGGTCTTGGCAGATGCTAGACTTTTGTTAGTGTAATAAAGCAAATACTTCTTTAGCATGTTTAAAATAACATTTATTTTATTAGTGTGACTGCATATGGTATGCCAAGAATTTTTATTTTAACCAATCAAAATAATTGAAAAACTACCAGGGAAATTTCCTTAGATTGCTAGATGCTCACCAAATAGTTTTGGGTTCGTTCTTCAGTGTAAAGGCTGTGCAGTGTAGATTGTATGTATGATGTTGTGCAGGGGCATTTATTACAGCTGTAATTTTTTCCCATTTTTGGCAAATCATGGCACCCTGGTAATGATGTTGAGTATGCCAGGAATGCCGCAGTTACTGGTTTAACATTGTGTTCAAACTCATATAACGTACTCACTGTCTAATTGGACACCAGCTGTCCTCCAATTATATATATGTCCTCCTCTTAATATTTTAATCTATGCATATAAATGTATTAATTTTAAGTATATAAATTTTATGTTTGTGTATGCAAACTCATAAAGTAAATAACTTCTGTTACATTGAATAAACATACCCTATTTTCTTATTCTTTTTGTTGAGGAGTGCCTCAAACACACATTAGTGAATTTTGTTACAATTCCCAAAATGACTAAGGTGAAATACAGTAGTAATTTATTATGCAGAAGTCAATAATTACTATGTAATGCATTCATCACTTCTACTGTGTTTGTACATAACAGAGTTGTTAATGTACATTTTTATATGAAATTTAAGTTCACTGTCTCATCATCCTAGGATTTGTGCTGTCCTGTATAGAAAAGAATATTTTTATCTCACCATAGGTTATAAATTTACTTTAGCCTGTGCCAGGAATAAGACAAGTTGTTTATTGTCTGGGCAGGTGAAAGCTGCACTGGCCCATGTGTAGAGACATTAGTGTTTCCAAAGGTGAGGGGAACAAGCAGTGATAACTCTTCCTGAAGAAAGAAAAGTGAGGTTTTGTAAGCAAATAAACCCAAGATTCAGCTGGACTGTAAGAAGGAAAGGACTCTTAAAGCCAAGTGCTGATTGCATACAGATTAAGGGGAAAAAGAACTGTAGAACTAATAGACTAGATAATATGCAAGTGTGATTATCTTAATTTTTGCACATATGTATTTGTAAACCTTTGTTTTCTCATGTTCATTTTCTCAATGAAGAAATATTTTCACTTGCCTGGACCTTAATATGGCATGAATTAAGGGAAATTTCAAGATAACTGTCTAATACCTTCCTATCCAGCTGTGTACAGATCCTTAAAAATAGGGTGCTGGAATAACGCTGTTTACAACACTCCTGTCCTTTAGAATCGTAGAATAATTCTGATTGGAAAGGACCTTGGGAAGTCATCTAGTCCAGCCTTCTGCTCCAGGTGGGGTCAGCACTGAATTCAGACTGGATTGCTCAGAATATACATTGCTGTGGAGTATCCAAAAGGAAATAAAACATTTCTCCGCTGAGGTATTCTTTCCAGATTGGAAGCCAGCAAAAGGGTTTTTGTGAAAAAAAGACATTATCTTTGCCAGTAGGCAGAGCTATGTGGAGTATACCAAATCCCCAAGGCTTCCCAGGAGCCTGTAACACATGGCTTAAAGTCTTATTTTTCCAACAGTTGTTATAGAGACCCTCTTGTTGAAAAAGCACACCTTCATTCTCAGTATTGTTACATACCACTTCAGCAGTCTTGTGTGTTCCTTGCTTTTCAAAACCTGTGATTGCATTCATAATGTATTTACTTTCACTGTTTTCATTCCTTTTGTTGGGTAACACTGGAAATTGAAACAGATATTTTAAATTAGTTTTCCTTAATATGTCCTTACATAAATAAGAATAGAAGGAAGTTTTTAAAAAAGTGAAAGAATATGCTAAAGAACGTTATGGTGCCAATTTCAATGAAAACAGTATATGCAGTATATGTCTGTTTACTGCAAATTACTGCAAACTAAGCTTACAAGCATCAGAAATTGACGGAACACCCCCAAAATTATGCCTTTTGTTGGGTTTAATATGGAACTTACTTTTGGCAAAGTTTTAAAATGTCAACCTTTATATTTTAAGGCAACAGTTCTGTAATGTCTTGTGACCACAGAGACAGCAGTTTCCCTACAGCAGATGGAATCCTGTTTTGAAATGGGATGTTCTCATTCCATGTACTTGGCTCAGTATACTCTGCTGAGCAGAACTTTGATTCTGCTTATAAATTTCTTTGAGAATTAACACAGTGAAGAACAAGAGCATATTTAAAAATATTTGTTTATTTAAAAATTGTTGTAGCCCCGAATTAATATTTGAGATTTCATATTTTATTTTCATGATGGCATATACAATTGACAATGAAGAAGTTATTGGTGTAGTCTGAGTAAGTAACATTCTGACACATTCAAAAGTCACAGATGACTCATGCAGAAGGATTTGATATCATTTTAATATTACTGCCAGCATGTAGCTATCTTAGGGGTTCAACATGGCATTAGGATGTTGTAATAGTTTAGTAGTAATCATAAAGTTTAATTCGTTTTTGGAATAAGATGATAAGTATTACAGATCTCTTTACCTACAATTGTCTCTAAAAGTTCAAGTATTTATTTGTAAGTTCATATTTTACAATTATCATTTCCCAGTAAGCACTGCATTTCAAATAAGGTATTAAGCTATTTTTTCTACTTATTTTATATGGGAGGAGAAAGTAGAAGGTAAAATTAAAATCACCTTCTTTTTTTTTTTTCTTGCCTACTGGGGTGTAGAAATGTATACAGCAAAGTATACAGAGTACAGTAAGCCCACTAGCAAGATAGGTAAGCTCAGTGTATCAGTCCTCTGCTCTTATATTTGTAGACCTTTTATCTTTTTCTTTTGTTAAATTGGGGTAGCTTACGGCAGTACTTTTAATGCGATAATGGTGTGCAACACCAAAAGATACAATTTTAATTAGCTCGCGTAGGTTAGATTTAGTAAGAGTTCAGCAGTCAGGTTGTCTTACCGTTCTTAGGGTTACATAAACAAGCCCTTGAGATATCAAGAGTTTTTTGCCTACTCTTTTTACAAGAAAACTATTGAAAAATCGTTGTAAAGACAGTTGGGTTTATTTTTCCTGTTCACACTGCCATTCTTTACCTTCCTTCTATCACGTCGAAATCTATGATTCTATGAATTCTCTCATTTTCTAAATCTTGCCTTTCTTCTAGTATATAAAGTATCTTGTGAAAATTGCCTCTTCGACAGCTTTACCCTCAAATTCCTTTGTTCATTCCTTCTTTCTTTTTTTATTTTTTTGTTACTGTTATTTTTCCTTTGCCATCTTCCAGACCCATGATGTGATTTGTTTTCTTTGACTTGGTTCATTCATGGCCTGAGGGAGTTAAACTGAGAATAGGTTATGAAGAGAGGGTTTTGAAGGAGAAAGTGTTTGGATATTTTGCTGCTAAGATATGTATAAATATCTAAATAAGAGATTTTTTTTTTCCCCTTCTCCCTCAATAATCTTTAACTGACTGTACTTTTAGCTATTAGAAAATACAGCCTCTCTTTACACACTGCTATCAAATGACTTGGCTGAAATCCTAGAGAAACTGGACAGAGCACAAAGAGCAAAACATCACGAAGAGGAATTTATGCTGTATTGCTTAAAGTGAGAACAGCCTTCAGGCCCCCAAAATAATTCTAAGGCTTTATTTCTGAAATTCAAAATATCTTGGTTTTTCTTTATGTTTAGTGTTGTCAAAAAGGATCAGTATCACTCCATTTTTTTAAAACAGTAACTTAATTAGAATCACTTGTTACCATATTATGATTTCTTTCATGGAAATTTTCATTGATGCTTGATTCTTGACGCAGATGTAGTATTTGAGAAAAATGTTTTAATCTTCAGGGTACTATGTAAAGCCAAATAATTAATTGCTGATAGTTAATGAATTTGTGCTATTTTATTGTATTTTTCATTTAATGGCCTCACCGTAAATGTGTATTGAAAGAGTTAGTCTTTATCTGTATGTGATAGTGCAGTCCGCATAAATATGATGTGACATGATTTCCCCATAGTCTTGATATTGTAATGGTATCCCCAAGGAATGTCTTGTAATTTCATTCTAGTTCATCTTGGCATTATAATGCTATCTGTTTCAACTAAAATTATTGTTGAAATGTGACAGCTAAATTCCATATAAATGAAAGTAGATTAGCATAGTTAAAATAGAACTTTTCTTTACTCCACGGATGTTGAACATTCAGTAAACTGAAATGAAATATGAAAACCTGTTACACATATAATAATTTAAACTGTGTATCAGTCTAACATATTTTGTTTACTTAGCAACAAATGAGCAATTATCTACACTTAAGGTTAAGTCTATCAGCATTTGAAGTAATGGAAAAATTATATAATCTAATTACTCTATATAGAGTTTTTTGTTTAATTACACACATGCACATGTATCCATAATTTGCTATTACAGAATTTGCTGCATAATTCTGTTCTTATTCCTGGATTCAATTTTGAAAGGAAAACTGTTTTATTTTAAAGAAAAAGATACTTGCTTTTGTGCTAGAGACTTAAAGTCCTCTGGTTTTGGATGAAGAATAATGGGATTAAGAAATAGGTTGGGCTTAAAAATTGTACTGTGTGTTCCAGCCAAGCATTAAGCAATGTCTTTAAAAGAGATTTAAAAGAATCCAATTCCTATTATAAAGAGGATAAATGGAAAAATAAAATAAATGTAAAAAAAATTAAATATGCAAAAGTAAAATAAATGTAAAAGCCAAATCGTACTTACTTTAAAATTAGTATTTTCTTCTTTGCTGGTTGTTGCAATACAGAGGCATTATTCCAAGTGAAGTTTTTACCTGTATATACTCTTTATAACCAAAAAATTATTTAGCATAAAAATATTTTAACTAAATTACAAAATATGTTTCTGCTTATTTTTCTTTTTCATAATTAAGGTAAATTTTGAAAATTTTAGTAATATAGAGTTCTACAAACTCTACTGAACTGAAACTTTACTTACGTCGGTAACTCAATTATTATTAGGTTAGGTTAAATATTTAAAGGGGTTTTTTTATATATCTTTACAGGGTAATGGATTTTACTTGATTTTTCTTGCTTCAGATTTGAAATTATTTTTAATCAGAATCTGACTAAATAATTGGATAGAAACAAATTATGTGAAAAGAAATTTAGCTGCATCTTAACAACATAAGCAGCGTAAATATTGTTCAGTGGTGGAATGTGTTTCAGTGTAGAATTCAATGATTTATCCTGTTTCACTACAGAGATTAAATGCCAGCTTTTAATTTATCTTCTTAGGAGCTAAAAGAAAAACAGGATTCTAGTCTTAAACGTGACATTGATGGAATGGGAGTCCCAGAAATAAAGTACGGTGATTCAATCTGTTTTGTCCAGCATGTGGCCAGTGCCTTATGGTTGACTTACAAAGCACAAGACGCTAAATCAGCACGTTTGGGTCCCTTGAAAAGAAAGGTAATGTTTGAGGGTTTTTTTAATTACTTGTAATATGAATGTTAGTTGCATAACGGTTTTGGTCTGTCCTATTTTTCTGCCGTTCTACCAATGTGGCAATTGTGGGTTTAATTGGTTTGTGCTGTTTTATTGAAAATGGTGTGAATGTTTCATTCTACAAGAGAAAACAATGGTGGATATTAACATAACTATGTAACCTGAAGAAAAACTTCACCACTAAGAAATGTATTTAGCTATTTTTCTTGCCAGAAGAAATTATTAATTTGGGCTCAATTTTTATTTTTGACACTTCAGTAAAATGTGGAAATTCCTGATTTGGATGGTCAAATCACTTTTTTGTAAATCTACATTTAACTGTTTAAGGGTGTAAACTTGCAAGTCGTCTTACATTCACTGGTGTTTTAGATTTTAAATTGAGTATATTGTATGAAATGGCAATTAAATTTGTTACTTAAGAAATGGCCCTAGAAACTCAAGTTTCTTAAGGGATATTAACGAACAATTTCTGGCCAAAATGTTAGATGTAATTGTGATGTGGCATCGAGAAGGTCTTTCTCTCAGCCTTTTGATTATAGGATATGAGTATGTTCATAATTAGGGGCATATGACCTGTTATCTCTTCAAATTATGTTTACATTTCATTCAGAATTAAGGGATTTACTACTAGCTTCGCATAACTGCATCATTACCAAATGATTCTTTGATTCTGTATTCATAGATTTTTACAACTTGAACCTATTGTTAGAACATGAAAAATTAAAAAAAAGTTCATTATGAACAGAAGTTAGAATTCTTCTTTAATTACTTGTATGTATATACTTTCACAAGAGGATACCCATACACAAGCACTGTAATACAAAAAATGAGGTCCTCAGCACACCCTTGGCACAATCTCATTTATTTATGCAGCACACATGGTCATAAACTTTTATTCTCCTTTCAAACTCTTTCATTCACGTTCAGAAACTCCAAATCTTTTGTTGCCTCTCACCTGGAGAATTCTCTCCTGTTAAGTGCCTTCAAACAGAAGAAAACCCAGACCTTCTTGCTTCCTGTAATTGATATTCCTGTGGAGGCAAGAGACAGTTTTTCATCCTCTGCAAAATATAGTACTAGACTATAATTTTGTAAGCAAGTTTAGTTATACACATCCCTTTAAATTTCATATCGAATTTATTTTTCTACAGTAGAAGTGAAGTCATAGCTTTGTATGCATTCTTCACCATCATTTTGGCAGGAGATTTTCACTTTCAGTCACTGTAATCCTTCTCAAGCGGATCTGCACTTTTTGTAACATGCCTCAGTAGCCCTAGGAGGACTGAGAAATACCTTTTTTTTGCAAGAGGCAAAGGGTGGTTTTTTTCACATAACTAGCTATTATCACTGACAGCTGCTGCAAATCTGTAGAGAGGAGAAATCAACTATGGGATTAGTTCTGTTATAAAATACTCAAAATGCCAAGTAAAAATTTCTGTTGTTTGGCTTTGGTGTCGTTTCATGTATCCATTTATCATGCTGTCTTTGCAAGACACAAATACGTAAGAAATTCTGGCATCATTCAGGCATCATTCAGGCTTCTGTTGCACGATTTCTGCCGGAATTTTGATCTGTTGCATCTCTTTCTCTGAGATCTTGGTAACCAAGGGTTCAAGACTTTGCCAGGTGGTGATGATGTTTACATCAATATTCTACTCAACATTCCTCCACTATCCAGCGTGAGTGATGGATGCCTATCTTTTCAGTTTGAGAGCTTGCTTCTGTGCAGGCTAGGGAGTCTTCCTGCAGAGCTCCAGAATGCCAAAGCTCACAGAACAGAGAAACATATGCTACATGTTTTGGATTCACGTCCTGGAGCCCATTGCTCAGGGTGTTGGTCAACACCAATGCCCTGCTGTACCTCAACAAGCAAGGCAGTACCAAATGCCCCTTTATATGCAGCGAAGTGGTTTATCTGAGGAATTGGAGTAGGCAGTGCTGGATGCTTCTGGCCATGATCTACTTACTGGAATTCTAAATAGCACTTTCCTGTCATTGTGGTGTTTCCGGATGATTTAGTTGAGGTTTTGGGGTGGTGTTTTTTGGTCAGAGAAATAGGGAAGATTAGGTCCTTCTAAAAGACTTTTCCCTGATCTACTGCATACTTCGGGAGAAGAGTGCATATTTGCTACACAACGGTGAAGGTGCAATTACTTTGCAAAGTGTGGCAGCTTTAATATCCTATCTGTCAAATGTTTTCATTCCTGTACCATTCCTGTAGCTCCAAAATCTTATCTGATTGTCAAATGTTTTCTTACTAGTTTTATGATGGGAAGAACGGTTCTTTAGTTATTGTTCAGTTAAGAGACCCTGGGACCCTTCTTTATGGAAACAGTGATATTTCAGCTAACAGAGTCACCCACAGTGTGGCTGTATAAAGAGGTACTTGAACAAAGAGGAAAGATGACCAATATGTAAACTAGTCTCCTTTAAGATAATATTATCAATATACTCATTCAAAAATGTCTTCCTAGCCTGCTCTATCACATTTCCATGGATTCTGGGGTCCGGATAAACTCATAGGGTGATGTCTGCCTCTTTTAAAAGCACTTCCTCAGCATTGGAAGGAAGGAACAGAGCACATGTGTACTTTGGATCCTGCCAAGTATAGAAAAACATCACATTCCAATGCTTTGGTATACCTATATGCCAGTATGTACAAAAAGCTGTTGGTAAATAACCTTCCCATTTGTGGCAGTAAACACTTGTGTAACATTATTAGTTTCTTTGTTAACTATTCAGTGCTTTCAGAATTACTCAGCTAACTGGGAAGTTAGGCAGCAAATTTTTACTATCTCAGAGCTAAAAAAAATACATTTTTCAGTGAAGAATTCAATAGGTTACATCTTGGGCAAAGCAGCAGCATAACTCACATTTAATTCTTAGAAAAATGCTGTAGGATTTTAATGACTCAAAATGATCAAGACTTGTTTTTGTGATACCTAAAAATTATGCTGGCTTTTTGTGAAATTGGGTATTTATTTATATGGAAAAATTTATTTATATGGAAAAAATGATCAAGATTTGTTTTTGTGATACCTAAAAATTATGCTGGCTTTTTGTGAAATTGGGTATTTATTTATATGGAAAAATTAAAAACCCACCGAAGGATCTCTATTATTGCTTGAAGTTCACATGTGGTTCTGATAAGAATCCAACATAATGTGTAGAGAATAGTTAAATGAGTCAGAAGTTACTCATAAATGTTGTTGCGCCTTTAACTGCATTGTAATTTTTATGATGTTTGTCACTCCAGCTTGATTTTCTTGTCAGTAGTCTTTTCATGCATGAATCCTTTAGTAAATGATGCTTAAGATGGTGAAGATCTTCTTTCCGTGACAGCCAGCATATAGAAAGAATGACATTTTTTGTTTCAATTGGAAAATATTTGATAAACATATATGTTTAACGAATTGCAGGAGAATAAGGGCACATTAAAATGTCTTCTCTGAATAACTTTTATGTGAGACTGACAAATTTGTAATTAATTAATAAACAGGTGTTCAGATAAAGTGATTAACAAGTAGTAGCTCAGTATATATGCAATTACTGTTTTCAGTGCAATATTGAAGTAAGTTACAAAATATTTAAAAACGCAAAGTTTTTTTAAGTAATTATTGTGATTGTGATAATTACTGACTTTCAATAGGTTATATTACACCAAGAAGGTCATATGGATGATGGTCTAACGTTACAAAGATGTCAGCACGAGGAATCCCAGGCTGCTCGAATCATTCGCAATACTACAAGCTTATTCAGCCAGTTTATAAGGTAGTTGTTACCATCTTCTATACATCATTGTTTGTTTGTTTGTTTTTTTAAAGTATTCTGAAATGATAAGAATTTCTCTAACAGAATCCTTATTTCCTGCTTTCAAGTATTTGTATTTAGAAGCTATTAGCAATAAATTTTTACTGACTTAAGTTTGTAATTTTGATGAGTAATGCCATTAAATAGATAAAACAGCTTATTTAAGATTATTTACATGAAATCTAATATCTTGAAGCCAGAAGCAAACTGGATCATAATCCAGGTTGAAGAAAACATGCTAAATGATCTTAGTGTAACTCCATTAGAAAGTATTCTACAGTAGCTAGAACTTCACAATATTCATAAAAGGGTTCTTATTTTTCATTTTTTCTTGGTAGACCAAATATTATAGTTAAGTCTATTCAAATTTGTCAAACTAACAGAAAGGAATATTGATGCCTAATACTGTTTAGATCAAAAATACGATGGGAAACCACAGCAGCCCCAAGTCCATGCAAATAAACAATAGGAGGAAGTACAAAATAGATCTCTACATGTCTGGGAGGAGAATACCAATTGATTGCCTTCAAAATCTGGGCTGAATCATTTTACCTGTACGTTTTTAATCACCCATCCTGTTGATCCTCCAGCTTCTCTGTCAGTCAGAGGCAGTTCTCTCTGGTGAACTGTATGCAGTATAGCAGATTATAGGCAGTAACAACAATTAGGGCAGAAGGCTAACTGTCAGCTGAGAAGGTAAAACGAACGACTTCTTAACTTCTCTCTCTCAGCTAAATTACTATGTGAGCATTCCTAAATCTCCTGTTTAAACTAACACGTTTTTTTGCAGTGGAATGGATTTATGGGTATTCAAAGTCAGTAACAGCATCTCAGCAGTGAGACAGTGACTATGTCTGATTTTAAGGAATAATTCAAGTTGTGATTCTAAGACTTTAGAATAGAATCAGTAGAATTACCTTCTGAATAGCATATATCTTCCAAATCTTTGCTGTTCTAGAGGGCAACAGAGTTAGTAATTATGGCTCAGTAAGAATTATCTGGGATTGAGTTGTTCCACTAACTGTATAATAGAACTCAAAAAGAAATGTGGAAACAGTGATGGCTATTTCCACAGATCAAAACACCAAAGCCCTTGGATACCTGGGCATTGTGAAACATGCAATATATGAATACCCTAACCATGGAGTCAACACTACAAAGGATATTAGAAAGTCAGAGAATTTAAACAATTTAATGTGACGCCAGACTTGCTCTGTCATAATCTTGATTTATTGATTTATCTTGATTTATTTATCTTGGTTATATAAAGAGCTGTACTTGTCAAGTAGTTGCCTAATATCCTTGCCACACATGTGGCAACATAACACCTTTCTTTTCATGGAAAAATACAATGTTGGCCAATAGCAAAACAAATGTGTTGGACATGAATATCATTTAAAGCAGTTTATCTAAATTTGTATGTTGCTGACTGAAGAGCCTTTGCGTCCTCAGGAGATGTTGAATCTTAATGAACCATTGACAAAATGAGCATGAAAAGATACTGTATTTATCACATTTCATCCCCAGTTTCTGGATTCAAGCCTGTATTTAAACAATATTATTTATGAAACAGGTTTTTTTGAATCAAGGTTTGACTTGCTTTCACCATATTAATGCACTTGCTTCAGCTTAAATTTTTCCAGTCCTCTTTAAGTATATGTTGTGCCTAAAAAGGTTTCTTCTACTGCTTTACATCATCTGGCTTGTCAATTTGTACAAAACTGTTCAGAATGTTTTCTGTCACTTCCAGTTTAGCTTAATTTTGACAGACCTTAATTACCAATAAGTTTGAGACTTTACATGGAAATAGTTGTAAACTGATTGTTCTGATGAGGGCTTTAGTATTCGAATAGTGAAGGGAAGTATCATGAAAACTGTCTTACATGTGTGGTGTATTTGACTTTTCGAATAATACCTTTAGCTATGTTGATTTGAAAATATGGGGCATTTTGAAGCATAGTTTTATTATGCTATTTCTTTTGTTACTTTTGTTCCTCTTCCCTTCCCTCATTCTTTAAATTGTTCATGATATTTATCTCGCCTTACTAAACTTATACAATAATAGCTCTTTAACAAGCAGCAAGGCAAAGATCTTCAATTCAGTGAGAGTTCCATGTTTCCTTCATTATAGCTCTTCCATACGATATGTTTTTGTCTGAAGATTTTTAGGGTAAAATACAATTCCGTGCCAATGCATATTCATTTATAATTGCTGAGATCAATGTCTAAGAATACACAATGAAATTGGTAAGAATGTATGTAGTACTGAAGAAACTATTTTTTCGTAGTGCTTGGCAGAAGTTTTAATTATGATGATCAAGTGGTCATCCTTGTATTACTGCCTAATAGATGAAAAAATAAAGAAAAATGAGTTTATAACTAAGAATTCACTTCCACAGAACCCACCATATGAGACTACCTTTAAAACATTACTTCTTCAGTATCACAAGGGACTACACTACTCCGTTGTATTTCTTGTGCTGCGGATATAAAAACAGAGCCACCTCTGCTAGCAATCAGCTCCTTCTAGATTATGCTATTTATAATAGTGAGTCAGACCCTGAAAAATTGCGTTGTCACCAAAGATTGAGCAAATGCTTGAACAGGAAAGAGACATTATTTTACTGACAACTGAGGTTTCCTTGAAATGCTTTATATTTTTAAATACCACTCTTCTTTATTTCCTATATAGAGTTGATACAGAAAACCTAATTAATGGTTAGGATTACCTGTTATTTTTGTGTTCTTTGCCTAGAAGACTGGGGGTGTACAGCCTCAATAACTGCTACTATTTTAGTCCATCTGCACATTACGCCTATATCATCTATAGGATTTAAGGTATCTAAACAAAATCAGTTACTGTAAGAAAGGACTTTGGTACATCTTTCATCTCTGTTTCATCTTTTTGCTGACTTATATTGTTTTCTTCTGCTCATTTTTTCAGTTTTTTTAAATCATTTCCTCTCTTTACATCAGTGCAGAAAGGGAAATGTAATTCCACTTCAAGAAGGTCCGAGTGCTGGACACCCAAACAATAGATGTTTGAATGATTTACCATTCAGATCAGCTGTTGCTCATATACATATGTCGTATGTATAACAAGACTTGATTTAGATACCAACAGAAAATAGGCTGCTACAAAATACTGTAAATTACAGTGGGAAAATGAATAATGCTGCCAGTCTTCCTTGTTGTTTTTTGTAGTGGAAACAACAGAACACTATCACCCACTGCCCTGCCTGTTGAGGAGATGGCTCAGACTCTGCAAGACCTGATTACTTACTTCCAGCTTCCCGAAGAAGACCTGGAACATGAAGATAAGCAAAGCAAGCTTCGGTCACTCAAAAACAGACAAAATCTATTCAAAGAAGAGGTACAGAGAGAGGAATTGTTACATTATTTTAATTTTAAGTGTATCATGTCACAAGCATTGAGTAGAACCTAAACATTATCATCTAGATGCATGCAAATGATTTATAATGTAGAGTTCCATAGCTGAAATATATATATAAAATAGACTGTAATGCCATATAACTTGCTGTAACGTATTTTTCACTTCACGCTTGTCACAGGCCACAAGCTCTCTCTCATAAAATTTGGTCTTAATACTTCTAAGCATCTTTAAACAGACGTCATTTTTAAAAGAAACGATTGTGACAAGAAATTTCTTTTTCTTTCTATGAAGTTATACATTCTGCATACCCCAAATGAAAAATAAAACTTGAATCAATGATAGATGTTATTTCTGGTATCTTTTCTGTCCACCAGGGTGTGAAACAGGAACTTTTTATCTCTAGAAACTGGAAGAATGCTAGTTTTAGAGAAAGATATGTATTACATAATTGTAGAATTGCTTCTCTCTGAAAATGGAATAATTGCACTTCTGTATAAATAGGAAATATATTTTACAATGTTTTTAGACATGTTTGGATTGCTTGCAGGTTTTCTGTATCATTTTAGTATCCAATCAAACTGAAGTTAAAAATCTATTCTAGTATTTGAACATTTTTGTTTTACAGATATTTTATTGGATAGTAAAATTTCCACCTTTTTTAATGAACAAAAATTCCTTTGTATATAAATTTAAAGTGGTTTTTTTTTCCTATGTAAAAAAAGAGTCTGTTCACAAAAAGTGTAAAACCCTTTATTGTCAGCTTTGTTTATTCCTTACTTTTTAAAATACTTAGCTGAGTAAGGAACGGTATAGAATCATTCTCTAAAATGGATGATTCTGATATAGAAAAATACATATTCAAATCTTACAAGCACAGTAGTTTGTTTTTTTTTTTATTCTAAGATGATGCAACTTTTAAATACGTACAGGAAAAAATCTTTTAAAAGGACAACAACAGATGCTTTTTCATGTACAGTTCGTTTTCGTCTCTGTCATATATGTTTAGGGAATGCTGGCACTAGTTTTGAATTGCATTGATCGCTTAAATGACTACAACAGCGCAGCTCATTTTGCAGGAATTGCAAGAGAAGAACATGGTACAGCATGGAAAGAAATTTTGAATCTCCTTTACAAATTGTTAGGTAAGTCCTTCAATAATCTACTAATGTAAAAAAACAGAATATGTATTCTTTATATTCTACTTGCTGCTTCACCACCAAAGAATAGTTTGTGTGTTATTCATTCTATCATGTAAATTACAGGATTTCTTCCATATACTTACTGATATTTATTACAGAGAACAGAGTTCATTGAGCAATGATACAGCAGAGAAATAAATCTCAGCTAGGAAGAAGATTGGTGCAGCATGCCAAATGCATTTTGTTTTGGTTTGGTTTAATTTAAATGTACCTGTGGTATGCAAATAGGTGTGAATTATTATTTTAAAAATTAGAAAAACTGGAAAACAGTCCTTATATATGAACCTGAAGAGAAGTGATAGTCAGAACTTGTAGGTCTACTGAATCCATGTTTGTCACTTAAGGCGTAGATGTAAATGTTAATAAAAATAATTATATAAAAAAGAAATTAAATCTTTTTTTTCAATTTCAATGCCATGCTTTCTAGGTCAAACTGTTTCTGTATTGTAGTAGGGCCAAAATTATAGAGTAGGAGATATATAAGTGTATTTCTTTAAGTCACTAATTTGCTACCTGAGTTGCGTAATTCCTCATATAGGAGAATTTTGTCTTCTGATGGAATCTAAATTCATTCTAATTTCATTACAAAGAAAGTTAGTCCCGGACCATAGTAAAATATGCAAGTCGAGAGTTAGGACAAGAATGAACCATGAGGTTATTTGCGCAGCACAGACATGCAGATGCTTCTGGTGAAATCTTCTCATTGCTTTAGAAAGTAATGAGATACCATTGCCTCCATTTTACTACAGTCTTATGAGTTTAAAGAAAAGTAGGGTTAAAAAAAACCTCTTTAGTGCTAGGTAGACCTTTTCAGATTTTGTCTTGATTTTCTTCTGCAGGTACATCTTGAACACACTTGTTCTGATGTAATAAAAATTAAGTTAATACTTCATAATAAAACCCTTGACAATTTTATGCAAAATGCTTTTTTATTGTTTTTCTATGATCAGTAACAACTTCTGGAAGAAAAAAAAATCAGTATTGCTTGAAATACTTGAATGCTGATGACCTTTCAAAGTGCAGTCAAGTAACATTGTGTTACGCGCTGCTGCAGTCTAAAAGCTATCCATTCTATAACATGTTTTAATCAGAAAGTAGAGCTAAAGAGCAGTACAACCAACCTGTACTTGAGCTTAAACTTCTGCATATGGTCTTCCCACTCATTGGTAGGAAGAAAAAGAAAAAGAAGTGTTTCAGTCTCTTGATCATGACAGTGCTTGACATTTGCATCAAACAAGGGTGGTGGATAATTTCTGTTTAAATTTAACAATAAAATAAAACATAAATAAAACATATTTTTTGCTGAAATTGTTGTTAACCTGGTAGACCCCTGTCAACTTCAAAAACTACATGCTCTGTAGAAGTTATGTCAGTTGCTGATATTCAAATTAATGAAAATCTTAATTCTTTATTACCGTAACATATGTGTATTTAGGATTTGTCTGTTTATTATTTTGTGAAGTTGTTTTAAAAATTGTGTTAAAATATGTATGATTAACATTGGTGATTTAAAAAGGAAATCTCCTGTTACAAAATTACACCTTGTGGTTTTTTTCCAGCTGCTCTCATTCGTGGCAACAGAAACAATTGTACTCAGTTTTCCAGTAACCTCGATTGGCTAATAAGTAAATTGGACAGAGTAGAATCTTCCTCAGGTAAGACTCACTTTTATCAATGTCAATTAACTATCAGTACACCATACACAGCTGTCTTACATTATAAATGTCAGAGCAGTTTTCCTTAATACAATATGTGTTAGAAAACAAATACACTGCATTTTTTTTTAATTGAGCAAGTATTACATTTAAACAGGCATTTTTGTGGCATTTTTTGGTTCCATACATTTGGTATGTGCAATACCACATCCAATCAGTGCTGAACGTGACTTCAGTGAATTAATGGATTGGGTCAGACAGTATTAAGACTACTGTCCCATTCCTATCGAATAACACCAGAGCTGTTTGTGGGCACAAGTACAAATAACATATATATATATATGGAGAGAGAGAGAGAAGGGGTTTTTTTATACAAAATACCGAAATACTGTAAAATGCTCCCTACTAAAACCTTTATCTCTTTCATTGAAAAGAAGGAGCTAACCTTTCATTTTTCTCAAATGGTTTTAAAATTGTGGCTATTTTCAAAAGAAAACAGAAATTAGCAGCTTCATAATGCATTTGTGTCTAATGTCGTTTACATCATAGTCATATCAATACCCTTTAAAAGTGTTTTCATTCTCTTTTTAGGCTGGAGAAAAGATAGCATCTCTTAAGATACTCTGTTATTTACTGAGCTTTTAGATTGTGTTCAGTTGCACAGATGATTTAATGACAACATTATTTCTGTGGCCTTCATACAGGTATTTTGGAAGTGTTGCACTGCATCTTGATTGAAAGCCCAGAAGCTTTGAATATAATAGCTGAGGAGCACATCAAATCCATTATTTCATTGTTGGATAAACACGGGCGCAAATACAAGGTATGTTTGGAAAAACTAAGGATGTATTGATAATCTTACAATCATTTGTGGAAAAAACCCAGAGAAATGTCTACATGGAGATATGTGATTTTAGTACCTTTAAAGGGATAAAATAACCTTGAAGTACATCTGCAAAATTGCTTTGAGATTAAAAAATGTGTAATATATAATTGCTTTTCAGTTTCAAATACAGCAAATATGTATGACAAGCAAATAGTTAAGAAATATGATAACCAGTCAGAACTTTGGATTTGCTGAGAAAATAAAGCATTCTGGTGGCTGTAAGCAGGTGGACAGAGTACCTTGCTTTGTGATGCAGGGCTCTGCAGAAACAGTGAACTACCATTGTTGTATTTGCAGAAAGGCAGAACTAAATCCTGCAAAGTCATTCCTAACTTGAGTAATAATAATAGTAGCAGAAAAGAACAAAATAAAATGAGAAATCGGAAAAATAATCCAAATTTCTGAAAACACAGGTGTTCAGAAGAAAGGAAAAAAACCCTGAGTTATACCAGAAGAAATAATGGTGGAAATTAATTTAGACATCAATGTGCAATTTATTATGACAGAAGAAGGTGAACACAGTTTCTGGCTGCGATCAGGATGATATCACAACAGAGAGGAGAATATAGTTTTATATGTGATTCTCTGATGTGAGTTTCCTTCCTCAATTAAAATTTTATTTTAAAGACTGGTAATCTGGAGGAAGAACAAAGAAAGTTTCAGTGAGCTGAAATTACTGATTTACAGGAGAAGGTAATACAGAGAACCTAACGAACTCCAGACGCGCAAAAGGAGAGAAGTATTTTTAAGCATGGTTAAGGAGTGTGAACTGATATAAGTAGGCATAAGAAAGAAGTTGAAATTACAGCGGTAAGTTTCGTGTACTGTTTTTTAGCTGTTAGCAAGATTATTGTGCTGTGCCAGTCACCTGCAAAGAGAACCTTTCAGCTGGAGCATCTTAATGTAGACCTCATAGTGAGAACTTAAAACAGAAAAGGAAAATGTTGTGTACAGGAGAAGAATTAGACTGGATAACAGATTTGTGCATTTCCATTTGTAATGTCTTTGACTAAACATCAGTAAGTAATGAAGTAATGTGAAGTAATGAATTTATTTCTTACTCTGGAAACAGTATATGTTGTTCTCCTGCTAGATTAGAAATTCTGTTGTGATTTAGGAAATAAGAAATAGTAATATTATTAGCCAAAATTGTCTTGGAAATTATTGATTTGAAGGATTTTTGAAATGAAAAGTCTTGTGTCAAAAATATGGTCAGCGAGTGCATAGAAATTATTTAAACAGTTTATATGTAAATTCTGAGTTATTGATAATCATTAAGGTTATTAAGACACTTTACACTGAGTACTGGTCAGAGTTTCTGCAGTTATTTAAGTTATTACCTCTATCCTTCTGCTAGAGGTTTCTGCCCAATAACAGAGGTGGTAGAAAGGAAAATGCATAGGCTGGGACATAGCAAAGTTCACAATACATTAGTTTACACTGCTGTTGAGGATGGTTTTGTGCTAACCCACTGGGCACAGAACAGGAGTGGCTAAAATAAATAATCTGTTCTGCTGCTTCTTGTTTTGTACAACAGTTTTCAAAATGGTAATCAACAGTGTGAAGATGGTTCTTTGTGTTGGAGATGGTCTGTAAGAGTTTAGACCATTTGGGCTCATTGCTCAATGATTATTTGTCAGAGCTCAAGTGCATCTTTAAGCTTCTCTGTTTTTTGCAAAAATGTGCAGCTTTGTCCCTCAGCATTAAACAACACTATGTTACTGTGTTCTGTCTTCCAAAACCTTTTACTTCAGTAATCTGTGGGAGAATTATGTCAATCTCTTTCACTTTTCAGATTGTGACCAAAAAAAAAGAAAGATAAAATTTTAGAATAAGATCTTTCTGAAATTCTATTTTCCTTTATAGTGAATTCTTTTAAATGTTTTTAATTTTAAAAATAAATTGATTACTTCTCATATTGAAAACGTTTTCAGAACAGATTCATAAGCAGTTTGAGAATTGCAGTTGAGAATTGTCCACTAATTTTGCTCAGAAAGTTTTTTGGGCTGCAGTAAATTTCTCAAAGAATTTAATTTTATATTTCAAATTTTTAATGAGATTTAATTAAAAAAAATTGTAAAGAGTTGACATACAGCTGTTCTACCTTTGCTTTTTTCTAATCGAAATGAGAATAAGGAATCTCAAAGGAAAGTTTTTGAGGCATTTTGCAAACCCTGCGTTCTGAATTTGTGTTCCAGGAATGTTTGATATCCTCTATCAGCAGTACAGACTACACTTGGTCCATATATGTGAAAAGTATTTAGAAAACAGTCATGATAATGTGTATTATATTCCTTTCTCTAAAGGTCTATTCTGAATGTAAATTAAGCTAACAACTGCCTTTCCCTGACTTTCTTCTGATTTTTTTTTTTTTTAAAGATTCTCGATGTGCTTTGCTCTCTCTGTGTCTGTAATGGAGTTGCAGTTCGTGCCAATCAAAATTTGATCTGTGACAATCTACTGCCTAGAAGAGACTTACTCTTGCAAACACGTTTGATTAATGATGTGACAAGGTATAGTGACATGTTTTATTGTTATATTAGAAAAAATGGAACTTGCATGTCTTCGATAATTAGTTGAAGAAAATACTGTAACCTAAGAGATGTTCCACAGCTTTCAATATTGACACACACACTTTAGGAAGTGTTTATGTATCAACTTCTGAAAAAAACATTTCTAGTAACAATACAGCAATTGTAATGGAAACTGTGCTCAAACAGAAATTGCTAATTAGTAGTGAGATCTGTTCTGAAAGGGAAAGATGAAATTTGTTTCTCTGTTTCAAAACAGAGCATGGCTTTACCTAATAATTATTACAGAATATGTAAACATGCTGTGAAGTACTTGTGTGTTTCAAGAGGGATTTGATTTCCTGGCAACCTCACTCCTGTTTTTTTGATTTTAGGAAATGATCTTGTTACTCCTCTTTTGACTATAAGTTTTTCAAAGCATGGAACCTATACCTGAGAAGATGATTCTACAGCAACTGTATAAAGTCATAAAATGGCTCACTATTTTAAATATTATAAGCAAAATGTGGACATCTACACTCTTATCGTATTTGCAAAGTGAATTTGACTATTATACAGCAATATAATTCATATGTCACATTTTATGTTTACACTAACTGGCTTACATTTTCTTTCTTAGCATAAGGCCAAACATATTTTTGGGTGTTGCTGAGGGCTCTGCACAATACAAGAAGTGGTACTTTGAGTTAATAATTGATCAGGTTGATCCATTCTTGACGGCAGAACCCACCCATTTACGAGTTGGATGGGCCTCTACTTCAGGTTATGCCCCCTATCCTGGAGGTGGAGAAGGATGGGGAGGCAATGGTGTTGGTGATGACCTGTATTCTTATGGTTTTGATGGCCTTCATCTGTGGTCTGGTAAGTACTCTGTTCACTTCCACTTATTCTTACGTTTAGGAGTTACCTACCTTTACCTTCAGTACTTGTGTGTATATAGCATGCTATTTTATAGTGAGCTACATTCAGAACTCCAGGATACCATGAAGTTATTTGAAATTTCAGATCAGAGTTCTTGTCTGAGATTTTAGTCAATATTGAATTATACCAATTAAACTTTTTAGCAGACAGCTTCTATTTTCATGATTTTGATCAAAGATGGCATTTTCCAGATCTAGATCAATACTGACTTAAGTCTATCTGTTCAAGATCAATGGATGTATTGATCTCAGGCAAATTCATTGTATATGGATCTACATTTGCATTATTCTTTCACTTTGTATCTACAGTTGAAGTAAAATGACATTATTATCCTCACACCCATTGACAGATTTAATAAATTGAATTTAAATTTTGATAAATAGTTTTATAAAAGATAATTTTGGCAATTAGAAATAAGAATTTTTACACTATTACCAACTTCGGTTGTTTTTAGAACATAAATTTCTGTGGTGTAATATCAAACTGAAAACCTGTAGTTGCCATGCTATTTGAAAAAATATTTTTATTTTTTCTAAAATTATTATCTAAAATAGGCTTATTATCTAAAACAGGCTTAGCAGAAAAAAAAGAGTTTTTCTAGGAATGCTTCTTAATGTGTGTAGTAATCTAGGAGACTCTCAATTAGTACTGCAGTGAAGTGGTTACCCTTGCAGTTTATAAAGAAGGGAGTTAATGGATGCCAGCAAATGCATATTTTGTGGTCACTTGAGGATCAGTGACGGTAAACTTGTGGTCTTATTAGCCATTCTTTGTTCAAGCAAATTGAAGATGTTAGTGGACTGAGTTAACAAAAAAGTGGAAGTCACTGCCCATTTAATCGGATAGACTTGATTAAGAGCTCTAGAAGAGTAAAAGGAGTTTACAGGAAGGCTCATCTGAAGCATTGCAGTTCAAATAATTTTTGTAACAATAAGTGTGTTATAAAGAATAATCACTGAGGAAAAAGGAGAAAACAGAAGAATCTGATTAGGATGCTTTGGAGGGGGGTTAGTGAGATCCCTCTGGGGTGCATAGTTATCTGGAAAGTGGCTTTGGAGCTATGAGCAAGGCTGTTGTTTTTTTGCGTGGTTATCCCTCCCCTATACTATATCCAGGGAAAAGGATCTAGAATATACTTTTTGTAAACAGGCAGGTTTGTCACAGCAGAATACCTTTTGACCGTACCAATGTATGTTTGGGTAGAGACAACCAGCAAAGTGCTATTGGCTAATTGTAAGAATCAAATGGCAACACAGGAAATGCTGGTGGTTGGTTTTGCTTTCTGAAAGTTCCTAAATACTCTCTAAATAAGGAACATATCAGAGAAGAAATAATGCATAAGGCTATAAAATAAGAAAATATTTAGGTAATTAGTTGTATACCCTTAATTGCATCATCTGCTATCTTTGTAACGTTATTCTTAATCAAACTATCAGTAAGTAATGAAAGGAGAAAGAAAAGCAGTAGGAAGCGAACCAGTTGCTAAAATTTCTACAAGATTTTACATATGTATTCTGCTTACATAAATATTTAAAACAGAGCTCTGGCAATTAGGTTTTGTACCTAAAATGTGTAACAATCTATCTTAATTGGTAAAGGTCTTTCGTTCATATAGAAGATTTTGTTAAGAATATAGATGAAACTGAAGGATCCCCTTTTATTAACATTGCATTAATATGGTCTAAAATTGTATTGTCCCTGGCTTATACCTTAGTATCATAAATCATAAATTCTTTGAGAGCAAATTTTACTGGCTGGGTCTCTGCCTTAAGATAGAATTGAGTTGAAAACTGAATTCATTTTCCGGAATGAGATGTGGACATTTTTTCCCAAAGTTAGACAATTCTGGCCACCTTTTCTCTGACATGTTCAAACATTGAGTTGGGAATGTAACATTTTGTTGTAAAAGACATTTTGTAACAATTTCTTTCACCAGGAATGTAGCTTTCTATGTTTCCTCTAAAAGTCTTTTTAAATTTGTTCAAAAGACTTAGAAAAAACTTCCATATCAGCACACTCTATAGATCTGTCTTAATTCAATGGTTTTGTTTCTCGAGTGTGTAGCCATCCATGAGCATTCAGAAGTTTGGGGAAAAAAAGCAGACATTATTTCAGTCCTTGTTTGTACAATCTTTAATTATGAAGTAGCGTGTAATTTTTCCTTCCAAATCTCTCTTGCATATAGTAAATGATGGTTATTTTTTAACTTGTTCAATTTGTGACTTGTGCTTTATTTACTATACACCATTCAAGGCAAAATCATTAATTTCCCCTATTTCTTAGTGCCTTGAAATGCCATATACAGCTAAGTACTCTTTAATTGCTCAGAAGAAAATAGTGTGGGGCCACACAATTAAGAGGTGTGTTGTAGATAAATAAGCTGAATTCGATTTTATGGCCTTAATTCTAACATTTCCTAATTTGGGTGTGTTTGACTTTTCAATTATATTAGCATTGTTCTAGCATCGGATTTTTTATATAAAATATCTCTGTGTGTGTGCACACACATACTTCAATTTTTTTTTTCAGCACTACTGAACAATTCTCAAATGACAGAAACAATGATTTTTGGGAGTAGGCTGGGAGACATTTGTAACATACTCCATTAGAAATGGCTGAATAAATCATTAATACAAAGTTAAACACTAATTGAACCTCAGAAATACAGTGCTGGAAAGTTTCTTAAATCTCAGATCCTGCAGTAAGGGAAAATTCAGAGTACTTTAGCTGTCCTGAACAGTTAAGAAGTTCCAAATAGTGCTTAACTGCTTAATTAGACTTGCTTTACAGTTAAAATACAATGTTGTGAAGGGAATTGTTTTGAAAGGAATTCTGAAGAGATATTCCTTGGCTAAAAATATACTCAGATACTCAAGTGCGATTGAAAAACTTCAGTTATGTGTAAATGTGTATAGTTAGATTACTTGAGATATGTTATCTTTAGTTAATTGTTATTATAATTGCTGAGTCTTGTGCACGGCTGTAAGGTTCCACCTTCCCAGGTAGGGAAAATGAAGCTCCCTCTCTTTAGTGTATGGCTGTAAGAAAGGAAAACCTGGCCCATTGAATTCTTGATCCATTTTTTGATAACCCAGTATACCATTCTGCCTCTTGATACAGTAAACCTGGATATTGGTCATAATCACAACACCAGTAGAATTATAGAATCATAGAATGGTTTGGGTGTGAAGGGACCTTTAAAGATCATCTAGTCCAACCCCCCTACCATGGGCAGGGACATCTTCCACTAGAGAAGGATGCTCAAAGCCCTGTTCAACCTGACCTTGAACACTTTCAATGACGGGGCATCCATAACTTCTGTGGGGAACCTGTTCCAGTGTCTCACCACTGAATATTCAGAGATATGTGAATCTGGTATTTCACAAATAACTAAAGAAAAAAAAGATTGGATATATCAATGTTAGCTTTATAAAGAGGGCATCATTTACTGTGACTCAGTACTCTTGCATCAGGCTACAGTGTGAACTTGCATGATTTCAGCTGAGCATGTTCTGTCTTGCAAACAGTGTCAGAGATCTCAAGTGATTTGCTCAGTTTATGCACTTTTCTGCCACATATCAATTTGAAGAATGTTGACTCACTGTCTGTCTCTAAAAGCAGAACCATTCATAAAACAGATGAAGGCAAGATCATGTCTTCGTGATGACGAACAAAAAACTTGATGTGTTTTTGAGGAAATAATTCCATTATTAAACCTGTGAGAGTCTGCTTAAAGCTTCTGATTACTGAGTACTTTTATCCTAGGTCGAGTACCCAGAGCTGTAGCATCTGTCAATCAGCATTTATTAGCATCTGATGATGTGGTTAGCTGCTGCTTGGATTTAGGTGTACCCAGCATTTCATTCCGCATTAATGGACAGCCTGTACAAGGAATGTTTGAGAACTTCAGTACAGAAGGGTTTTTCTTCCCTGTTGTAAGCTTATCAGCAGGTGTAAAGTAAGTACAACTTAACTTTAATTGTTGTTTTCTTTGGTGTCTTGTCACAGAAAATATTGTCCAAATTCATGTATAATTTGTTCTGTTTTGTTGTTTCGGTTCTGCCCAACCAGCAGCTGGGAGGGAGGGAGGCAGGAAGGTGTAGTGTAGTGTAGTGATGATTTCGCTTAAAGGATGAAATGTGAGCCTGTTAGCAATTTGACCAAGTCACAGTGTCTGAAAATTATTATTTTATGAGTATTTGGTGACCTGGGGGAAATTAATTTTGTCTCATTCCAATTATCAGTGAAAAAAACACATTAGAAACACAGCACTACATTTGGCACTAATTAAAATTCTCACTGGCTTTCTCAGCAGGAATCATGAAAACTGATACTATATTCACAGTAGGAAACACAAAGAACTGATGGAAGCGGTTTTGGAATCTCGTTACTAATATTGCCCATTTCTTACCTGTTTTTTGTAGCTAAAATACTGAGATTCAAACTTACCATCTTCAGGCTTCTATTGTCATGTTACCTTTAATTCATTCAGAAAATCTGCAAATGTCAGTCTACTTAAATGGCCAAAATACTTGTGTTAACAGTACAAAGCTGACACAACAACAGAACACTAGCTCTTGCACTGTTGTTATAACATGACCAATTTCTGTTCAGTTCATCTTAGAGCATCTTTATTGCTGGTACTGACAGGCAACAATTTTAGGATAAGTTATGAAAATTTTTCACTATGAAAAAATGCTAACGGTCTAGATGTCAATAGCTGCCAGAAACTGCCAAACTTAGAAGAAATAGTCAGGAGTGGACTAAGATATTGTGGTGAAGGAGTGAAAAAATGCAAAGGGCTGGCTTTTATTTAAAGGAGGGTTTCTGTCATGGTAAATGGTAATTTTTGAGATGTGAAGGTTCGGTATGGCCAGAATAGACAGTATATAGCTTTCGTAAGTGAAAGAAAGCTCAAGTTATAAATGGTTCATACATGTAGCAATTAAGAAAAAAGAAATCTTTGTTTCTCTGAGGTGAAGTAAATCAGATAACTAGTTCTCTGTGGGCTTTTCCTTCTGTGATCAATATATAAATACTGGAGCATCTCATGCTTAAGAGAACCTCCCAGGTGAGAATACTAACAGAGACCAAACAGAATAAAGTGGGCCTGGGAAGGGCTTAATAAATCAATTTTCATTTATTCTCTGGGAATGACCCTACTATGTAGCTGCAGTAGTACAAGAGCTTTTGAAAATTTTCATTACTTTTTTCTGTAAAAAATCTGCCTAAACTGGTGTAATTATTTTTCTTCATTCTTATTTGGTGGTGTTTGTGTATTTTGTGAGAGCATTTTCCCTTGTAGTTAATAGTAGCTGATGGCAGTAGCAGGTTATATGTCACCTTCTGTGTCTGTTAATATCAGAGAAATGTTATTACATGGGAATCCTGAGTTTATGAGTGGAGGAGTGTGTTCTGCACTGGGCACAAACTCTTATGTTTCTACTTCTGTTGTGGCTTATCTGCCTTTCCTCTGCTTTCTGTGACTTTCTCAATCACTGATTCTGGGTCTGCTTTATCATTCCGTCCTCAGTTTTTCCTCTCTAAACCCTTTTCAGCACCTGTTTACCTGCACTGTCTCTTATTCTGTTTTTTACTGTAGACATTTTCTCCCTATCCATTTTTTCCTCCTTCTACCAATGGTGCTATGAGCTCTGCTTGTAGTACTACAATATGGCCATTCAAATAATCAAGGAATTTAAGCAGCAACTGTGTATTGAGAATTCATTTTCTTCTATTTTACTTTTCTTCTACTCAGATTTATTTAACCTCTTCTTAAAAAGTACGTAAGCACAGAGATAAAGAAATGAAATATGAGATTAACTTTAAATGAGCCATCCAGCATGTTTTTAGGGAAGTTAGGGGTGTGGATGTCTTGACATGAAAAGTCAACATCTCAAAAGTAAATGCCTGGTGCTTTCAGTAATTAGACATGAGGTATGTTAAATACTGTTATCATGGGAGTCTTGTCTTTCACACACAGCCTTTGTAGTAAGCAAAAGACTATTTAGCATAGTCTTGTCATTCGGGCTACGAAAACTAAGTGTAACTGCTAGTAAATTGCTAGAATGGTAGGCGCAGTTGCCTATGTACAACTCCAAATGAAGCAAAAGGAGTAGTAATTAACCTAAATCAATCTCTTGAACTATTTCTAGCTGTCTTTTAGGAGTTATATGGCTTTACATTTGATTTTCAGGAGGGTTCTGTTTAAGTTTAAGGTCAGACAAATTAAAATAAGTTTTTCAAATTGAAAGATCTGAACATTTCTTTTAAAATGAGACAAAAAGCTACAACTTTTTGGAGTGTTCAGGTTTTTAAAAAGGAGTGTGCGGCATTAGGAGGATATAGCCTGTGTGGAGGTTTAGATACTGCAGTGAAGAGCAGGAAGAAAACAGGCCTTGGAAGGAATAAGAACATCACAAACATCAGGTGAGGTTGAATGATTTGCCACAACTCAGAAAAATTGACCAAGTTGGCAGGAAGCAAGGAGCTATTTACTGGGGTATGGTTGGCAAGGGAAGAATTTCAGGAACGTTTTTTCGTTTTGATTCTTCCTTTGACTTTTGTCTATTTAGGAAGTTAGACTTCTAGGTTTTAAAATAAAATTGACCTCCTTTTAAAGTATTTTGATCTGTGTGGGGGCTTTCCATAAAGAGAGGTCTAAGCTCAAAGTTGTCATCTCAAATACTTAGCTGCCTTGGGATCATTCAAATCTTTTAAACATTGTATTTTTAAAATGAAATTAGAAAGTTCAAGCTTAATAGAAGTAATCAGTAATAATACATTTCTTGTGGACATTGAACCATTTCAGATATTTGTGACTTGTGCTAATGTACATCCTGTTTGAGAAAACTTGTGTGTCTTAATTTTTCTCCTCTTTTTATATTATTAATGTCTCTTACTGTCAATGAAATATCTTGATCTGATAGTTCTAATATTTCTAGAACTGTAAGTAAAAAGTCGTATATGTTGCTTCTGGTCACCCCATCACAATCAATGTATGGGCTAGTTCCTAGAGATAACAATTGCTCTTAATTTTTGTGGTTGTTTACCTCTAGAGTTTGCCTACATGAGGACCAAAGTAATAAGTTGGATAGTTTTTTGTCTTTGTTGTTTTTCCTGGTATACTCTTAAATTTATATGAAAAATATGTATCTGAGAAGAAACAGAAAACTTCAGGGGTTTAATAGGAATCTTGGTTATGCTTCTGAAACTCATGCCCAGTTGCATTATTTGGTATAATTTTGTTTGCTTGATTTATGTATTATGATTGTAGTGGTTTTTTTTCACCATATCCTCTGGGTTTTTTTTCCTCATGTGCCAACTGCCTGCATGAGTGCACAGAGAAGTTACTTTAAAACTTTCAAGTGGTATATAAATAGTCCCTATGGGATTTTTTAGAGTAACAGTCCAATGTAAATTAGATTTGTGTTTCCAAATAATTTAAATGCATTAAAAATTTCACAATTTACAACCATTTGATTTTAAGTAAGAAACATTTTTTTTGAAAATACGCTACTGCATTGAATAACTAGTTTTGCTTTGGCCAAAAAAATTTTCAAAAAATAGTGGGTAGGTGATGGTGTTATTGATAGTATCTGCTAGTATGAATGCTTGGTAACTCTTTGGTATTTATCAAAGCATGAAATACCTGCATTTTTGTAAATACTATTCAAATAAATGTTTAAGTTTCTAAATTATTTATTTATAATGTTAGTATATGCTGACTATTTAAGAGTATAATTTCTTCATTGAAAATTGCACAGAGTTCGTTTCTTATTGGGTGGACGTCATGGAGAGTTTAAATTTCTGCCTCCTGCTGGCTATGCTCCTTGTTATGAAGCATTGCTTCCAAAAGAGAAGATGAAACTAGAACCAGTGAAAGAATATAAAAGAGATTCTGATGGAGTGAGGGATTTGCTGGGTACAACACAATTCCTCTCCCAAGCTTCCTTTATCCCTTGTCCAATAGACACCAGTCAGGTATGTTATGTATGCAATAATATGTCTTAACAAAATTTAAATTCACAATATAAAAACTAAGCTAGCTTGCCCCCTTTCTTAGCAATTCATCATTTGTGTGTTGTGGTGTATTTAACTGAACTAGATGATCTTGGATCTACAAGGTGTGGTAACTGGAACCTTTTCTTATTTGTGGAATTGTTATTCTCCTTTCTTAGATTGCTCTTCCTTTTCATCTTGAAAAGATCCGGGACAAACTAGCTGAAAATATCCATGAACTGTGGGGAATGAATAAAATAGAACTGGGCTGGACGTATGGCAAGGTATGTTTTGAATGGCCTGTCTGGGTACAGTCACCTATATTAAGTTAAGTCTCCTACCAGAAAACCTGGATTTGGAAGTTGAACGGAGTATTTAATGGTGATCTATACATTACGGACAATAGATGAACATGTAAGCTGGCAGGAGACAGTGATATTAACTAGTGATTAGAAGGCAAATTTGGAATATAAATAAGGTACATATTTTAGCACTGTAAGTAATTAACCATACTAGCTATACCAAGATGGAATTCTACTGAAAATCATACCAATAGTGAGTAACCCCTCAACTAACTCTTTGATTACTCTAGCATTGGGAATCAAAGAGATAACAAGCAAAAAGTCCGTTGTGGAAATTTCCTTCTATTGATAATGGAGACAGGATTTTGGTGACTTTTGTAAACATTCAAGTTCCTCAAAGCTCCGGTTTTTTTATTTAATTAGTTACAGTTAAAACTTATCATTATAATAATCCCTTATAATGCGGTATAACCTAACAGCTTGAAGAGAGTAAGGCCATCTGGTCAACATTATTTAAATGCATATGACAAGGCATTCCCTGCCTAATGGATGTCACCAAATGAAAAACAGTTCAAGTAGGCCAAGAATATTGTATTTAGAATATTATGTTAAATTCAACAATTATATTAAAATTGGTACCTTCCCCTAGTAATATAAAATTCTAAAGGCTGTATTCTGCCTTGAATTTAGATTATTTCATCTTGCTTCTTTTCAAATTCAGTTTTACTGGGATAGTCCTCTATATGCCCACCACAACTGTATTCTACCTCAGAAGAATCTTTTTCATTCTCTTATCTTCTGCTGTTTTTACTTATGGACTTGATTTACCTGTTTCTTCAATAACTCTATCATACTGTCTGCTAAAATGTCATTGCTGTTGGAATTCTGAGCTTTACTAACCTTTTTAATGTTTCTGAGCTTTGGCAATTGAAAAAGGTTTTTGTATGTGAAATATTGTAACTCTCAGTTGCCATCAGGATAGAAGCACTGGCCATTGAGTGAGCGAGCTTGTTTAATTAAGAGTCAGATAAGTATTCAAAGACTTATGTTGATATCAGAAAAAGAATGCTCTGCTTTATTATTCCAGTAGAATTTGGAAAACGTTACCAAGTGATTCTTTAAGGTTTTTGAATCAGAATGTGTACAATAGATCAGGTTGTGCTCTATTGAGCATATATTGCTCAGGCATTCAGCAGAAATGTTCATTGAGTTTACAGGCTTGCTTTCTTGTGTTTCGTGCATTTATGCAGAACGCATGAAATTGCTATATTTTTTCAGATTTTGTTGGTTATAGAGGAGTACTTATAGTGTGCATTATAAATGAATTATGGGAAAGTTCATTTATATAATGATGAGTAACTGTCGTTGAGCAAAGATAAATGGTATTGTTTACAATGTCTTCATTATTGCAAAGAATTAACTGATTTTTTTACCCTGACTCTGGCTTGAATCTGGTATCAGGAAAGTACTCTCTTCTGTTGTTTTGTTACAGATACGGGATGATAATAAAAGGCATCATCCTTGTCTTGTGGAATTCTCAAAATTGCCTGAGACAGAGAAGAATTATAATCTACAAATGTCAACTGAAACCCTCAAGTGAGCTTTAAATTTAAAAGAAAATAAAGTTTGGGTTTTTTTTATTTTTATTCAAGCACTTCATACTGTTGTAAGATATAAAAACATTAGAATATCTAATTCAAAGTGTGTTCTGCTAACTTTGCTAGAAGTTCCAGGAACACATTCAGAGCGATTTAGAAAAATCTTGTCTCTACAGAGATACAAAGAAAAAAACAACACCAAATCCTATTGGTTTTAATAAAGTGGAATAACTTTCAAGCCACGCATTTGGACCTTTTTAGACTTTGAAGGTTTTATTTATTATTTTTGATAAGTTAAAATATTTGGGTTTTGAAATTCCATTATTTTGAATTACTTCCCTGGTTTTTAAATATCATTAGTTCTGTGTATTTATACTGAAACCAAGAGAAATTTATAAAACAGGTGAGGATTATTATGTTGTGTTTCACTACTGCCATTTTTTTATGTTGGCAGAACCCTTTTGGCTCTTGGATGTCACATTGTTCATGCTCATCCAGCAGCTGAGGAAGATCTCGAAAAAGTCAAACTTCCTAAAAAGTACGTACCTTATGAAAACTATTATATATTATTTGTAACTACAGGGTATTAATTAAATGAAAATATTGTAAGGTCATTTTAAAAATGCTTGATACGAACCCATACCCGATATGGACGTACAGAGCACATGATTGGTCATGCAGATCTTTAAAATAGAAATTACTTGAAAGTTTTAAATGACAAATATTAAAAAAGTATAAAGAGTACTCATTTAATAACAATTTGGTTTTTTCGTAGCAACTATTTAGGGGTGCACATACAGATCTAGGTCACATTTAATTAGGTAGGGTGCAAGTAGGTGGAAAATGAGACTCTGCTAGAACACAATTTATATCCTTGTCAATGACCAAATGCAATGCAGGACTTTTTTCAAAGAAATGGGAGAGTAGGAGATTGAAAAGTGGAGAGAGAAAGTGAACCCCACCCTATGAACGCCACATAGAAAACTTTAAATACCATTAGTGGGGTATCTTGACTCTCTGTTTTCCTTTGTTGACTTACAGTTATATGATGTCAAATGGATATAAACCTGCCCCTCTTGATCTTTCTGAAGTGAAGTTGTTACCTTCTCAAGAATTTCTAGTTGACAAACTAGCAGAAAATGCACATAATGTCTGGGCAAAAGACAGAATAAAGCAAGGATGGACCTATGGCATTCAGCAGGTAAGGACTTCTTTAGATGCATTTGGAATAAGTAAATAACATGAGATTTTGTTTTCTGGAACATCAGTTGGGAGTGTTAAATAAGAGGATAAATACTGAATGTCGTGTAATATCTGGAAAAGTTAGAGGGGGTGGGGAGCAGGAGAAGAAGCCTTGCCCATGCAAGTCTGAGTAGATTGTCAGACCTGCATGGCTGCAGCTGCAGGATGTATGAGAATATATTTCCATACTTCTCTTTCATTCTTGTCTTTAGGTTTTTAATATTAACAATTGGGCTTGCATTCATAGAACTGTTCTTCATCAATATTGTTTCTCTCCTGTAATCTTCACATTATTTCAGAATACACTCTGTCTCATATAAAATCTTTGTGATGTTTAAACACAGTTTTCTTCTTGTTTTTTTTTATAACCCCTTTTAGGATCTTAAGAACAAACGTAATCCTCGCCTAGTGCCATATGCATTATTAGATGAACGTACTAAAAAATCAAACAGAGATAGCCTCCGTGAAGCTATAAGAACGTTTGCAGGCTATGGTTATAGTATTGAGCCACCTGACCAAGAGATAGGTATGTACTTTCAATACGAATCATGGCCTTTTTTTCCCCTCAGTGCTGGGAAAAAAACATAAAACACTGAAATAAATAGGGAAAACATAAGATATGAATTAATAGTAGTGTATTTTTGCAGTGGACTTTAATGAAAGGTGCAAATATACTTTGTAAATTACTTGTATATTACTGAGATATATTCTTCTTAAAAATTGGTTGTAGTTAATGATATGATAATTCTAATTTCCATGATTTTTAGATTGGAGAAAATCTGGAGCATGAGTGGACATATTGGTTTTCATTTGGAAATAATGAAAGAAATAAAATAATATGGGATTAATTTAAAAGATTTTTTTTACATGGTGTGCAGATTAGGTTTGACTACTTCAAGTCAAACTCGATTCTTAAGAAGTAGTCAAAGTAGTGCACCAAGTTCAGTAATTTTTTTTTATTGAAATGAGGAGCAGAAATTTGTTTAGAAGTTTTTCTTCATATTTCCTATGCCACTGTAATTTTTTGACAAAAATCCAAACCAAAACAAAACTTATTTGATAATTTTTTTAAAATGTTCTAAATGTATTGGCTTGTGTAGGAAAGTGTTTTGTTGTATTGTAATACTGCATTATTGCATTGGATTGTATTGCATGTAGTAATCTTACACTTCTGAGGTTTCCTCTAGTCAGTTTTGAGTTTGGGGCTCTGCATTGAGTGATACTTTGAAATATTCTGATTCTAAATAGCGGATAATCACTCATCCTGTATAGAATTAGAATGTGGGAGGCTCTGTATGCTGATTACTGTTACTCCTTTTTTAACTTTTACTGTGAAGGTTCTTAAACATGAAATGGTAGATAATGGCTGTTTTCAGATATAGAAAATACCGGGGACAGATGAAGAGCTAAACGGTGGCGTTTATAGTTTCATCTAATTATAAAAGGTGGGGGTTTTTTCTCTGTTTATTTTTACAGCTGACCAAACAGTGGAAAAAGTCAGCATCGACAAGATACGATTTTTCAGAGTAGAACAGTCTTATGCAGTGAAGTCTGGAAAGTGGTACTTTGAATTTGAAGCTGTGACAGGTGGAGATATGCGTGTTGGCTGGGCCAGGCCAGGCTGTCGACCTGACATAGAATTGGGCGCTGATGACCAAGCATTTGTATTTGAAGGAAGCAAAGTCAGTACATCTTTATCTTTTTTTTGACCTATGAACAGGCTAGGCAGAGAACTACCGTATAGGTTTCCTCTGTATTCTCCAGATCAACTACTGTAATATTTTTGATTCATATAAAGATATTTCTGAGCTCTGTTTCATGCTGCATAGTATCTGCATTTTGGTTCTGGTTGTTGAAATTATGCTAACAAAGACATGTTGGTTTATATCTATCTTCCTACGATATACTCAACTGAGTAAAGAAGTCTGTTGTAAGCATAAACAAAATACAGCATTCACTTCCTTTTTTTTTGTAAGTGGTGTTTTACAAAAATAAAGCAAAGATTCTTCAATGACTGGAAGAGAGAACCACAGTTCTGTTTTCCCTTTTCTTTCTTTTCTGCTTTCTGCACATTCTTTCTTCCAAAACTTGACTCCGAAAGGACCAGATGGATGATAATGACACTGCATGTGAGAAGTGGAATCCAATGAACAATGGTTATCATCCAGGTTCTAAACTGCTGTTTGCATATTACTGAAGTTAGGGTGCCTTAGTTTCTCTCCGTGAAATAACTAAGATAATAATTAAATTAATTACCTGAAAGCCATGGTCAGTACTGTTTGCAAATTACTTTGAGATCCTGGAAGGTGAAATATTTGTTTGTTTTACTTTATTTATTTTGTGTTTTATTTTTTAATTTTAGCATGGTGTTTATTTACTTGGTTTTTTTGTTTAGGGCCAGCGTTGGCATCAAGGCAGTGGATTCTTTGGACGAAGCTGGCAACCAGGAGACGTGGTTGGTTGTATGATAAACTTGGATGACAAATCAATTATCTTTACTCTGAATGGAGAGTTGCTTATAACCAGTAAAGGTTCAGAACTTGCGTTTGCTGACTTTGGAATAGAAAGTGGTAATTTTCTTTTTATAGTTACATGGTTATGAGAAGAAGAAAAAAAAAAAACAAACCCCAGAAAAACTAGTCTGTCATAATGGCTTAGTGAGCTGAGAAATCGTGTTTCACTGATGTGAGCCTTCAGACTGTGCTACACATTAACTTCACAAAAATTTATTTTAAGAGCGCTTATATGGCACAAATTGATTTTCTTTTTTTCCTTTAACCACAAGAAGATATTAATGGGATTTCAGTAATCAGAATGGGTAAATTTTCTTCGAGCCTTGTTAAGCTTACTCACAGAACTGAACTACAGTGTTAAGAAGAAGTGGTAATAATAAGCATCTTGAAAAATTCCCAAAAGCTGAAATGTAGTCTTTGATTATCTCACTGGAGCATACACATATTATGTCCTTGTCTGTGAAGGACAAAATGAGTACTATGTGGTGAGAGGCTGCACCAAAAGAACAAATCTTTGCAACATAAATTGAGTCTGATTTGTAATTTTTTTTTTCTCTGTCCTATTCATAGCTTTTCTGCATTTCTCCTTTTCCTGGGCTGTTTTTCCTCTTCTGTTTTTGGCCTTTGCTTTTTTGAACAGTATTATCTACATGACTGTATTGAAGGAGGCAAGGAATATTTTCAAACTGTTTTGTTTTATTTTTTAGTTGACATTTTCTTTGGAAGCATATCTCCTCCAACCAGTAGTAGCTTCATGCCCGTTAGTAATTGCCAAAAGACTTTGCAATTGCTTACTGTCCCTCTTTGGTCTGACCATTGATACAGTTTTTCTAATGGTAGAGAATGAGGGACTGTCTTAAGAGAGCTTTTCTGAAGGCTTAAAATTGAAGTGTAGGACAGAAAATTTCTCCTTTAGAAGTTGAACTATTGGCTTTTCCCTGAAATTGCTCCAAGTTCTGTTTCTTGCGAGATGGAGAAATAATTCAACAGCCTTTCATCCCCGTCTATTGGCTGCTACATGTATATGGAGACCAAAAAGGTTCAGTCATAAAAAATGCCAGCATTAAAGAAGTGTGTATTTGTCCATCATGAATGATGGAGGGATGAAGGTTGGAAACAAATTTATAGCTACTAATGACAAACTAAATTTTAAACAGATGTACTGAGATACCTGAACCTCATCTCAAAGTCCTTTTTGAAACGTCAGTGCCCTCAGAGAGCATACTTAACATTTGTTAATAACTTTGATCTAGCCAACATTGTCTTCCAGTGTCCAACTCATTGTATAAAGGCATGTTTATTAGTCTAAAAATGATGAAGATAACTGATTCTTCTAATAAATGAATAACTGATTTGACAAATCTTGGTTTTTTAAATCTGATTGTTCACAAAACTACCTCTTGACTTGACATTTTTTTGTTTGTTGTTCACACAAATCTACTTACTAATAACAATTGTAAACTGGTTTAATGCTTAAATAAATGGGATAGTGTGTGTAATGTCCATTCATTGCCTAAGTCCTCAGGGTTTTTGGTAGCAATTGTATTGAACTTAAACGTTAGTATTGAAGGTGGCTTTAAATGCTTGCTACTGTCATCACTTCATGTGCATTACTTGTAGGAGCTAAAGTTTAGTTCACATTAGATGAATCCAAAATAGAATGCTTGTATTCTCCAAATAAATTACTGTTGACTTTTTTGTTGTTGTTGTATCGTTTTCTTAGGTTTTGTTCCAATTTGTGCACTGGGTCTATCTCAGATTGGTCGTATGAACCTTGGAATGGATGCCAGTACATTCAAGTATTATACAATGTGTGGCCTTCAAGAAGGTTTTGAACCTTTTGCTGTCAACATGAACCGAGATGTTGCTATGTGGTTTAGTAAACGCTTACCAACGTTTGTCAATGTGCCAAAAAATCATCCTCACATTGAGGTAACATTACATGTTGGGGAGACACCTGTTTATCAACTGTTTGTTTAGCAAGCTGAGACTTTAAACCCTTACTAATACTTACTGTCATCAGATAGTTTGTCATATAAATCTATTAAGTCACTCTTAGATAATTCCAGATGATCTTGTCTATCTCCAACTTAATTTATGGTAGTATTACCATTGATATGGGTATACCTATCCATTCTATTATATGTCTTACTAATTTATGTTGTTGTGGTTAGCTTCTTGAAACATGTCAGTTGTGATGTCTTAGAACCATTTTTTACATTCTACCTTTCTTAAACCTTCTCTACTATACATTCTTCTTAAATATCTAAAAATTGTTCAGCTGAATTCAGCATCACTTAAGGTATGGAAGTGTGAGCTAAACAAAGACTGATTTAGTCCACTTCACTAATCTGAGGGACATTTAAGTGTACTTGTCATGTCACTGAGTGATATCTGTTTCATTCATTCTTATGATGCACCTGTGACAGGAATTCCACAAATCCTTAACTAATCTACTCTAGAGTAGAATAATGTCCTATGTTTTGTATAAAATATTCCATATTAATATATTCCACAATTACATGTTTGAATTCCTGACCAGCTTTTGTACTATAATCCCTAGGCCATTTAGTTTAATTTAAGTGTTTAGCCAATTATTCCCTAATACTTATCTTTGAACATTACCTTCTTAAACAAAATGACTTCACTGAATTCCAACTAAATGATCTCAGCTTTTTTTTCAGTTTATCAGGATCATTTCAAGTGTATTCCTGTCTTTAAAAGTTTCTGAAATGTTCCTATCACTGAGTTTAAAAGCATACTCACTTTTTCAGCACAAGGAAAAATAATATCATCAGACTCAGACTTCATAATGATCATCTGAAGGATTCTAATTGATATTTCTTTGTGTTGTGGTAGAAAACTACGAATTGTTGTGAAGCAATTTTTCAGTGACTTGTGCACTCAAAGTGAATTAATTTAATAAAATCTATACTTTTCTTTTTTAAATGCTGTATGGACCAATTTGAAAATATTTACTGTAGTCAGGATATACTGAATCTGTTGTTTCCCTTGCTCTTCAGGCTAGATTCCCTGTAAGAGAAGAAAATTGCATAGTTTTGAAATTAATTCATTTTGAATAATTTAAGTTGACTCTTCAAGTTATCTCATCCTCTAGTTGCTTAATGAAACTTTTCAGCATTTTTCTTGGAATAGTATTATTTTAAAATTATTTCTATTATTTTTAGATATGGAGAATTGATGGAACCATTGAGAATCCACCTCGGCTAAAAGTTACTCACAAAACATTTGGCACACAGAACAGCAATTCAGATATGATATATTGTCGTTTGAGTATGCCCATTGAGTTCCGCTCATCATTCAACTTCGGCATGGGTGTGGAAAATGCTTCATCTGATGTTTTCCATAAACGGTTAGGCTTGCTTTTAGTTACCCTATTTCATGCTTTCAATGTAAGTGTAATATGTTCTATTATTCTTTATGACTATACACTCATGATTTCATACTTGTTTTTGCACTAAGCACACACTATCATGGGATGCATGTTAATGAGATTTTTTTGTTCTTGATGGTTTTAGTAAATACATAACACAATTTGCTGCAGAATGCTATATCCAGACAAGAGAGAACCGTTTTCATCTGAAGAGGTGCATCACAAGGTTTATAATTATTCATTGCTAAGCAGCTGCCATCCTTTCAAAATCATTGGGATTTGCAAAGCTCTTCAGCCAGGCTGTAAAACCACCTCAGAATCTTTTGTCCACCCAATTAATGCTTATCTACATTATTGTTCAATAGCTCATTGTTATTGGAAAAGTGACTAATCCATGCAAAGAAAAAAAAGATTGTGGGGCAGATTTTTAAAGAGACCGGGTGCTGCTGAGTTCAGCACCTGCCAGCATTGCCTTCACCATTAGTTAATTGCTGTAAATCTATCTCTTCCCCCCCTCTCCACCTTAACTGCAATCAATTATTTTGGGTATATTTGTATCCTGTACAGTCTTTGCATACTTAATTTGCATACTCGGTACCCAGCAAACATGAGTTATCTTGTAAGTACACTTAGTTTAATAATGAGTACTTTTTTTACTACTTTTCTTTTTTTTTTTTAAACTAATTTACTGATGTTCCTTTATCTTTAGAAAGCACAGCCAAGAAATTGCTGCTCCTTCTACTATAGTAAGTAAATACGTTGAGATGCTTAGTTCTTCTTACTTTTTGAAGTATTTAGTCGTGTAGAAATTGATCTGTTGAAAGAAGCCTTTTTAATCATTTGCTATGATATAACACTGTGAATAAATAATAATGCCCAGAGTTGTATGACTAGAGGCATAAACCTCACTATCTTAAACCACTAGTCTGTTTTTTTTAATTTAGGAGCATTTTAAATGACTTATTAAGAGAGTGTGAATTATTGTTATTAAAGTTTGATAAATAGGAGGTTTTTTTAATCACTGTTTGAGTATTTCTTGATAAAATAATTTCAATTTCTATTACTAATATGTTCTTTTCCTCTTTTTAGTATTTTTATTCACTACGGATATTTGCTGGCCAAGACCCATCCTCTGTCTGGGTTGGCTGGGTAACACCAGACTATCATTTTTACAGTGAGAATTTTGACCTAAATAAAAATTGTACAGTGACAGTTACTTTAGGTGATGAGAGAGGCAGGGTTCATGAAAGGTATGGATTTATTTATCACTTATTGAAGATTGTATTTTAATACTGTTGTTCAACAATGAATTATTCAAAAGCTTGATGATATTTTAAACGTTAATTTAAACTAATAAGAAAATTGATTATGGAGTTAAGAGTGTTCCGTGCTCATTTATACATGAATGTGTTTTACATAGACTTGTTAAAGTGAGTATATTTATCATTAATGTTCTGTTTGAAATAATGTTTTGTGATGCTTCTTTCTTTTAAGATCCATATTTGGTCACTGTGAATGAACCTGTTATTTGTTTTAATGTGTCTTACATAAGCACACAGAAGCATGTGAAATTGTTTCATAATTATAAAAAAGGAAAAAAAAAAAAAAGGTCCACTTAGTCTAATTCCTTACCCATAATGCTTACATTATTAAAAAAAAGGGGGGGTTGTTAATGAGAAAACAAAACTAATAGCACCTTTGACGATCTCTATTACTCCATTGAAAAGTACACCTTCACTGAATACTCGGTCAAGTTCAGTGTGACCTATGATTTGTTTTCTTTGTTCTTGCTGTTCTTTCAGTGTGAAGCGCAGCAATTGCTATATGGTTTGGGGAGGAGATGTAATTGCTAATTCCCAGAGATCAGGTCGCAGTAATGTTGATTTAGAAATTGGATGCTTTGTTGACCTGGCTACTGGAATGTTGTCATTCACAGCCAATGGAAAAGAGCTTGGCACTTGTTATCAGGTATTACCAGATTTTCAGGAAGCTATCTAATAAGCTGGTCATTTTGATGCTATTATAAAATTGTTTTTCTTGTTCAGAAATCTAACTGAACACTATTCGTGTGACAATAATGTGTTTTCCTATATTATTCTGTTTTATCCCTCTTTTTCTCTCTTTTGTAAGGCTACATTTTTCTAACTTCTTACAGTTTCAAATGTTGAGGGTAGATATGTTCAGAAAAATATTTTTTTACCTCTCAATTCTTGTGGTTCATAATCTTGATTTATAACGTCAATTATTCTTTAAAATATTTTTTGTCAACTAAATCTGTTATACAATATAGGGGAAATAATTATTTAAGTTAGCATAAGGTCAAAATTAGACTTTAGATATAAGGTCAAAATTTTTGGTGTGGATTGAGAAAAGAAATTTAGTTTATTATTACCAGGTTTGTGTGTTCTGCAGATAGCTATGATTTGGAGATCTTGTGATTTGATAAGTTCCAAAACCCAAAATTCAAATACGCATTAACGTGCAAAGCCAAAATAAATGGGGTGGGCCCTAAATGCTATTAATGTTCTCAAAACGTGGAGTCATTATGCGAATGGATCAGTAGTTAAGAGAAGTTTTCAGCACCAGATTGATGAGATTTGGTCTTAGTAAAATCAGTTGTCCATAGCAGAGCATCTACTGTGCAAGAGATTATCCGGTGTTAGGACCAATGCGTCACTTTCTTCTATGTCAATAAAAACTCTACAAATCTGTAATACAGATGAAACTTAAATGTTACTCAACTACATTTAGTGGAACTTTGTATACTGAATACATTGAAAATGAATGCGGCAGGGTTGCACGCAGACTGTAGTTGGGGATGGGAGATGATCTAGCAGCTGTGATTTTGGTATATTTTGTAAGAGTAGTCAGAGACTTCAGTGCCATGCTGGGAGGATATTAAATGTCAACATCCTGGGAAAAGAAAACAGGAGATGAAAGTGATTAAGCCCCATGCTTTGCTGGTTTTTTTTAGCTAGATAAAAATTAATATGACAGCTTCTGAACAAAGCCATGGAAGTTTTAGTGCAAAAAACACTTTCAGGTTTTTCCTCTTATGACTTGCAATTAATATAACCACGTTCTTTGTACTAAATTTAAAATAATCTCAGAAAATACAATTATTTCTCTTCTGTTTCCTCTCTTTTCCACGGAAAAATACCTGGAGTTGCTTTTGGAAATGTTTTTTCAATAAACATGTTAGCACCTGGTCTGTTGAAAAATGAGAACACCCAGCACTTCCTGTAAAGATACACTGGTATATTCCAACAGGAGTGTTATGTCTGAGGGTGAAATATTTCTCAACTTTTGCTTATTTCAAGTAATTTAAATTTTTTCTCTATTTTTGGAAGTAGTGAAACTAGTCTTATGTAGTTTTCATTTTCATTTCTTGAATATTTTTACCATAAAATAAAATCTTTAAAATACTTTAGTAAATCTAATCTCTCACCCAAATTGCAGCAAATGACTGATATTTGCCTGGTCTAGAGGCTGCGGGATAATTATTCTAACCTTGTAACTGTTTGCACTTTTCATTTTGATTAACTGAAGTAGAGGGGCAATATTTGTATGGTGTTTTCATTCTAAAAGGCCTACAGGTCAATATATTGAGGAGAAGAAATTAATTTTGCTGTAGTTCTTGATCTAACTATTGAATGCCATGGTGATATTCAGAAAATAACCCACTGTCTATAATATAAAAGTAAATGAAAGATAGTGTATACATATATATTTGAGATTTCGTCATTAATTATCAGGCCCATGTTAAAGTATTCATAGCAGAAAGGACATCTTAAATATTAGTTTACAAGATGTTTTATTTTATTCTGAGTTAGTAATGGTTTTCTGACCTTCAAACAAGATTAGAAATTACAAATTCATTATTACTAGGAAATACCTATCTTTGGTCAGAGGCTGAGAGTTATATTGTCTCAGTTACTTTCAGGCTTTAATGAAATAAAAGACACATTTTATTAGTAGTGTCTTTCAGTCCAGGATACCTTTTGTTTCTGGATTTGGGTTTATGGTTTTTTTCCTTATCAAAATGATTAGAATGTACATACCTGGCACTACTTTATTTTGTCTATCCCAATAGTCATAGTTCTGAAAAAACTTTATTCTGCACACATGGTATTATTTTACATTTTGTTTAAGTTATATTGTGTTTTGGAGCTGTTTTCTCGTCTAAAAGAATATGGATTTTTTTTTTTGTGACTCTCTTTCAGTTTATTGTTTTGCAATTTTTGATAGTTTGCTATCCTCAAAGTTAGGAGTTGTACTCCTTCACAGCACGAGTATTGTGATTGTACTTAGCATGTATAATGTATATGCATAGTACACAAAATACACAACGATGTGATTAAAGTATTTAATTGAACTCCTGAAATCTTGAATTGATTCTGTTGAGTGTACCTTTTTTCAGCCACCCTGGAGCACTGAAATCTTTTTAATAATATACTACTCTATAAGCATCTTTTTAATTCTTTTTTCCATGGCAGTAGGGGTGGGTGATCTTGTACAGAATTCTTCAGAATAAACTGGTATTACTACTCTGACATGTACTTTGAGTCCAGCTGTAATGGGGAAATGAGGATAATGTAGCTGTCAAAAAAACCCCAAACCCAAGCAGACACTTTAAAACTTCAGCACTGTGATTCAGTGTGATTCACTGTGGTTTTATAAGACTGCAGACAAATGCTAAGCCTGGAAATAAAGAGATCTTTGAGATCTTTACAAAAATTACATTCTTCTACTTTTGGAGTATGGATCAGAAATTCACTAATCTTAACAGGAAATAAAGATTTGCACTATCCTGATCAAATGATGCGCTTTCACCCTCTTCTTATCCCCCTCTGGCTACCTCTGTCTTAGAAATTTAGAAATTTGTTTTTGAGCTTTTTTGGTAGTGATTACTTTATCCAGCATAAAATGTGAAAGAACTCTGAAATATGTGTGGTGGTCTAAAAAGCTATATTCTACCCTGTGTTGGGGGTGCGTTTCCTGGAGCAAGAGCCAAAGTATGTAGCTGTAAAGTGGCTGGATTTTTAAGGAGCTGCTCTAGAATGAGGTGTTGAATCTGGATATGTTTGAGAAGAATCAACACATGGTATTACCAAAGTTCTTGTTATAGGTGTTGAGAGGACATAATGCACACCTGCCTGAAAGTTAGGTGGGCCTATAAAGATAACTCAGTAAATGCTTTACTATATTAGAGGTAAACTACAGGTAGACAGTAATCAACACTTCAATACAGTGTCTGCAGTTATTTGATAATGAAGTATAAGCTATATAGTATTTATTTTATATCATATCATATTGTGGGAGGAGATTCTTATCGCTTTTTTAATTTTTTAAATTTTTTAATCTCATTTCTCTTCTAGGTTGAACCAAACACAAAGCTTTTTCCAGCAACTTTTGTACGGCCTACGAGCACTAACTTGGTTCAGTTTGAACTTGGTAAATTAAAGGTACAAAATATTCTCTATAAAGGTGCTTTTAAAAATCTGTTTATTTCCACGATCATTCCTGCTCAGTTGAATTTGTTTAGGAAGATTGAATCAATGGCGTGACTTTTTATTTGACTTCTACATTTACCTCTGTAAATGTAATTATTATATGAAGTTAATTGTTCAACAAATCTAAACTATTTGTCAAAATAAACTAAAGTTATTTGGGGAGAACACCTTTCATGCTGTTGTTTTTTAATGGATTTTGTTTATTGCAATAGCATATGTTTCTATTAGGACTTTGCTATCAATAAATTATACTTCCTTTTGGTATTATAGGTTTATTCATAATTAGATGTTACAAAAATAATTTTAATACACTTACTTGTTTCAGAATACCATGCCTTTATCAGCCGCAATTTTTAAAAGTGAAGAAAGAAATCCTGTTCCTCAGTGTCCCCCTCGCCTTGATGTGCAAACAATTACACCTGTTTTATGGAGCAGGATGCCAAACAGCTTTCTGAAAGTAGAAACCGAGCGTGTCAGTGAACGTCATGGCTGGGTTGTGCAGTGTTTGGAACCTCTGCAGATGATGGCACTTCATATCCCAGAAGAAAACAGGTACATTTGGAAAGAATGAGAGTGACTTAATGTGGACAAAATGTATTGAAAGCTGATACCTGGATATTGGTTAAACCTGCTTTGAAGAATATTTACACTAGAGTTGTTTAGAATTTCTGATCTTATCTGCTTTAATATCATATTCGTGAAGTTTAAGTAGATACAAGAGGCTGAGTAATTTTAATGCCATGTGATGAAATTTGCATACATAAGAGAAAACATGACTATTTTGATTTTATTTAAATTATAAAATAATATCTCTTAAATCGCTAGGTCTTTAAACATAGAGATTTTCTCAGCTTGAAAAAAACAAATATAAAGAACATGCAAGTACTATTTTGCTGATTTTTTTTCTGTAATAAAAACATGTAATCTGTTCCTGTTTCATCTGCTCTGAATTTGCATGAGTTAAGTTTTTGTGTTCTTATTGACAAGATCCTGACTTTCTTAGATTTTCATTATGTTTTGTCTTCAGAGTGAGGATAATAAAGATGTATCCAAATACCAAATATCGTAACCAGTGACAAATCAAACTATTAAGCAAAAGCTGTACTTTTATCAGTTATTTTGCAGCTTCTTTTAATAATTCAATAACCAATTTTATTTATTGTTAATAAAATTGAATTCAAGAAAAGAGTAAAAATTACTGTGTTTTGTGGAAAAAATGAGACAGTAATCCTCAATAAAGTATAAAGGCACTGTTTAGTGACAGTATTACCACAGAGTTTCAGCATTCCAAATGCATTTCTTTTAAAAACAAGCAAAAAATTTAAAAACAAAAAAAAATTTACCATAGCTTCCAAAGAAGCTTCTCTATTTTACGTTTTTCCTTTTTTTTTCCTATGGAGTACTAATTGTAAATAATCTCATCAAATTATTACTACCATTTACTGTGGTTTAATGATCCACATGTTATAAGATTAGTCAGTATCAACCTTAATATTAATGGTTTAAAGTGGAACTGACCAAAATGTGCAGAGATTATAAAACTTTTCTTTTACAAAACTAGCGTTCATGAAATTGACTGGTGTTCTGTTTCTTTATTTCATAACAGATGCGTTGATATTTTGGAACTATGTGAACAAGAAGATTTGATGAAGTTTCACTACCACACTTTAAAACTCTATAGCTCAGTTAGTGCTCTAGGAAACACTAGAGTTGCTTATGCACTTTGTAGCCATGTGGACATCTCTCAGCTATTTTATACAATAGATAATCAATATTTACCTGGACTCCTACGTTCTGGATTCTACGACTTGCTCATTAGTATCCATTTGGAGCATGCCAAGCAAGCCAAGCTCATAATGAACAATGAATTTATCATTCCAGTTACAGATGAAACTCGAACTATTAAATTATATCCTGATGAAACAAAGAAGCATGGTTTACCTGGAGTAGGGCTTAGCACTTGTCTGAAACCAGGCTTTAATTTTTCTGCTCCATGCTTTATTGTGACCAGTGAGGAATGTCAAACATCCAGCCCAGAGATACCCCTTGATACACTTAAATCCAAAGCCATAAGTATGCTAACAGAGGCAGTACAATGTAGTGGTACTCATATACGAGACCCTGTTGGAGGACAGGTTGCATTCCAGTTCGTTCCTGTTCTTAAGCTGATAGCAACATTGCTCATAATGGGGGTTTTTGATGATGATGATGTGAAGCAGGTGTTACTCCTCATTGATCCCAATGTGTTTGGAGATCACAAGGAAGAAACGGAAGAGAGGACGGAGAAGGAAGAAGTTACACAAGTTGAAGAAAAAGCTGTAGAAGCTGGGGAGAAAGCAATAAAAGAAACGAAAGCTCCTGCAAAGGGCTTACTGCAGACAAGATTACCAGAATCTGTTAAGCTTCAGGTGACCATTTAATATAAATGTATTACATATGTTCTACTATTGATGAAAGAAAGGTAGTGTTTTTTGTCTGTTCTCTAGTGAGAGAAGATTTGTAAGATTTGTAAGATTTGAAATTCTGAAGATCTTTATTCCACTTTGCCTTATAACCTCACATTAATAACCAAATTTGATGATGATACAGTTTTTTCTACATGTATCTACACTCAAAATAGATATGCAAATACTTATTTCATAGGTGTATTTTAAAAGAGAGAGGGTTGGACCACGTCATCTTTAAAGGACCCTTCCAACCCAAACTATTCTATGATTCTATGATTTCTACATGTTTTGAGTGCGTGGAGTGAAAGATTGTGAATGCAATATAGTATTATTGATCAGATAATAAAACTGTATAAATTTGTCACCTTTACAGCCTTAAAAGAATAATACGGGAAAAAAGTCTTTCATTTTTACAGTCTTTTGCAGTGTATAGTATCCACTGCAGTTCTTCCCCAATTAGAGTTTGTTAAACTGTTGAACTTAAGTCTGTTTTTTTCTATCCTAGATGTGTCATTTACTCAATTATTTCTGTGACTGTGAGCTACAACATAGAGTGGAAGCAATTGTATCATTTGCAGACCGTTATGTATCAAAATTGCAATACAATCAGAAATACAGGTACAATGAACTCATGCAAGCCTTGAATATGTCTGCTGCTTTGACTGCCAAGAAGACTAAAGAATTTCGGTCTCCTCCTCAAGAACAGGTAATATTAAACAAATGGCTGAATCTAAAGATAAAAGAAATAATTTGTGTTGGTAAAATAGACTTCTGACTTCTAAACTACCATTGGAACTGCTAGAGAACCAAAATTGAATTTGAAATTAAATTTATTAAGATGCCACAAAATACTGAATGTCAGAATGCTTATACCTGTACTCCAGAATTCAACCTCTAAACCAAAGTTAACTTAGCATTTCTCAACGGTATAGAAAAATTGAACATTACTGCTCAATGCTGAGGAGCTGAGGTTCATCCAGTTCTGCAAGATGATGATAATTTGATAATTTAAGTTGTTAAAAGTTAGCATGAAGTTAGTGGTGTGCTGACATTTGTATGTTGGAAATAGTCTTTTCTACCTCCAGGAAATAGCTTTATTATTAAGTGTAACTGTATTTTGATGTTAATTGTAATTAAAGCGTACGAAGTACCATTGCTTTAGCATTTCCTTTAAGCTGTATTAGAAATCTATGTTTTATGTTAATTTGATTATAAATTTGATTATAAACAGGTAAAGTATGGCTATACATTAGAATACGTCTTATGCTATCTCAATGTTTTAACTATGTTTTAATTCCCTTAAAGATTAATATGTTGCTGAATTTTCAACTGGGAGAGGATTGTCCCTGTCCAGAGGAGATTCGGGATGAGTTATATGAATTTCATGATGATCTTCTAATTCACTGTGGTGAGTGGCATTTTTTTGTTACATTTTTTGTTTGTCTTTTTGACACTTTACATGAAAAAAGAGCAGATCAGTTAAAAAAAAAACTAGTATGAGTTTTTTTTGTTACGTGTATTACTGTCTACATGGTGACTTTCCTGACAGACTTTGGTGCATACTACAAAAGTATGAGAAACCTATGCATGGTTTTAAGTTTCGTTGTTGTATATCTATTAATCTGGTATTATTCTGTTATATATCAATTTTAGACGTAATTAGAAAAAATAAAAATGATCTAAACAAGAAGGTTGGATGACCTTAAAAGATTTATATAGGCATGTATATGTGTGCACACAGATAAAAGGTATTGAAAGAACATTATTGCTGTGAAGTTGAGCAGTAGAAAATTTAATAAAAAGCACTGGATGAGGGGTGGTGCTGCTGCTTTAGTTTAGTGGTGTATACATAACTGTGATGGTCAATCATTATAAAACACTACTGCACTGCAGATTACAGCTTGAGTTGCCCCAGTCATTGGATCTGTATTTCCTTAGGGTATCCTCAAGGGTGAGCTATATCAGATACCCTGTGCAATTTATGTGGGTTAAGGAATCACATTTTATACGTGATGCCAAAAATCTTCTGTTAGTCCATTGAGATCTTAGTCTAATCAAGACAATCATGGAATTATTAGTCTATTTACAATGATACTAATATTTATAGTCTGAGTCATCCAGTTTTTACTGCTCATTCCCAATAATTATGCAGTTAAAACTGATATACCCAAGCTTTTTCATATCTACCTACTTGGTAGATATATTGGTAGTCACTTTTCCAGTGCATTTCTTGGTCCTATGCTTGATGGCACCCATCTTGTTCAAGAAGAAGGGGACAGGGTCATTGCAGGAATTGACAGCATCTCAAGTCCTTCCCCAGGAAAAGCATGGTAATCTTAACAGTTTCTTCCTCCTCCTCCTCCTCCTCCTCCTGTTTGCTTGAGGTCACCTTTAAATGTTTACTAATACAGTCTGCTAGTTCTTTCTTCACTGGTTATCCCTAAAACCAGTTTTATCCAGTTCATGGAATTGCATTCTTTTAGTGACCTGTAGTTAACAGTTTGTGATGTCTGTTTGTAGCCATAGTGCCTCCCATACCATTCTGTGCTTGTATTGTGAAAACTTCTGCTATCATCTTGTGCTGCTATTTCTGAGTAGCCGATTAGAACCTCCAGCAACCATCAAGCTGTGATTTCTTGATAGGCTAATTACCATTTTTCAATTACCTCAGCCTTAGCCTCAGCCAAAGATGAGTAGGTCAGTGGGTATCTAGGTTGTATTTCATCAGCTTATTTCTGAGGATATTGTATAAGACAGTATTAGAAGACCTTAAAATCAAGATTTGTATCTGTAAGGTTAACTACATTATAGGTGGAAATATAGTTGGTATAATGTAATTCGGTTTTGACAATCCTGTGTTGATTGTTATTCATCCTTCTTTCTAAGTGCTTACCAAAAACTGCTTCTTTCAATCCGGCATTTTTGTTCCAAGCGTTAAAGTGAATAATTAATATTGTAGTTAATCCTTTTTTCTACCCATTTTTATTAAGATAGATACCATCATCTCTGTTGTTCAGTCACTTAGTACTTGATCTGACCTATTTGGCATCAGAGAGTTCTCTGACACTCCAGGATGATTATGTAAGACCCCCAACTTACTTGGAAATGTCTTATATATTTATTTTACCTTGAAATCTTGTTGCTGGTATTATTAAGTTAGCTTAGCTCCTGATCACTCTTCATCTTCTCATGAGGTGAAACCCTACTGATTGTAGTTTTTTTTTCTTTTTAGGGATGTACTTTTATTATTGTTGTTGTGGTTTAACCCGGCAAACGCTGCACAGCTGTTCACTCGCTCCCTGCCCCCAGTGGGATGGGGGAGAGAATCAAGGAAAAAAAAAAGAAATTTGTGGATTGAGATAAAGACAGTTTAATAGAACACAAGAGGAAAGGAAAATAATAATAATAACAACAATAATAATAATAGAATGTACAAAATGAGTGATGCACAATGCAGTTGCTCACTACCCTCTGACCGATGCCTAGCCCATCCCCAGGCAGCAATCCCCCTCCCCGACCAACCCTCAGTCTATGTACTGAGTATGTTGTCATATGGTATGGAATACCTCCTTGGCCAGTTGGGTCAGCTGTCCTGGCTGTGCTCCCTCCCAGCTTCTTGTGCACCTGGCAGAGCATGGGAAGCTGAAAAGTCCTTGACTAGTGTAAACTTTACTTAGCAATAAATAAAACATCAGTGTGTTATCAACATTCTTCTTGTCCTAAATCCAAACCACAACACTATACCAGCTACTAGGAAGAAAATTAACTCTATCCCAGCTGAAGCCGGGACATTGTTTACTACATTATAAATGTGTATGTTGAATGAGAGAGAGAATTGAAGATAGAGAAAGCACAATCTCATGATTAAAGTAATTTATTGATTCTCTGGATTCTAAATAAAACCATACTCATTACTTTGTACAGATTTATCATAGGTGGTCACTGCGAATAAATGCTCCTCATTATCTTTCAGGACTTAGTCCTGAAAATCAGTACTAAGCAATCACAGCTGCAGATAAAATGAATAGTAGTTGTGGTTGGAATATTTAATCAGCTTTTTAATACTAAGTATACTATGCAGTCTAAGTGGAAAAATATGCATGCAATCAAGTAATTAAAAGCTGCTTCATAATGAATATATGCAAATAGTCTGAATTAAACTTACTCAGACAGTCTTAATCCTAGCATGTTGTAACTGTGAGTGGTTAATTTTGCCAGCAAAATAATAGTCCTCTGTCGTAATTTTTGTGTGTAATGTCTTGGTTATAAACAAAACAAACAAATTTGCGACAGATTTTATTGCATAATATCAAATTGACACTTATCTGGGTTGGAACCATCTGTTCCAGTGCATCGACCTCTGCCACTTGAATTAAGTGATTAGCCAGTAGCAACATGAGATGGTCAGCTTCTGAATGGATTGCAACTCTAAGAGGATGCAGAATGAATAATGAATGATATGGAGCAGTGAATGAGACCCTGTCTGGAGCAGTCACAGACCTCATCTCTTCCAGTCCAACACTGTCTTAACTCATGATCCCAGTGCATTTCTTCTAGTCCATCCATTTCAGCTTCTCAAGAGTTTTCCTCCCAGTGTCTCTCTTGCTTCCAGGGCCTAGCTTTTTTTTCAATGCCAGATAGTTTCTTGCTTTCTTTAACATCCTTGTCTGCTTTCTCTTTCCTCTCCTTATTGGCTACATTTCCTGTTCTTACATTTTCCAGACTCTGTAGCCTTACTTCATTCTTAGCTTTTCATTTTGCCCAGCCAGTCTCACTTTTCCCATTCCTTGAATTCCATATGTAGTCTCCAATTTCAGTTTCTAGATCTCTCATTCTCTCCCACTGCCACTGAATTTTTTTCTTCTTAGTCACTCCTAGTCACAACTTTAACTCCTTCCCCTTGGTAGCTGCCAGCAGCAAAGTTTTTCCAACCTGATACCACATTTCAGTTCTTTTTTCCTTTCTTAGTTTCTTTTTTTAATACCAGTTTTAGCCTCTGCAGTTTATTGTTTTCCCTCGGCTCCAGCTTGTATATCTTTAGTATTCTGTCTGGAAATCTTTTCCTTTTCTCAATTTCACTTTGACCAGCAGCCAAACAGCAAAAACTTACATTTCAGCTTGGCACAATTAACTTTGGTCTGAAGGGAACCTGCTTACATGTTCTGTGCTTCTGCGCATTACACGTGTGCCATCTGATCATCACTAAGAGGTGTGAGAGATTTGAATAGTTGTGAAGCAATGTAGTGAACTGAACTGTATGAAACTACCTTGTAAAATGACATCCCATCTCATCATAAACATTTTCAGGAAAAACACGTATCACTGGTATAATCTCTGAACCATCTATCTTCTTACAGTTTTAAATTCAGTTAATATGTTTGTTTATGACTGCTGAATATTTCAACTGAAAAATTGTACTATATTGTGAGATACAGCCATACATTTCTTTCTTTACCTTACATCCTGCAATATGAAACAAAGGGTCAGATATTTAATCGAATATGACTCTGAGGCAAAATCAGTTGCCATAGTAGAATCTTCAAAAAATACCACCTCTTTGGTCATAATACTGAAAAAATAATACTATAAATCTGGATATAAGAAGTATGTGTACCGAAATAAACATAATTTGAGGGGTGCTACTGTAGCTAACATGTTAAAGCTGCTGGCCTTACTACATTTTTTTTTTTCCTGTATGAAATTTGCTGGTTAAAAAAAGTTCCTGTAGATGTTTTTGGTATTGTTTAAATACTGAAGGAGTTAATCTTCAAAGGTTAAGTTTTGTTTCTAACCAGTTTTATTATCTGCTAAGGTATTCCACTAGAAGAGGAGGAAGACGAAGAGGAAGATTCTTCCCTGACTGGCAAACTCCGTTCATTAATCTACAAAATCAAAGGTCCACCAAAAGCAGAGAAAGTAGAACCTAAGGAGGAAGAAGAGAAATCTCCTAGTAAGTTTTCTTTCCACATAAATACTTCCATGATGCAAGTGTTAGAGGTGTACACAGTCAACAAGAGTGTATTTTCTAATAAAACCTTATAATGGACTGAAGAAGGAGATTACCTGTTTAAGTTCCTTCCGCCTCTTAGAACAATTATCCTACATACTGAACATCTTAGATGCATTGTTAAACAAGAAGTTAAAATGGGTGGAAGATTTTGGATCCAGATCGTCAACTCTGGGGTTGAAAATTCGCATATTCTTTACAAAGAAATGTAAAAAGTTAATTATGGCACAATAATCTAGACTCCAGCATTCCAAACTTGAGAAGTTTCCATTTATATGTTTTTTTTAAAATGCAAAAACTTTCTTCTTTACAGCTTAACTCTATTTCAATTTTCTTTGCTGCATGAGAAGCTGTATGCATCCCAGTACCAAGATATATGTGACAAAATGGTTTTACAGTTCTTGGTTTTTGTAGAAAAAGGGATGGCTTTCACTTACTTCACTTGATGATGGTGAATGTACACATTCATTAAAAACTAATTGTTCTGATTTATCTCAAGCATCACAAACATGCACATATAAATATATATCTCCATACCATATCCTTTCTGACCATATCCTTTCTGAATTTAAATAAATTTTCAATCTATTGACTAATTAAACAGAAGGAACATCTTTGTTTTCACAAGTACAAATTCTGTATTCATAAATGCTTGAGTTAACAGAATTTTCCAGAATTTAGTACTGCTATTTTTTATTCTGCTCTTTGCTTCTGTATCTTTAACATGTGTCTCTAAAATCAGAGGGCAGAGAAAAATACTGTCTGGATATCATCAGTTTGCCTGAAAACTTTTCTCTATAGTTTATAAATCTCATTTACACTGCCCTTAACAGTGAGCTTTCATGTTGCCTAAATATACATTAGAAGAACAGATACCATTTAGCAGAAATGTTTTTAATGTTCCTTTCTGCAGCAGAATATTATAGAGGAGGAGGACTGGGATATCCCTGTGTGTTTGCTTAGTAATATTAAGCTATTAACATTTCTTAAAAATAGAAATATTTAACTCAAGTTAAATATTTCAAGTGGAAAGTCTGTGTATATGTTTTGAAACTAATAAGAGAGGCAATTTAATCCACAGACCTAGGAACAATATATATGGGAGAATGTATATTACATCACTGAAAACAGTCCTTCCACCTAGCACAGCTGAATAAGCACAACAGAGAACTGAGAGTAACTGTTACAACAATACAATAATTTATTTATTTATTTAAAGTTAACTAGTTTAGTGGTGTTTAGAGTAAGCCAATAGATAGTCTTTATTCCTCTGTTTTCAGATTTGTAATGTCTTGTGGCAGTGATTCATAGAACCAAAGAATGGCTGACGTTGGAAGGGACCTCTGGAGGTCATGTAGTCCAACCCCCCTGCTCAAGCAGGGCCACCTAGAACAGGTTGCCCAGGACCACATCTAGATGGCTTTTGAATATCTCCAAGGATGGAGACTCACAACCTCCTTGGTCAATGTGTGCCAGTGCTCAGTTACCCTTACAGTAAAAGTGTTTCCTTTTGTTCAGATGGACCCTCATATGTTTCAGCGTGTGCCCATTGCCTCTTGTCCTGTCACTGGGCTCTGACAAGAGCCTGCCTCTGTTTTCTTTACACCCTCCCTTCAGGTATTTATGTACCTTGAGAAGATTGCCCCTGAGCCTTCTCTTCTCTAGGCCAAACAGTCCAAGCTCTCTCTTGGTTGATGTTGAGCAGACAGGTTGATGAGCTTTCTTCTTAAAAAGGCCTGACACTACATGTTGCAAGGCACTGTGGATGTTGGTTGGACTTGATTCATATGATGTATGTATCAGCTGATAACATATATATCCATTTTGTATATTGTATTAAGAGAAAGCTGTGCAAAGCTTGACAGATGTTAATCAATGAAAGTTTTTACAACTGAATTGAAGTTAGTTCTTATAAGAAGCGTAAATGTAGTTGAATCAAGGTAATTCTACACACAGAGGAATGATGGATAAACTTAGCACTGTAATTCATGGTTTTGGTAATACAAAAAGATGAAAAGTTTGTCTTTTCTGTAGAAGAGTAAATTAAAATGACATTTGTTGTTATTTATATGCAAATGCCATATGCTTGCCATATTTCATATCTGTCCTCTTATTACTTTACCATGCCCAATGGCATAAAACAAACTGTCGCGACTGAGTGGTTTAGAGGCCGCCCAAAGAATCACCGTCAAAGATATTAGCAGAAAGTGATTTTAATAGAGATTTATAAAGGTGTGACTTAACAGAGTTCGATGGCAAGGTTCATTCTATTATTTACTACACAGATGAAACGTATAAAGAAAAATCATGTTATGTCTAACCGTTTATATCTTAGAGATTATATGAGTTTAGCAGCAGTCTAGGGTTCATTGACAGTTTTAGCAGCACTTAATCATTAACTAATTTAATATTTACAAAGGAAATGTTAGTAGAGCCTACTATAATCATGACTTAATTACAGATTATGCTTACTCTTAGTTCGCACACACACAGACAGAAATATATATATAAAAAAATGTACAAAAGGCACCTGTTAAAAATTCCCTTCGAGTTCGGTGGAGAAATATTCATGTAAAATGTCTTGGCATTTCTGAATGGGCGAGGGTTGAGCCTTGAGAATTGAAGATTTTCAGTCCAGATCCCGTCGGACAACGGGCTTCTAAATATTACCGGCTCAAGGTGTTGCAAACTCTGAGGGGCATCCCACTCAGAGGGAGATGCTGGGTGCAGCCCGCTGTGGTCCCAGAGAGCTCAAAGGTTCTCACTGAGGACCACTGTTTATAGGTTCGGAAGGTGATTGGCTTTAGTCATCCATAAATTTCCATCCTGGCCACAGTCCCAAATGATAATTACTAAAAAATTCTCAAGGTTTCAGTGTTGTTCCACTTGAGCTACAACTCTGATAAGATGACACCTGGGCCAGGCTGTAGGGGTACGTTCCCAGCCTCTGCTATGCAAAGTTTCTGATACGGTCAAGGAGCGCTCAACTGTCAGACTCAGTACACCAAGGCTGAGGTTTCACAGGAATTTCTGAGATCAACAAGTGGCCCAGGAGACGGGGGAGGAAATGCACCACCACAATCCACCGCATGGCTGAAGTTAATCCATCTTGATTACAGAGTGGCGATGTGGTCACCTCTTGCCTCTGCCCATAAACGGATCAATGCTGTATTCCAATTGTAATTTGAGGGAAATTTTTGGTTGGTATACTTAATTATTAAGCTTTTGTTAAATGTGATTAAGCTATGTTATATATGTGAGGAGGTTTAGGTAATAGTGCCATTTGTTTAGTTATCTTCCACACTCTAACATAGAGAACAACATTCAACAACAAGCATAGTACAACAGAAATTAGTAAAATTACAATGGAGTATAACATCTGACTCAAAGTTCCTATTGCTGTTGGCGACCATCCAAATGAGGCATCCCATCAGTAATGTTCTCCATCTTCTTCACCTTTTCTAGGACATGGTGTATCTTCTCTGCATCATGATGGCCAGTAATCAGAGTTTTTGTCCGTTGTTTCGAATCCGGTTTAGCAATAGTTAAATAGTTAAAAGTCTCATCCCATGATCTTGATAAAATCACAAATACAGATATTTGAGTGGTTATATGTTTCCACAGTGGTGTTGTCTATAAATATAGAATCACAAAGAGTTCTCATACAAACACATCCAACATAAGTACACATAAGTACAGTTTCAGGGGTTTCATCAGGATGTATTTCAAAATGACAAACATTTTGTTCAGTGTCAAGACAAATGTCTTGGGCCTTAATGGTATTGCTTTCACAAATAAATCTCTGTTGTTCCCGTACAACACATGCATTAACATCAATAGTTTGCCATTTGTTCCCATTTTGTTGGGCTTATACTCTATGTTCTAACAGATAGAGGACAGTTCCGTTGTGATTCAGTCCCAGCGCGATGATTGGGTATATGGTATATACCGAAGCATTGCGTATTGCTAAAATGAAAGCTGTGACTTTGCTGTCAGTGGGGTCATTAGTGAAATTGATTAGACGCCACCAAGATTGGAATTCCCTGTCAAACTTAGTTGCATCATCCCAAATTACCTCTTGGATTTCAGTGGGCAATGTGCCCTCATCACCTTCCCTTATAATTGCTGCCACGGTAGATTGTATCCATAGTTGAGCCTGGATACAGCTAAGAGCTAGAGAAACATTGGGTTATGCCAAATGCATCTATGATTAGTTGGTGGTCCTTTTCACTAATTCTTTCCCATTTAGGCGATATGTTAGCTAAAAGCCATTGACTAGTTCCTAGTGCTGTCAAAGAATATTGTAATGGGTGTTCTATTTTATGTAAATTACTTGTTGCCGAACTTATTTTGTTTGCTAAAACTTCAGCGTCTATGCTGTTCAATATTCCTAGTCCCGTTCCCAGAATGCCGGTCACATCTCTCTCTGATCATTTTGGAGAGGTAAGGGTTCATCCATGCAGCCATGTTAACCATCCTGAAGAAGATGATTTCAGGAATGGTGAGCAGGCAGAGATATTAACTTGCACAGAGATATTAATTGCAGAGATATTAACTTGCACTGATAGCTCCACTCGTTTGAGAGACCATGATGGATTAAATAGCACTTGCTGTTGTCCTGTGTATTTAATTATGCGGGGACCAATGTTATAAATGTGAGGAGACAGTTTGATAGGAGACTGAGTTGGTGAATATGGTTGTTCGATATCAATGCTGAACTGAAAACCTAGGCTGGAATGAGACTTGGGGTCTGTCCAAAGACACCTTACGAGTGCTGAATGGGATATAGTAAAAGTATACCAGCATTCGTGTTTAAAAGGACAGGTATGTATGTTGTCTTTTCCTTCTACATTGTTTACTACAATGTGTAAGTTTGCTGTCATACATTTGGTGTGATTTTCAATTTGGCATCCTATTGAAATGTTGTCTCCTTTGGTTCCCTTTAAAGATGGAATTTGTTATTTTCATTTTCATCTTTAATAATCCATTCCTGCCTATGAAAGGTGATGTTATTGTGTAGTGCTATTGCAGATAAATTTAGATTAGGTGTAGGTACCACCGTTAAAAAGTACGTACGCATCAACCCCCAGCCACCCTGCCGTACACAAATTCCACATTTTGCGCTCAATAATCATAAAGACAAGCAGTAGTTCTATACCATGATTACCCCAGAAGCAAAATATGAGTACAGGTTGTGTAAAAGTGAAATTGTACCAACAATTTGGTTCTGGTATCTTATAACAAGATTTCTCATTGGTTTTGGGTTTAGAAAAATCGGTGTAGTATATTTTCATTTCAGTGGGTTTTTCATGATAAGCCATTAGCTCTTTCTACCATCCCGTTGTATTTAATTCTCATTACTGAAATCCCTTCTTACCAGCACTTAAACTACATACTTAAACCATCTTTATACCCAACATACAGATTTATACATTCTCATTAACTACTATCCCCTGTCCTTTAACAGACAGATATTACTCTCCCATTCCATGGGCTTACTCCACTCCTCCAGATGTTCATAAGAACAGGCTATGACTTGGGCACCATCTATCGAGATGGGTGCTCAGGACAGAATAAGCAATATGTTCAATTGTTGGGCACCAACACCGGCTTGGTTTGGGTCATTGTTGCACTCGTCTGGTTCCTTGTGAAACATCGGTTCAGGTCATTCCTGCCACATTACTTCATACAACATACAACTCGCATCACGGATTATTTTTCCCCCAAGGTTAAATTTCTTTGAGGCACACACTGGGTCTCCTCATCCTTCCGCATTACCCACCAAGTATACCCATTATTATTATTATTATTACTATTTTACTTTATTTCAATTATTAAACTGTTCTTATCTCAATTCATCTTTTAGATATGCCTCATTTCCACGTAGAACTAAAATAGCAAGGTTCAGGTTTGTCTTATCTGTTGGTAGGATACCCACACTTCCAGTATAATTTAATAGTCCATGGTCCCAAGGATCTTGTGTCTGAACTAGAAGGATTACACTTGTCCTAATTAAGAGGAAAAACAAAATTGGGTTGGGGGAATGCTGCCATTGTTGTTGCCATTGACATAGATTCATCTTCTCCTGTTAAAGAAAAAGAAAGAAGATGTTTCGGTGGGGAAGGCCAAACGGGTTACCCCTTTTAGAAAGAAGGAAAAATCTATCTACTATTGATTCTGTGTTTTGCACCACTGCTATCAGTACATTCCCAAGCAAGTGGGCCACAGGGTTTAGTTAAAGTCATAGCCACAGTTCCAATTTGTGCTAAATGTACCATAACAGGTTGTCCTGGCTGTAATGTTATTGGACATTTTCTTTCATCAGTAGGGGGAATATTAGGCTCAGCTTTTACAAAGAATGCTCGGCTCACAGGGCTTCCAGTTTGTTGCCACCCTGGAATGCACCACCCATACAGCATAGGAGTTGACATAGATAACTTTTGCTCTGTTTTGTGCTACTAGAACAGCTACCCCTAATTCTCCTACTTCACCTTCTACGACTACCTTCACCTTCTTCTATAATTTGTTTGCCAGTGTTGATGTTTAATGCAGCAGCTTTGTATTGCCATTTGCTATCTATTCTTTTTGCTATGGCATCAGTAAACCGAATGCCTTCTGTTGGCATTCCCTCGGTGAGGAGAGGTGCATTTAAAATAGGTGAGGGTTTAAAAGGTTGTTGTAATGGTAGTGGGTCTGCATTTATAGGCATCTGTAATTTGGAAGCTTTAGTATGTCCTCCAGTTAATTTTATTTCCTCTGCAATTCCTGTCAAATAGGCATACAATTTTCTAATTGTAGGCTTTTGTGCAATTCCTTCTGGGGGAGAAGTCCCCTTTAGAACTGCTTCTAGTAAATGAAATGGACTTCTGGTTTGTACAGGTTGTTTCTGATGTATTTTCTCAGCTTGTTGTACTGCTCGGACAAGACAGTAGTCCGTTTTCCCACTCAGAATCTCTCTGTTCTGTCATCATTTTTTGATCTGTCAGGACCAGTTTGGAACAGGTTTCAATAAGTACCATGCTCTGCAAAACCCCATTCTTCTATAATAGGGTTGTGGGGGCGTACTGGTCCTAGTGATTGATACGCTTTTAATTCCTGTATTAAAGTTTTGACTGCCTCTTCATGTTCTGAATTCCCAGTTTTCCCTTTCGTAAGAGTGAATATGGTGGGCGAGCAATGATAGAAAATCCAGGTATACGTTTTCTCCAATATCCTAAAGTACTCATAAGCTGTTGTAGTTCTTTCCTAGATTGGGGCATCTGCAATTCTATTTTACTTAGGGTGTCCAGTGGAATTGTTGCACTACCTGCAATCCACAGCCTCTAAATCACTCATTCGCAACACAAGCAGAAAAGGAGACTAAGAATTTGTTTTGGCAAGTTTTCTTCATATTCAGAAGCATTATCCAGCAAGTATTTGAACACTTATAGGGTATAATATGTTTTGTTATATACATTTATACAGAGGAAATAAAAGATTTTTTTTTTTCTTCACTTCGTTCAATTAATTTTAACTTGTAAATGCTGCAAGAGCTTATAATAAGTGCTATACTGTATGTGAACATTTTTGGTTCTCTGAAATGCTGGATTTTCAGAGAAACCAAGCATGTTCATAACTACCACAGAGAGATGTGATATATAGCAGCTGGTCATTTCTTTATAATGCTTTGAAGAATATTATTTAGTTGGTTAACCAATTTAAGAAATAATGCACGTGCATTACGTAATTGATAACTGCATGCAGTCATTTTAGCAATGGAAAGCTGAAAATAGACTATTGCATGTATTACTGGTGTCTCAAAGACACACTCCTTTTAATTAGAGGAAGCAATGAAATAAAGAATGTTACAGATACCTTCCTGTAATGTTTGTTACAGAGGTTAGTTCAACCTCTTTGCTACTTGAGGGCAAAAGAGAGCTTGTTTATAAATGGAAGACAGGAAAGTCCTACATCCTGAAGATATCTCAAGTTCTCAGTTGAGTAGCAATTTGTCATTATTATTTCATCTCTACAATATTTCATGTTGCATTTGTTCTTTTGGCTCTACTTCCTCTAATAAATTATTTATTGTAGCTGGTTCTGCTACTGGCAGGGAAGGACTAGTAGCAAAACAAAGTGTTCATATTCATTCCTCATATTCATATTACCTCTTCTTAGGGTACATATACACACAAACATACATACATGCACATAAACCACCTCAAAACATGTGAAATCACAGGCTTTTTATTCTGAGCAGTATTCCTGTACATGTACATTCTCATACCCTATTCCTTAACACAGGAGGAGTGTTCATGGTCTAAATAGGTGAGATGGATTCTGTGCTTGCAATTCCTCTACCATCTGCATGAGCATTTTGTTGAGCCTCTTTGAGCAGCTCACCTGGCTTTCACTGCCAGGTATTACCCCCAGTGAAGTTGATGTGTAGTGTGAATCTCAGAAATTTTGTCATTGCTGTCATATGTTTATGAGTTTTCAATCCTTAGTCGTGACTATGGATGGTGAGGAATAAGTAAGGCAAAAAGCCAAATTCTTCCAGGTCTTCCTTTAGAACATAAATTTTTGCTGAGGTTTTTCATTGCCTTTGGGAATCAAGATTGGGTTTTGCCAGCTCTAAGTTTCTATAACACCATCCAAATATCATGTGCAGAATTGTGCAAGTAACTTGAGGTTGGTCTTCCAGCCAACAATGGTAGTAAGTGCTCTTATTCTATTTCCAATTTGCTCAGTTTGGCAGTAGGTCCTTGTACAGACCCGGAACAGTTAATTTCATTTCAGACTTAATCATTTCATCAAGAGTTGTGTGAGATTACACAGCAATGCTATTTTATAACTCAGGACACCTCTTACATGATCTGCTTGTTCTGTAAAGCACCGGAGAGAGTTTATCCTGCCCTGAAAGCTTATTTTGGTCTGTTAAGTTTGATACTAGGTTGTAAATACATTAAATCTTATAATAATCTCATGTGCTGCATGAAAAAGGGTTTTATTCTCCAGTGACTCATCTGTTAGCATCTGCTTTCTCTTTAATGGTAGTAGGACCTGCTTAGTATCTGGGAAGTATCATTTCTTCTTCAGGCTTCATGCAGATTCTGTTGTCATGAATCAGGAAGCATTCACTCCAAAAGCCTCAGGGCACATGGTGTTTGGTCCTTGGAACAGAGCAGGTGATACATTTCATATGCTGGAGCTTTGGGTCACAAGAAATGCAGATTGGACAAGTGATTCTACAGTGTCTGTTTTTCTAGAAATTTCAGATAATCTTGGGCTTGGGCTTCTTCTTGGAGTGATGCATAGTACAAATATGCATATGGATGAAGTAATTCAAAGGACAATGAAAAATTATATAATACTTATATTATATTATAATATATACCTAACTGTAGCTGGAGACTGAGAGATACATAGTCCATGTGTGCACTTCCCCTTTACCCCCCAGGAAATTTGGAATTCAGTGTGAAAGAAAATGGGTGCCTGAGGTACCCCAGTCCTCTTATATGCATAAAGAGGGTTGGTGGTGTGCATGGCATGTACCTATTGGCAAGGCTAAAAGTCTCTGGCCTTGAGCGTCTGATCATACATACTCAGGGTGTGAATATTCGTAGGAAGGAACTATTTTCTTAGAGAAAATCTTCCTTTCCTCTAAGCATGCATTTGTATCTACTCACAAATGGACTTTTATCTTAGGAGAGGAATGCTGGCAATTTAAACTAGTTAAGGTGTGAAAAGGTTAGGTCTCTGTTGAATAATATCCGCTGCATGTTCAAGAAAAAACAAAAGATGCAATTGTAGCATTAAGTTGAAGAATCATAGATTGTGTCCTTTGAGACTTTGTTCTTTAGAGTGCTACTTACACTGAAACCACAGAATGTTAACTTATGAGTTGTCACTTACAAGAGACTTTCTACTGGCTGTTAACTCCAATTTTTTTGTTGCTAGTTTTTTAAATTTTGGTTACAGGATGTTTGGTTGCAGTACAGTACATTTGTGATTTATTAGCAGTCAAAAAATATCAGACTATTGCTGACTATTGTTGAGATAATGCTGGAGTCATCACATTTGATTGTTTCTCATCTATTCTCATCTTTTGGCTGAGTTGCAAGGAGATCTTTTTCCTCAAGTGCAACAAACACAGCAGCTTCTCCATTTCAGTATAGGGCAAAAGAAGGTAGAAAGGATTAGAGGGAAGAAAACAACAGATCACTGTCACAATACATCTGATTAGAAAAAGAGACTCTAAGCGGACTCTGCTAAACCTAAACTAAGATGCACAGAAGGCGTAAGAGCAGTCTAGAAAGAACTATATTCTTATTTCCTGAGGCATTTCCTCTAATGCCTCTTAAAGGATTACTAATACAGTGTGTGTCAAATTTTGCCAGTGTTTCTGGCTTTCCTCTTTGCCGGAGTTCAGCTAGAAGTCCTGAGAGTGTACTGCTGTGCTTAGATGTGGGCGAGTACATGTAAGTGGCTGGGAGCAGCAACTTGAGAAGTCTCTAGTTTTAGGCAGTAGAAACTGGACTGCAAAGTTCTGTATCTTTAAGAAATATTCAGATAAGAAATTAATCCTCGGAATGAGCCTTATACACTTGGAGCTAGAAGCACTAAGCAGACTCTACAGTTTTGGAATAATATGATGGGTAAGACAGGCTGTAACGATTCAGATCCATCCAACACAATACCTTGTTTCAAACAGTTGACCACAAATGGTTATCTAGGGACAAGTAAGAATAAAACAATCAGATATGATACTTACAACTTTAATGCTGTCCCAGTCTCCAGTTATCTTCAGCTCCAGCTATCTTCAGATTTCCTGAGTCTAAAGAGGTTTATCTTTTTATATGCCCATTGTATCTTTCTGACAGATATTTGCATAGTCTCCACTTGAGCAAATGTGAACTTTTAGCATCGGCCACATTTTTGGCAGGGAATTTCAGGGTTGTGTTATCCGTTATGTGAAGAAACGCCTTTCATTCTGGCTTAGCTCCTGCCTTATGAAGCTCCTTGGGCTTCATTTGATGGCCTCTTCTTGTGTTGGATGAAAAAGTGTGACTGAACTATGGATTAACATAATGGCATAATGTACTCTCCTTTAACCATTCCTTTCTTAATAAATCTTGGCTTTTGATTTGATCTTTTTGACTGCCAGTGAATTTGAGTTGATACTGATAATTGAGCTGATATTTTTATAAGTTGATCAGGGAGGTCTCCCTCTTAGAGATGTTAAAAAACCATCTAGACACAATCCTGGACAATTGTCTCTAGGTGGCCCTGCCTGAGCATGGGGATTGGACCAGATGACCTCCAGAGGTCCCTTCCAACCTCAACTATTCTGTGATTCTGTGATTTTCATGGATTTATCTGCCAGATCTTATCTCTGTTAACATCTCATCATTCTATTTATAAATGAGGACTATATTTTCCTACCTAATTTTATTTACAATCATTTTATTCAAAGTGAATTTCATCACCATTTTATTGCCCAATTTTATCCTTTTAAGTTCTGCATTTTTTTTCAGTTACACTCATATTTGCTATTCTTTGTAACTTTGTATCATCAAACTTGTTTGCATCTGCTTATCCCCTTCTCCGGTCTTTTAGAGAAGGAAGGTGGTTAACATCACAGAACACAGCACAGATACATGCAGAACTTCACTGCTGTTTCTTCCTCTTTGTGACCACTAACACTTAGTTCTACCCTCTGTTTCTTATCTTTCAACCAAAAATTTATCCATGCAAGGACATGGCTAATTGATTTCTCCAAGGCTGTTTGCCATACTGCCTAAAAGTAATTACATACAGTAATACGTTACTTAAAAGCTTATCGGAAGAAAAAAATCAAAACCTTCAAGGGTACTAAAACCTAAGAAACACTAACACTTGTTATGCAGAAACATTTTCAAAACTCCAGAGAGAAGCTCTAAAAAACACAGGACCATTTTGTTGCACTTACACATGGGAACCTCTGCATAGACAATTCATTATCAGGTAAACAATTTGGTTTTAATTTGTTCATTTCATGAGAATGTGTTTCTTGTGGAATATTATATTTGTATTAAAAAATATAATAATTTTTAGTTATATGTATAAATATCTGATGGTTAACTCGGGTGTATAAAATCACCATCGTAATTGAGTCAGTGCAAATAATATTTTTGTTGCTGAAGTGGAAAATATCTATTTGGAGTGAATAATATGGTATTTTCCCTCATCAAACAAAAAAAAAATCCAAAATACCACATTATTTTGAAAGTAATATTCCTTTCAATGCAACAAAAAATATATATTATTGGCAGTACTAAGGAAATGAGGAAATAGATTTGTAAAACAAAAAGACAAAAATTTGTGCACATTTTGTCCTTTAGCCTAGTGAGAGGGGCCATCACCTGAGCTATCAAAGACCTAACATAGTTTCACAGGAGGAAACCTTAACTCCTCCCTGAGTTTACCACTTCAGGTTGCTCTTTATCCCATGTTTATCCCCTCCCCGCCCCAATCAGAAAGCCAGAGTAAGTAATTATATTCTTTAATAAGATCATTGACTTTCTGACAGAAGAAGTGTGTATATATTTATGTAACCAGAAATCAGTGACACTCAATGAGTTGGAAAGTTATGGGAAATTATTAGTTATTCTTGGAAAGAAGAGTTTAGTGCAAGAATCAAAGAAGAGGAGATTGCCTTGTTGCACTGAAAGAAGAAATTGTTTTGATCAAAGAAAGTTATACAGTGTTTTGGAACAAAGCTTGTTTAATGTTTTCATTCATAACATGTCCCTAAGAATAGGGCTGTCTTAATGAAATACAGAATCTGTCCCCACAGAAAAAAGCCTGTTTATTGAACAAAACCTGAGAATTAATGATTATTTTCTACAAATACATCATTAAGTAAACTGGAAGGGAGAGGACTTAGCAAGTGAAAGGATAGTGTAGATACAAAAATAAATGGCTCTACACTAGCTATAAACACTTTTGTGCTGGAAATTGGCAGGGGACAGTTCTTACTATTGGAAGAACTTTGGGAAAGTCAAGAGGTAACTTTGCTGGAAAGGAACTTGCATTGTTTTAAGAGGGAAGGTGATTATTCATGTTCTACTTGATATCAGCAATGAACATTTGTTGGAACAAGGACTAGTTGGAACATGTGTTTAGTTTTCATGTAAATTTCCTAAACTCTGGGCTCAGAAAAATTGTTCTCAGGGTCATTGAATGTGTAATGTATACAACAGAACTGCTTCAAGCAATATGCATTGTGTAGTTCCAAACAATACACTTTTTTAAGAAAGTGTATTCCGAAGTGATAGTGACTTTCCCCAAACAGATGGGAAATACAGATTAAATTCCCCTATTCTAAGTCAGTTTGCATCTCCGACTCCTTAGTCTGTTTGCATAATCATACAATTCTGAGATGTTTCCAGATAGATCATCTTTTTGAAGACAATGTAGATCCTTTGTTTGAACAACAAAATAGCTAAATATTCATCAAGTGAACGAGTAGCAAAAGCTGCTCAAGCCACCCTGGCTAGGCCCTGAATTGGATATTTGATTTAAAAAGGCGGCTATCTCATCCTTCTTTCTGGCAGTTTTCTACATTAGAACAGCTTTTATTTCCTCCTCCCCCTGGCAAAATTGATTGGCAAGCTGAGCTCACATTCATTAATATTTCTGCTATAATTGAACTCATACTTGTCAGCCAATAAACTGTTTACTGAAAACTTAATTACCAATTTCTGTATTCCCAACCTAGGCTGATGATCATCAAAAATATGATGTTTCTTTGGCATTATAAAATATAATATAATATAATATAAAATTAGATTGCAGTTATTCCTAATGAAAAGGTGTTTGTGCTGCACTTAGTGCTATTTTGTAAATCTTGATGTAGAAATGAAGGATAAATTAAAAGTTTAAATATAGCATTTAACTTACAAGGATGATTCTTAGAGTCATGATCAACTAAGAAGTTTTCATTGCCAACAATGCTGGTATTGACTTGAATGCTAAGTAGATGTTTCTTGTTTTCCATCTCTCAAGAGCATCACACTTATCTTGAAAGATGTAAAAATTATTTTTCCAGTTGAAAAATCCTGTTCAGTCTGCTTGTGTTCTTTTGCTCTCTTACAACTGCCTCATTGTCTACTGTTATCTAATATTTTACTATAATAGATGTTTTTCACATTCTTTGTTGTTGTAATAGCTAGTAATATTTTATGTATTTTATTCTTTTAGCTACGTTGAAAGAACTCATATCGCAGACTATGGTGCGCTGGTCCCAGGAAGATCAGATTCAAGATCCAGAATTAGTTCGGATTATGTACACCCTCCTTCGTAGGCAATATGACAGCATTGGTGAACTTCTGCAAGCTCTGAGGAAAGCATACACTATTAGTGCTGCCTCTGTGAAGGATACCATTAATCTGCTTGCAGCACTGGGCCAGATTCGCTCGCTTCTCAGTGTCAGGATGGGAAAAGAGGAGGAATTGCTAATGATTAATGGATTAGGGTATGGAATTAACATAATTTTATTTTTAAGTTTATGTAAAGCTTTTTGTTATATTAGTAAATCCTTTCATTTTAGATCCTGGATGAAAATTACTGCTGTACTGAAATGCAGATATGTACCAGAAATTTTCATTTTCACAGATATTTCCAAGATGGCTCCAATTGATCTCTCTAGCAGTATCAAATGTGTCAAAGTTTCTGTGAACTGAGGTATTTTCTCATCTAAAGAAAATGGACTCCTTTTACTATAGTTAAGCTTAAAGCTTCGTCAAAGTACATGTTTTAGCAGCTCTGGAGAAAACCAGTAACTTAAATCTTTATTGGTATCAATACTACATCTTTCCCAAACTTAAAACTGACGTTATATTTCATGCATGTGAATAAACTTGCTGATGTCTTTTTAATTGGAAAGTTTATGCAAGCAGTTAGGTAGAACCAGCAAAGTGTTGTTGTTATCTGAAATATTTCAAACTGGTTAGTATTTATTATGTCATCATCAGTGGCAACTTAAAGTATTTGAACACGGAAGGCTGCTTATTTTGTCCTTTATAACATCAGGATTATAAGAAATTACCTTTATGTAATGTGTGCTCATGTGAGAATATTTTTTCTGCGTCTTTGCTATGAAGTTACCTTTGTTAGGCAGCGGTATTATGGTGCATGTCTGCATGTCTGTTACTCCTCTTATGTGAATAATTGCCAGATTAGGCCATTTAATGTTGGAAGGAAAAAAAAAAATCACAGAAAATTAATTACTTCAATTAAAACAGTGTATTTAAAAAGAGAAAAAATGATAGTGTGATTGCCTGAGAACTATATTTATTTGTCCTTCATCAAGAATTTTGAACAATTTCTCTCCTTTACAACAGTTGTAAGGAACTTCCATTATTCTTACTATTTCACTGTAAAAATTGCATTGATTTTGTAAAAATTGCAAAGACTAATCTCTTCAGTTGAATTGAGCATGTCATGGTAAGAAATCATTAGTTATTATGTGACAGTATTACCTAATTTGTCCCTGATGCTGAGTTTGTAAAGTTGCTGGGAATTCTAGGAGGGATAAAGGGTAGGTTTTGTCTAAAATCGGCATGTGTGTAGCCCCCTTCCCAGAGGTGCTGTATTACGAGTCATCTTCCATTCCCAGTTTTCTGTATTTCTTAAAGCAGGCATGTCTGTTATTTGCCATTTGTTTTTAACAGGTTGACCTAAAATGTTAGAAATCCCTGGATTCCCTGTCGAAACACATAAATTGTGTTCTGGATTATGAAACCAATACAGCGAATTCTAAAACATGTTGAGAGGATGGTGGGCAGAGTGAAAATGTTAAACTATTCCTATTTAAGGGGACTGTATGCCATTTTACATCTTCTGACAGATGGTCTTAATTTTGGAAATATTGATGAAACACATGTAACAGATAACCTTGAATATTAAGTCTATTTATTGTCTTCTACTTTGTGAACTGAGAAAATTAATTAAGGGGTGTTACTGCAGACGCAAGATTAAATTTAGATTTCTTGATCCCCATTCTCTACTTATAACAGAATATATTCTTTTCCGCTTAGATTATCACAGAATATATTTTTTCTTTAAACAGAACAGATGGTAAGAGCAATTTAAAGATGAAGAAATGCCATTTTGAAATAATTTAAAAGTTTCGTTTCTTAGTATATAGAATTCATGAAAATTAGAGGAATGATAGCATATTGAAATCTGAAGCCTTTAGTTGTCAGGTGGTTTTGTATCATGCTGAAATCTAAGAATTTAAAATTATGTTACTACAGTGAATGCATATTTCTGAAATCTAATAACGTATCATTGGTTTAAATTAAAATTGTGTTGCTTAAAAACACATTTTTGCTTTTTCTTCCACTTCAGGGATATAATGAACAACAAGGTGTTTTATCAGCATCCTAACTTAATGAGAGTCTTGGGCATGCATGAGACTGTTATGGATGTGATGGTGAACGTGCTTGGAGGAGATAAATCTCAGGTAATTTCACCGTAATTTTATTCCGTGTTTTGCATTTTGAACCTTTCCAAAAGTATACTGTTTAAGAACAAGTATCCAAAGGAAAATATATCTCCCTCATGTAAGATAGATTTTGCTTGTCCAAATTGAAATATTGATCAATGTTAAAAATTGAACAGTTTTTACAGTACTAGAGGGAGGAGCCCAGCATTCTAGGACTTGATTTTTAAAAAGTGAGTGAGAGGTTATAGGTGTTTCATTTGTCTTTTAATAGGACTTTAAAAGGTTTTGTTCTTATTTTAAATTAAATATATACATTAGCTGAATTTACGGGAGATGTAGCTCTGCTAGGAAAACATACCTCTTCATCTTGGATAAAGTATTATTAGCATTAAACTATAATAAGAGACTAACACCAACTTAATTTTGAATGCTCAAATTCAAGTACTTGAATTTTCTTGCAGTGTTTTATTTTCCCATTTCTTAGCTTTATGCTTGAATATATATGTGTTAGTTTGAAGGCAGAGTGGCATAAATTTTGAGAAGCCTAACCGGACATTGAGGCTACTGAAGAAAGTCAGAAGTGAAGCTGGCTTATCTTCCTCCTTCTCTTTACTTATGCCTGATGTTTTTAAGCTATCGCCTACGTCCCAAAAAGAGGGGTCTCCTCTTATCCCAATACTGCTTATCTTGTTTTCTTTTGCCTGGCCGCTCATTCTTCTTATGTATTTGGAATGATTTTTGTATTTGGAATGATTTTCAGCCCATTTTACAACCTTGTGCTTATCTTGTCTCTGTCTGGCAGTTTTTCGTTACTTAAATGCCTTCTATGTGCTACACTCCTCTTTCTTTGCCTCGTTGGTCACTTAGCTCATGTACTTCTGTAAAATACTTATACGTTGTGTCTGGCAATCACAGTGTTACAAAGTATTCACATACTGGTTTTAGTTATTGTGTTTTAATATGCTCACATTTGAGTTCAAGGCAAGCTACAATTAATTATAAGGTGATTAATACTTTGCTAATTTATAGGTGTCACAACCCTCTGTTTTTGCTACAACGTGTACATATAGTCAAAGGTGACCAAAAAAAAACCCCAAAACAACAACAACCCCACGGTGCCTCCTAATTCTATTAAAAATGTTTTCATAGGAAATTTTAGCAACACAGATCTACAAAAATACTTTACAGAAGTTACCATGATATCCTTTAAAGGGAATACAGACCTAGAAAATTACTTGGTAACCTGATGTTGCAGCATTTAATGTGTCTGGCCACCCAAAATGTCCTATTTTACGTCTGTCTTTATGAAATGCATGGGGAGAGTTAGGTACCTCAGAAGGAATCCAAAACCTCACCTGCTGAACTGGAACTGGCATAGGAGTAGAAATCTTACGAAGAAGTATGGACAAGAAATAGGGTGTGTTTGGAATTTGATCTATTCCAGACTCTGGTGCCTCATTTTCTCCTTAAGTGCGGAAACTTCCAGATACTCATGGTTCAGAACACATACTTTCTTATGGAGTCACAGGGCTACCGTCATGTTATGAAATAACACAGCAAGGCTTATTAACAAAGAGTTTTGCACACCATTAGCACAGATTTTAGATATTGCAGTGGGGACATTGCACAGAACAAACCGTCGGGCAGGGAAAGGTACAGGCAGAGAAGCGTTGCTTCTGAGTTCCAAGCCTGAAGTTTTCTTCATAGGAACTGCAACCTTGCAGAGAGAGGAAGTACTGCTTTTAAAATGATTGTCATCTGCTGTCTGTTGATCTTCTGCTGGCATGCTTAACTTCTAATCTGGCAGAGAAGTCTCACTTGAAAAGTTGTTGACCCTAGGTAGAATCACTAGGCCATAATCTGGAAGAGGTACATGTTTGTGCATGCTGTGGATCTTCCACTCTGCCAGGTAAGGTATTCTTCTGAATAAAAAGGAGTAGGGCCAGAAACAGTGAGCATGCCTTGGTCAGCTATGGTTTTATGTACTCATTTGAAATTCTCTGTGGGTTTGTCCAGTGGGTCGCTTATATACAGTTCAAGTATAGTGGTGGCATCAGGCACTAGAACACTGCTTTTCCTGCTCTCAAGCAAGTTCCTCATGGCTAGATTTTTAGTATGTTCCCTTTTGTTTTCTCTTTCCAGCTTCATTGACATTTCTTTCTGTTTGGTGTTACATCTTCAAGCAATGGAATGAGCAACTATGCAATGTAGTCTCTGGTTTAGGGATTGGGTGTTTTCCTAGGTTGTGACAGCAGATGGTTTAAGCTAGATCTCCAACTTCTTGGATTAAGTGATTTTATCATGAGGCTGTATTGAGACATGTACTGAGAGTGTTATAGCTCACACTTCTCTGAAGGAACAGTGAGAAGGTAAAAACTTGTCAGTTCAAACTGAAAAAAATTTATGCCAGGCTTTTTCCAGCTGTGCTATTAATAAAGGAGTCAGAAACAGATGAGGAGATCGGTGAAATATGGTGTGGCTGCAGGTATCTCAGTACCTTAGAAGTATTTTGCTAGTACTGGCTAACAAAATCCTGGAAAGGTACATCATTGGTGAAATGTATATCCCAGAAAATACTTGGGCAAGCTTTCAGCATTTCCATCACAGTTAGGTTTTAGTGTGTATCTTAATGCCTTAAAATATTTATTTTAAAGACTGTGTGTTTAGACTTTATAATTTTGGAATCTTAATGTCATGTTGGTTTCTGGTGTTGGTTATTCATTTTCAGCGAATCCCAAGCAACACCCTTTTTGGCTGTCAGAATTGAATCGTTTTAATTCAAAATTATTTCTTACCGATTGAAAGTTTTAGAATTCCATATTCATACATATTCCTGTCAATAATAAGGAATTTCTAAAATGACAATTTTTTACAGTATTGTTGTTATTGTAATTTTCTAAACAAAGTTATGTCACCCATTCTGTTAAAATCCCTGTAAATTTGGGGGGTGGAAGCTTTTTTGAATGTTTTCATGAATGAATGAATGTTTTTCATTCATTTTCATCTACCCTACATTTAAGAACAGAAATCATATATAATGCTGCTTGTACATAATAGTTCCTTCATGAATGAAATAGACAAATGAGCCACACATATTAGCAAAAAAACTGTGCCGAAGTAAAACTACAGTTAATCAAGCCTCTGGAAGTTAGGAAGTACACCTGATGTCTTGAAAAGATAATACATATCATATAGCTTTTAATTACATAATCACTTCCTTTGCAAATTGTTGTCTCATTAAGTAAAAAAGTTGCACTTCTCAGAATGAATTAGAGTTGTGTTGTAAAGAAGGCAACATTTATTAGACTTTGTTATAATAAAGTATAAGCAATATTATTTATAGTTGAAAGGTATGAAGTGAAGGAGGCAGGATGTCATAGGAAGAAAAAAAACCCATGATACTGTGATTAAAATGCTTGGATATCACCCTGGATATTACAGAATATATATATATAAAATATATGTTCCTGCTTGTGGCTGAAGGGTGCTAGTCAGATTATTTAAAAAAGAATTCTTGATGGTAATGAATTTTCTCATTAATTTTGTGAGTATCCTTAGGACATAGATCTGTAGCTGAACTTGACACTTTTTTAAAAGTGCTATATAATGGTAAATCTAATAAATCAGATAGAAAAACCTTTAAAAAAGCATCAAAAATCTGTCTGATGATTTTGAATCTTGTTCTTTCAGCTCCTTTCAGTAAAAGGTGAGAATGACATAACTTGTTAATCTCAGAAAATGTTATGACTAATTGCAACTTCTGAAACGTTCTTTCACGAGTGCTACAGATGAAATTATTTTCAGAGGAGAAATCCTTGCACATAATGTGCAGCAAGTAAAGTGTTGGGGGTTGTTTGGTTGGTTTTGGTTTTAAAAGCATTGGGTAGTTAATACAATTTAATGTTTTGTTTTATCTTATCAGGCCTATGCATTGAACAACATAGGAGTCTTGTAGAAATGTTTTATATGAAGACTGTATATTCTTACTGTAATATGAGAGGGTAGACTAAGGTTCTTGAATGTTCTTTATTCTGCTATGACCTAATATTGGGGGTTGAGCTTGTTATCGTAATAATAATTAAGATAGAGTTTTTGTATAACTGCATTTGCTAGTCTGCAAATTGCTTTGATGAGAGTTATTTCTCCATTTTTTCCCTATATGTCCCCAGTAGTCCTCTGCAAACTGATTTTTCAACATTTTAAACCTAATGGCCTAATGAATACAAAAGTTAAAAGGAAACCCGGGTCCTTTCTTAAGTTAGAAGGAAAGCAACTGTCAGCTGCTTATCACCTTGGTAACTTCACTATACTTTCCTTGTTAGGAGTGCAGGAAGAAGAATTGGAACATATTGGTAATTAACATATTTCACTGCTTTGTCAACTTTCTTCTTCAGCAGATCGTTTTTCCTAAGATGGTGGCAAGCTGTTGTCGATTCCTGTGCTACTTCTGTCGAATTAGTCGTCAAAACCAAAAGGCCATGTTTGAGCATCTTAGTTACTTACTGGAAAACAGCAGTGTTGGACTGGGTACGTCACGTAGCTGTCACAGCTAAAAGCAAAACCGGGAGGAACTGTGGTATCACAAGACTAGTATCTAATTTGTATAGCAATGAAGCTTCTCTGAAGCTTAAACCACTTTTTGGTTTCACCTCTAACTCATTTTTTTTCCATTTTCCTTTCATCCTTATGTGTCTATGATTTATATTAGAAACAGAATAGTCTAAATCTGTGTTTTTAAATAACTTGAAAAGTCTAGGATTAAGTCCATGCAGTTTGACATGTTTTCCATTCAAAATAGGTGTGATTGGAAATCTAAGATTAAATTAACCCTTTATGGTGCTTGCCTGTTTCATCTGGTTTCATTTCCCTTCCCTCTAAAGTTTAGGCCACTGATGTGAATTTCATATTTTTCTTTTGGAACACTGAATATATGTTTTTTAATGTGTGTGCGTTAGATTTTGTAACACAAAGAAAATTGTCTTGGCTAGATAGATGGCTATATTAATAAGGTATAGCAAGGCAAGATAGCATGTGATTTCACAGTGCTTTAACTGTTCACGGTGACCATTTCGATGCCTGCATTTGCCCATATTAAACACAGAAAATGGCATAAGACTAAGAGAAAGAAAACAGGTAACACTGAAGCTTGAAAATGTCTCTTTTAGCTGAATGTAGGCGTATTTTAAAACCTTGAATTGATAGGGTTGTGCAGAATTACATAGTTAACACGTTGCTCTGCTAAAGAAATAGTATAATATTTCCTGTGATATTGTTAATACTGATTTCTTCATCTGCATTTAAAACCAGTGTGGTTGAGTATGTTTATAGATATGGATGTCAAGTCAAAAAAAAGTCAGCATTTATTTTAACATTATTCGAAACAGTTAACCATGTTCTTGATTGAAGAACAGCCATACAACGTTCTATTAATATATTTATGTTCTAGATTCCAGTGTGATTGCTGCCCTCTGCTGCATGATTATGATTACTGCAAACTGAATTTAATTATTGTATATTAACTTTCTTCTGCAGCATTTCCTTCAATGAGAGGTTCGACACCACTAGATGTTGCAGCAGCCTCTGTAATGGACAACAATGAGCTTGCACTAGCATTGGAGGAGCCAGATCTTGATAAGGTAAGTGATCACTCTGACCTGTTTACCTATGTATTAGTGTACTTGTGCTAGAAGGGAAAAGGGCAAGTTCGATCATAGTAATTTTTGGATATGGTCTCCTTAGAAATACTTGCTCCAGGTATGTGCTGTCTCAAGGTAAGATTGGCTGAGCAGTATTTTCCCTGATTTTGCTTTACGCTTAGTGGGAATCACAGCAAAAAAGATTTATTTCTATCTTCTGCATCCTTTCACTATTGTTATCAGGTAGAAAGGATGACAAGAAAAAAGGTGTGAAGCAGGAGAAAGGCATATCAAGAAATATTATTTGGGGAGGAGCAAATTTTAAAATGGAGAAGAATGTGAAGAAAGGAAGCGGGTCTTTTGGCTTAAATAAATCATAGAGATTGATGGGGATGGAGGTAAGAGCTAAGAGAATGGAAGGGCAGGTATTTGAAGAAGGGAAACTGGAACAGGATTTTAAGGGTAGTTGCAATAGGAAACCGAATCCAGGACTCGGGTCATTAGTAATGATTAGGAATAAAGGGAAATGTGAGAAGAGGCAGGATGAACTAGAAATGGTGGGATAGAGAAAATAGCATGAAAGTTCTTTGTATATCCAGGAAGGAAAACAGATTAAGAGATGGAAGATGGGTACAGAGTCAGAAGAGGAGGAAAGCAGGGAGAGGAAGTGATACGTGCTAGCACAGCATTGGGGAACAGAAAACAGAGGCAGGGTTTAATATAAATGGAGGAGAACAGGTAAGCACCTGAATGATAGCTTAGTATAGGGAAAGCCTCTGTGCAGTATGGGAGAATCCTATGATGAGAGTAGAACCAGTTGTGGGGGTGTTTGGGATCAGCATATGCTGTGGGAGAGGAAAAGTTGGGAAATGGAAATAAATGGATGTATGATGGGATAGCTAGGAGAAGACAGAGACAAGCATATGAACGGGAAGGGTGTGAGAGTGCACGGGAATATACTAATTAGATACAGGTACCATTGAGAACAATTATCAATTTTGCAAAATTGCTGAGAGTGCACTCTGTCCTGTCATTAATAAAGATATTAAACAGTATTTGCCCCAATGTCAACCCTTGTGATACACCACAAGTGACTGGAACGCCACCAGTGACTGTCTAATATTTTCATAGAAAGTACTGTAGGGCAAGTCATTTAAACTGAATTTCACTGTTGACCATTAGTTGCATGTTCCTCATTTACTGATTGCTTACCTTGGAATACTTGGCACCATACAAGCGCTGAATGTTCAAACAGTAACAGATATCAGCTGCAACATACACAGTATTTTATGCTGAAAAATCAGGTTATATGTGTCTCAGACTGGGCTTCCCAAATTCGTTAGTCATTTTACCTGTAAGAATGGTAATGTATTGGCTGTAATATATTGACTTTGGTGAGTCAATAACTTTATCTAGTTCAGTAGGTGGATATTATTCAGTAAATAAATCTATATACTGAATAACAAGAAAAAACAAATACCGTATAGCTATCAGTTCGATGAATGTGGCATACATATCCTACTCACAGAATGATACAGCGTTTCTGTGTGACTAAAGTTTGTACCATAAAGCCTGTGTTCAAAGCAAATAAATTACACGTAGACAACTTAACTTTTGATCTTTTGCCATTGCAAATTTGATCTCTTTTTACTGCAAATGTGTGAATGTGCGAAAGGTAGAGGATTGCACAAGAAAAGTATCCCATGGCCTGATGACATACTGTAGTAAACTGAATAGATTAAAATTATGGGGTTTGATGGTAGCATTATAAAATCTGAAAAGAGATGGGAGAAGAGATTTATTCTTTCAGTTTTTTCACATTCTATACGAGCAGCATCTCTAGACTCCTACAAGTGTGTATTCACTCATATCTTCTGGATGGATACTAGAAAACTATCGAGCCCTGTTAGGAATTGCATACTTTTTCCAGCGAGTGCACGGAGTAACTTCCTCGCTGCATACTGTAATACGCAAATTTTTCACATCAGCACATTTTTCATCTGTTGCAGCCTTTTGGAGGCAACTTGTATACTGTATCAGCAGAAGTATAATTCTTCTTCCTGAATTCATAACTGGTTTCTCTCTTAGGGCATTAGATAATAAGAAAATATGATCTCATGGTGGAATTGCTATAGGGCGCTTAAGCAGGATAACATATCTCCCTTTTCCAAATAGAAAAACCTATCTCACTTTCGCCACCTGTTTTTGGCTGCTTTTCATTGTAAGAAATGATAATTTGTATCTCTTCTTACAGGTTCATGAAAAGTTCTTGATGTGCATTACCTATTTCAAAATATATTTAAGTACTATAATCATGTTCATATGTTGTCCTTTGTATATTTTGAATAAAAACAAAAATCACATGTTTGTGCAGTTATCTGCAAATTTCCTTTTAAATAATTGAGAAATCATTCTGTACGTTTCAGAAATTCAGTTTACTATAATTAATGTAATTTGTCATCATTTCTCAAAGATTGCTCTTAAAGACATTCATCTTGGTAAGAAATGCTGTGTTAGGAATTTACATATTACTAAAATTTTTAATCTTTCTGGTTTCAGTCTCTTAAAACTGTTCACTGATATTTATCAGTCTTCTGAAAAATGTAATTGTTTGCATATCTATTAAAATTGGAATTACAGTAAATAAACTTTTGATGCAATATTTATTTTGCTATTGTAGCAAATTAGCTATACATGGTTATTGATGTGATTAAAATAGTTAAAATAGTATTTTAACTGTTGTTTATGTACTGTAAAAAAAGATCTGAATTCCACAATATTTTATTCTGCTTTTCACATTCCACATTTGTTCATGTTGTTGTATTGTTGTGTCATCATGTAATTAGCTAACTTCAGAAATAGAGTGCTTGACTTTTTTCATCATCAAAAGCAAGAACTAGAAACTAAGACTGATGCAATAATGAGCTATGTTGGTAGTTTCTCAGGTGAAACACCTAGCATATAAAAACCTTGTTATTTAAAAACATTTACTATGTTCATTTTGTTTCATACTTATTTTTAGAAATTTATTTCTAAACACATGAATAAATTATTGCTTCTGTATTGTAGGTTGTTACCTACCTGGCAGGTTGTGGCCTGCAGAGTTGTCCAGTATTGCTGGCTAAAGGATATCCAGACATTGGATGGAATCCAATAGAGGGTGAACGTTACCTGTCATTCTTAAGATTTGCAGTTTTTGTTAATAGTAAGTGTAATTTCTTGCCATCCAAATTCCATCAAGAGGTTTCCTTAAAATTACTTTTCTAACCATAAAAATGTGTTAATGGATGAAGAGAGGTTAATGCATACTTATGTAATGTTCTTTTACAAATACAAGATTATCAGTTTATGCTGCTTATTGTAATTTTTTGAATCTTCGTAGTTAGTTGCGTTTTTTCCTTACTCGTTTTGCAACTTGCATAATTTAATAATGTTAGGAATTCTTTCAGTAAGTAAACTGTGGTATTTACATACATCACATATGCTGGTTATAAGCATAACCAGTGAGCACTGATTTCAGACCTTTCTTGGCCACTATACCACTGGGAGATTTAGATGTTTGTAATTAAGCCATTTTGCATTACAAAAAGCAAATTTCCAACAGGTCACGTAGTACTGAGGGATCAGTGTTTGTAAAGCACCCTGACTGTACCTTAAATCTGATGTCTTAGAAAAAGAAAAAACCTTCTCTTTTGATAACTATCTTCTACTTGTTTCTGTGGACAATTTCCTTTTGAAATTTATGAAATAAATATGCTAAAATCAAATTTAGATTATCTGAATGCCACTAAACAAAAAGCATCCTCCAGTTCAGTGGATTTTTTTCATCAAACTAGTAATTTAGATTAGAGATTAGATGAGATCAAAAGATTTGTCCACCTATCTGGTCTGCCAAACGAGAGTGTTTTAAAGGACAGCTAGGGACAGCCAGAAGGGAAATAATTTTAAACAGTCTAATTTTTAGATTTTGACTATTCTATTCACATATTATTGGTCTGAAATTAGCACATAATACCTGAAACAGAAACAGTAAACATATTTACTGTTCAGTTCAGTAAACATACCTGAAGTATGTTCATTAGTTGATAAGCCTGTAGCTATTGAGCGAGCTGCTAAACTAACTTGACAAACTGCTATAAGAAATGTAGAACAAGTAGTCATTGAGTTAATAAAGTGTGTGTTTTTCATTGTTGATTTTATAAATAAATGTTAACAGTACTCTGTATAATTACATGAAGATAACTTTGATCTTACTTGTGATATTTATTTAGCATGAGGAGTAAACTTTGCTGGATGGACTGCTAGTCAGTAGAATTAAGTTTTAGTTTCAAATGTTTCAGCTGCTTTTTTTCTGAAAAACAGTTATGGTTGGGGTTTTGAACCTTCTCATTATGACAGCTTTGGAGACAGCACTTTTGAAAATCAGATTACTAATTTCTCTGTGTCCTCTGCTTGAGAGGATAAATATAAATTAGTAAAATATTTGGGTTGTTGAGATAAAAGCAACAAACACACACTTGTAAACACATGAATTAATTTCAATTCTGGCCAATGAATCCTTGGAATAAGCAAAACTTCTTTCTTCAATCAAAATTCTTCTTTAACTTGGCCTGTGAGGTAAATTAGAGCAGGCTGCAAGATACTAAAGCTGTTTCCAGAAGTTTGGTATCCCATCAGAAGGGATATAGAAAAGATATAGATAGATAGATAGATAGATAAAAAATAAGATTCTAGTGGCAAATGCAGTGTACAAGAAATTGTAAATTGAAAATGTAGACTAATTAATTCTTGATAAACTTTTATTGACTTCAGTAGAGCAATATTAAAGATTAATTTGACCTCTGTGCTTAAAGTAAGTTTCTTTCCTGCATATTCTAAACTAAAACTACCTTCAAGGGGCTTTTGCTGATATGTGCTTCCTTTTACTCTAAATTGCAGTCCTCACAAAGCTATCACTGGTGTGTCGAAAACTGCCTGAATTAAGATAAATTTTTATCTAAAATGTATTGGAAATGAGCCACTCAAAACAACATTGGTAGTGCTTTTATTAAACTAAAAATTAATTACATTTTATAATTTTATTTGTATTTGCTATTTGATTCTGCAATATGGATTCAAACAGCCCCTTAAAATTTTTAAGGGGGTTTTGTATTTGCCTCCTCAAAAAATGCATGAAACATGTAAGGATTCAGGAGCATCTGATAACTGTAGCTGAATGTTATGCATGTTTTGATGATCATTTGTCTATCTATAGAGAGGTATGTAGTGAATTTTTTTGAGATTAGATTTTACTTAATTCATTATTTTAAAAATCTTCACTTATTTGGTTAAAACCTTCTGAAACTGAAATTGTGACTTTAAGATTTAAAATCCTCCTTTTTCCTTGCAGTATGAAAATAAGGTGAATGAAAAGGAGAAAGAAAGAAAAAAACCAAAAAGACAGAATCTGTGCAAAGTCAGTTGTTAGGGTATAGAATCATAGAATCATGTAGGTTGGAAAAGACCCTTAAGATCATCGAGTCCAACCATAAATCTAACCCTGCCAAGTCCACCGATAAACCATGTCCCTAAGCACCACATCTACACGTCTTTTAATTACCTCCAATTATGTTACTCAACCACTTCCCTGTTCCAATGCTTGACAACCCTTTCAGTGAAGAATTTTTTCTTAATATCCAATCTAAACCTCCCCTGGTGCAACTTGAGGCCATTTCCTCTTGTCCTGTGTTCCATATCAAGATCATACTAGTGTTTTAATTGGGAAAAGTACAAGACTGATGTGTTTAAAGTGTTTAGCTGCTCCTTCTAGAGCCAGTCAGTCCCAGTTATCTCACCTACCATTGCCTTCTGTTGACTCTGACTTCCTGGTAGCACCACTGCTGCTCCCAGCTAAACCACACTTTCTAATCCTATTTTTTTGATGGCTGCTAAAGCTGCAATGTTCAGTTTAATATAAATGTGCTACTTGCATTTCTGTACTGGTTTAGTATTGTAGCTTGCATGTAAAATATAGATACTGATGATCCAAGCTACTGACATCACAAGTTCAGTGACTGCGAACTGTTTCTTTTCCTGTAATTTGTTTTCTTCCTACGTGTCCCATTAATTTCATACCTTCTTACAGATTATCAGTATTGTTACAAGGTAGCCACTGTGAACTTCTAAACAGTTGCGTTTAACCATAAGCTGAGGTTTTGTCCCAATTATTATTCCTATCATGCTTCCACATGCCACTAACTGCAGTCCACAAAGCAGTTAGTTACATACAAAGAGATCATTTATATGAAGGTTCCTTTTCCTAATGACTGTTATTCAGCAAGCATCTAGATCACAACCTGTGTGCCTGTACTGAATTCATACAATAGTTAAAGGCACTCTTTTCCCTTTTCAAATATATGTACATTTTTCCACACAAAGCTGTTATAAATGGGGTTGTTTCAGGCAAGCCATGACCTTTAAAACTGATTTTAATGTGATTTTTGTATGTAGAAAAGATGAAGTATTCCATTTCAGGCTTTAAATAGCAAGCAGAAGATTTAACGAATGTTTAAACATAGAAAGAATCAGGAGATTTTACTCTTAGGTATATTTAACCTAAAATATGATTTGTTATTCTTCATATTGAGAAGATTAAACTCTGAGACGAGTTTTCCACTGATGAAGTATTAAGGACATAATGTTAAGTAACATTCCTTGCTTCAGTTGGCCCATTAAAAATCAAATAACTCTCACGCCCTGTACTAGGTCTGGCTGCGATGGAGTTAACTTTCTTCATAGCAACCTGTATAGTCCTGTGCTTTTCATTTATGGCTAAAACAGTGTTGATAACACACCAACGTTTTGACTATTGCTGAGCAGTGCTTGTGCAGCATGAAGGCTTTCTCATTTTTTTTTCCCCACTCTGCCCCTTCCCCTCCTTCCCTGGCCCCAGTGAGTAGGTTCAGGGTGGGTTCAGGTTGCGAGGGGACACAGCTGGGACAGCTGACCCAGACTGACCAAAGGGATATTCCATACCATAAGGTTGTGCTCAGCAATAAAAGCTCAGGGAAAGGAGGAGGAAGAGGGGGACGTTCGTGGTTATGGTGCTTCTCTTCCCAAACAACCATTACGCATGCTGAGGCCCTGCTTTCTAAGAACTGGCTAAACATCTGCCTGGGAAGCAGTGAATGAATTTATCTTTTTGCCTTTCTTGCATGCATAGCTTTTGCTTTCTCTACTAGACAGTCATTTTCTTGATCCATAAGTCATCACACCTTCCTTCTATTTTTTCCCTGTCCTGCAGGAGAGGGGAGAGAACAAGAGGCTGGCAGGGTTGGCTGGAGTCAAAACTTCCTTCCTGCCCTCCCCAATAGCAGACTTCTTGCCTCATGGGACTATTAACCCTTATACCAGAGAGAGTAGTCTTTGCCATAAAAAGCAAATTAACCTTCTAACATGAACCTTTCTAGATTGAGTGTAGTAAACTTTTGCAAGGCAAGTCTAGACTGTCACTTTCAAACCTCAGGATATTTTTGATAAAGCACATCCAATGTTGCCAACTTGATTCCTTTTTGTTTTCAAAAATAAGGATGAGGATTTGTTTTATATTTTGTAAAATTTAGGGGAAAATGCGGTTGTCTTCTGACTTAAGGATACCTTTCAGGAGAAAGTATGTATAGTGCTTTTTGGTCCTCAGGTGAAAGTGTTGAGGAAAATGCAAGTGTTGTTGTCAAGCTCCTTATTCGACGGCCAGAGTGCTTTGGACCAGACCTTAGGGGAGAAGGAGGAAATGGTTTGTTGGCAGCTATGCAGGAAGCTATCAGGATCTCAGAGAATCCTACTCGTGACCTTCCCTCCCAGGCATATAAAAGAGAAGGGTAAGTAAATGTGAATGCTTGTTTGGCAAATGATGATTTAATAGCTGGTTTAATGATGCTTGCAATATGTGGATAATAGGTCCTGTTGTGTAAGGCATTATACAAGCATAGAGCATTAGAGATTCACACCCAGAAGCAGTTGTCATATGGAATTCATAAAGCATGAGCTAGATAAAAGTGGAATAAGAGTTACAGGAGAGAAGAAGCCTGAAGGACAAAGCAAAGGAGAAGGCTTTTGGAATGAAGCTAAGGTAAAGTGAAAGAGGAATATAGAAGGCTCACGTGAAGTCAGTTATTGCTGTTCAATTGCATGCTTACTCTAGGGATAAAAACTGTGTAATCTGGAGCCAGAGGAAATTAGTATATCTGATTAATAGTCTCTGGATCATGGATCTAGCTCCAGAGAGGAGCAATAAACTTAAATTAGCAAAAATGCTCACTGGTATTTTTTACCTTTTAGTGATGATGATGATGAGGAGGAGATTGTGCACATGGGCAATGCAATCATGTCATTTTACTCAGCTCTCATCGATTTACTTGGACGCTGTGCACCAGAAATGCATGTAAGTTCATTTTGTCACTTGCTCAGAAAATGTAGGAGACTTGTAAACAGAACTCTACATGTCTAACTAAACTGTTCTCTATTTATAGGCTTCTTCCTTCCAGAAGGTGGACTTTATTGCATTTCTTGCTGTATCTAGACAGATGTGTTCCCTGCAAGCTGTTTATAAAGAATCATGGTCTTTTGATTCCTTATGCTTTTTTATTCATCTAAAATTTTGAGAATTTTTATATGACTATGGAATCAAAGCAAAGAGGAATTATTAGTGTTGCACATTTATACTGCCAATGAAATTTCTGAAACTGGCCCTTTACTGTTCTCTAGAAAGCCATAAAAATTATTTTCATAAGAATGTGATACAGAGCTGCTTTTGTGTGCACTGATGAAATATGGTATCTACATCACATGAATACATGGAAAAATATGTAAAATAACTGTCTTGGCTGTAATGCCTGTAACAATCACATGCAAGACTTGGTTTTAGTTAGACTGACTTTTGCTTGTCAGTATTTAAAATTCTTCAGTAGCATAAATCCAGCTGAAAATGCAGTATGTATCTCAATACAACAAGAAGCAAGAAATTTGGCTTGTAGCCTCCCTACTTACTTTTACCAAAGCTATTAACTTTATTAGCTGTAAAGCTGTATGTAGCTGTCTGTTGCCAGAGATGATAGTTTCATGTTAAGAAAATTACTGAAAGAGATTTTCAGAGACACAGGTTGTGAATACCTAATTTCTGCTAGAAGTTGAAATGAATTGGTCACCTCATTGTTGTTAATGCCTTTTGAAATTTGTACTGCATAGAAATAATAGAAAAATGTGTGGATACATCAGACAGGTTTGCATCTGTTCATAGTATAGAGAGGCAAGCTCAAAACTTGGCACTGTAGGTTCTGTAAGCAGCATGAGTCTTTCAGAAATTTTCAGTTTCATCACTTTATCTGATTGGTTTAGGAATCTTATCCATGTGGGGTTTTTTTGTATTATTGGGAATTTATAATATTGTGAAATTATTTCTATGATATCAAAATTAGAATCAGCTGAAAATCAGTAATTCCATTAAAGTACTGTGATAAATTGAATTTCTATGCATTTTTTTCCAGTGTTTGAAAATAATCATATTAATACCAGTATTTCGAGGAAATTTTTCTTATGTCCCTCAGTACTAAATTTCTTAATTGATAAACTTTTTCTAACAGCTTATTCAAAGTGGAAAAGGGGAAGCTATTCGAATCAGGTCAATCCTTCGATCTCTAGTGCCAACTGAAGATTTGGTTGGGATTATAAGTATACCACTAAAGCTGTCAACAGTTAACAAAGGTAACTTCAATACTTTTATTAGACCAGTTAATCTTTTTATAAAAAACTTTTGGGACATAAGCCTTCAGTTTTGTTAGAGTTGCGTACAAGCAGACAACTGTTCTTCAGATTTTAATTAGATATGTATCAGTTAGAGCTGCTCCAGTAGAACAGGTACTTACTCCTGTGGAGCAGAGAATGTAAGAACATAAGAAATACTTTACAGGATCACACTAATGGGCCATCCATCCCAGTACTTTGTCTCCAGCAGTGGCTGTAGAGATGCTATCTTTTTAGGTAGAATGTATAAGCTTGGACTCAGTCCTTTTGTACTTCCACATTATCCAGTCATTTGTTAAGAAAGATTACAGTGTACCTCCCTGCCCATTAATACCTGTTTCTGGACCTGGTGTCCAAGAATATATCTAATCCCTTTGGAATAATGTCTGTACCCACAAACTCCTGTGGCAATAAGTTCCAGAACTTCATTATTTGCTACATAAAGAAGCATTTTAAGCATCTCTTTTTTTTTTTTTTTTTTTTAAATTATACTCTACTATTTTTAATTAACACCCTTGAATTGTAGTATTTTGGGATTTGGAGTATAGTCGTTCTTCATTCACCTTGTCAGCTACATTAATCATTTTCTAAATCTCATTTATATCCTTTCTCAGTCCTCATTTTGCCAAATTGAAGAATCTCAACTTTTCTTATTCTCTCATCATAAGATAACTGCTTCATTGCCTGAATCATTTTAGTTGCCATTCTGTGTACTTTCACTATCTCTATTCTGCAGTCCTGAGATATGGAAAACAGCTGTGGGATGTACACAAGACGTGAGCAAGTTGTACTGATAAGATGGGCACACAATAGTTTGGTTTATGTAGTAATTTTCTATTTTATATAGCAGCAAAATGATGCCCTCTCTCATGTTCTGAATACCTCTTTCTGATGGTGCCCAATATCTTATTTGGTCACTGCTACACATTGAGCTGATGGTTTCACAGAATTTCAGTGATGACCTCAGGATCTCTTTGTAATGTCAGTTCCAAACTCAGCATCACATAGGCATGTCTTATTTTTCTGCAGATGCATTAGCTTAGAGTTTGCATTGAAGTGCAGCTGTCTCTACTTTGCAGGGAGAGCAGCAGGTCCATGCTGTGCCCTGGCTTCAGGTTTTCTATGTGTACACACAGTACACAGTGTTTGTGTCTTCAGAGGTGAGAATGGATGAATCAGAGTAGTAAAACAGATAGGTCCTACAGCAACACAGCAGCATAGCCTCGATTCCACAGTGGCAACCCTTGAGGTACTGAGGAGGACGTAAGTCTTGGGGAAGAAGTATCTACCTGGGAAGGAAGGGTCTAATCTCTTAAGAGAAGAACCACTCCTCCACCCTATGTCAGTATGTCCCACTGCACATAGGATTCTCCTGTGGTAGACAGGGTCTCCAAGGATATCAAGAAGCAGGCAGTGGAAGTGGGAGATTCCTGTATTAGGCACTAAGCTGGGTGGCTTCATGATGTGTAAGAGGATCCCATGATAACTTGTCTATACCTTATGGGAGGACCTTGTAGGAGTCAGGCAGAGATCTCGAGTCTCAAAGGATGGGTGAGATAGTGGTGTAGAGAAGAAGGATTTAGTTTGATTATAAAAGGGGGGAATTCTTTTAGGACGAGATGAGCAAGTACAGAAATAGCCTGCACTTTGATAAAAAAGAAATCAGGCTTCTAAGATTGAACATTAGAGGTCAGAGTGGAACATTATATCTAGAAACTGGGGAAAAGACAATAGGTGTGGAGGAGCATCTTCTTCAGATTGGGACAATCCCAAAGTGAATATGTGTGGTTTTCACTTTCTCTGAATAGGCCAGCGAAGAAATAAACAGCACAGTTCCAAGAAACAGGAAAGGCAATTAAAATGCAATGTGCATGTGCAACATTTTAATCAAGCAAGGACAAACAGGACTCTATACTGAGTCATCAGTGACCTGGAGAAGGAAGCAAACAAAGGAGCCTTCAGAGTTACTATGTATTTTTAATATTTGCAGTAATATTTATTTTTAATTTTACTATATAAACATTCTCTGTAATAGTAATCAAACAAGTAGAATACCATTCATTCTTAAGCTTTCATTTAAGAGGGAAAGATTAATAAATTGCAAAATAATAGGGTTTTTGAAATAATAAAAACTTAGTATTCTTTTTCAGCATACAAGAAAACTGAACAAGGATATAACTTTCATTGAACATGTGATTTTACACATTAAATGGAATTATAGTGTCTTCAATTGTCTTGGTGTTTCTTGTTTTATCAGTTATCGACTATTAAAAATTGCATTATATATTTGTGTAGATGGTACAGTAAATGAGCCAGACATGTCTGCAAATTTCTGTCCTGATCATAAAGCACCCATGGTACTCTTCTTGGACCGTGTCTATGGTATTAAGGACCAAAGCTTCCTCCTTCACCTACTGGAAGTTGGATTTTTACCAGATTTAAGAGCCTCTGCCTCTTTGGATACAGTAAGTATTTTGCTATGGAGTTTAGGTGCAGTGGCTGGATATAGTGGCTCTGTAAGTGTAAGAAACAGAACTTCAAGTCAAAACAGGTTAAAAAAAAAAAGGGTAGTATAGGCTTGCTATAAATACAAAAAGTAATAATTCAGTTACTATTAATTTATAGTGCTTAAGTCTGATCATAAGCATTCAGTACCACCTTATGAAGCAACAGTGTAATGTAGTTTAAAAACTTTTAATACAGGCTTACATTATACAGTAAGTACATTGGATATACTGTAATAGGCTTAATGATTACTTTTATTTCATATGTGCTTCCAAGAATTACACTGAAAATTCATATATGTGTAGGTATGAAGAAATCAAGTGAGATGAAAAGTGCTACTTAATGCTTCGTGGTTTTTGCTAACCTGTTTAAAGGAAGAAGCTGCATATTCTTTTTTGCTCCTATTGGTTCAGAGTGCAGTGGTGCAAGATAAGTGGATGACTTGGATTTTCTCAAGTTCAAAAAAATTACTTTTGTCCTCATGTTTATACTGGGAATATCATGTTAGCACCCAGTTGCTAAGGGGACTTAAGGAGTATTTCGTTATTATGTTTTATAGACTTCATACTTAGTAATCTTTATTCCATATGATACTAACAATCATTTACTACTTCATACAGGTTTCTCTAAGTACAACAGAGGCAGCTCTCGCACTAAATAGATATATTTGCTCAGCTGTGTTTCCATTACTCAAAAGATGTGCTCCCCTCTTTTCTGGAACAGAGCATCACGCCTCTCTGGTTGACTCCATGCTTCACACAATATATAGGTTATCCAAGGGACGTTCCCTTACAAAAGCCCAAAGAGACACTATTGAAGAATGCCTGCTTGCTATTTGCCAGTATGTATGATACCTGTGTACAGATTGATTTCTTCTGTGCCGTATGTGTATTTTAATAATTTCTTCATTTATGTATAATGTAGAACTAAGATTATTTTATTCTTGCATGAAATAAATGACCAGAGTGTATGAGAGGATTTTTTTTTTCCTAAGAGAAAATAGATTTGTTTTTTCCGTTATGGGTACTGCATTATACAGGCTGTCATGTTGATATGAGCTTTATGGTGATACAGGATAAATTCTGATCATTTGTAAAAACAAAACCCCAGTAATTACCAAAAATGGTTTGACAAGTCTGACAGTGGGTGTGTGTTGGGGATTTAAGGGATTGACGTGTGAATATTTCTGATTGTGGTTTGAAGAACCTTGGCCATAGTTAAAAAAAAAAAAAAAAGAAGAAGAAAAACTACCCCCCACTCTGCAAATCCTAAAACTGATCCTAAAACTGAACTGAGCACTGAAGTTATATCAGGAATTGAAATGTAGATTTGTCAACTGAGTTGTGATTCTTGGTCTTTGTCATAAACTGTAGTGCTACTTGTCTGTTCAGTGGACTGTGAAATTAGTAATGCAGGGTGCATTTTCAGTTTGTGCATAGCACTGGACCCCTACCAAAAAGAGGGTATAGTAGAAATGGAAAAGATTTGGAAAATCCTAGCAAGAGGGATCAACATAAGAAATAATTTCTCTCCTTTGGAACAGCTTAGTAGACCACTTAGTAGCCTAAAAAAGTGATGACTGAGGGGGAGATATGAAAGGAGCATTTTTACATTGATTTTGAGTCTATAGATCACTGGAACTAAATAGCTAAAAAAGAAATGCTGCGTAATTTATTCAGTCTTCCAGTTGAGATTCTTATAAGAATAATCATAATGTATTTCCCAGATCAGTTAGAAGTGTTTTGTTGCTTTTTAGTGTCATATCAGAAACCATTCTGTTAGGATAATATTCTGTTTCTCTTGCTTAGATTGTCCCCTTTGTGTATTCTGAAAAAAATCCAGCACCTCTTCCCCCTGCTGTCATATGGCCCAATCATACATGTTGTCTATTCACTTAAAAGAGTCCAGAAGTAGCACATTTTTCTGTTCTATATCCTTCTCCATGTATATGAGGCATAGTGAGATTCCTTAAGCACCTACCATTGGTTTTTCAAAATACTTTTAATGAGTGATTTGAATTCCAATATGCAAATTGATTTCAATTTTTATTTTATTTTCATTGAACGGTATGAATTTTACTAAGAACTTCTATTTTTTTATATTACAGCCACTTACGTCCCTCTATGCTACAACAGCTGTTGAGAAGGCTAGTTTTTGATGTGCCCCTACTCAATGAATACTGTAAAATGCCTCTCAAGGTAAATGCTTTACTTTCCATACATGCATTCAGTGTAAAACTTACTTCACAATAACCTGTCATGTCATGTTTTTAAAAAAAGAACTGGGCAGGGTGAAGCAATGTGAAATGACTTCTGAATTGAAAATAATGTTATTGTTTTATAAAGTCTTTCTGAATTGAATATAATGACTAAAGGTTTTGTGAAATCTTGCCTAGTGCAAACAGTATATAGTGAGTTGATAATGCAATTTTGTTCAGCGAACTGTTGACTTTTTCACTGCTTCAGCAAAAGTGTATTTGGAAGTATCAAATTAAATATTAGTGTTATATTGATATTTCTTCTGCTGCTATATCAACTATAATAACTCTTGGTAGGATGCATAGTCCAGGAACAAATTTTGAGTGAAGTCTACAGAGAATATGATACAGGGAACGGAATTCACCTTTTATTTTTGAGCAGTCTTTAACTCAAGTTTTATCCATCTTCTTGTTCTGTCAGTAGAGAATTACAATTGTGAGATGATAAATAACTTTTATTTAGAATTTTTCTGTCAGGTTTGTCTCTTGTTCCTGTTGGGATAAAAGGGCCTGATCTTAGGTCTGCAGGTCTTTTTATGGCAGAATTGAAATTCTGTCGTATTCTAAAGCAGAGCTGCCAGATTCACAGGCATATTCTGGAGCATCAGTAATTTTGGAGCAAAAGTGTGGCTAAGAGGCAGTGTTTGATTTGGTTTTTTTATTATTATTTTCCCTTCCTAAACGAAATTGCAGGAAAAATTAAAATGTCAGGATTCTAGTCTGATGCTAAAAGAAGTTTTAGAATTTCCCATGGGATAGGAATTTTTAGTTCTAAAGAAGAAATCAGTAGAAATTTGAAATTATGTGGAAAGTGCACCAATAATCATATACTCTAGCTCTTTAACTGGTATGTTACAGATTGTCTGTACAATAGTTCTTTCCATAGATTTTTCCAGAGATTAGCAGGCATGGCTAAAAGGGTGTACTGCAGATGTCTTTTGCCATGTTTTGAATAATACTGAAGCCATCAACTACACATAACAGAAGAAAAATCAATTGGCATTTGTAAAACTTTTTACCAGAATCTATCGTGTCCTGTTTTATACCCATTTCATGGTCTCTATTTTTATCCTGTGAGCTAATCTGTGCTCAGATGGTGACAATCCTGAAATTTTGTAATTTTGCTACTCACTGTCATCACTGAGAATCTCACAGCAGCAGTTTGGGATAATACAGGCTTTATACTTTCACAGCATGGGCTCTACTGCTCTCCCAAAAACAAAAAGAAGAAAAAGACCATTTTTATGAGCCATTAGAAATGAAGAGACAGAAATAAATAATAATAGCCATGTAACTGTTTAAACAGATACTGGCAATTCAGACTTCACTAACCAGTATGTTATTTTGTTAAATACAAATGTTTTATGTGCATTTTTATTTTCTTGAAAATCTAGCTTCTGACAAATCACTATGAGCAGTGCTGGAAATATTATTGTCTGCCTTCAGGCATGGGAAGCTATGGAATTGCAGCAGAAGAAGAATTACATTTAACTGAAAAACTTTTCTGGGGAATATTTGATTCCTTGTCTCATAAGGTAATGACTGTAATTCACAGTACAGTATGGAATGACTATAAAAACATTACAATGATAATTTGACGTGCCAAGTGCAGAAAGTTCCTATTTTAACAATTCTTTCACCTAATATGGGAGATATGGCAATAAATGCTTTTAATGAAGTAACTTTCTAATGAAAAATTGAGTGCTGAATCTTGAAAGATTCTCTCCAAACTAATGAAATGTCAAATCTTTGTCTTGACATACCCATATAGCCTTCCACTGTTAATGAGGCAGATTGCTTGCTGCACTAACAAGTCAGTGTTGTCTCCTCTCCTATATTAGCTCTACTAAACTTTTTAAGATACTTTTTACTGACATAAAATTAATTTCAAGAAATGTATGTATATGCTTGTCAAATTGTTGGTGTATGCACAGCAAGTTTACATTGTCTGTTTTCAGACATACATTTGTATTTTGTTAGTTTTCTGGTATTGCCCAGCTTAAGAAATACGATGCAGCATTCTTAGAAATAAACATTTTTCCAGTTTCCTGTTCCAAAGTGTGGTCTTGGGATTTTTTCACTTACTCATTTTTTCTCCGAGTAAGAAAAAGTTAGATTTCTGATAGGAGAAATGCCTTAGTGAGTAAATACTTTTTGTACTTGACTGGGCTCAAAAATCAGGTTCTCGCTATGGGACAATAACAGATATTTTCATTGCATCTCACTGAATTTATGTTCCAGTTCTAATCAACAGATTTAGATGATTGCTTCTCTAGGCATTCTGATTTATAGTATGGAAATGAATGTGGTCTCTGCATTATTCTAAAATGGGTTTTTAAGCCTTATTTGTATTTGATTTTAGTGACATTTACCTCTGTTTTTCCTGCTGTCACAAGTGCAAAGTGTCAGGAGGGCCTGACACAATGAAATGTTTCTGGTTAGTGTGTCTTAGCTTTTTACAGATAAATGAAGATGATATGTTTCTGCCAATATTGGTGGCCCTCTATAATAGCATTTTCATTTTTCTGTAAATGGTTGTTAGTCCAATGAAAGGAGAGTTGTGTAAATCTGCTGAGCTACAGTATTCTCCATTGTTCTGTTTTGTACTGAGATATTCACAGGTTTGGTATTTTCATGGCTTCCAGCTGTTTAGTGGAAGCAATTTACCCTGTGATTTCACTTCTTTTGTTTGTGCCATACACAACGCAAAACTAGAGGAAGCTAAAGCCTCAAAATTGTAGGCATTCTGTTTGCTGGGATACAAACATAGTTTTATCAGCAAGTATTTTCAATGGACCTTAATATGGTTCTTCAGCATTTTCTTGACACAGAGTGGTCATTCAGATTTATAGAAGCATATAGTCTTTCTATTTCTAATAATGAATGAAGAGAAATATTTTTGCAGTGTAAAATTTTTTTTCTATAATTGCTTGATTGGTGCCTGTGTCATAACATCAAAAAGATGCCTGTGCTATCTGAGTAAAACTTTATTAAATAATTATAATAGCATCAAACTCTTGCACTGTAGTGTTCATCAGTAGATCTTAAAGCCTTTTAAAGCTATATCGTTATGCCCATTTTTCAGATGGGGAATATGAAAGATAGAGAAGTGATTTCCGCCACACCCCCCCCCCCCCCAAGCGTACTAAGAATGTTATTTGAGAGCTGGAAGGAGAACTTTGGCCTACAATGATCTGCTGCTACTTCCTCTAGCACATGTTTTTTATAATCTAGTGTGTAACAATTGACTTTGAATATGTTTCATGGCAAGTTACTGAGGATAGATTCTTCAAATGTAATTCCACCTTATATTTTTATATATCAAGTACTTCTATGTTGTCTTCATAGCTAAAATGACTATTTAGAAGAGCAAATGTGCGAGTTCACGTTTTAGCAGGCCAATTTTGAAAAATAATGAACTGACTTTGCTACAGTAAAACACAATTTCCTTTAATCAGCATGATTTAAACTGAAATAGATTAGGGGAAAAGGGAGAAATTACAATGGCTTCTGCAGTTAAAATAGGAATTAATCATTTTAGAACTAAGACAGTATTTTATAGATGATTGTACTTCTATAACTGGGCAAACAACCCTTGAGCCTTCCGATGTAGGCCTTAATGGCCCAAAGAAAGCTTAAGAGTCGTACTTGTATTGTATATACTTACACAAATGTCAACATACTCTTATGTTAATTTGAGTAGTCTTAAAAATGTATGAAGTTAATATCAAGAAAAATAGATGCCAGCAGCAATAATTTTGCTCTATGCTTAATTTTTAAATGTGCTTTACTGTTTGTTTGCATCTTCTAATATTTGTACATCTGGCTGCTTGGTTTTCACTAACATTTTGCATGTTTTTCTATTGGATTTTCCAACCAGTTCCTATCTCTCCTGCAGAAGTATGATCCAGAGCTCTTTCGAATGGCTTTGCCTTGTCTAAGTGCTATAGCTGGTGCCTTGCCCCCTGATTATTTAGATACGCGAATTAGGTCAACTTTGGAAAAGCAGACTTCAGTGGATCCAGAAGGAAATTTTGATCCCAAACCTGTCAGCACAGCAAAGTGAGTCATATAAATCATAGTAATTTCCTATCCTTAAATATTTTTATACTATTCCTTATTAACATTTTTTTCTCCTTGTAGGGAGAGTTGGCTGGTGACTGATTTTTTAATGACTGACTTTCAGAAGTAGTGTAGGGATTTTTGCTTCTTCCTGCCAAATACTTCACTGCAACATAGCCTGTTTCCCAGATATAAAACATATTCTTCTCAGCACTATACAGATGTTAAATATTTCCACATTATATCTGCAGAGTACATAGTAAATTCTATACTTATTATGTACCCTATTACCTAATAGTTAAAATGTTTGGGATATATACACCTGTAATACATTTGATACTGTCATTATTTAGAGTGGGCTTATAACAAATGGTACAAGATCATCAAAATCTGGTGAGTGATTCAATTGGCCTGTTACCCAATTTTTAAAAAATCTTCACTTAGTTTCGAGAATTGATCTGTAGCAACCTGATACGGCAAAATAAGAAGATCATGTGTGGTGATTCAATAGTGACTTGGCCTTCCTAGTAATCTTGTGCTTTTAAAATACAGATTTCTAATATTTTTATGTTCAAGAACTGAGGATCCCTAATTGATTCTTGGTATCAAAGTCTTACCTCTCCATCATTATGTAATGTGAAACATCCATACTAATATTATCCTGTATTAAGAATTACCAAGGAAAATACCTGTAGGTTATGGTGAAGCAGGTTTTTTTTTTCATGTGATTTCAGTCGCTAATAAGTGCAACTGCTATGTATCTGAAGATTCCCTGTAAATGCCATTATAGCTCTGCTTTGTTTTGTGGCATTTCTTCTAAAGAAGATGGAATTGCAAAGCCAAATGTCTTGCCTTCATCTGGAGATGAAGCATTTTGATTAGTGCTATGGTATACGGACATTTTTTTTATAAATCAGACTGCAATAACTTATGATTGAATGACCATACTCCCTTCGTTTACAGCCTTGTACTTCCTGAAAAGTTGGAGTATATTGTCAGCAAGTATGCTGAACATTCCCATGATAAATGGGCCTTTGATAAGGTAGGAATTATTTTAAGACTGGCAACTGTCAGAAAAGGACTAGTAAATAATACCTGGGGTGAATATTGAAAGAAAAACTGGACAGTTTAACTGGTAGCCCTTGTTCGGAATGCATGAATGTCTGCATGTTTCTTAAGCGATATGTGGAAGAAACCTTTTGCTCAAGAAAATGCATTGAAATTTGTCACTTTTTCAAAGTGGCCAGAATTTATTAGGACAAAGATTTGAAGGGAATGAAAAAGGTTTGGTTTGGGTTTTGTTTTCTTTTTTTTTTTTTTTTTTAAGTAAGAATATATAGATCTTAGCTTCATTTTGCCTGGTAATGATGCTTTTTGACTGGGAGTCAGAGATTCAATTTTACTGCAGCAGCTCTGTGATCTAAGAGAATACCTGGGAAGTCTAATGTCCTTTTTTTTATTTCAGAAAATGTACCTATAGCTTTTCTTTTTTTTTTAAGCTTTAAGAAGTCTGTTATGTATGGATTTCCTCTATCATTTTCCAAGTGCTCTGTCAGTGTGTTGCGTTTCTGTTTCACTACTTCAAAATAGCTATAAGACAAGACAATATATACTAAGTCATTTTTTATATCTTTTTAATGTTAGAGTGAAACGTTTAAGAAAGGCCTTGTTTGTGTTACTTTTTGCAAATAGATTTTAGTGTTAATAAATATAACATTTTAATTTGAGCAAATTAGAGTTAAATGTGAGCAAAATGAAGTTTGATGGAGTTGTTGCAGTTTTTGATAATTATGTTGGAAGTGTTTGGATATGAGTAACTCATTCAACCCAAGTATGAATTTTAAACCTCTTTCATTCAAGGTAAAAAATAGAGGTGGGGTTAAGAAATTTTTTATAACAATAAATAACAAATGAATAGCAATTTTATAGAACAGTTATATAGAAATAACAATTCTGTTGTTGTGTGGGGCTATGTATGCAAATTTGTAGAGAAAGATAGACATATATATGGATATGTAAATATACACACATTAATCTCAAACCATAAATTTCAGTTAATATTGTTTAAGGTAAAGGATTCATTAAAGTCATGTTCTTTAGTGCTTGATCTGTTAATGTTACATTTTCTTCTCTGTGTTGCTGACTTTAGCCTCCCAGAGAATAGAGACACTTTTTTTACCTCAGCCAGTACCGTCTTAATGCATGAGTCCTTTTGAAATGGGCCAATGTATACTAGGCTCAGAACTGGTTGCATGAGACCTGCTACTCATAGATGGCATCTAATCTGGGCCATGTTTTGTTCCGGTGTATCCACAGATGGATGCATGCTCTTTAATGGAAATTTCTGTGGCACTGAGTAGCTATTGGAATAGATGAGCAGTTCAATATGACAAACGAAACTGGGCAATTTGCCATTACTCATTGATGTTGTTCTCATCTTATTTCAGTATATTTATTTTTTTCAGACAAATAGTGGATGGAAATATGGTGTTTCACTGGACGAAAATATGAAGACTCACCCATTAATAAGACCTTTCAAAACTTTAACTGAAAAGGTAATAGAGGAAATTTCAGCTGCATTAATACAAAGTAGATTGATTTGTGTACTTTTAAAAATTCATTTCAAATATATGCTATAAAAGGAAGGGAGACAAACTAGAATTCTTACAGTTAAAAAAAGCAACATCTTTATGCTAAAGTTGTTATTAATCTTTGTTTAGTTGTTGTTTAGTTAATTTTACACAGAGTCTTGTATAATTTGCTTCTATTAGGCAGTCTTCATAGGCCTGGGCCAATTTGTATTCAAAGTATCAATAGCACAGGGTTTTTGGGCCTTCAGGGATGAGGAATGACTAGCAGCAACTCCTGGGTTTTAGATGAAAGTGTAGTTTAACATATCTGAAGGCAATTTTGTCTTCAAGAAAGATGGTAGAAAAATTTAAAGAAAGCGTAGGAGATGCTTCAGGTGAAAATGGGGAAGAACATTTAAACTATTTTGAATGCATTTTTATTTGAATTTCTTGACTAGACATGAATGCTAGTTGTCAGAACAGTGAACTGAATTCGAATTCTCTTAAATATTTTTGCAATGATTCATTGGGTGACTCAAATAAGTCAATTGCATTTGTCCCTCTTTACCACACTTTTCCTGTTTAGAAAATGGAGATGACAAAAATCAAGAGGGATTCAAAAGGTTTAATTTCCCAAGGTTTGTAAATTGCTTTGAAATCTTCAGAGAGGAGCTGACGAATTGTTGGTTGAGTTGTTATTAAAGCAGTTCAAAGAAAATTTTCTGAATTGTCTCAGATTAGAACTTTTGAACCTAAAAACCAGGTCTTTCCATAAAAACTGTCATGTTAAGTAACTGTCATAAAAATTCTTATTTATTGTAAAAACTGAAACACTTTTATTAGGTTGATTTGAGAAGTCTTAATACTCACATATTCAGAATTTTCTTTGCCACAGCTTTTCAGATTTTCTATAACACCTTTACTTTTCGAAGGAGTGTTGGAACACAGGCTGTTCCCTAATTTTTTATCGATGGCTGTATTGACATTAAGAGGTGTATAGATCAGTAATTTTCTGTATCTGTGAATGGATATAAATATAGGAAGACTAAAAAAAGGTCTCATGTGCTGATGCGTTCAAGTGTACATACTTGCTTAACTAATTTCATAGCACTTGTAGTGCCATCAATTTTTTATTATTTTGGGCTGGAGGAATCAATGATTAAGTTTCCAGATACAAACTACGTTATTGCTCCAGAGCTCATTTGAGTGCTGTTAATTTGTAACACATATCTGAGCAATAAATGCCACTAAAAATGAAGCAAAAAAAATTGTAAGTATTTTAAAGCTTCTTTCTCATGGAAAAAGAACTATATCATGTCTTTAGATATAATACACAAATTTGTTTGCTTTTGTGGCATGTGAGAATTTGTAAAGAAGGACAGAATATTTTTGTTGAGGTTTTGCTATTTGCTAAATACAGAGAAATTTTACATTATTTTCTTCAAAGGAAAAGGAAATTTATCGTTGGCCTGCCAGAGAATCACTGAAAACTATGTTGGCCATGGGATGGAGCCTAGAAAGGACCAAGGAAGGAGGAGAAGCAATAATACATCAGCGTGAAAATGAAAAGCTCCGCAGCATATCTCAGTCTAGCCAGGTAAGGTGGAATTGCTTAAATTTAGGAAGCAAAAAGCTTGTTTGTTAATTTGCTAAGAAATTACACAAAACTATGTTAATTTTATATTCTTTTTAATGAAAAGAACTTTTAATGTTAGAGTTCTGAGATTGAAAGTCATGTCACTATAATAAAAACTGTGCAGTAAGACTAAAGAGGGGATTGCAAAAAGACAACAACTTTTAAGATGATAAGGCTGTCAGAGACCATATCTATTCATTTTCTCAGAAGACCTGAAGAGAGTTTTCATATAGTCATTCAAAGAATACATGGCAGGGTATTTAAAGACTTTTATAATAAATAAATCTAGTAATTTTCTTTTTTGGTCAAACAGAAAAGCCTGAAACGGGCTTTTGTCAAGATTATAATTATGACTGACAAATAAGATTTCTCATTTTGTTAAATCTGCAGGCAAGATTTGCAGGTAATTATATAGTACCTAGCATTTTGATGTGATACAGACTACTTTTTTCTTTTGTAGTTTTTTGTAATAGCGTGTTGAAACTGCTGCTCAATATGTCTGTGTCTTGGAGGGGGGAAAGCTGTTTAAAACTATGACAAGTGTTGGGGAATATTTATTGTACCCCTCGAGGTGAATTAAACACATATTTGCGCTTAAATATAGCGAGATTTAATGAGCAGTGCATTGGACAGAGTCCTACCACCATAAGCAGTTCTGCAAGGAGTGTGCAAAGACGTGTCACAAACTGATTCCTTATATACGCGCTTGCACCAGCACTGTGAGCATCAGCATCAGGCACCTTAAGCCTTTGTTGGATTCATTCCCCAGCACCAGTTTTGCTTACCAAAAGTGGCCCCTGAACACTCTGTTACAAGACAATACTTCAGCAAACTTCACTGCTTTACAGGGAGTTCTTCTGTCTCTGGCATTTCTGCTTCCAGCCAGTTGAACCTGTTCTGCAGTTAGGCCTTCTTGCCCAAGAAGATGCATGATAAAGACATGATTGAGTAGAGGATTTCAGCACATATTTAACTCCAGTACATAATTGAAATAACTGATTTATATGTGACTGTTCACATTTAATGTGTACCTAATAGGTTTGTTGCACTGGAGCTTTCACACTTTAAACTTTTAAAGACTGCAGAAATATATCACATTCCTCCTTTTTCTTAGTCTGTAAATTCCACGAGACAATAACCTATTTTAACTTTTTGTTGTGATGTCTTGTCTTTAGTATATGGTTCATTCAGGCTGTTGCCACACTGTTCTGTCATGTTTTGAAGGCACATCTTCTATGCCTCATGATTCGTCTCCTCTCTTAGGCTGAAAAACATAGTTCTTAGCAGCTTGCCATCTGTTGCAAATAGAGAGATCTAAGTATCTGCAGCAACCTTCTTATTTCCACATCAGCAGATGGATTCTGTTAATCATCCTGTGTGTCTTCAGCACATTGCAAAACAAAAGGTGAACACAGTTTCTACAAGAAAGTTTAAAAATGTGAATGGTGTTACTCTAATCAGATCAACAACAGAGATGTTCTAGTTGAATATTTAATTCTTTTGTCTGAAATACTTTTATCTGGAAATAATTCTCTTTTTTTCCCATAGGGAAATGGGTATAGCCCAGCACCACTTGATCTCTCTAATGTGGTGCTTTCTAGAGAGCTTCAGGTTTGTATTTGTGTTTTGCATATGTTGTGCTGAAAAGAATTAATAGATTTGTTTTGTTATTATTAATGAGTTGAATTTTGTCAGGTTTTATGAGTGTATTTATGCCTGTGGTTGTGATATGCTGTTGTAGAAAGGTGCATGCCATACTATTTACATATTTAAAGAAAAGATTTCTACTGTTTATCCCATTGGTGCTTCCTGAGTTCCTAGAAAAAGTTACCATGAGGCTAGGGAAGGGGCTGTAAACATGCATGTGATATATGTGTATCCTGTACCTGTGCTGACTTCAAATAACAGCTGAATGTAGAAATGACACTTAACTGTGATGTTTCATTACTGCAAGAGTATAGACTTTACTCAAGACTGTAAAATTATGTAGAATTACAGAATTTTTAATTGTCACCGTTTAATTTTGCATCTTGTTTTTTCTGATGGTAATGTAGGGAATGGTTGAGGTAATGGCAGAAAACTACCATAATATATGGGCCAAAAAGAAGAAAATGGAGTTGGAAAGCAAAGGTAAGCCAGAATCCTGTGAACCACACAAAAAAGACAAGGAAAATGAGAGAGAAGAAACAGTCTGAAAGAAGACAGTGTAAGACAACCAAAATTGAATAGTTCCTTTTTGTACTTGAAGCAAAATAAATCTTATGGTAGAAAAGCTTACAGTTCTTTCAACTTACTAAAGGTGGTGGTAGTCATCCTTTATTGGTACCTTATGACACATTGACAGCCAAGGAGAAATCACGGGACCGTGAAAAGGCACAAGAGCTGTTTAAATTCCTTCAAGTCAATGGTATAATCATATCTCGGTAAGTTGCACATGTTTTTGAGATACTTGCTTACATTCAGTGCACAAACCATGATGATTGTCCTTATCTCACTGCAGTCTGTTAGTTATTAACATGATTACATTTGGCATATCTTCTGTAAATCAGAGTCCTTGTTATTTTTATGTTCAGAAAGACCCTTCTGAAATAATACAAACAGGTAACATTTTTAATAATTATGTGACCATAGTAAATACAAAATGCAACAGTAATGTAATTAAACAAGAAGATGATTCAAAACTTATAAATTAATAGCCAGCAGTGTCAGTAAGGATCATGGGAAAATAAATCTGAGGTCTGAAACACATCTATGTAAAAGTGCTTTTTAATCTAGTTTTTAAGAAAAATGTTGGGTTTAGTTCTGTGAAGCAGTAAGACAAAGTAGCTGTTTTGTGGTCATTTCATCCTTAACTTCTGCTCAAGCAGAATTGCAGACTTCATTGAATTGCTGTGCCTGGAAATAAGCTGGTCTGTGGGGACTTACACTATCAATGAAATTAAAATAACTTATTATACTGTATTTTTGGCTTTATGTGATGGAATTGTGAGTTACTGTACTACAATTATCATCTTTTGTTGTATGTGAAACAACTGAGCACATAGGAAACTGCAATTTTGCTGGCATTAAGAATTTCGTAAACTAAACTGTATTCATGAACAAATTTTTCTGTACGTGCATAGAGTCAGATCTTGTTTTCATTTATTTCTGCTTTTCAAGTGTGTGTCTCTAGTGAAAGTATACACTCAGAAATTTATACAAATTGATTATTAGCATCTGCAACAGGTAACTTTGTTGGCTTCAACAATTAATAACATTTCTTAAGGTATTAGAAGACAGCTCTAAATATACATTTCTGCATGACTACAGAGAAAAATTCCCTCCTGCCACATATGTAGGCTCTCAGCCAGAAACCAAAATGTAGATATGCCGTCGAACATTTTTATATACTCCATAATTGCTTTAGAGCCATTGAATAAGAAAAGCAGGTTTAGTTCCTGCAAATGAATGGTCCTTTGAAACACCAATGGAATTGCTCAGATATTAGTTTTAATATCTCTTTGCAGCTGCATCTGTTCGGGTTAGGATGACAATGTTTTCAGTGTTAACTAATGGGACAAGTCAACTTGAAAAAGCCTGTTCAAACTCTTTATGGACTATGGGCAAAGAGTTTGCAGTAATTGTCTATATCAGGGTGAATCAAGATTATCCTCTTCTCAGTGTTTTCTTAGATGAATATGTGCATATTTTAAGGATATATAAAATCTTTTGAAGTACTGATTGCAATTATCACATTTCCAGAATGTCATTCTTAAAAACATTGGACTAATCATTAAAAAATAGAAATTCTTTATAATTGGAAACATATAGGCAGCATAGCGTGTGTACTTTTCATATACCATCTGCCTCTGTTTTGGTTTTTGCTCCTCTTTCTTGAGAACACTTTTGAAGCACTTTTGGGTGTTTATGACGTACAGATGAGTATGTTGTCCAGTTTTTGGTTCACCAGTACTAAGACATTGACAAAAGAGTTAATCAAGTGGCGGGCCACCAAGATGCTTTGGGGATTGGCATGCATGTCATGCCAGGAGAGGAGAGGCTAGATTTTTTCAGTATTAAAACGGAAGGCTACAATGGGATTTTACTACTGCTTCAGCTACTTAATGCAAGGTTATAGAGGCAATGAGGTCAAACACTATCTCCTCTAAAGTAACAAATTGTTACAAGGGCAATTCCAGTTAGATATATGAAAATATTTCACCCTCTGAAGTTCTTACCCTAAAATACCTATATTTTGGATACTTTAATCCAAAGCTGTTATACCCCTTAGAGAAACATGAACTGATTTTAAAATTTCTTGCTATGTAGTTGATAACTAAGAGTGCTATGGAAGGTAATTTTCTCCTTCTTAAGAAAATTTACCATAATTAAAAGATAATAAGGACTGGAATGCTTCATAGTACTGTCATCATTTGTACTATTGTCATCATAAGTGCTATTTATCTTAATGCTTTCTAAAACAGGGGTCTGAATGACATGGAGTTGGATGCTTCATCCATGGAAAAGAGGTTTGCTTTTAAGTTTCTGAAGAAAATTTTGAAATATGTTGATTCTGCTCAAGAGTTTATTGCGCATTTGGGTAAGCTGCAGATTTAATTTTGAAAATAATTTAAATTGTTGATATTTAAATATTTGGATTAATATGTTTAAATTTGTAGCAACCACTATTTTTATTGCATTTAAGAAACTTAAATTCTGTATTTTAATTTGCAGATTGAATTCTTGGACATCTGTAACTAGCTAAACTGTTTCTGCTGTTTTATTAGTTTTACTGAAATACAAAGTTTGCAAGGCTATATCAAAGAGCTATTGTATTATTTATTATTAGACAACTTCTTATTCATGTCTGCCTTGATTGTATCCTTGCAGAAGCCATTGTAACCAGTGGAAAAACTGAAAAATCTCCACATGACCAAGAAATAAAATTCTTTGCCAAAGTGAGTGATTTAATATTTCAAGTAATGCACATATACATTCCATTATACAGAACATGGAAATTTGTAATGTTAGACTGCTTTTCAGGTAATAGAAATATATCTTTCCCTTTTTTTTCATGGTAAGTAATCAATTAAATGTTGTTAACAAATATTTCAAAATATCTTCAAAAATATTTCAATATATGTGCTGGATTCAAATATTTCAAAATATTTCAATATATCTGATTCTACATGAGAAGGAACATAGAAATTAAAAGGCAGCTTATTTATTACATACAATTAAATACTCTCGCTGAACATATAAATTATTTCTGAAAATTTTTGCCTCGGTATATCACTGAAGTGCATAGTATCATTTAATTAACAGGAAGAAGTATTCCTATGCATAATAATGTCATACACATTTGTGTGCCTAATAAGAAAACTGTTGTCAATAATCAGATTTGAAGTAAGCAACATTTAGGATTTAATTCGGGATCTTAAAAAAAAAGCCCTCTCCCTTTATATTTGTACTGAACAGTTATTTTAATAGTGGAGAGGAAGGGTCCTCTTAGTTCAGAGATACTTATCACTGTGGAATGTGAGAACAGTAAGCCTGCAATATTAGATCCAAAATAGATAGATATGTGTAACTCTGTTTATTATTTACATAACTTTTAAGTAAAATTAAGTAAAATCGTAAGACTTAAGGGTTTAATTTATATGACTTTGTGTCTGAAATGAGAAAATACAACTGTTACAGAACGTCTAAAATTTTTGGAATGAACTTTGATCAATCAGAGCATTGTTGCTACATTTACCATTGTGCTCTGTGAAAAATACATTTTGTATCTGTATTTCTTAGGTTCTTTTACCATTAGTTGATCAGTACTTTACAAATCACTGCCTCTACTTCCTGTCTTCTCCAACAAAAACACTCAGTAGCAGTGGATATGCATCAAATAAGGAAAAGGAAATGGTAGCAAGGTAAGTAGAAAATTAAGATAACACAGGAGGGTTATTATATAGATAATTAAAGGTCTCTTCTTAGATTAAAGAGAAAGATAGTTCAAAAGCTCAGTTTCCTCAGATAGAATGTGAGCAGTTTATTCTGTATAAGAATGGCAGTGAGTGAATAGAATTCCTCATTTTAGTATTCTTTAATGTATAATTAAATAATTGAGTATATATACTAATTATATATATTACAATACAAAATTGTGGATGATAACATCAAAAACATTAATAAATGATTCTGTGAGCAATGGAACTAATAAAACTTAGTTTCTGATGGGTTTGTGTTTCATTTTTGATGGCAGTTTCTGGTTGAAGCTTATCCCACTGTTGGGTCATTGAAATGGTCTCACATTTAAATTTTCAGATATCAAAACACATGAGAATACCATGATTGAGCTTTTTAGGGTTAATTATGGATTTTCCCTTCTCTACAAAATTACTTCTGCCGTGCACAAAAATTGCTGGAATTTAGTAATTTTTAGATGTGGGTTTTGAGATTTGGTTGGAATCATCCATTTGACTCAAAGTTATTCTAGAAAACTCAGTTAAAAAGAGACAGTTGCCTTTTAATTTATAATGTGTTGCCTTTACAAAAATATGAATTTCATTTTTCTGGAGCTAACATTTAAAAATTAATATTTAATTTATTTTTAACTATGAGTGTCATCTAATATTTTTGTTGCCAATTTTTTTCTTCCCTTTAAAGGTGTGCTGCCAGTTATTTTCTTTGGGAAATTTTGTATCATAATTTTTCAAACTGTATTTTACTCTCATGCTTTCTTACTTTAACTGTTAGTTTCTTAAATTTCTTTTGCTTTTCTTCACTACGTTGACCAGAGTTGACTACATTTTCCAACGGAAGAGTAGATATAAAATTTGAAAGTAAAGGTTACTTACTTGTTACATAAGATCAGGCCTAGCACTGAACTTCCTAGATTCCATTCTTCTGTTTATATTCCAATGTATTTTTGCATTTCTCTAAATTATTATTACCCTTTTGTTTCCATCTTCTAGGTGGGTGGTAGTCCTTATATAGCAGTTGCCCATTAGAGTGAGTGTTAAGTCCCTAAGATTCTTCTTTACTGAGCTTTCAAATATATTATATACAAATGTGCAAGATAGTCCTCCAGTAGGTGGGGAAGTCAGCTCAGGTTCAGGAGGATGGAAGTTTAATTTCATTTCAATTTCATGCTTCCTCTCTGAATACTCCTATTACTTCCCTAAAGTCAGTCAGATCAGCTTAAGAAAGATAGATGCTTACTAGGGATGTACAAAATGCCTTTATAAAGGCACATGAAGGAAGTTAGATGTCTAGCCTGCATATCTTCAGAAATACTTTATAATTCTTCGTCCATTTTTCATTGAGCAAAGTGACTATTGGTTTTTTTCATCTTATAGGAAATATAGTATTTCCTTACTATCATGAAGATAACAATGACAATCTGTTGTTAGTAAGAGACCATACCAATTCCTAAGGTATATTTACTTCATTTTGTTACGTCCTAGTTCCATTTGTAAAGCATAGCACAGACGATAAACAAGTCTGCCTAGCTGTCTTTGTTTTTAGAAGTTAAAGTAGCCCCTTTAATCTTTAGAGAGTTGGTGTTTTTTCCTTTGTCTTAATTATCCTGTTATTTTGACAGATAGGTTAGATATGCAAGTTTCTGACATACTTGCCAGCTCTTCTAGTCCATATATGTTTCAGGATTCATCTTATCATCAGCAGTGGCTAAACACAGATTTATTTATTTACAAAGGATATCTTCGCAAACTGTTTTAAATAGTATGAAGATTTGTAACGTTCATTTCTTGCAGAATGCCAAGTAAAACACTAAAATGTTACTCAGTTTTTCTTGTTCTTACAAAAAAAATTTCTTATTCAGAAATAATAGCCATAAAGAATGACTCAACCATATAATATGCAATTGTTGGAAACCACTGTAATCAAAAGAAAGTTTCCCATTTCAAGTCATCTCTGAAGTAGTGAAGCTTAGAAAATGAGAGAATTCAGAAGCTTCAAAAACTTATTCTGCTTAATGCAGTTATTTGACTGATTGTTATCATCATGTATGATTCAAAATACTATGTTGTGTTTTCTCTTTCATATTCATATTCCTACTACTCTTTACCTCATATTCTAAATAAATCTTTAATCTTTGTCTTGTCTTGTCTTGCCCTTTCTGTTCTTTTGTACTTTAGCCTGTTCTGCAAACTAGCTGCTCTTGTTAGACATAGGATCTCACTTTTTGGTAAGTTGTTAAGAAAGATCTTGATAAAGTTAAAAATATAAAGAATGTATAACCATTGCTTCTATCTTACCTGAAGCTTTTTACAAGCTATAGGCAAAATTCTATAAAATGATGCATAATCTTCTAGTACAATTAGTGAGTGCATTGAACATGGCTCTGAAGTTAACAGTTAAAAGAATATGTAAAGTGTTGGAGAAGGAAGAAGTAGCAGCTTCTAGGATTTTTAGACTACTTTAAAAAAATCTCATGCCTTTGCAATTACTTTTAGCTTTTCAAAAGTCATCTTACGCTAATTGTTTTGATTTCTGTCATCCAATTGTTGAATCTGATAGATTAATTTCTCAATAAGCTAGGGGGATGTAGGGAAAAATAACATACCTTTTTCAAAGGTATTGGTAAGAAAATTATAAAAGAAATGTAGGTACTACAAGATACAAAGTTCAGAATGTTGTAGGGTCAAGTGATGAAAATGAGCCATAAGTAGACACTAGTTATTTTTTAGTTCTTGTATGGAAATGGACTTAAGAAATTGAAAGTTAGTTCTAGAACCAGACCTAAATCTCCCTCCAATGACCTAAGGTGGGAGGCTTATGTCATGTCTTGTTTAACCTGTGCATCTCCAATAATGACATTTTGGATCATTAGATTATCCTACATTTTTCTATACTATTGTGCTCTCATAGTATCTCTTTCTAACCAGGTAGTGATTCTGCTACAATGGTGAACTGCCTGCACATCTTAGCTCAGTCTCTTGACACACGGTAAGTTTGCAACATTTGTACCAACTACAAACTATGTTGGTGTCGCAGAGCTTTTCAGGAGCAGTTGGATTGTTTCTGTATTTTTTATTCCTTATTTGTAATTAATGATATTAGCAGTATCAATAATTCAGATATTGACCTCCATATTAGCAGATTTCATCTAAAGGGTTTAATCTACATTTTTCTGTTCAATGCCTGTCATTAAAACATTCAAAAGTTTTGTCACCCTTTCCAAGGGCATTTGAAGACTTTATTGGGAGATATAAACGACACAAACTTTGGAACTGCAAGTATTGATACCTGTAGATATTAAGACAGTTTAGTGCATATTGGAGAATTTGGCATTAGAAGTATGCAGAATGTATTAATATATGGGCATAGTTACATTTGCTGACTTTTACTGTTTACCATTGAAATGCTTATGTAGATTAAAACACAGGCCAGGATTGTTTTCTAATTTGAGCTGTTTTCTGGACTGGTTATGTTATACAGCAGCCTGACAATGAACTCATTGTGAATAACAACACTGGAAAGCGTCATTAAGGGGTTGGAGAAGAGTGCAAAAACAGTTGAGGAATGGGACTGTGATGCTGGTATTGCAGTTGCATTCTCTAGATTTAGGGTGCTTTGAAGATAAGTAAGCATGTATCCTGACTTGCACACATAGTTACTGTGGCTCCTATAAAAATCTAGGGATTAAGAATTATTTTTCTTGAGCATATTGTACAGAGGAGCTTTCTCACCACCTATGACGTTTGCTGAGAAGGCATTATCTTATTTGAAAGAAGATCACAAAAACTGGAAAGACAAGACTAAGGAAGCAAGTTCTTTGCTGTTATTATTTTGTATGAAATATTCCAAGCTAATTGTTGCTTATACTGCTATGTAGATGTAACTGTCCTTTTCAGTTCATAATGTAAAGTTCACTGATACATGTGTGTATCTTCAAAGACTGATAGAGTGTGACTAACATGTCCATATATATCTATGCAACTACTAAAGATCAATGCAAAGTTAATATTTTTCCCTTATTATTTTTCAGAACTGTTATGAAATCAGGATCTGAGCTTGTTAAAGCTGGATTGCGTGCCTTTTTTGAAAATGCAGCTGAAGACCTGGAAAAAACTTCAGAAAATCTGAAACTTGGAAAATTTACCCATTCACGAACACAAATCAAGGGTGTTTCACAGAATATCAATTATACTACGGTAGCATTGTTACCCATCTTGACATCAATTTTTGAACATATTTCACAATACCAGTTTGGAATTGATTTACTTTGTAAGTCTTTCATTTATTTTTGAATTTTATTGTGTTATAATATTACAAAAGCTTTTTAGTAATGATTGCATGACTTCAAAGGATGGAATTCTGTTTTCAGTTACACACACATTTCCAGCATTAAATCTGAAGTTAGCTGCATAGTACCTTATTTCTATTGCATGTTTAAAAATAATACTCAGTAAGTTTCAAGTTAATTATGTACAATATTTCTCCAAACATTGAGAGAGAGAAATTAACATTTCCCCTTAAGTGCTCTCTTACCAACTGTGTGGATGAGCCTAGTTCCCTATAGAAAATGAAATTATGCTTATTTTTATTACATATTTTTACTTCATTAGATTAAAGGAGACAAGTCATTATTGATTCTTTGTGGGTTTTTTCTTACATTTGAAAACTACTTTAGTTATTCTAATTTAAATTTTCCTTATTTTTAGCATCATTTAGTTTAAAATTACTGAAATGCCTCCTTGAGATTCAGCAATATTCTGTTCCAAAATGTTGTATATATTTGGGTAATCACAGTTCCAAAGCAGAAGATAATTAAAAGATTGATAGCCATGAAAAGAGTTTCTTTAAAAAGGGGGGAGCCTTTAGATCATGCTCCTAGACACACAGACTGATGTGGTTTAGCTTAAAATAGTACTCTGCAAGTGTGATAATCTGCAATATCTTATTTGCAAGTATCTGCTGGCCTCTTGGAATGTCTGATGATCTGTCAAGTTTTGGAATGAATGTAGATGACAGACCAGATATCAGAGAAATTTAAGATAAATAACAAATGTGCAGAGTATTGACAGCTTAGAATGTTCAGTGATACATATGCTAAAAGTTTTAGACACCGTTTATCAGATTGCGTAAAACAGATGTTTAATATTTGAAAAGTAGTCTTTAGTTGAATAAATACTGATAATCTACTTCTTATTTTCCTCTAGTGGGTGATGTACAAGTTTCATGTTACAGAATTCTTTGTAGCCTGTATTCTCTTGGGACTGGGAAGAATATTTACGTTGAAAGGTATTGAGTGAAAAACTCAGCATGTAAAATTTTCTCTTCTTTAGGAGTGTGTTGTTTAGGTAATAAAGCAGGTTGAATGAAAAGTGAATCTGAAACAGTGTGAGCATGTTTAAAATACACTTTAGCTGGAATGTAGTTGCCTATATTTTAGAGTTTAATTTCACACAAAAAAAACCCAACCCAAAAATAAATAAAAGCAAACAACTCATCCTACATATGGCAGTGTATTTGCAGGGAGTTTTTTTTTCCCCATAGGGAAAGCTAAATTTTTCCATGGGTTGCCATTAAGGTTCCCAAAGTTTGGCTACTCCATGTTGCTGTGGTAAGAAGGCTGAGTACTAAATAGGCTGCGTCTGTCTCATACCTAAGTCTGTACAGAGTTCTCAAAATAATTGTCCTGAGCATAAAATCCTGAACATATGTAGAGCATTCTGACGGCCTTTAACTCTACAAAGGAAAACACTTTACCAGTTAATTGCATTTTAAAAAGAGTAGGGTCTACAATTCCTTTAAGCATCTAGTTACTATGATATGATATGAGGATCACCTCCTCCAAGCTCAGGAGCAATGCATCCCAACAAAGAGGAAGTGGGGTAAAAACGCCAGGTGGGCTGCATGGATGAACAAGGAGCTCCTGGACAAACTCAAACACAAAAAGGAAGCCTACAGAGGGTGGAAGCGAGGACGGGTAGCCTGGGAGGAATACAGAGAAATTGTCCAAGTGGCCAGGGATCAGGTTAGGAAAGCTAAAGCCCTGATAGAATTAAATCTGGCCAGGGACGTCAAGGGCAACAAGAAAAGCTTCTATAGGTATGTCAGGGTTAAAAGGAAGACTAGGGAAAATGTGGGCCCTCTCCAGGACGAAACGGGATATGGAGAAGGCTGAGGTACTCAATGACTTTTTTGCCTCGGTCTTCACTGGCAAGTGCTCAAAACTCACCGCCCAAGCCGCAGAAGGTAAAGGCAGGGACTGGGGGAATGAAGAACTGCCCACTGTAGGAGAAGATCAAGTTCGAGACCATCTAAGGAACCTGAAGGTGCACGAGTCCATGGGACCCGATGAAATGAATCCACAGGTCCTGAAGGAACTTGCGGATGAAGTTGCTAACCCACTGTCCATCATATTTGAGAAGCTGTGGCAGTCCGGTGAAGTTCCGGCTGACTGGAAAAGGGGAAACATAACCCCCATTTTTAAAAAGGGAAAAAAGGAAGACCTGGGGAACTACAGGCCAGTCAGTCTCACCTCTGTGCCTGGGAAGATCATGGAACAGATCCTCCTGGAAGCTATGCTAAGGCACATGGAGGACAGGGAGGTGATTCGTGACAGCCAGCATGGCTTCACCAAGGACAAGTCCTGCCTGACCAACCTAGTGGCCTTCTATGATGGAGTGACTACATCAGTGGACATGGGAAGGGCTACAGATGTCATCTATCTGAACCTCTGTAAGGCCTTTGACACAGATCCCTACAACATCCTTCTCTCTAAACTGGAGAGGTATAGATTTGATGGGTGGACTGTCCGGTGGATGAGGAATTGGTTGGATGGTCGCATCCAGAGGGTAGTGGTCAATGGCTCAATGTCCAGATGGAGATTGGTGATGAGTGGTGTCCTGCAGTGGTCCATATTGGGACCTGTACTGTTTAATATCTTCATCAATGACATAGTGGGATCAAGTGCACCCTCAGCAAGTTTGCGGATGACACCAAGCTGAGTGGTGCAATTGACACGCCTGAGGGATGGGATGCCATCCAGAGGGACCTGGACAAGCTCGAGAAGTGGGCCCATGTGAACCTCATGAGGTTCAACAAGGCCAAGTGCAAGGTCCTGCACCTGGCTCGGGGCAACCCCTGGTATCAATACAGGCTGGGGGATGAAGGGATTGAGAGCAGCCCTGCAGAGAAGGACTTGGGGGTACTGGTGGATGAAAAGCTGGACATGAGCCGACAATGTGCGCTCACAGCCCAGAAGGCCAACCGTATCCTGGGCTGCCCTAAAAGCAGCATGGCCAGCAGGTCGAGGGAGGTGATTCTCCCCCTCTACTCTGCTCTGGTGAGACCCCATCTGGAGTACTGTGTCCAGCTCTGGAACCCTCAGCACAAGAAAGACATAGACCTGTTGGAACGGGTCCAGAGGACGGACACAAAAATGATCAGAGGGATGGAACGCCTCTCCTATGAAGAAAGGCTGAGAGAGTTGGGGTTGTTCAGCCTGGAGAAGAGAAGGCTTTGGGGAGACCTTCTTGCAGCCTTTCAGTACTTAAAGGGGGCTTATAAGAAAGATGGGGACAAACTTTTTAGCGGGGCCTACTGCGGTAGGACAAGGTGTAATGGTTTTAAACTGAAAGAGGGTAGATTTAGGCTAGATATAAGGAAGAAATTTTTTACAATGAGGGTTCTGAAACACTGGAACAGGTTGCCCAGAGAGGTGGTAGATGCCCCATCCCTGGAAACATACAAGGTCAGGTTGGACGGGGCTCTGAGCAACCTGATTTGGTTGAAGATGTCCCTGCTCATTGCAGGGAGGTTGGACTAGATGACCTTTAAAGGTCCCTTCCAACCCAAACTATTCGATGATGCTATGATATGTTCCAAGCCCTGGATTTTAGTTCCCTCTTCCATTAAAAGAGGCTCAAATCCATATATGCTGCTTTAGAAAAGAGAACCCTATTGTTGGTCTGTCTATCACAAGGCAGGAGCCAAAGTAATCATAACCCTTCCTTATACTTCTGAAGGCTTTAGGTTAGGCACTTTTCATGATCTGTCTTATAATGAAAAGTTTAAGATTCACAGGGCCTGAGAGGGAGACTTAAACTGGAGGAAATACAACTCTGTAGTCTGGTTAGGAGAGGCTTTGCCTAGTATGAGGAATGCTGGTCTCCACTTCCTTCCTTCCAGAGTTCATTCAGTAATTCTATCATGCAAAATGCAAGAGCAGTCTGGTGGACAGACTGTCTCTTTCCTCCCACTCCGCATGCATGTACATGTGTGCACAAGCTCATTCTTGTGTATGTCCACATTCAGTCATTTGTACATCCATCACTAAATTGCAAAGCTATACTCTTTCTTTCTTCTCTTTCTGGACTTGAAAATCTTAAATAGTCTTTGACACAGATCTGATAATCAAAATAGGAAGTGCCTTATCCCTACTCTAACTAGCAGTCAGGGTCTTCTCACAGGAAATAAAACGTGATTATGTTTGAGTTGCCTTTTGATGATAAGAGCTCGCAGCACAGGCCTCCACTTGATTGGCAAGAGCTATGAGCACTGGACAATTACATTAAACACTGATGTTAGCAGCACCACCTTTTCCTACTGCAGTTGTCTTCTTAGAAGGGAAGAGTGATCAGATCAGATATATCTGAGAAAATGACTTAGTTTCCTAAGGCTGTGTGAGAGGTTTCCAACTGTGGGTTTCATTTAGTTTGGTTTTCACTAGACTCACTCAGGCTCTTAAATGAAGGCTCTAGGCAGACATCAGTGTCTAGGTGGGAGGTAGGATTTCAAACACACTGCTCAATATTTCAGCAAAACTTGGAAGTGAATGATTGAGCTGACTTGAGCAGTTATTCAAGTTAAACAATGCTCAAATTTAGGATCAAAGTGCAGTTTTTATCCTAGTGAATTTTGGCAGGGACATTAAGAAGTTTTACCTTCCATTGCAGGATGAGTCATAGTTCACTTTCATAGGTGAATATCACTTTTCATGGCTGAAATAGTTCAGCTGATTCTACAAGACTCCTGGCTGCTGGGGCTCAGGACTAATACTAAGTTGGATTGCTGCTGCTGCCTTGTTGTGACAAACTTCCACTGTCAAGGGTTTTATCCTTTGTTTAGGATGTTGGAGATGTTTCTGATTTCTCTGTGGACCTTTATTCTCTAAATGTCTCTGTGGTTCATAAATGTTGAGGACTGGATGCAAAATGCAGTAGTCCTTGACTACTTTGAGCCCTAATGCTCTACTGGCAAGTATAGTATTATTGCTATAGGCATTCTGACTATGAATTCTATACCCGGGTACCTATTTCTTTTCATGCACTGCATCAGAAATTTAGGTCCTAAATTTGGGGTCGAAAACTCCCTTTTCATACCCAGTGCCCAAAAGTTGTATGTCCCTTTATGGTGTCTTGGTCTTTTCCTGGTTAGTTTATAGAAACACATTTCCAAAGGATTTTTAGCACAAATGATGAAATATCTGTATCAATAATAAGAAATACAAACTTCTGCATAAGTTAAGAAATTATAGTACTTTTTTTAATGTGTGTAGTTAAATATGACAAAATTAACTGCTGTATTCAGTCATACATACGTATCCAGATTGTTCAGTTTAAGACTTCAATTTGACCTGTTTGAGGCTTCTCAAAATGAAGACTGCCAAAGATGCAAGAAAGTCTGTTACAACAACGATATAATAGGAAATGCTTCTTCATGACTACCATCAGTTGATGGTCTTTTATATTGCTTTGGTTTTTCAAAGTCTAGATTGATTTGATCACATTGCAAGTGTTTTCCACTTCCTCCAAGACTTGCATATCAGCCTCTGACAGTTCTTCCTCATTCTTTGGAGTGAATGTTTCCAGTTAGTTATCTTCCTAACATATTTTGTCTAAAGGGTTAATTTGGCTTTTTTTTAAGTTCCTTTTACTCCAATAATTCTATTGAACCATTCAGTTCCCCAAGTGATTTATTTTACATTATTTGCTTTTTATGTCAGTGAGTATCTGCTCTGAAATTCTTTTTATCTTTTCTAATTTCTGTCCTACAAAATTATAGGCTTTCCCTTGGTTTCTCATATTTAGGACTTCTATATGACAAAACATATCTGTGTACTTAGAGTAATTTTCTTAGCCTTGTGTAATTGTTCACCTTCTCTTTTTTTGGCTTCTTTTTATATACAAAGATGGGTATGCATTATGACGTTGTCATGCATGTGATTACATAGCCTCAGTGCATTTGATGTTACTCTTTTCAAATTACTTTTTAATATGTGTTTGTGTACTTATATTTATGTACACACACCAAGTTTTTCCTTCTTGATCCAACAGAAGGCAAAGATGTAATAAAGCTTCCCTTTTAGGAAAATTTATGAAATCTCCTATATATATAATATTGCATCTTTCATTACAATTTAAATTGGAAGAGAACATTACTGTGCTCTAAAATACAGTAGAAATTCGATTATCAAAAATTTGTTTTTTAATGAAATGTTCTGTGGTTGCTATCTGTGATAATAATGCATCATGTGTTCTGTTGCAAAATGTACACTATATGGATGGTCAGAATGTAAGGAAAATGACACAGATATATAGGTGGAGCACATAGTTTCTTTTTAATTTTGTGGTAATTGATTTCTGCATTTTCCATTTCTTTGATGGCAGTAAAACAACAGTAAACTGTAGTACTTCTGTAGAGAACGAATGAGCATTCACCTTTGAAATAGAGTAATATCATGTGAATCATGTTACATGAAATACCCAAGTGAACAAAAATCCTTTTTTATAATGTTTTTCAATTCTGTAAGGCCATTGCTTTTGCCAATTTCTTTTGTTTCTCCTGCAACAAAAGAAGTTGGAGGGTATGTAGTTGCATATCTCTTCACATTCCAGCATGCTTGTGAAATAAAAATTGACATAGGCACTTGAAGATGAGGTAGTAGATGGGTCACAATCTTTGACTTTAGGTCATACAATGAAGAAGACTTTGTTGACAGGAAGGAATCTTAAAAAGATTGTTGTTATTTCTGGAATTTGAACAATCATAGAATCATCGAATAGTTTGGGTTGGAAGGGACCTTTAAAGGTCATCTAGTCCAACCTCCCTGCAATGAGCAGGGACATCTTCAACCAAATCAGGTTGCTCAGAGCCCCGTCCAACCTGACCTTGTATGTTTCCAGGGATGGGGCATCTACCACCTCTCTGGGCAACCTGTTCCAGTGTTTCAGAACCCTCATTGTAAAAAATTTCTTCCTTATATCTAGCCTAAATCTACCCTCTTTCAGTTTAAAACCATTACACCTTGTCCTACCGCAGTAGGCCCCGCTAAAAAGTTTGTCCCCATCTTTCTTATAAGCCCCCTTTAAGTACTGAAAGGCTGCAAGAAGGTCTCCCCAAAGCCTTCTCTTCTCCAGGCTGAACAACCCCAACTCTCTCAGCCTTTCTTCATAGGAGAGGCGTTCCATCCCTCTGATCATTTTTGTGTCCCTCTGTTGTGGTTTAACCCCAGCCGGCCACTGAGTACCACGCAGCCGCTCACTCGCCCCCTCCCGGGTGGGATGGGGGAGAGAATCAGAAGGGTAAAAGTGAGAAAACTCGTGGGTTGAGATAAGACAGTTTAATAGGGAAAGCAAAAGCTGTGCACGCAAGCAAAGCAAAACAAGGAATTCATTCACTACTTCCCATCGGCAGGCAGGTGTCAGCCATCTCCAGCAAAGCAGGGCTCCATAACGCATAACAGTTACTTGGGAAGACAAACGCCATCACTCTGAACGCCCCCCCCTCCCCTCCTTCTTCTTCGCTCAGCCTTATATGCTGAGCATGATGTCATATGGTATGGAATAGCCCATTGGCCAGCTGGACCAGCCATTCCGGCCACACTCCTCCCCGCCCCCCGCGCACCTGACAGGGCACGGGAAGATGAAAAGTCCTTGACTAGCGTAAACATTATTTAGCAACAACTAAAACATCAGTGTGTTATCAACACTATTCTCATACTACATCCAAAACACAGCACTGTACCAGTTAATAGGAAGAAAATCAACTCCATCCCAGCTGAAACCAGGACAACCTCCTCTGGACCTGCTCCAATAGGTCCATGTCTATTCCAAACAAAATATGGAGCTTCAAAGGATGAAAGGTGTGTCCTATCTTTATCCAATCTGTATGTCAAGTGTAGCAGATCTGTAAGGCATCTTGTATAAACAGTGCTTCAGAACTTCAAAAGAGTACCTTAGCTTTAGTTTTAAGCCAATATGAGTCTGGTCTTATGCTGAAAAGGACTGTCTCAGCATCTCTTGCACCTTCATCTGTACATTTCCACCCCTTTTGTTTTTTTTCTGGTAAATAGTGTTTATGCAGCGAGATGATGAGGATGTTTGGCTTGGTTAGTTTTGTTTTTATGGTGAGATTTATTTTTAGCTGGACCAGTTCCTTCATCCAGCTTATCAAGATGCTGTCTGAGTTTTAGTGGTAGCAGAGAACAAATAGGAACTTGGGAAGGTTGTGTGGGGGAATGCGGAATTGCCCCTTTCAGAACACACCACACAGAATGCCATAAAGTCATGAAAAATCAGTCTTTGATAAGTAGCAGTAGTGTTTCTCATTATTTGACTATGTAAATGGTATAATGTGTGAACCAAAATAAATATATTTATATATACAGAAAAGAAGTGAAATTTTGAAAAAGGATATGAGCGCTAAAACAAATTCCTACTGATTATATGCATTTGCTCCTTGTTTAAGCAAACCGAAGGTATAATAAGAATATGCAGTTACTAATCTATTCTTTGTGCATATTCTAGACACGTTTTCTATAGTTTGTGGTTGCACAGTTGCACTGTGGAGCAGTTTACCTTTAATATACAACACTTGGTGGAGGTTGTTTTTTTTAAAAACTGTGTTTCTTATACTCCTGTAATTTCCGGTAATTTTGTTCATGTGAGAAATACAATTTTTCAAAATTGTCAAATAGTTCCTAATGTATTAAAAAGATAAACTAAATCAGCAATGAATGTTAATGTTGCTTTATAATGCATGCTAGACATTGAAAGCCTAGTGAAAGACTTTTCCTCTCAGGTAATTTTCAGTGTCTCTCATATACAGGCAGCGTCCCGCACTTGGTGAGTGCTTAGCATCTCTTGCAGCAGCCATTCCAGTAGCATTCCTTGAACCTTCTCTCAACCATTACAACCCATTGTCTGTCTTCAACACAAAAAGTGCAAGAGAAAGAGCGAGTAAGTACTGTTCCTCACACAAAAGAAAAAAAAGGTGTTTGCTGCTCTCCAGCTGATAGTAATAGAAAAAAATAGTAATAGTGAAAAAAACCCAAATGTATGCCCCGATAGAGAACTCCTACTATTGCTCTTTCATTACTTGTCATTTTAACCTTGCTCTGCTTTGTTGAGACTATGTTAACATTGTTCCCTTTCTCCTAGCATATTTGGATATTTTTCTGAACATGATGTTTTTGAATTCTTTTCTGAAGCTGCATACTGTAATATTTGAAGCTTAGTCAAAGATCATATCTACGTTACAAAAATTTTTAGCAAATTGTACAGTTATGTTCTTACTAGCAACATGCAAGAGGTGTAATATCTTATTTATGTGAACAGGAAAATGATCTATATTTTTTTGTTGTCTTACCACTACTCCAATGCAGTTTGGTATAGGGAACTCCTGACAGAATATGACTTTGATTCCATGAAACCTTAGTCAAAGGAGCATGAGTCCTTCTACATAGATTTTCTTCGCTTGCTTCTTTCCCAGCTTACTCTTGATGGACTCTGATATCTTAAAGTATTTCAGTATTTTCCTCATTGATCTGTGTAAGAGTCATTACCTGCCAAAATCATTGTTACTTTAAACAACAACAAAAAAGTAGGTAGATAGATTCCATATGCTTCGTAAGTTTTTCCATATAAAAGCAGTCATGGAAAAGCTTGTGCTAGCCCTTCCTTCCTGTCAGCTCTACTTTATAGAAGCAGCACTGGTGGCAGAAGAATTTTGCTAGAGTGAATGGCATTGGATTATGATGAGTTGTTCATTGCTGAATAAGCACCCTTCAGTTTCTCATACAAGCATCTGACAGCTGGAATTCTTTCCTGGTATTTTTGTTGGGAGATAGATGTGCAGAGTTTGTGAACTAGGTACAGTTTAATTTTAATCTCACCCATAATTTTGAGCTGTTTGTTTCCTTTTCCCTGAGGTGGATTTAATGTTTTGCAAATTGACGTGAAAGTGTGAATGATTATGGAAACAATGGCCAGAGTTTATCCAATATTGATCAGTTTGCACTTTTACATAGCTGGGCTACTCACCAGATAATTGCAGGACACCTTATGGTAAAGCTTTATGGCAGCTATTATCTACATCAGTGCTATATGCACATGATCAGAAAGACATAATTTGTGAGATTAGAGAGCTGTGTATACCCCAAAGTCTTACTATAGTTATGTCTGCCCAAGATGGTGACAGAAAAAATCTTGAGTGACAATGTTCTTTGTGTTTAGGGTTTAAACGTAGGTGAACGTAGATGTTCTCTTTTATTTTGTTAATTAATCTTTTGCTTTTCTACCCTTACTTGCAGTTTTAGGTATGCCTGATACAGTAGAAGAGATGTGTCCAGAGATCCCTCAGTTGGATGGACTAATAAAGGAAATTAATGATTTAGCAGAGTCTGGAGCAAGGTATACTGAAATGCCTCATGTAATTGAGGTTATCTTACCCATGCTATGCAACTATTTATCCTACTGGTGGGAAAGAGGGTCTGAGAGTGTTCCTCAAAGTGCTGGGCCTTGCTGTACAATGATAACATCTGAGCATCTGAGCATCATTCTTGGAAACATTCTGAAAATCATTAACAACAATCTGGGAATAGACGAAGCATCTTGGATGAAAAGAATTGCAGGTACTGTAAATATTTTTAAAGATTAATTGTACCTAATAATATTTAATTACTTTGCTACACTTTACCATATTACCTAGTGATATAATAATAATAAATGGTAATTAAAAACAGCAGGAAAGAAAGCTAAAGAGTAGATAAGTAATGATAAGAGAAAGATATTTTAATTTTTTCAATTTTTTAATTATTTTTATGCATGCATTGTAGCATCACTGTAAGCAGAGAGCTTTCTATACAACATAATGGATTTTGAAAATGTTATCTTCTCAATGTACTGTATAAGAGCCTTAGCATTTAATTTGGAGTTGTGAATTCCATTGATTTTCAAGACACATAAGAACTGAATATTGTAGCAGAGGGTATGTGTCCTGTGAATTCTGTTCATGAAATATCAGGACAAAAGGGAAGGAAAGTGTATATCGTGAAATAATCCTAGGAGTAACCCAAGTTCAGAATTAGTTGCTTTGCTTGAGTAACTGTGCCAGCTATTAAATGAGCAGAAAGATTTCTCAATGTCCTATAACATTTAGTAGCTAGCTAGCTAAAGAAACTTACTGTATCCAAATCTTATCATTCATCTTAAACAGTGTAAGAGTATAATATGCAATAAGGTGGTTCAAGAAAATCTATGTAAAGGTAATAATTTCCTGCTAAATTTTAACGCCCCATTGGTACAGGGTTTTCAGTATTATTTTAAATACTGAAAGGTCTTTAATAATAATAAGGATTCCATTAAAATTTAGTAAGAAGTTTGCTGCCTAATTGTAGAGACCACAGCTTGCAGTTTTGTAGTGGCTGCTTTTCTACGTAAGGATATAATGTACTAGTGTGGTTCTTGTAAGGATTTTTGACTCGGGTGGTCTGCATTTTATTACTAATGCTTGTACAAAATAGATCTATGATCTTGAATTAGTCATTCATTCTCTGCATTTTAGCTTGCCCAAGGCAAAAGAGGTAAAGGAATTCTTCCCGAACACTGTCTTCTGACTATTTTCTGACACTGTATACAAAACAACCACACACACAAAAAAAACCCAAAAGTATTTTTGTGAGGACTTTGTGTCTCAATCCCTACTTTGTTTAGGTTCTAAGTTAGAGACCTGTGACTTGCCAAAACCATGGTAGTTTAATTGATGTAAGACAGAAATACTTATAATCTGAATTCCCAGTAACTAGCTTTTAATCTCTCGATACACACAGTTGTTACAAAGCTATATTCATAGTTTTATTAATAATTTTATGATGCTCCAGAAATATGTGAAGCACTATGACCTATATGTTTTCTGGAACCGCGGAGTTCATATTAATATGATGAAAAACATCAATTGTGTGTTAATCATAGGATTATCTATATTTTTATGTATAGTTTATGCTCAACCCATCATCAGCAAAGCCAGGCCTGATCTGCTCAAAACTCACTTCATTCCAACACTGGAGAAATTGAAGAAGAAAGCTATAAAGATCGTGATGGAAGAGGAGCAACTGAGAGCAGATAGTAAAACTGACACTCAAGAAGCTGAGCTACTCATTCTCGATGAATTTGCTGTTCTTTGTAGAGACCTTTACGCCTTCTATCCAATGTTGATACGTTATGTAGACAACAACAGGTAAATAAAAACTAATAATTAAATTCATATTTATTAGTTAATATACTGGAGTCCATGATCAGATAATCAGAAAGAACACAATGCATTTAATGTTATGCTGAGAATCAGACCCTGAGTACTTTAAGATTCTTAACTTACAGAATGATGTATCTTGAATTCACACCTTTTTCTCACATGCATTTGGCTTATTTGGTTGTATTCTAACTGCACTATTATCATTGAGAACGCATATCCTGACGAGACTTGTTATATATGCTACTGCAGCCCAATGACATTACAAATGAATATGCCTTTCAAAAATTAAAAAATGGCTAAAAGCTTTAAGTGGTAATGAAGAGGTGAAAAACTATTTGTTGGTTTTTTTAAGACGGAAATAAAAAGTGTTTGGACCACATTGTATTGCCTTTGGAATTATCAGAAGTCTCTCTCCTCAGCCATTTACTGAAGGATTATTCTGTGCCTACACTTTCCCTTTCCTTTGTCCCAGAACATGACCCCAAGGTGCTCTTCAGAAGAGTATCTGAAGTATCTATAGTATCTCAGTATCTACAGTATTTTAATCCTATCCTTAACAACATTGTTCTTCTGTACATAATCATTGTCCACTTATATTTTTTAGGTGTTAGTACATATCGGGCTAGTTAGGAGCATTTTCATTGCATGCATGATCGTTTATGCTGTGAACCGATTTACACTGAGAATTATTTGCTTTTTCTAGATGAACTCAAGGCTTTACTATGTCAGACCTTGTTGGCAAAGAAACACTTCGAATTTTTAAAAAACACAGATTTATCTGGGCTGTGGAGAAATCCTACTAGAAAGATAGAGTTAATGAGCATAAATTGTAACATTAATGAGCGTAAGTTATAACATCTGTCTGCTGTCAGATGCCCACTTTATGTATGGTCATATTAATGCATTTTAATTCAGAGACATTTAAGAGGGCTGCATCTGTTAGTTCATTTGCCCAGGTTTTCTGAGCATCCTTGTGCAGACAGACCCAGACTGAAGTTGTATTAGTTCCTGGATTACAAAAATAAACCAATTGAAGCAGTGAGCTCTTACAGCTCACCCACTCTTTCATTTCCCTGTACTCTTCCTGCTCTTTCCATTATAGTGTTCTCTTTTGGATCAACACAAAGTTTTGATCGCAAAGTTTTGATAACAAAGTTTTATTATGGAAATAACAAAAGAAATAGAGAAATACTTGGAGGAAGAGTTTTGATTTTCAGCCAGTTCTGTTTTCTAGTCTGGTTCACAGAATAGGCACAAAAACATGTGGCAGCATTGCAGGGAGGAACAGGCAGAAATAAGTAGCCAAGAATTAGGAGTTTTTTTGGAGACGAGTTAAACTGTCATGAAAAATGGTCTCTCTAACCATGGTCGTGGAAAATTGAAGTGATTGTCATTAAATTCCAAGATTAACTATACAAATGTAACCTGATCTATTAAATAGAGATTGTTATATTCAGTTGTCTTATTTTAAATGTCTTATTTTCAATTCTCTTGTTTTTGTAATTAGAGCCAATTGGCTAAAGAAACCAGATGCAGATTCTGATGAACTCTTTCGAATGGTAGCTGAAGTTTTTATCCTGTGGTGTAAATCACATGTAAGATAAGTTGTATACTTTTTCTTCCATTTCATTCTATCTTTAAATATAAATGTGGTACATGCGGATGAATTAAACTTCTGCTGATTTTTTTTTTTCATCTTTAGAATTTCAAAAGAGAAGAACAAAATTTTGTGATTCAGAATGAAATCAACAATTTGGCATTTTTAACAGGAGACACCAAGAGCAAGATGTCTAAAGTAAGTTAATAAAAATTTGTGGGTCAGTTAAATCTTCATCATGTGTTTAGTATGTTGTAAGAAGGCTCTGAAAATCTACTCAGATTGCAGCTGCTGTGCTGGTAGAAGAAACAAAAAATAGTTTTGCTTCTTGATTATAGACATGACAACTACTATGCAAAATATAGGCTATGTACCTTAGAGTTACTTATTAAATGTCTGCTAAGTAGTCGAAGACACAAGATTAAAATAAAGGTCTTGATTTGAAAAAGTTACACATATAAGAGAATATGGTTTGTAATATATAATATGAGTTGTTGATCTTTCAGAAAAAAAAAAGGTGGACTCTTTTATAAAAGCAAGTGAAGAAACATTGGTTGTCTGATCTTTTTTTTGTGAACGTCAATCAGTATTGTTCTGTCAATGTTGATGGAGGAATACTGTCTTTGCATATAGCTCTTTATTCATACATGTAGCATGCCACGTGCACTGTTTTTCTTGTTTCTTATTAATGACCATATTCATTTCTTTTTTGCTCATTTTCAATATGACAAGATGCCGACATGATGGCTGGAAAGTACATTTGTTACCTGTATAATAGAGAAAATGCATGTTGTCAAGGTAAAAAATGCCGCTTTGACATTAGCTGAGGAAGATTGCCTTACTTAACTAAAGCCAGTTGAAGTCTAAGTCCAAATTAGTGTTGGTAAATGTAGCAAAGAACCCTTTGGTTTATTCATATTTGTAATGTGTTTGGAGTAATCCTATTTTGAAAGGGTTCCAGAGAAGTGGTGGGGTTTATTGTTTTATATTTCACTATATTTTGATTGTCTGTAACCTAGCTACTCTAAGTGCAACTTTAGACAATAGAGAGTCAGATAAAATGTGCCATTACATTTCTTAATTCTCTTAAAAAATGTTTGATTCTTTTCTATTATGATTTTTTAAGTTCTGAAATTTGGTTAAGCGAAACCCCAATAGTGGAAAGTTTACAAGCAAACATAACAGATTTTCTGCTCGTCATTAGTTCATGACTGGCACTGAACAGCAATTCAAACTATATAGAGAATTCCATATTTGGAGAAAAGGAAATTTTTAATGTGTTTTCTTGTTTTCAAGATGCAGCTCCTTGAAATTGTGTGATAGAATTGAAATGTTTGTATTATCCTCATTAGCGAGATGAGTAGTGGGCGCAGTCCAGGCTATTTGATGATCAATTGTACAATAACAGTCTAACACATAGCACTGTATTTTTATCATATGGCAATCACTACAGATACATTTAATACATATACTTCAACATTTATACATTAGAATTGGCCTGAGGAGCCAAGAATTAGGTATACTTTTTTTAAAAACACGATCGATTAGAATCAGGTGATTCATACTTAATCTAAATTGTGTCTCACTGCAGTATTGATAATAAGATAATATGATGTAAACTGTTAGTGTCATATTTTAGTCAGTCTGGCATGGCAGGAATGACAAAACAAATCTTTACAAAATAAAGAATAGGTATCCCTCATACTGCTCCGGAATTTACAAGCAAAAATAACAGATTTTTTTGCTCATCATTAGTTCATGACTGCACAGGAATTTAACATCAAGAATCTATATGATGCAAATTTGAAAGAGTTTGGTTTTAAGATTACATTTTCAAATGCCTGTTGTGTATATTGAAATATAAATACTTGTATGTATATATTTATACATAACAGGGATGTAGATGCATATGTAAATGTGCTTTTCTTTGTATGGGTATGCAGTACAGAGATATTATAAATTTTTTATATGCATATAATTTTTGTAAGCATATTAATATCAAATCATAGCATTAAAGGACACTGTGCATGGTTATTGCTTATAAAGGAAGAAATAAAAGATTGTATTGTTCATGACTGAATATTTTATTAATATGGTACCATATCTGCAGGAGTGATTGCAGAACAGCTGATCGTTTAGATAGGCATTTGTTTCATGATGACTTAAATACCATGACACAATACATGAGACATCTTTTAGAAGTGTTGTGTTGGTTTTCTGTATATGGTTTCTAAGCAGGAAATTGATAACCTTTCATAATATATAATGTAAGAGCTCTAAAACCAGCGCATACATTAAAGCATACATTTAGATCTGAATAATTTTATTTTAAGACTGCATAGTTTAAAATGAACAAGAAGTTCTCTAAGTAACTGAATTTCAGGTTTTCTTGCAAGGCTTGATACTTACTTATATCCTCAGAGAATAATCAGTAGAGGACATTACATTGGGGAACATTATTTTTATAATTTCTTGCTTTAATATTAACATTCATCTCCGGAAGTACTATGCTAACAGAATAATTACCAGTTTCCTCTTTATCACCAGTTTATCTTTATTCACATTATTTTTAGTGAAAGCAATCATATCCATTATTTATCAAGCATGAGGATGTATAGATAACTGTGAATATGAACATTGACTATTAACAGTTGGCCAAGACAGAACAGTTCCGGGTCTCTTAAAGGAATAAGACCCCATACTGATCTCAGACTGCTTTAGACAACTGTCTGTCTTACCAGAGACTTAGCATTTTTCCTAAGATACAAGATACTGTGATAGTGCTATTGTGTTAGGTGTGATATATGATGTATGGAAGGTTCTATATCTTTACATGCCATATGCAGAGGATGAAGAATTAGGATTACATTATTTATCAGTAGCTAATAGCAGAGGTAATAAATGATTCATCATTACAATCAATAAATTAATTAAGTACCCATTGTATTTTGATTATACAATATTAACTTTGTTAATATTTTCTCAAATAAATGTATTAAACAGCTGAGCAAGTTTTTTAATTTTTCTTTTCTAAAAAAATGGCAGCAGATTGCTCGGAGGGGAATGGTAAGTTAGAGAACTTTCAGTCTGAGAGAGACTGATAACTTAGATTGCGTTGAAATAACAGATTTGTGATAGAAGTGTTGAAATGGAGAATTAAACACATTCAACTCCACTAATCTGTTATTTTTGAACCCTTCATAGGTTTGTTGATAAAATAGCATTTTGATTCAGATGCAATGATGTCCTATTGTGTTTTACAGTTAATTGGTATAAAAGACTAAACGTATACATTCACATGTACATAATAAATGTGTAATACATATGTGGGGGCAATTTTTCTGTGTAAGTTCTGGTATCTAAATGGATGTGTGGCTGGATATATAACCTCAGTCGTTAAACACTTGCATATCCTACTGAAGTTGTATTTGACTGGCCCTCATTATTAATTTTTTTGTATCTGTTTTTAAAAAGCATTTGGATAAACCTATTGTAGAAGTTTGAGGCAGTCATAAAATCCAAGTTTGTATTACAAAACAACATTGTGGTTTGTGCCCATTTGTAATATGTAATACATATTATTTGCAAGTTTACGATAATTAGAGGATTTCATGTTAGTATATTCTGCAAGAATTTTAGATCTCTTCTTTGAGGCTATTTCAACTGCATAGAATGTTTCCTTTAGATATACTACGGTAAATCATGAGTGGATTACTTGTATGGTCATCTCTAATAAATGAAATATAATTAATGTCTTGTCTTTACTTACCTTCAGTATACATCTGCTGAGCCATGTCTGTGCAGCTTCTACATATTTCACACAATTTTCAATTAAAATTTGCTATTTGTCTGAGTAAGGTATTGAAGATTCTAAGATGCTTAACACTTAATTTGATAATTACTCTTTCAGTCTTTCTTGACTTGTAGCTGGTTTTCTTCACTATGTGATATAAATACAGTAGGATATAAAAAGATTTTCGTAACAGCTTGGCTTCAAAATTTTGAGGCTAATTCACGTATCGCAAGAAAACAAAGTTACTATTAGAGCTATCACAGAAGGGGGGGCTTGTTTGTGTTTATGTTTTTTCATGTTTGTTTTTAACCAACAGTTTTCTATAGTATTTTCCCATGCCTGGTCAAAGATTCTTTTGAGTAACAGTTGAATTTTTTTGCTGTTTTACCATAACTACATGGTTTTGATGTTATCTTCTTAAGATTGCCTGACACAATGATAATGTAGTGTTGACTATGGAATACATGTATATTTAAGTGTATTTATAGTATTATCATAATAAACAGGAAAAAACCCTGTGCATGTATGGGACTTACACTTGAATTTATAATAGTGTTCTCAAAATGGGTACTGCTGAGACATAATGAGCTTAAGTCAAATTTTCTCTCAGGCTGTCTTCAAAACAATGAGCTATGCAATGGGAAAATACATCTATAAATGAAATGCTGCATCTTCACAGTGATAGTTTGATTTCCATTTCTAAATACAATTTTTCTCAATCATATTTTGGTGGGGAAAATAGGTAGAAAGAGCTATTTTGGTGAAAAGGTGAATATTTTTCATTATTGGACTATCCAGAGTTCCAGACACTTTCCTGCTTTTAACAATATTGGGAAAAGATGCAGTAATTAGTATATTGATGTGCTTACTTACTAGATGTACTTCCTTATGTGCTGAAGCAACAAATGGTTGTACTGAATAGCAACAGATAAATTCAGAGGTTCAATCATTTAATAAGGATTAAGCTGAGTAAAAATTATTTCACTAAGATCTTATTTGATTACACACTTAGAGTCTATTGTTTTAGCTACAAACTTACAACATTTTTATTGTCCTGATAAAGCTAAGTAAGTTTATTACTAACTTGTAAAATTATTATCTTTTCATCTCTTTTACTTATGGTTTTTTCCCTTTATTTTTCTTTCATACAGGCCATGCAAGTAAAGGTACAGGTCAAAGTGCATGATGTGTCTTTGTTTTAGATTTAGAGATGATCAGGCTCCAAGCATTCTTTCCATTGATCATAGCAGTGGCGTCACAAAGTGAAGGCCCAGGTTCCACCTACTATAAATTTTCTCCAAGTTAAAGCGGCAAAATTTGACCAGAGCAGCTGAAATTCCCTTTGGCACTGCCACATGTTGCTTAATGTGAAAATGTAGTAAAGTTATCTTTTCTAATTATTTTAGATGTACATTCTGCCTCTGCTGTCTTTCTGCATTTTGATTTTTTTGCTAGTACATTGAAGCAGACATTGTAAAAGCAATGCCTAAGTAGAGTCATCAGAAACATGTATTTGGCTTATGATATTAAAGAAAAATATATGGGAAAAATGTGCTAGAACCTATACCCTGTCTGTAGATGAATAGGAGATGGTATTAGAACCAGTAAGTTTAAATAAGATAAAGAGTTCAAATCCTACCTTCTTCCAAAATTAAAATGATCTTTACTAAAGATGTGAGGTGTGACAAAGCTTTTGAATAATCCTTGTTCCTTTTATGTATTTAATGTATTCAAAGCTTTCTTTGTCTCCAGTGAACCATAGTTCACCTTCCTTTGCATCATCCATATTTTATCTTTTTTTAATATGAATTTCTAATATAGATGAGTACTTTTCGACCTATGGTGTGTTCTTCATTGGTGAAGCAGAATGAACAGCAAAATGGAGCATAAAACCCTTTCATCTTTCCTTTCACCCTGTGTGCTGAGAAGCACACATGATGCTGTGAAGAGTCTTTAATCAATTAAATTGGAGGCATAAGTTAAAAAGTGAGCAGTTGTATTAAACTAATAGACCTGATTTCATGCTTTGCTATTGTGAAACTTCCCCAGATATAGAGAGTAGGATTTAATGAATGCTGTCGTTATAATCTCAGAGAATTGAAGGTTTAAGGAGGGTTGGAAATACTAAAAATACTAATTCCATCATCTTAACCAGTTTTAGCTGATTTTTTTTTGGTATAAATAACTTATTTCATCTTTTGATTGTATATTTAATTATTATGAATCTACTGGAGAATCTGTAGTTCTTTTTCTGTATATGGTTGTTGAAGAAATGTCCATTTGTGTGTTTAAATCCTCAGACAAGTAAGATCATTATGTGCCATTAGGCAACCAGATTATATCAATCTTCTTGTTGAGGTCCTTTTAGCACACTTAATTATTTAGGCAAAATATATCCAATTTAATGCTCTTTACATATGAAATGAAGGTATTGTGTTTACTCATATTAGAACGGAAAGAGACATAATTTGATTGTCATTTAGGTTTCTGTCTGTGACTCTACTTATACATTTATCAGCAGGAGTTGTGAATTCACAGACAGCAGAATTGCGTGGCAAAGGCAGAATGGATCTTCTTTTCATGTTTTAAAAATGTTCGGGTTTTAAGGTTCACCTACCTTGTTCATATCTAGTTATTAATCTCAAATGAAAATAAAGAAAATTGGATGTGTAAAAGGTCTTCAAGCAGAAAGATGCAGAAAAGTAAACCAGTAACTCTCCTTTTTTTTTTTTTTAATATATCTATTATATATTTTGTATTCCTTATTTAAGATGCATAGTGACGCCACTGGAATACAGTGATACATTGTGGGATTTGTTTGTCTGCTGTCAACGTAGAGTACAAATAATGTCATTATTATAGCCATTACATCACTGCTATTTCTAAGGCACTTCCAAAAGCAAAGCTTTGAGGCAAAGTACTCTCTTGCAATTGTTAGTTCCTTAAGAAAGGAAGCCACATCCATTGTGTGTTCCCTCTGACCTGCAAATGCTCAAGACCAGCTACATACACAGAGATTCACCATCTAGAAGACAGAATTTGCCAAAATTTATCACTGAGTAGAATATGTCTGTCTGTCTTTTTTTTTTCCCATTGATTACTATGATAATAGTGTGGTAATAATTGGTAAATAATGAATTGCAATGGATTCTGCTGTATCAGTATGTGTAACTACACAATGTATTATAAAAACAATAGTCAGTAAAACTTAATTGACAGAGGGAAAAGGATGTGGAGGGTTAAATGCAAGCATTTGCTATTTTGTAGTGTTGTATAAGCCTGGAGGCCTAGTCCTGAAATCTTATCTTAGGCAAAACTCCCCTTGAGTGTAATAGGAGTTTAATCTAGGTATAGAATTCAGAACTGGGCTATTTTTATGTTGTTGTTGTTTACCATATGTTCATTAAATATATGGGTCTGTTGTAAAGATTTTGGTCATAAATGAAAAGTTGTGTGTAAAATATTGTTGTACAGTGTCTGTTATAAGAAGATAGGGCAGATGTTATTCTGTTGTGCTGTTTACTTCTCTCTCTCTTTTGTTTTCCTTTTCCTGTTACTCATGATCTCCAAAGATGCAAAAGACTTACTTTTTCATCCCAGAGTTGCTTATATAAGCCAAAGCCAAAGGGCAGTGCTTTTCCCAGAGGCACTAAATCATTGGCATTTTATTTCATTGAATCAAAGCCTTTTAGATACTGGTATTTTTCAGTTGAGACAAATCAGAAAATATTTTTTCATTCAGACCCTGGATAACAATCTCTGTGTAAGTTTCTAACAAAAATGTAAACATCCTGAATTTGTCTCTGTAACATTGAGAACTAGTAGTGTTCCCTGAGACTGCCTCAGCTTTTAATTTTAGGGTGGTTTCTGATTTGAGAGGTAAGATCCAGAAAATTCATATGTATGAATGCACACAAAAGAATGTTACTGCTATTAAAATATTACTGTTATTGCAATTTCTGCATTGGCGCATACCAAAAGTATTCCTCTACATTTCCCACTCAAGACTGTACACCCTTCCTCTAATGTAGCTTTTTTAATTAATCGTACTACATCAGGAACATAGTTTCCTTGGACCATTAGGGCAAGAGCGTGTTGGAAAAGTGTGCTATCAGAGAATTATAGTAATTTACTTTTCCATTTTTTTAACTATAGTCTGGAGGACAAGATCAAGAGAGAAAAAAATCAAAACGTAGAGGGGATTTGTACTCCATACAAACATCATTGATTGTAGCTGCACTTAAAAAGATGCTTCCTATTGGTTTGAATATGTGTACTCCTGGAGATCAAGAGCTCATCTCTTTGGCTAAGACTAGATACAGCCATGTAAGTGTATACTTTGTAATAGTTTTTAATGCAAAATAAGCAGAACTTTATAAACTGAACTTTGAGACATAGATATCTAAGCAGTCAATATAATTAAATATGTCAATGTACTGTAAGCACTTATAGCTGCTAATTGTGCTTTCACAGAAAAAGTGGTGTGTATAGACAGCTGCCATCATTTCCAGGTCATTTTCCATTTGTATACAATGCACATTTTTATATATGCATTTGGACCAAATACTGAAATACCATTAGTTAGCTTTAATTCTCTTCAAAGTTTAATCCTTGTTTTTTGCTCAAAATTAAAGAAAGCCTTTGTCCCATGCCTTTCTGGTAATTTAAGTACTTTGAAAACAAAAGAGGTTAAGTTTCAATATTAAAATAATAGCTGTTGTATGTTGTACGTGTTCTTATGAGATGAATGATAATCTGAATTGAAAAATACTTCTTCCTTTCTACAGAGGGACACTGATGATGAAGTCAAAGAACATTTACGTAATAACTTACATTTGCAGGAAAAGGTAATATAAAAAAATCTGTCTTAAAGACGCTGATGCGCACTTCTAAAACACAGAAGTCACAATTGTTTTGTTTATTGTGATATGTAAAAAAAAAAAAAAAACCAAAAAAGAATGTGAAAAGCTACTAGAAAAATTGCCATTTTTACATTTTTCTTCATAATTTTTTCATGACAATAATTAGTTTATTTGTAGCTTTGGCTGGTATTTTCAAGTTTCAGGAAGTCCTATAGAATGGGACAAGTGTAAAGAATTGAGACATCGGTAGTTTTAAAGCTATAATTACTTAGAATCAACTTGATCCAAGAAGAAAATAAAATGAAAACTATAGTATTTCAGCTTCTGTTCTTGAATTTAACTTGCACTAATGATTAAATAGTATTTCTAAGAATATGTGCATTTTAAAGTGGCTATGATAAAATAAGAAAAGCTTGTGTCATCTTACACTTTAAGAGGTTTACAAGCACATTTATGTTCCTACTATTTATATGCTGAATACACTGTCAAACGTGATACTAAAATGGAGTCCTCAACATTCTGTAAATAACAAATAATTTAGATCATTGCCTACAGTCTTGGAACATAATAGCAGTAACTCATTTATCTGTCATGGCAAATGACTGTCGAGTTGCCATAAATTTGTGCTTACATAAATTTAAATTGGACACACTAAGTAATTCTAATGTGTTTTTTCTATTTCTGTCTTGCAAAAAACCCAAAACCTTTGGCTGTAACTCTTCACCTACTGAAACACCAGCTGTCTTTTATAGACTCTATAAAACAGCTTTCCACTGTCAGTACAGAAGTCCTACAAGGAGTTAAACTCAATCCCAGTACTAAATGTGCTTCCTTATTTTTAATGCAATTAAATGGGATATAGAAGTCCCAGGGTGCTTCATTTGGTTTCATGAAATAAAAATACAGAACCTTGCTTAAGAATTGAGTCCAGTTACCCAACAGTATACAGAATCTAATGCCATTTTTTGGAGCAGCTGGCAGATGTTAATTTTGACTAAAAGGGGACAGATGAAGTGGGAGTATCTATAACATTCTTTATGATGCTATGAGAATAATAGTAGTGGTAGTCAAATTCAGTATCTTCATTCAGCAGCTTACATACAAAATATGTTGGTTTTTAGTCTGATGATCCAGCTGTGAAATGGCAGTTAAATCTATACAAAGACATTTTGAAGAGTGATGAACCTACTGACCCTGAGAGAAATGTGGAACGTGTGCAGAGGATATCAGCTGCTCTGTATCATCTGGAACAGGTAAAAAGTTAACGTCTATACTGTGTTTGTTTTGAAGTAGCACGAGTTTTTTTCCTTGTAGAGATTATTTTGATTTCAATGAGTGTCATTATTAAAGTTTCCAGATAAAAATTATTTTTGCACTTGTGTGCATGCACACACACACGTACATACAGATGTGTATATACGCAAAGTTTTCAACGTAATCTGTTGAAGTGCCTCAGTTTAGCTTCAGGGAAAACTTGGGATGTACTTGCCTCTGCAAAACTTTGTGAACAGTTGCAAGTAGTATTGTATACATCATCACTATTCAGTAGCTGAAAACTCTGTCATTTTAGGAAGAGATGTTTTAATATACTGGTTTTAGCCCATCTCCTATTTCTGCACCTGAGGATGCTATAGCAATTTTTGAATCGGTTGCCTGTTCATTCAAATGATACAATTTAAATACAAAAAGGCATTTGTATTCTTCCCGCATAAAGTTAATCCATTTCATTCACAAGTGATATAGCAGAGAAATTCATTCACATGAACAATTGCATAGTTAGAAACAGACAAAATAACCATTTTGGAATTTTACCAAGGAGTCTCACCCATGAGATACTCTGGCATCTTGAGCTTTTCTCTATAAACTGAGAGGTACTATATATAATACCTCCAGTATTTTTTCTTATTAAAACAAACAAACAAACAAAAAACCCCAAAACCCCAAAATAAAACCCAAAAAGAACATTTTTTTCAGATGATGGGAAGCGTCTGTAACATTTTCTAATTTGCTAACTACAATAACCACTAGCTAAAAAGAAAATTTTGAATAAAAGTTGAAGAGTTTCCATTGTATGTACTAGAAGATACTTTCCCATAGGTTGAACAACCACTGAGATCAAAGAAAGCTGTTTGGCACAAACTCCTGTCAAAACAACGCAAAAGGGCTGTTGTTGCTTGTTTCAGAATGGCACCATTATACAACCTGCCAAGGTAAATGGCTTAAACATTCATTTTTTTGTAATTTTTGTTTACATTTCTGAGTGCAAATATTGCTTGTGTGTATACCTACAAGTTTGTTAATTGTTAGGCCTATGTAATTTTGTTTAAGAGACAAAGGAGTTGGTTAGTTATCAGCTAATTCCTCACAGTAGCAAAATACTTGTCTCATGACAAATAAACAGAGGGCAAAAAGACCATAGGAATTACGCTGCTTACAAACCAAAATGCTTTATTTTTGTCAGCTGTTACTCTGTATAGTTCCTCAAGTTACCTGTGAAAATTGTTAAGATGTTGCTGTTTCTGTCCCTTTTTTGCCTTTGATTAGTTGCTCTTTTTACTCTTTATTCTCCTGTGTTTGTATTCTTTTCTCTTTTTTTAACTTTTATGGCTATTCCTCTCCTATTGTATGAATGCTTCACGCTCTTTAACTTGTCTGAGGCAATCTTTAGCTACTATATCAGAATGTTACATGCATTAAAGCAGCTATTGGGGCAGAGCAGTGCAGAATGATATTTTGGACTTGTGTGTTGCTCTGCTTCTTACTCCAGTTGAATGTAGATACCACAAAGTCCGAGATAAAGTGCATCCTGTGCCTGGATCCATCTACTGCTTTAAACGGAATATTAAGACCATGCGGCATTGGGGTCATTTCCTTTACCCTGTTCCTTCTCAACAAATCTGCTTTTTATTCAGACACAGCCTAAGCACATCTTTAATTAAGCTTGCTTCTCACCTTCTTCTGCACTTTTTCACCTTTCATGTTTAATATTTTTGTTCAAAGATTGTTTGCAAAGTATTTAACAGAAGAGTTGCATTGCATTTTTCAATGCCTTTATTAAAGCCAATCTACATGCTTGATATTGGCTAAAGGTCTGTAGCTGCCACTAACATATTGGAAGAATATTAGGTTTGCACAAGAAAAATAAAAAGCCAATTATACTGTAAAAAGCACACATCCTTCCTTTACAAAAAGTAGTAGTTCTAGACTATATAACGTCTCTAAGTTGTCACACTACCACCAGGCGATCTTTGACGAACCAGAAAAATGAAAAGGTTTAAGTACAACATAAGAACAAACTGGCTAGTATCAACCATTTCATCTTCAAGAATTGTGTTTGGAAAAACAAGAGGAAGTGGTATGATGAGCACCCATTTCAGTATAACATTTTTGTGACTTTTTTTTTTTTTACAACCATATTTTTGATTTATAAATTCTTAAAATGTTTGGAATATATATGAGCACCCCAATGATAAAAATCGTTCATCTTATTGTTGCCTTTAAAAAAAACACTTTTATTTATTATTTTTGAGGTTGATGGAACACTTGCCAAGGGGCAAGATGGGTTATGAATCTGTATTTTCATTTTCAAGAAAATATGGAGTAATACTCATTGAAGTAAAACATTTACATTATCTGTAATTTTCATTAAAAACTTTTCTATGTTAAAAAGATTGAGGTTAGTTCTTTTCAAACTTTATGGTAGATTTTGTGGTGGAGTTTACTGCTAATTTAAATATGAATGTGAGGCAAATCTGTCCAGTTATTTTGTCTTGTAGATTCTAAAAATGAACTGTCATAAAACTATTTTAGCCAATTAATTGTGGTGTCTGCACTTCAAAACAGGCAAGAGTGAAAAAACACTTTGGACTTAGAATCATAAAATCGTAGAATGGTTTGGGTTGGAAGGGACCTTTAAAGGTCATCTAGTCCAAACCCCCTGCAATGAGCAGGGACTTCTAGGTATATTGCTCAATTGATAGGTGCAGAACAAAGTTTTAAAATTCATTAGTTTATAGACACATATTTTTCCTAGATAAATGATAGGGTTCTGATAGAAAAATAAGGCTATCATACTATTATGCACCTATAACTATCTCCATCATTTAAACTGATTGTGTTGTTAAGATATCTCTGACCCTTGAGGAGATTATTTCAAGTAGGGTATGATTAATTCTAGGAGCTATGTAAATCCCTTTGAACCAGAGTTTCAAATGCAGCTCTCCTTATCTTTTATATTTCCTCATTTTAGTTGCAGCTTTATATTGGGAGTGTTAGTTCTAAATTTGATGTTAAAATCAATTAATTTAAAGGGCAGTAAGCAAACATGATGGTGGTACCCTTTCATTTATTCTTGAAAAGATTAATATCTTCAATGAATAATGAGTTCTTTCTTTTGAAAATTTTCTGGAGATTTAGGTGGCTTTTTAATGTTAATCTCATATTTTAATATAATTTTCTTCAAAATACATTCTTATACAAATCAGTTTTTAGGAATTCCAGTAAGACATTTCAGAAATTGAAATGTCTATTGATGTGCAGATTTTGTTAAATCATAGAAAAATTACTTCAACTTCTACCATAAATATTCCAAGTACTCCCTTTTCTGAGAATTGCCTGGAGATACAAAAGAAATAGTTGTATTTTAAAATATTTTTATTTTTCAAGGAAAAAAACATTAGTTAAGTTACGAACTACTGATTCTTCATGTTCTGTGTTCAATGAATGTACATGGCTTTGAAAAAGTGTCTTATGTGATAAATGTTTTCTCTGAGGTGTCTGTATTTATGTTTGATGTTTTAAGGAAATTAATTTGTTAAAAAATTTGTCTTATTGTCTGTCATTTGTATATGCACATAGATACAGCAAAGTTGTACATGGCAATTTTTCATACACGGTTTACGAATACGTTCTTTCTGACTACTTTATTGAATTTAACTTGTACCTTTCTTCAATGAAAACCTATATGCTTTTCTTCAGACACAAAATTAGCAATTTCTTCCTGAGCACCTTTCAACGAGTTTGGCTGGAAAAAGTACATGAAAAAACTCAGTATGACAGGCTTATACTCAAGTTAACGGTAATGTAACTTGTGGAGAGCCTCTTCCTTATGCGCACACTTATTCCTTCCCAGCCATAATTTGATGTTATCATAAAACATGAATTTGTACAATTTTCAGAGGGGATTCTGATTGGTCAGTTTTTGAAATTTGATAATAAAATGGCATCAGTGCCAACAGGAGAGCCTAGAAGGTTGGCTCAATAGCTATTCCATTATAAAATAATAATTCATGTGCACAGTGTATTTAAACAAGTCATAGTATATATAGCCAATTAGTATAGCTTTTGTTAGTGGTGCAGGATAAAAGTAAATGAAAAGGCTGTGTGGAACAACCTTTGTAACCTCATGTAGTGCATCTCAAAACAAAATTTTCCCCCAAATGTAATGTAAAGATGGAATGGCTTAGCCACTATTACGTGTAGTCTTATTGCCATGAGCTGTATTTTCTGTGGAAAGTTAAATTAATGAATACTGTATAGTAGTAATTATATGCCTAAGAGTTTTCTAAAATTGGTCATTTTCTAGAGCAGGTTTTGTGTATTTCTAATCCAGCTTCTTTGAGGACACATTAATACTGCCCTGATTTGGAACTAAAAGAAAAGCAGCTGAGGTTAGGCTTTCTGTGTGGAAGAAGGCAATGATTGTCTGCAGATAACATGCTGGAAAGCACTTGATAATTATTTTGGTGTTGATGGCCAACTTCTGCTGTCTCAATGTCCTAAATCTAGTAAACTAGATTTACATCTGATAGGTGTAAATCCCACCCACTCATTCTCAGTCTGTTCAAGTGTGTATTTTTCCCATGCTTGCATTAAGGTTCCAGTCCTGCAGTTTCACATATAACGTATATTAGTACTCCCAAAGCTTTCAAAACAAAAAGTAATGTATACATATGTGTATAAAAAAATAGTAAGAATGTTCAAAAGTACATGCAGATTTGTCACTGAATGTTAGTTATGTTTTGCATTTTGTTTCACTGACCAATCAGAGGATCAGAATTGTACAAATACGTATCCTTACTAATCATTAACCACCTGAGCTGTTATACAATGTTCCGTTACCCCTCTTGATCTCACTTTCACAACCCCCCCAGGCACCGTTCTATTAACCTCTTCCTCCATGGCTATCAGAACTATTGGATAGAAACAGAGGAATATTCATTTGAGGAGAAACTAGTTCAGGATTTGTCTGTAAGTACTGACATAATTGGGCATATTTTTCAGTGCCCACTTTAGTGTATATTTTATGTATCTATTATAGCCTATATTTAATTTTTGTGTACTGTATGCATATGCATAAACATATAAAATGCTAATCCTTATGCTTCAGGGCATAAGGTCATTTTCTACTGTGGTCAAAAAGACATTCGTCCTGTGATGCAGGACGATACTGCACTGAAGTGCAGTAAGGTGGTTATGCCTTGAGACGAACTATGTGATACTCATTCTTGGGAAGAGAAATGGATTAGATGAACTGTCAGACTATTTTTGTCATTATGGTAATTCCTATGTTCCTATATTTTATTTACTGGTTTTTTAAAGCTTGACACAACTGATCCTTTCCCCTTTTTAAAATTTTTGTTGATGCATAATATTTAATTTTAACATTTTCAGCTTTAATACAAATTAATTTTGCTGTTTTCTTGTTGATACATCATAAGGAGAAGTAAATATATGCAGCCATATTCAGCAAAAATTTAGTTTACATGTGTACTTGGTAAAAGTGATTGGTAAACTTCAGCACTTTGTGACTAAATATTGATTCAGAAAGCCTAATGCTTTTTCTCTTCCCTCTCTGTAGTTTGTTTGTCTAAAATACTTCCCAGGGGCCTATCTCCATAGTATCTAAACATCATGAAAATGAATATATAGCTTCATGGATCACATGAAGATGTATCAGGAGATGCTTCAGTGTTAGCAAAAGTAGTCATGTTGTGCTTTTAAAGACCCGCTGGTATAGAATGTTGTATGATTTTTCAAAATTATAGTCAATATGTTCTTATACTCTGGACAATTATATGGTCACAGTCTTTGTTTGACTTTGTTGCTTCTTTTTAAAGGAAGGAACGAGACCATTAATCAAAACAGTAATTACAATTCTTTCAGATTTACTAGAGAGGTGAATTGAACTTCTGTAATTACAATTATTGCTATAATTACAGTAATTCTACAATAATTACAAACCCTACAGAGGGTAATAACACAAGACAGGTAGAGGTGATATGCTGCTCTTTTGCCAGTGCTGGCTATGTTATATTTCAAGCTGCCAAAAAATGTTTAAAGTTGACAATAAGAGCAGTCCTTACATTTGTTGAATCAAGGTTACCTAGAAGTGATATATGAAAGTATTGTAGCAAACTATTAAAAATAGTTCCATTTACCAATAATTCTCCTGCTAAGTAATTGAGCTGGGAATTTTTTTCAATTCTAGTCCACTGGAAACACATAATTTCTGCTGAATAAGGCTTCCCTAAGATTTTCACTGTCTCGTTCTCAATACCTTACAAATGAGAAACTTCTAATGTTACTATCAAATATGAATAACAATCAGATACTCTAACTCCTTCTGAGTCATACAGGCACATAATGCTGCAGGTTATGCTGTAAGCTGCTGAATAAGATGAATACTGGAAGTTAATACAAACTGGACAGAATAAAATTACCGAAATCCTTTCCTAAGCTTAATTACTCAATTTTTTTCTTACTCATGAAGCTTAATTTGTATATTCTGATATAAATCTTGAGACAGACACCTCCAAAAAAAGGTGAAGAGGAAGAGGAAGAAACTGAGAAAAAACAGCCTGATCCACTTCATCAGATTATCCTCTATTTCAGTCGCAGTGCTCTCACAGAGAGAAGGTAAAAAGAGCTGTGTTGAAAAGCACACTGAGTAAAAGCCACAGTAATTGAATTTCTAATAACATTACAGAGGTGATTTAACACAACTGCAGCTCATTATTGTGCATGGTGAATACTTTTTTGCCTCTCAGTTTCATTAGAGTTTTCGTGTAATTAAACCCAGTATAACCTTTATATTGAGACAAATATTGACTATTTTTGACATTTTAAAAGCTTGGTAAATACCCAATACAGAAATAACCAAGCATGAATTCTTATAGAAACATGAAGTCTACAGAAACTGCTGGTTCATTCAGAGTATCCTCCCCTGGTCTCTGCTGGTAACAAATGGGTGTTCTTGTTGGTATTCATTACATTTTATTCAGTATGTCAGAAAAGGTTTCATTGATGATTAGCGTTGATTTCTTTCAGTGCCAGTTTCTGTTTTGAATTTACACTGTTGATTAGAATATGTATTTTGTGTGAGTAGAGTACTCCAGTGTTTCATATAATTTTTCTGTATGACTAACATAATCTGGCCATCTGACAGTTATAATTATTCTAACTTACATCTCCATAATACTTTTCTGCACCTGCAACAGCCAGTGATCCTGACTTATCCAACATGACTAAGTTGGATGTCCAAATATATGTCTAAATTGTTTAATTAAAAAGTTACAGAGACTTTAGTTTGAGATAAGAAAATACAGTTATAATATGATTTTCAAGTGTAATAGCATTCCAAGTAGACATGTGTATCTACTTTAATAAAATACCCTTTAATAAAAATGGTATTTAAATATTAGTAGGAGTATGACATCTTTTTATTACTACATCGTAAAATAATTTTAAATATTTTTTACTCTTTATAGCAAACTAGAAGATGATCCTTTATATATTGCCTATTCCGCCATGATGGCAAAGGTAAATACATAATTTCAAGCTCCATCCCTCACTCTGCTCAGGTACTTCCCATTAATTCTAGATGCTTTTTAAACCTTTTCCTTCTATTTCTTATGTGGACTGCTTGATACTAGTAATTTCTATATTTTTAATGAAGCAAATGCTCTTCAGAGTTCTATATATAATAACAAATTCCTACATTAAAATAATACTATAAGATTCCAGTAGGTGTAATCCTGTTGATATCACTTGGCACTTTGTTTCGTACAGGATTAATTCATGAACAGTCTTAACATGTTAGTTATCTTTATTTTTTGGGTGATTATTTTGGAGTTAATATTTGCAGACTGTGAAAAATAAGTTGACAATCAGTTTTTGCAACATCTTGATTACAGCTGACACATGTGAGGAGAGTTTGTGAAGATAAACCTTATGGATATAAATAGAGATGTGACACAAGAACACATAGTCTGCAGTTACAGGGTGTATATGTAGTTGGATGAATACCCTGAAGTACTCATACATTAGGGAATATCAGCTTCTTAGTGCGGATGAGCACTATTTACGATTACAGGGATTTTAAATCTTCCTAATGGCTTTAATTATTGCTTGAAAAAAATGTCTTTACTATAGTAAAAATAGTCATTATGTTTCATAACAAGCAAAATCTTGTGATTTCTGTTTCTAACATAAAAAGAGCTGTCAGGAAGAAGAAGAAGAAGAGGAAGAAGAAGAAAAAGAAAAGACATTTGAGGTGAGAGTTTAAATAACATTTCTTTCTCATACCTAATGTGCAAGTATTTTAAATACGTTCACTAGAATAAATGCAAGAATAACACGGTGTGTATTGAGCTAGTTTACTAGGTTATTCGTATAAAAGACAGACGGTGTATTCTGAAGTTTTGGACTCAAACAACCCATGGATTATGGAGGCAGATGGCCTTCAATAACTTCAGATTTCTCATCTTCCTATTTTTCCTGAATCAATTCCAGTCTGTATTCTGTTCTCATTTTTGTTCCCAAACCTAGGAGAAAGAAATGGAAAAACAGAGAACTCTCTATCAGCAAGCTCGCTTACATGATCGTGGGGCTGCTGAGATGGTCCTTCAGATGATTAGTGCAAGCAAAGGTAATGTTCTGTGCAGTATTAAAAGTATACATGATACACATATCGTATGTATAATGCTATAGATATATATAGTGTATTATGTCATTATACCTGTGTTATGTATATCATATACAACTTTATATAATGAGGCAAAATAAATGTAAATTACAACTATATTAGGTAAAATTTCCAGTCTGCTTTTCTGATTGAATAATTAATAATTGCAAGTTTTAATGACTGTACCCTTGTTTTGACAGGTCATACAGGACCCATGGTTGTTGAAACACTAAAACTTGGTATTGCTATTCTAAATGGTGGGAATACCATAGTTCAACAGGTAATGCTTTTCTAAGTACTGTGAGTCTTGCTTGTATAAAGGAGGCAAGTAATTTTGAGAATTTTAGTGTTCTGTCATGTTTTTATTTTAGTGCATTTAATTTTAAGCTAAACAGTGAACAGATTTTTGGTACAATAACAATGATATTATTGCTTGCCAGTGGCAATTCAGGAAATTGTAAATTCATATAATTTTAATATAGATTTTTTTTCCCCAAAAATGTATACCCTCTAGAAAATGCTAGACTACCTGAAGGAGAAAAAGGATGCTGGATTTTTTCAAAGTCTGTCTGGCTTGATGCAGTCCTGCAGGTAAAAGCATAAATCATATTATTACAGTTTCAGTTTTATTCAGGTTGGTGGCTTATTGCTCAGTGCAGGTGGTTTTGTTAGATTTAGATTACAGGAGTCACAGATTGTAGAACTCCTGTGGGAAATTTTTGTGAATCAGAGGAATATCACGTTAATCTTCTGGAGTATTCTTCCAAAGGAGAAAATAAAGAAAAGACTGTGTATGCCTTTGAAGGCTTAGTTTGGGGAGGCAGAAAAGTAAAATGTAATGGATCCTTTAGGATCCTTGAGGGTCCCAGATCCCTCAAGTTTTCTGTCTGTGTGGTTCTAAGGATGGAGAAGAGCCATCACTGAAGGGAGAGAGGCCAGCAGAGCTTTACTAAGCTTTCAGTTTCTGCACATCTCTGACGAGTTACATAATTTCTGTCTCTTTATGTGAATCCTCTGCATATGTATCAGGTTTGTTAGGGATGGCACGTGGCCGGTGAGACTATAGTAGTCCATTCCCTTGATAAACTAAAAGTTCAAATTAGGTAAGGTAAAGGACTCCCATAAAGAAAGTGGAAAACTGTTGGTGTTTCTGATTACTCTTACAGTAGACAACCTCCTTTTCTCAGCCTTTTAAAGCAACAGAAGGGTTCTGAAGGAGTAGACTGGAAATTAGAAGTGGAGAAGCTATATGAAGACAGGAAGAAATGTGGAAGGAATGGTGACTTGCACTGCAGAAATTATCACTGTGTAGTTGCAGCCTAATCAAATAACATCTATCTTGTAATTTTTCCATTTATGTAGAACAATTTAGCAAGGACTTGCTCAAACAGGACCTGCAGTGATGATATTACCGGTTGTGTATGTGTATCATTCAGGACTTCATTACCAAAGACTTTGATAAAATTACTTGAACAGTGACAAGAGAATGAATATGATGCTTTAAAAATGCTTTTGGTTTTAATGATGTCACTAGACAGTAGAATATGTGACTGCATTGCTGTTTAACTGAAAAAAAATTAGATAATCATAAATTATGTTTGGACTGTTTGAATGGAAGTATACTGACTGAGTGATGAGAAGAATCATCATCTGCTATTCCACATGCTAGGCTATGCCAAGTTAGCAAAAGAAAATTCAGATATCAGTGTACTTTGACCTCAGAAAATACGGAATCTCTGATTCCATATATGTCTTCTGAATATGGAATCAGAGATTCCATACGTCTTCTGAATAACATAGGAATGCATAATATATACAGTAACAATATAAGAGAAATAATAAGTGGAAAAATGACTTAAGAAATAACTGCAGTAATGTCCTTTTGGCAGGCAGGTTTAAGTCAATATAAAGAGTAATATTTCAGGTTCCTTCTCCACTTTTAATTTATAAATGAAACCATGAATGACATTACTGGAAGTGAAGTTAGGTAAGTGGTGAGACCTGACCTGAGACTCATTTCTTTTCAGAAATGTACACTGGACCCTTATTTTCATCCCAAGCTTTTTTATTTAATACTCATATTAAATAAAATATGAGGCAATGCATGTCACAGTGGGTCAAGACTAGTTGTTGAAGGCCTCCTGAGATTTCCTAGAAGAAAAGAATTTTCCGTTGTGTACTATAGTACTTTTTCCTGTTTGTTTTTTTTTTTTTTCTTCAATATAAGTGTTCTTGACTTGAATGCGTTTGAGAGACAAAATAAAGCAGAAGGCCTGGGAATGGTTACTGAAGAAGGAACTCGTAAGTAGAATGAAATTGATTCCAGTAGTGCTTTAAACATTATTTGTGCTTCCTTCTTCTGTGCTTCTAGAACTGTTATTTACTGTGGCTTGAGGTTTCTGTTGATAAACTTACTATAAGTAATTCTAGGCTTTGAGTTCTGAATATGCTTTATATTTACAAAATCTTTAGAAGTAATTTTTAAGAAAACATTGTAACTTCCAATATTCTTATCCTGTATTCTTGTTATTTTTCTTTGATCCACAGTCATCGTTCGTGAGCGTGGTATGTTTGGGTTTACAGTTTTCGATACTGTTGTTGCAAAAATGTGTTGCAAATACAGAGAGAAATCTTTCATTGCATCTTCCCAAATATCTTTAGGTTTAGCTTTATGGTCTGCAGCAGGTTGTGTGTTCAGCTTGGATAAAGAGTTTGATGCTTATTAAAGAAGTGTCATTCATATTTAAGGCATGATTTTAGTTATGACTAACCATTTACTTATTAGATATATATCCTGTTGCTTTCTTTCTTTTTTTTTCTTTTTCTTTTTTTTTCTTTTTTTTTTTTTTTAACCATGGATGCATTGGAGTGCTAAATATTTTGGCTTTGCTTTTTTTGTCTCAGTTTTTCTTTTCATTATTATCAGTCTGTTTTTTTAAATTGCTTTAATGCTTCTATAATACTGTTTTTTATTAGAATTCCAGTTTTAAAGGTTGCTATAAGATTATGTGTTCTGCATATTTAATCATAACTATTGTCACATAATCATTGTATTTATATATATTAAAGGTGAAAAAGTGTTGCAGCATGACGAATTTACTCGAGATCTATTTAGATTTTTACAACTGCTCTGTGAAGGGCATAACAATGGTAAGTGAACTGAATTAATTTTGGGGAAAATGTGTGATGAGTCTGTTCTAAAACAGACTTGAATAGATGAATAGAATTCTAATGTTTCTTTTCCTCTAATTCATTTAGTTTTCTGAGGGGAAACTGGCATGCCAACAATTTGAATTGTGGAGTTCAATTTGAATTTTTAAGTCTCAATGTCATTTCAGTTTTTATGCCAATCGTTAATAGTAAAGCCTATTGCAAGTCATGTGGATAACAATTCTTCAGTTTTATTTACATTGTGATCTACTGTAGTTCAATTTCCACCACATAGGCATCTGTACCCAACAAAGGACTTAAAAAGAATGTATTCTCCATGTCTCCATGAAAATATGAAAATAACCTTGTATTTTTTATTCCTATATATACTAACCAAGCACAAATCACTTCTTATTTCAGATTTTCAAAATTACCTACGTACTCAGATGGGCAACACCACAACAGTGAATATTATCATCAGTACAGTTGACTATCTCTTGCGTCTTCAGGTGAGGAAAAAACAGAGGAAAATGGAGTATAACATATTTGTCTTTCCTTCATTTTTATAAATTCACATTTTACTGGAATCAAATGTGAAAATCCTCTCTTCAGGGATATAAGAAGAAAGAATTCTGATAAAAGAAAGAATTCTGATTTAATTTGTTTCATCTCTTCTTTCCTTTGACAATAGATGACCTTTCAGAATTCTGTGTGAAACCAGATGTTTGTTAATTTATTTCATTGTTCACTTCTGCAGGGAGCACAGTTAGGTAAAAAAGCAAAAAGTTATTGTCATGAGAAATAAATTGACACAGAAATACTAAATTTCATCTGCTGCTGATTCAACTTTTGGTGATACAAATGCAGGCAGTAAATACTGCATACAGAATACAAAATTAGAAAATATAACATTACTGTTTTTTTCTTAGGAATCAATCAGTGACTTCTATTGGTACTATTCAGGAAAGGATGTCATTGATGAATCAGGACAACGTAACTTCTCTAAAGCTTTGGCTGTCACCAAACAAATATTCAATTCCCTTACAGAATATATCCAGGTAAACAAAATGTTTTGCTCAAGGTACTAACAGTGAAGTTCTATGATTACATGGCCTGGTCATGTCCTATCATAAATTTGTAAATACTTTGGCTTTATTTTTCTTAATTTTGATCAGGTTACATGGAATCACTGGCCCAGTGTAAAGTTAATACTAAAACATGTGAATGGCTGCATATTTAACATGATACAATCTAGTATTTATGCACTAGATACCAGAGAGACCTTGGGAAGCTTTCTCATGTAGCTTCATGGAAGCCTGAAGTTTCTTTTCTTATTTTTTCAGGGAGAAATCCTAGGAAAGCAAATTGTTTTATTTGTTTTGTTTTATTTTATTTTATATGAATAAAAATGTGTTTTTCTTAATTTTTTTAGGGCCCTTGCATAGGTAATCAACAGAGTCTGGCTCACAGTAGGCTGTGGGATGCAGTTGTTGGCTTTCTTCATGTCTTTGCCAATATGCAGATGAAACTTTCACAGGTATTTTCAGTAGTCAAGTAATCCTTCTTTGCTTATTTTTATAAATTACAGTCAAGTGAATGTTGAAAGCTGTAAAGCAGTTAATGTGCTGATACTCATTGGTTGTGCATGGGCCTATTGTAATGTAGAGGTCCACGACTGAATCTCAGGACTAGCATCTTCAGAACACTCTTTCAGCATTAATCATCACTGTGCACTCACCTTTTCTAATATCAAACTTACTGCTTCCAACTCAGTTATACCTTTCTGATAATGAAGATGGCCATTTGGTTCCTTCCTCCCTGTTGCCAAAACCTGATGATCTGTCAGAGCAGAAGCACCATTAAAAGCATGGTTCCCATGCTACAGCTAAGTAGGGCAAGAGAAAAGCTGAAAAAGATTCAAAGAGGGAGGGAATGTGACAGTCAGTCAACTTGTGGAGTTAATTCATCACAGACACTGAGCAGGAGGGCAACAGGCAGTGTTCATTTCACTGTGCAGGGCATTGTGGAGTCCCACCCCTCTTCACAGTTTCAGGCTTCTATGTTCTTTTGCGACTTCTGCTTAATGTACTCATACGCTCAAGCCACGAGGCACTGAATGCAACAGTGCAGAGTAACTTCCTCCGTGTTATTCAATGTCTCTGCTACCCTCTGACTTACTCATAAGATTTCTTCCCACCCTACAGAAGTATATCAGAATTTTGAGGATACTTAACAGTTTTTAGGTTCCTTAATGTTAGTCACAAATCCATGTTAGACTTACCATGTTCTGTAGTTAAACTAAACAGTTCTAGTTCTGTTTGAGTGGTAATGCATTATGCCATGAAATATTCCCTGTGAAGTGAGAAAGGATGGATTCTTTCTGAGATGAATACTGCCAGATCTGTGGAGTAACCAATTTTGTGAGTTTCTGCTGTCCCTTATCTGCATTTCGATACTCCTTAATGCTTTATTAAAGCTTATCTTTATGGTATTAATACCTCTGCTGTAGTAAGTTACCCTCATATTGTATAAGACTTCTGGTAGTAATCATAATAAAATGACAATGAAATGTTGCTGAAGAACGTGAACTACATTTAGGTGACCATCCTGCATACTGCTTTTTTCCAAATATATTTAATTTTCCAGATAAATACAAAGAAAAAACAACTTATACTCCATTTTTTTTACAGGACTCTGCTCAGATTGAATTGCTTAAAGAACTGCTAGATCTGCTAAAGGATATGGTAGTGATGCTCTTGTCACTGCTTGAAGGTTGGACCTGTTTTTCTTTATGGTCAAATATGATTATTTCAGCTTCATAATGTAAAGTACAATAATTATGTTAATCTTTCTAAACTGTTTTTTAGTTGCCTTTATGTAATGCCAGGAAAAAAAACTATTTCATATATATTTCATATTTATTCTGGAATATACATAGTCATGGAAAAGAGGGCTGCTACAGAAAAGCACGTTGAAAGAAAAATTACGAAGATTTAAGAATTTTTTTGTTCTGTTCTCAGCATGAATATGAAATTTATTTATTTAAAATGTAGCGATGTTAAATAACTTCCTGTTTTAACACACTACTTAGGTAACGTTGTAAATGGAACTATTGGAAAACAAATGGTAGACACGCTTGTAGAATCATCTAGCAATGTAGAAATGATTTTGAAGTTCTTTGACATGTTCCTCAAGTTAAAAGATCTGACTAACTCAGATGCTTTCAAAGAACATGACCCAGATGGTAAAGGCATCATTTCAAAGAAGGAATTCCAGAAATCAATGGAGGCTCAAAAACAATATATACAGTCAGAGATTGAATTCCTGCTGTCCTGTGTAGAAGCTGATGAAAATGATATGTTTAACTATGTTGATTTTGTGGAAAGATTCCATGAACCAGCCAAAGACATTGGATTCAATGTAGCAGTATTGCTAACAAACCTTTCAGAGCACATGCCTAATGATTCACGTCTTCAGAGCTTACTTGAACCTGCGGAAAGTGTTCTTAATTACTTTGAACCATACCTTGGCCGTATTGAAATAATGGGTGGAGCCAAGAAAATAGAAAGAGTTTACTTTGAAATCAGTGAATCCAGTAGAATGCAATGGGAGAAGCCGCAGGTGAAGGAATCCAAAAGGCAGTTCATATTTGACGTTGTAAATGAAGGTGGAGAGCAAGAAAAAATGGAACTTTTTGTGAATTTCTGTGAAGACACGATCTTTGAAATGCAGTTAGCATCTCAGATCTCTGAAACAGATTCATCTGAGAGACCTGAGGAAGAGGAAGAGTCAGAGCCTTGTTATGTAATGGATATTGGAAGTGATGAGGAAGAAGAAAAGTCCCTGGAATCTGCTTCAGCTTTTGCAATGGCCTGTGTTGCAGTGAAGAAGAATGTTGCCAACTTTTTTAAAATGGTCACTGTGAAGAACCTAAGGAAACAATACAGGAAAGTTAGAAAGATGACAGTAAAAGAGATGGTAAAAGTGTTTTTCTCCTTTTTCTGGATCCTATTTGTAGGGATGTTCCAACTGTTCTTTACTATAGTGTGGGGAATTTTCCAGATTCTTTGGAGCACTGTATTTGGAGGTGGCCTGGTTGAAGGAGCCAAAAACATTAAAGTTACTAAAATATTAGGGGACATGCCTGACCCAACACAGTTTGGAATCCATGATGATGTTATGGAAGCAGAAAAAGCTGAAGGTGCTGAGCATGGCATCACAGCTGAACTTGTGCAGTTCGTGAAGGGTGAAAAAGGAGAAACTGACATAATCTCAGACATTTTTGGCATTCACACAAAGAAAGAAGGTGGCTCAAAACATGGTCATGATGCTGGACTTGGAGATATTGCGGAAATCCTTGGTACTGATATCCAGTCATCTTTGGAAAACACAGTTCGTAAGAAAAAAGGATTACAGGTATGTTAAGGAGATTTTGTATTTCTTTGCAGAGAATAATAATAATACAAATATATTACTGAATTCTCTATTAGTAACTGAATTATTTGCCAGTTAATTGTTAATAAATGTTCTCAATGAGAACATACTTTATAATCCGTACTCTTTAAAAAACAAACAGGAGAGTTTACGTGGCAGAAAAATTCAGCCCAGTGTGTTTAGATTTCACTGCAGTAAATTGCTAGCAGCTTTCTAGGCACAGTTTTTGCTTTAAATGGTTTACAGTCTTGTTTATTCTGCATACCCCATTTTTTCACAGTATATTTCAATTACTTTTACAATCTACTTTTTCCATAATACTGCCTTATCATTATCATCTTTCTTCTACATGCTTTACTGATCATGTACAATAAAATATCCTTTTTTCCTATTATTTGAAATAATTTTGCCAGAATTTATTGTTACTTTAATGTTTATCATATAATCATATAAACCTCCATTGTACAACAACTTATTTCATTATTTCCTCTTCATTCATATGTTTTTCTCCAAGATTTGTTTATTGCCTAGATCGGACTGTATTTTTCCATTTATTTTTCTTATTTATTTATTAATTCATTTTTATTTGTGTACTTAAAAATGACAGTCTTTTAAAATCCTGTCTCATTTAGCATAAATGTTATGTGGTTTGTATTTAAAAATACTATTTTAACTTAAAGATCTTAGCAGGTCTGAGTAAATATTTTAGAATTTTATTGAACAATAGTTGAAATAAATGTTTTACTTCAGATCTGAGTAAATATTTTAGAATTTTCTCTGCTTTACTTTGATTTATACATTTCTCTCAGATTTGTTTGTAACTACTGATAAAAATACTCAGTAATTTATGCAGATACTTTGAGTCATTAACGTGAAGTCCGCTATGCAATTTATCCAGCTTTTACCTTTAATATATTATCTAGTGAAACTTACCAAAATAATTTTTACACTAATTCTATATTATAGAAATTGCTATTCACATTGTGAATGGCTCAAGTAATCCAGTTACAGCACGGGATATAACTATTAAGTAGAGCTCAAAGAAGAAACAGCAATGTGAGAATCAAAAATTCCCTTCAGGAAGTCACTATGTCTTTCTTAAGCATTTACAATAATAAAACTTAAAAAAATGGATAGAAACAGAAATTCACTTCTATGTACTGGAAAAGCAATTGTGTAGTGATAAGATCAATGACATTACCACATAGCCAGAGAAACTGCAAAATAACCTATGGAATTGTATATAATGAAGATTGTTAGGACTTAGCTTTTACTGTGAAGTTCCACAGCAATCTGTGCTGAGCGCCATGTGGGTTCACAAATAAGAAAAGAAGTGAGTAGTGAGCTAACAGAGTTTGCTGATAAATCTAAGTTATTCGTAGCAGTAAAATCAAGAGCTAACTGCAAAGTTGCCTTAAAATAGCAGATGCAAATCAGTGAAGTGATGTATATGGGAGGAAAATTTATAATTTTACATGTAAAATGTTGGATTTTGAGATCATTTTACTGTTTGGGTATGAAATCTTGGGAACATAATAGAGTTATACAGAAGTATCTGTTCAGTGAAAATGTCAATCAACACAGATCAAAAAAGCAAACTGAAATTTTGAGTTGTTGAGAAAGGGAGAGAGGAAAACCCCAGAATATTACTATGCTCCATGAACCCCAAGTGTATCTGTCTTGAAGACCATGTTCCCCCAATTCAGAATGAATGTGATAAAACTGAAAAAGGTTCAGTGGAGGTCAAAAAGTTATCAAAACTTGATATGGAACAAATCTTGTGTGTGGAATTAAGTAGGTTAAGGCTCTTCAGCCTGGAAAGGAGACAACTGAGAGAGCATATGATAAAGAGATGGAGAGGATGGATACGGATTTATTCATTCTTCCCCCACCCTACCCCTTAGAAGAACTAGGCGTCATCAAATGATCTCTGAATTACCCTCCACCAGCTTGAGATCTTAGGGGAAACTCTTTGTGGAAGAGTTACACATGCTTCCATCATGTGTACTAGATGAGGTTCCTTCCATCATCATGTGTACTAGATGAGGTTCCACAGATAAAAGGTGAGATAAGCAAGGCAAGATCGATTTAGTAAATTCTTTCATAAATTCTTTCACTACTTATGTGAGAGAGATAGGCATCCAGGTGCGTACTGGGGAAAAAGTTTAGATAACTGTATTTATGTATTAACCAGAAATGTAGGAGAATACACCAATGCACAACTGGTGTCTAAGCACTTTGAGAGAATACAGAAGAGGGTAAAGAGTTAAGATAGGTTTTTGCAAAAATGAATGGTAACAAATTTAGACACTTTAGATTCCTTTGTGAATCTAGAATTTCGGAGCCTGCATCTCTTTGATTTCCAGTGAAGCTTAGATACCCAAACTGCATTTGAAATGAGTTTACTTTGCAGCACTGAGCCTAAAGGTGTTTGAAATCCAGGCCCCAGTTTCTTTGCTGCAGTTAGCCATCTGTAAAATTGTATATTGGTTTTTCCTTATCTCAAGGGGATGTTGTAAACACATACTTAAATGGTTGTGAGGTGTGACAGTAAAGGTTTAATGAACCATCAACCCACCTAAGATAAATAGTTTGAAGAAAACATTTCATAAGTAAAAGTTGTTTAAATATTTGTCTGTTTCCAATTGCATCAGCTGATCTTGACAAAGTAATAGGGTTTTGTAATATATTTTTACAATTACAAAGATGTTTTTCGGATTTTTGATGCTATTATTGATATATTATTTCTTGTTTCATATTTGGAATGAGGCAAATTGATGCTCATTTTCCACATAATCAGTAACTGCACTGAGTCTTTGTGAGTGACTTTTGTATTAGGATATGATCTGGATGTAGTTACCTTCATCCTCAACTGGTCACATAATCTGTCTGATAACGATGTATAATTACTTTAAGTTGTTCAGTCAACTCGGCCAGTTACAGTCTTGATAATACTATACTGAAAAAGGCTATCAGAAGAATTTCTGTAGTTTTCACTGTTAAAATCTAGTCTGAGCTGTCTGTTTTTAAAAATCTAAAACTTTAAAAGTGCAAAGTGGTATAAAAAGTATTGTGCGGTAATTATTTGATTTGTTTCTTAGAAAACAGAATCTAAAGTTACCAAAATTTTATTTGAATGGATCCATTTTGACAGTTAAAATACTTTTTGCAGATATCTGAAATTGCAAAAGAAGCTGAAAGAGAAAGAAAAGCAGAGGCTGAGAAGGCCGAGTAAGTTATTTTTACACAATTCCTGTTTAATTCCTTGCTACTTCCTAATGCTAGATAATTTGGCCAGAAAGAATCCAAGCAATGCTCAGTATTCAAAGCACTTTATGTACACTTTGTCTCATCAGTATTTTGAAAACCAGCACAGTCCCTAAGAAGTGGGTAACATCTCACTACTGAGATGTGGTAACAAAATGGTAATCTGATTTTTGTGGCCCTTGACAATTCTGAATATATAAATCTGTGGCCATTGTCTTTTTAAAAATTCCCATAACTACCTTTAAAAATGAGCACCAGTCTTGAAAAAAGCTCTGCAACTTGTCATTACTGCTATTTACACTTTCCCTACTACCCACTATAATTTTCAGGCAACAATAGTCAATCATTGAAACACAAGGTTTGACTAACCCAACAATTTTTATTATTGCAATTTTATCTGTTCTCAAGTTGTGAACTTGACAGCAGATATGTTCCTTTGTCCAGTCATCCTACATATGACTGCCTTATAAACAACTTTTAAAATGCTTACCTTGCTTTAGCAGCATCCTACTTTTAAGGGGCATGCTGTCTTTCTGGACCTGCAGCCACATTGTAGGCTTGCAGCTTGACGAATGCCCTTAAAATATTTGTAGACACGTGCAAAAGATCTCCTAGAGATTCTTACATATTCAAAAGGTATATATCATTTTTTTCTTTGTTTTCTATTTTGCTTCATGTTTAAAATGTTTACTTCAGCCTCATTTATCTTATCTGCCAAAGTTAATTTTTTTTTCAATGTGCCATTGGGGTCAATATTTTGGGACCGGATACACTTTGTGTAGCTTGTCTGAAAAGTATCCTTTTTTTAATCTCTGTGTATCTATGTTTATATGTGTGTATGTATGCATATATATATATATGTATGTGTATATACATATATGTATATATGTATGTCTTACATGGACAAGAATGTGTACACATATACATATGCTTACACAGGTGTGCATTTAAATGGGTTTTGGGGTTTTTTTTCTGTTACCTCATTAAAGTATGCCATCAACACTATGATGGTTCAGTATATTTTCATTTCCTATCTGTTACCTTTCAGGCTGCGTCTAACATACTTCTTCAATTAAAAAGTCCCTTTCTTACATTTTAGTGTCACAGAATTGTTTTGATATGATTTGTTTCTTTCTTCAATCCCTGCAGGGATGTTAAGCATATTATTTTCATTGTTCAGAGCACTTCTGGTAATTAAAAAGTGCACTTAAACTCTTCTATGTTTTTTTGTGGACCATGTATCCAAAGAACCTGTTGATGAGTGTTACTCAGTATGAAGACAATAATTTCAAAATAAGCAGTTTCAGAAACTGTTTTATCTAGACCATGTTACAATATACTATTAAGTTGATTAATATTTAGATTGGTCAAATGACCCCTTTTAAAAGTTTTCTTAAATCATATCACTACTGGGCTTTTTTCTTTCTTGACTGATTTTGGTGTCCTGATTTAGACACTAGTAGCATATTCAGCAGTGCTTCATTGAAGCAATTTATAAATATCTAGGAACTCGCTAAAAATCTCCTGTGCCATTCATTTTCTTATTTTAGGCTTTTTCACCTCTTCTTTTCCATAAGCATGTTCTGTTTCTACCTCTGTTATTTTATTGGACTTATTTTCCCTATTCCCTGTCTGCCATGCTTAATTCTCCTCTCAAGTACTTTTGCAGCATATTCAAATTGCCATCAGCTTAAAAATTTGAGTTTAAATGGCTTACATTTCTGAGGCCGCAACAGGGACCTTTTTTGGTAGAACATAAATACATTCTTAGAAACCTATTGTATGGTTCCTACTGCAGTAGTAGTGCGATGAAGTGAACCACACTGCATTTCTTTATCCTAAATTCTTTATCCTAAAACTTTCAACCACCTTGATGCCTCAACATTCTTTTACATATATGCAAGTTCAGCTTTTTTTTTAGTTTAGTAACTAAATTCCCGTATTAGTACATACAGTCTTGATATTAATTTTCATAAAGGCAGTTCAGTGGTACAGGAGGAACTATTGTAATCTTCTATATATTTTGTAACGTGCAACCCTCTGAAGCAAACTCCCTTGTTATTACTCATTCATCTCTGTAACAACAGTGATTGCCTTGACTGAAATGAATTCATTTTGTGATACTGTGATTCAATTATGATACTGTGTACCAAATCCCAAAAGCTTTATTTCTCTTCTTCAGCCTCAGACTCAAGAAAATACACATGAACTCTTACAATTTTTATGTTGCTTGTATTGAGTATATATGTACATCACTGGTTTTGGCAAGCATTACCCACTTCACACTTGGTGCAGTAACTTCTGCCTGGTTTTTGGCTTTTTACCCTTTTGATCTCCCCTCAACAACTCTATTCTTGCGTATCATTTGAAACTAAGGTCACTTTTTTTACTCTGGATTTACTGTCTACCTCAAATCTTTTACTTACAATCATTTTTCTCCCAGTGTTAAAACTAACTTTCAAAGCCAAACTTTCTGAATTGGAATTCCTTCTAAATGAATGCATTTACAATACAGAAGTTTGGCTAGGTATTTTTGTTTAGATAACCTTTCTTCTAGCATGGAAGATGGTGAGAAACAAGATAAAGCAAAGGAAGTACAATCTGAGCAGCTGGAAGAGGGAAAAACGAAGAAAAAGAAGCGAAGGCATGGACAAAAAATTGAGAAACCGGAGGCTGTTATGGCTAACTTCTTCAAAGCTTTGGAAATTTATCAAACAAAAATGCTTGTAAGTTTTTCTTAAATTCTTTTAGTCATTGAATTTTTATTTATGTAATATAGAACATATTATTTAATAATGAAGGGAGAAATGTTAATATAAAAGGAACATTGGCATGAGTTTTCAAATGACTGAATGTATTCAGTCTTTTGTGATTTTTGTAATACTTCATAGAGTTATATAAATAAAGTGTTTGTGTGTGTAATTTCTCCTTGGTCTAACAGGATAGACTAACCTCTTGGGCTCCTTGTTAGGAGCTCCCTATTTTCCATAATCTAATTTCTAGAATTGTAATTCTATTTTCTATGAGATTTTTCTTTGTTCTTAAAAACATCAAATGATGAACTCTCTGAAACCTTCTCAAGTAGTTTATTCCAGTATTGTGGCATTTCTTTTCAAGACTTCCTTCTAGAAAGTTTTCTTTAATACTCTATTTCAGTCTTCCCTGTTGCAATTTTAAGCCCGTTATTTTTAATCCCGCTTACCATGAAAAGGGGAGAATAGGCTGCCAAGAAATGTCCTTGCTCATTATAACTGGTGTATGAAGGCAACACAATTATGTATTTACTTCCTTAGAAACCTTGCTGCCTACTTTTCTTATCTTGATATTAGCTACAGGCCACCTCTAATTTTTTTTTTTTTTTTTTTTTTACTTTCAGCACTACTTAGCAAGAAATTTTTATAACTTAAGGTTTCTTGCTCTATTTGTTGCATTTGCCATCAACTTCATTCTTCTATTTTACAAGGTAAGATTATGCATTGTTCTTTAAATGCTTTTGCTTACTTCCAGAGGAATATTTAATGATGGTTTCAAGGCTTGTTTAATAAAGCCGTTATTACAAGCCCTTCAAACATGAACTAAAGCATTTAGATATGAAGTAGTTAAAATAATATTTTAAATTTGTAACTAAAATTTGTGGTATTAAAACTATTCTGTTTTTATTTTACTCAGGCTGAATGAAAACAGATTTATTTCATTTATCCTTTATAATTGAGCTTGTGTTTCTAGGCATTTTCTCATTTACGCACATAAGTCTGTTATAGTTTGGATTGTTAATCTTGTCATGGGAAATTTGAAATCCGACTAAAATAACTCAAATGTCAAAACTGTAGCATTTTTTTTTCTCATTTGTTTTAAGGGTATTGAGAGACTTTAGTTCACCTGATTATTCTCACTGACTATATTTCTGCTTTTTCTAAAGAATCCTACTGACTACATTCATTTTTGACTGGGAAATAGTTTATACATAATGTCAAAATCAGATTAATGTCTCTATTGAACTAGATGAGCTCATATGTTTTAGTTATACTTGATTTGTTCATAATTTTTTTTCATGCCTTTCAGGCCTGGGGTTTGGCATTTTGGGAGGAGTGCTTGCTTTATTTAATTTCTTTTTTCATATATTTTCATAAATTTAGTAATCTCTAATGAACATCAAATGTGTATTTCTTCCCATTCTGTGTTTCCATGGTGAGAGTATAATTCAGTTTTCATACTTATTTGCTCCATTTTCTTTGTTGTCATTTTCAATATGGTTGTTAGTGACTGTTGTGATGAAGGTATTTCTATACTGGGATTGTAATTGATTGGTATGAGCAGGCAGAAGAAATATAAAGCAAGAGAAGCCTTTTCATAGTAGGCTACAGTTCTTTTTTGTATCATTGATGAAGAAGGTTATACATCCATGCTTTAAAATTAATCTTAGGGTTTTACCTGAATCTAGTGAATTGTTTCAGGTTCTGGTGTATAACCCAATGATACAAAGTAGAACATCTTTAGCAGCCTTCAGTAATTTTATTCCTGAATCTTCACAACCTTTATCAATGAAAAGGAGTAGAATTCACTAAAGAGAACTCCCATCCATAAAAGCCTCATTTTTTTTCCTTTCCTTACAGATTTAAAGTCCATAAGAAAAGTCCACATTTATCTTTGTCCTGGAATCCGGCCCTTTTGATTTTCCTCTTCTAGATATAGGGTCCAAGTTGCAATAAGCTGATGAATCTTGTGTTTTCCAATACTACATTTTCTAGTTCTGTTGTTTACAACCAAAAACTTCAGAGAAGACAAAAGCAGCTGGCTGAACATTCAGTCTAGAGTCCTGATCTCAAGTATTTTGAAAAGCAGCTCCTACAACACAGTTATAGTCTCGGAGACAGGGCAGGTAAAGACGCAAAAGGCTCTTGAAAACTGGGTAGAATGTATGTGCGCTATTCCAGGAGAAAGACCATCAGGCTCCCTTCTTGCCTCTCTTTTTCCATCCCAAATGGTTAGAGAAGATGGACTTCAAAGGTATATGCAGAAGTCTGCTTTTGTCTATGCCAGTCCTTTTCTCCCCACTCTCTTCTGCTTTTCATTGGGTCTTGTGGGTCAGCCAACAACCCATTCTATTGCAGAGGAGGACAAAAGTTTGTGTTTATCAATACAAGTCCATCTATCATAGATAGGAAAGGCTCAGTGGGAGCCAAACAGGACTGAACAGGACATCAGCTTTAAGATAAAGGTGTGAAAAGAAGGGCAGTTAGGGCTTTTATTTTAAAGGCCAGATTTTTAAAGTTGCTGGAAGAATTTAGGGCAGCATGTCAGCTTTATGGCTTGGGGTATTTATGAAATACTGATTAAATACTGTATTAATTTGTAAGCTTTAAACTAAGTAATGAAATAAAAATTTATGGACAATGTAGAAGCTGATAATATGAGAACTTTGTTTCTTTCTAGACTCTAGTAATCAGGAACAATGTAGATTACAAAACAAACCCTAAATTCAGTCATATTAGATAACCCTGTCATTGCTTGGTTCTTCCAAGAAGACATTTTTACATAACTTTTTCATTGTTTGTTTTGGTTTTGCTATGGCACTGTTAAAGGAGATATTTGCAAACTGTCATATGCCTGTACTTGCTTTTTCTAGATTCTCTTTTCAGTGACATGAGATGATGTGGAGACTTCTGCTGTGAAAATGAAGGACATTACTGTTCAAAGCTAATGCTCTATCATCTTCCCATAAGCAGGCTTTGCAAACATCATTTGTCATTATACTAAAGGAAAAGCTTTTAAGTTTATTGTGTGTTTTCAATGTGCTTGAATTTCTCACAGGTGACAGAAGAGCCACTTGATGAAGTAGAGGAAGACTCTAATCTCTGGAACTCTTTTGATGAAGAGGAAGAGGAAGAGGGCATGGTGTTTTTTGTTTTAGAGGAAAGTACAGGTTACATGGCACCTGCTCTCAGAGCACTGGCAGTTATTCATACTATCATCTCCTTTGTCTGTGTGATTGGATACTATTGCTTAAAGGCAAGTTCTGAATCTTATTAGTAATGTATTATTTGTTAAAGCACGTTGGCTATGTCCCAACGTGATTTTTGGAGCAAATATTGGAATACCTATTTGTAACTAGTTGTTTACAAATTCTCACTATTCAATATGTAGATGTTTTCCTCATGTACTCAGTCTGGCAGAGATGGAGTTAACTTTCTTCATAGCAGTGTGTATGTTTTGGATTTGTGGTTAAAAGAGTGTTGGTAGCATACCCACCTTTTGGTTACTGCTGAACAGTGCTTGCACAGCGTGAAGACTTTCTCTTTGCTTTACCCACTCTGTGCATCCCCGGGCGAGTACGTTGGGAGGGGGCAAGAAGTTGGGAGGGGGCACAGCTGGGACAGCTGACCTGGGTGGGCCAAAGGGATGTTCCATACCATGTAAAGTCATGGTCAGCAATAAAAATTGCGGGGGAGCGGAGGGGAGGGGCTTGACCTCCAAAATGGCCATTGCTCAGAGAGTGGCTAGGCATTGGTCTGCTTGTGGGAGGTGCTAGTCTGATGTTTGGTTTTATATAGTATTATAAAGAGTGCTTAATACTGTAAGTAGATATCATGGTTTCTAAAAATATATAAACCATGACAAAGATGTCCACTGTCATTTTCGTAGGTCCCTCTGGTTGTATTCAAGAGAGAAAAGGAGGTAGCTAGAAAGCTGGAATTTGACGGACTATACATAACTGAACAGCCATCTGAAGACGATATTAAAGGACAATGGGATCGTCTGGTTATAAATACTCCGTATGTAAAATTAAATGGTTATACATAAACTGTTTATAAATATTATAGCTCATTAAGCCACTGATCTAGAACTGTCCCTGTCCACCTGCCACCTAGTTCACCTAAAAGAAAGGCATTTTTCACCTTATTTTGGATGTTACAGTAGTAGATTCTAATGTGAAATCCTGTATTATCTGTTTATTTAATAAATACTATCATAACATATATATTCCACCTCCTTTTCATTTTTCTAGGGTTTGCAAGGATTCTGCCTCTTACCTCACAAACTGTCTCCAAGTCATTTCACATATTAGTCACTACTGAGAAAGTTTTAAAAAGATAACTTCCATCCTTTTCAGTGACTCAATTTCACATTCATATTGTATAGCAGTATTCTCCTGCCTTTCTTTCCCACTTCTTGCTAACAAAATTTGTATATGACAAGAGAAGTAAATCTAGTGTAAAATAGCAATCCCACAATTTGAGTAGGTCTGACAGGAATTACTGTCAGGTTGTATGCATTAGCAAGTGCTGTAGTAGGAGCTGATGCTAGGGGACTCACCTGCTATCCTATGAGTGAATGATACAAGTGTAGGCAAGAAACAGAAAAATATCAGTAAGCTGCAGCAGTCTGTAGGAGTGACACAGAGAAATATAGCAAGTCAACTCTCTTCTTTTGAAACAATGCCTTGTCTACAGGCTATTTTTCAGAATTTACTCTTTCAAAACAACTAGGATCAGGTTTTGGTACTAGTACACCTAGGCTTAGATTCCTGTCTTTCCCTAATAGCATCATAATTTAAGGACAGTAACAGAAAGCTGGAAAAGAACAAAGTTATTTACAAGTCACAAAGTAGTTGTGGCTAGCTGTGCAGGCATAAGTAAGTGTTTGATAAAACCAAGCCAGCAAAAATAATCAACTAAATGCATCAGAGTGACAATATGCTGCCAAATAGCCAAAATATCTATCTTACCAGTCATACTCAATTTTTGTACATTAAAAATAGTGCCCTTAGTACTTTCATTAAAATTAGAATGTCTAAAATATTGGAAATGCTTGAATGCTTTGTTTTCCTACATCTGAATTTTAGGAGTTTTCCTTAATTTCAGTTAGAAATACAGACTAGCACATATTATTAAAGTTACAACAGAAGGTAATTGGGAAACTCAAGAGCTTGCTTAATTTCCAACCCATTTCTTTAACTATTGATAGTGAGCTATCTAGATATCCAGTAAGTTTATCCTCAGCAAAACCAAGCATGAATTAATGAGATATATTGTCAGGTTATCCCAAATGACATGCTGTACAGCGTGTTCTCAGCGTGTTGCACTATCTGCTGAAGTTGAATAGAAGATTAAGGCTAATTTAAGCAGACTAATCCTCCCTCTGATGTGAAGTGACTCTCGAGGTTTAGTGTGGGTATTGTACCATCAGGATAACCACTGCTGGAGGGTACCCAGTGCTGTGTATATACTGAGATGTGCTTTCTGTAAGTGAAAAAAAAAGTAATTAAAAAGGCAAAAGAGGTACCCTGATAAATGGAGCAGCGTTAGATGTTTGTGGCAAAAGAGATAAACACAAGCTGGCTACATTAGAGACATACTTTGCTTAAAGTCTGAGACATCAAAGAAAGAAATAATATAGAGCATTGGACCAGAATATACCATCTGAGTCACTGGAACCATTTGCCTTTATCTGGAGTAATTTCATTCAGAACTTCAATTCAGAAAAATAAAAAGTCGAGCACTTAGGAATAGTTGGGAAGTTTGCCTCACATCCCAGCAGAAGGGTGTTCTGGAATCTCATCCTTCTGATGTTAACACTTGCTTTATTTCACCAATACTGTCCTTTAGTTTAAGCAGTTCTTTTTTTTTTCTTCACCTTTCTGCATATTTTCTCAACTCAGTGTTACATCCAGGAAATGGGAAAAGAAAAACCTTAAATTTTGTAGTGTTTCCGGCTAATTGGCATTCTTCAAAACTGACATAATATATAGTAAGACCATCAGAATGAGGAATTCCTTGGCACTGCTATTCATAAGACAGTTCAAGAACAATATTTTTTATGATCAAGTTGAAGATCAGGGAAATGTCACTGATAAGAGAGAACACTATCTTTTTCCTTGCAGGTCAAAGCTGATGTATTTCCTAGTGTCTGTTGTAAGATCTCCCCTGGATAAAACTTGTTGCTTATTGAAGCATCATGGTTGCTCACTACTCTCAAAAAAAGCAGGGAATTTTCAGTGAAAGATACCCTGACACCTCTTCAATATTTAAGATTTACTGCTTCATTTCTTTCTCTTTTGTATACACAATAAGCTTTTCTTTTAATTACCAGTGTGGGCATGGCTGCTCAGAGACAGATGATGCAAAATGCTCTTTAGCTGAACTGTCTTGCAGCTTTAGAATTATAAATGGTTTTTACCTTGTCTTGTTCTGGGATGTCAGATCCAGTAACAACAATGTGATACACCTGAGAACAAGATTACCACTAACCCCTGTTTTTGCCAAATGATCTTTGCAATTTTCTGGGGGATTTTTAATATTTTTTGAATTTTAATTTTATATTAGCAAATTGTCTACTAGTTCCCAAGTGTTCAGCGTCTATTTGAAATGTAATCCAGTGAACTTAAAAATTATTTATGCTACAAGACTCTCTTATTTTGAAAATCATTGTCCGTATTGATTTTATGGCTAGGAGCAATAAAGTATTTATTTAGGAGTATGAGGAGATAAATGATATTACAGTGACTACCCTGCTATTATTGAGTTATTAGGCTCATTAGGTGATAATATTTAGCCTGCTGTCCTTTTGTAGTCAATCATATTTGTGGATGTGAAGAAGAAAAGAAGGGGGGAAAAAAAGATGATCTTGCAGCGAATGATGATTAATAACAGCTATTGTCCACATGAAAAGAAATTGTTCTCGTAATTCGAAGTGCAGTGTGTGAGTGAATGAAATTGTACCAGAATCTCCAGTGATCAGGAACAGGGTATTTTCTTCTTTCATTGTTTTTTCCTTTCCCCTAACAAGTTAAATAACTTGAAATATCTTTGCCTTATCTATGTAGGTCCTTTCCTAACAATTACTGGGACAAATTTGTAAAACGGAAGGTAGGCTTTTAATATTCCTATTATGTTAGTTATAACAATAATCTACTATTCAGTTAATTTGGATATCTATGTGTAATATACTTCTGTACACATAAAGATACAAATAATTGAGAGCTGAAATTTGTTTTATGGAAGTCATTGTTGTGGTAAATGTCTTGGTGAACAGGCAGCTGCAGCGTAGGGTGGGAGGAGGGAGGAAGACAAGGCTGTGGTTTCCTTCCTAGACTCAGGCATTTGAAATAAATTTATGCTGTCAATCAGCCACGCAGGTCTAATTTACAGTCATTGTCATCTTTAGGATACAAAGCCCCCTCATCCCCCTAAAAAAAGAAAAACATGCCAACTTAAATGACGGCAAATTATACATAAGCTTTCAGATAATAGCCTTTAATGCTTCTATTTTTCTTTTTTATGCTCCCCTCGCCTGGCTTCCTGGGAGTTCTGATTGTTCTAGTAGTGTTAATTGTGAAAGACTTTTTTTTTTTTTTTAAATTTCTGACAACTACTGGCTTAAAGTAGGGTGAATGTCACCGAGGTCTTTCTCTGAGCAAAAGCTTCTCTTCTTCCATTTTTAGGTTATTAACAAGTACGGAGACTTGTATGGAGCAGAGCGCATAGCAGAACTTTTGGGTTTGGACAAAAGTGCCCTTGATTTTAGTCCAGTGGAAGAGAGCGAACCAGAAGAAGCATCTCTTGTATCGTGGTATGACTTCTGAACTTCACAGACAAATTATGTGTTGGCATAACTTCACTGTCAAAGATAAAAATGGATATTATACTGAAACTGTAGTGATGTTTTCCTTGGCATGGAAAATTCAAATGGAGAAGTCTTCCTAGTGTGGAAGTAAAATAAAAAACTTTTTGTTTGTTCTAAAACATACTTATACTCATGTTATAAAAGTAAGAAAAAAAATCACACAAGTTGATGCTGACTGATATAGTTGGGCATTCTTTTATTTTAAACAATAATCAATGCAGCATTTAAAAGTTCTTTAGGTGTTACAACAGAGTTAGTTTATCAATCTAAGGACAGAAAAAGTAGTGATAACAAATACCTAGATGCGAAGTACCTAGAAAAAATTCAGAGATGTTTTCCTGACTTAATTCATCAGTGAAGATGAGAGTTTGAAAGTATCCAAGTCCCAAATGATTGAGGCTCCTACAAGAGTTTGGTTTCTTCGATACTTAAGGCACACAAGAAGAAGGATTTCCATTCGCATGTCATCTAATGGCTAATAAAATATTTAGAATCTTGCAGAAGGCATTACCTTTTCTCTTGGTAGTTTTGGCAACATTTTACACTAGACAGAACACTTGTGTCTTGAATTCAAGCAATTCAGGTTCTATATTTCACTACTTTTAACACACATTTTAATTTTTCGAAGTAAGTGTGGAATATAGTCCACTGAAATTGTTCCACCAGTTTCAATGGTTTAGAAACTGTGTGGGGGTGCTCAGAGTTAATGAATACTCTCTGAAAAATGAAGCACCTACATCACTCAAAAAATAAACAGCTAATGTATATCACCACCTTCAGCAAACAAATGTGAAGTGCCAAACCTAGTTTGTTGTTTATATTTACAGAATTCAATACTTGATTTTGACATTGATGTATTTCAAAAATTTTGGATTTCCTAGGTTAAGCTCCATTGATACAAAGTACCACATTTGGAAGCTCGGAGTTGTTTTCACTGATAATGTGAGTATGTTAGCCTAGAAGAATATGCTTTGATTTATTCTAAACATAATTGTATGTCTTCCACCATCTGCTTTTATTTTAAACAAACATACACAAATAATATTGCATTACAGAGCCATTTTAAAATAGTTTTTTCTGTCTTGTGTTGTAGCAAATTGCTTTAATTTATGTTAGAATTTTCTTTTTGATTCTAAAGGGCAATATGCACCTCCTCACCATTAATACAATGTCAGCATTTTAGAAGCTAATGGTACATTCATTGAATTTTGTAGAAACAATCTAGCAACCAAAGGTGTCTTTTCTAAAATCGAGCACAGTCTGCAGAAAGTTATCCTTTTTTATTCTTGAATCATCTGTTTGGCATGATTGGTTAATTCTTTTCTTTCATACCTTCTCCTTTGAAAGGACCACACTTATATTAAAATTCCTTTTTTTTGTGAATCCTCTTTTTGCATCCTCTTGAGCATTCCCAAACAAGGGAATTGAAGATGTATAAATTCATTGTGCACAAAAAGCACACTGAGCCATTGTTCTTCAATAAGAGCTTTCACGTCAAAGTGGCTTCAGGTTCACTGCTTGTTAAAAGAATAAGCTGTATTATGTGCCTCAGGTTTTCTGGGTGTCCTGGTTGACGTGGTCTGAGACTTAAGCAAAGTGTCTCAAGAGTAATATAATGCATTTTCTCTCCTCCAGAATCAGTATTAAAATTTAAAGTACTGTGTAACAACCTCCCTAACCAAAACAGTTTTAAGGTAGGGGATTTTGATGTTAGTAACATATATGCTGAAGGCTGCATTTGAATATGTAAAGATAGAGGTCTCATTAGCATAACTAAGCAATAAACACTCCTTAAATGAACAGTAGAGATGATAAGAGACAGAATAAGACAGTCTTTCTGAACATGTAAAATAGAGGTATTACATTCAAACTGTGATTCAAATCAGATCATGATAATATTACTTCATTTCATAATTTGAGTGACTAAAAGAAAGCTATATTCTGGATCCAATAATGCACATTAGCACTTGCTAACATTCTGCCACTTTTCACTTTCTCTGCAGTCATTTTTATACTTAGTTTGGTACACGACTATGTCTATCCTTGGGCACTACAACAACTTCTTCTTTGCTGCTCATCTGCTGGATATTGCTATGGGTTTCAAGACATTGCGAACCATTTTGTCTTCAGTCACTCACAATGGGAAACAGGTTAGTGCTCCACGCAAAGGTTTGAAAAATGAATGCGTTTTGTAACAGTTCTGGAAAAAATCTTGTGGTACCTAGGAAATATTGGAATGCAATCCATTTTGATCATGATTGGATTAAAGAATAGATCCTATTGTGTCTTCTGCAGCACATTTAATACATGTTAAATCCTATGAAATTCTAATAATCTATACCCACAGAGTGCTGATAGCTAAAGAAGTTTTGTACACAATAGAAAAATGCATCATTTTAGAAAAATACAAGAATATGAATTATGACCTAACCAGCTCCTTCTCTGTGCTCAATGATGAACTGATTGGTGATAACTAATAAGAATTCACAATCTCTCCTTAGCTACAGCAGTAATAATGATCTGGGCACTGAGATTTCAATATTTAGCTAGTAAGAATGTGTTTACAGGTGTGGGCATTCTGCACTGTGGAATATATTTATATGTCACTTTGTCATGCAAAGATCAGATTAATAAAATCTGTTTCCAAAACTAATTGTTGAAACTTATGCAGGGAATCCTCCTCTGATCTCTAAAGGCTCTGTTTTCCTAGCTAGCATACCAACAGAAACAAGTTTTTCACTAACAGACTTTTTAACTTACAGTTAAGAAATATAACAGAACTTCCCCAAAATTTTAAACATACACATTCCATTTCTTCTCAAATGCAGTAACATATCTTCTAAGCCCACTCTTACACCCTGTTAGACTTGTCAAAACATTTTAAACCACATAATGTTTTGCAAGAGGCATAAGAATATTTCCTTAGCTTAACTCTGATATATCCTTTGTGTTTCCTTAATTCTTTCTTTCAGCAGAAATTGACCAATGGAAGTTTCTTCCCTTATCAGGAAAGGAAGTTTCTAAAATAGTACATATGAGAATGTTTTCAGTATCACCGCACAAACAATTGAAATCTCTGGTTTTATTCCCTTCATTTTCCTCCAGGATGACCAAAGTCATATTACTTTTAATTTAATGATTGATATACTTACTTTATGAGATTTTTCTAAATGTAATACTCAAAACTGAGCATAATTGACAAAACTGTTTCAACTCAAGACCACAGCTTTTAGTATACATTCTTAACAAGCGAAGATTATTTTTTCTAATCCTGTTGCTTTTCTCGCTAGTAGATATAAACACTGAAAGACAGCTGCAGATTTTCCAATTGAAATGTTCACTTTGGGAGCATACTTACAGATCTGCAGAAAGTGATAAACTGACAATCAGCTCGTTGTTCGATACTCTTACATTTCTTTTAAAAGAGTAATACCAATTGTTGCACTTTTTAAGAGACGTAGTCTTCAGTAACTCCTCTCCAGAGCTGCATCTTCTAATGCCAACTCCAACAAACAATCTAATCTAGTCTCATTAACCGCTGAAATTTTTCACCTAAGGATTTTATTTGCTTAAAAGCAGGACCTGGAAATTACTTCCTCTTTGGTTATCTAAAAAATTTTCTATCCACTTTATCGATGGCTTTGCTAACTAGCTTTGGAACAGAAAATAGGCTATGATAAGTCATAATAAGTCCGAGTTGAAATTGTTTATCAAATTAACAACATTTAATTTTCACTGTATATCCAATTTTTCAAGGTACTAGAATGTAACTTTTAAATTAAATAGTGGAAACATTGCTTCAGTGATATATAGTTTATATGCATATAGCTCAGAAAGATGGAAACTTCAGTTTCTTGATACCGTTTTTCCCTTTGATTTTCACATGAGAGCAGGGTAAGTAACACCTCTATACTGACCCAAGCAATAGGGACACCTCAAAGCTACCATAACTGCTATTTTTAGTTTCCTTATTGGGAAGGGTATAATACGATGATACATTTTCAATACTTAAGGCAATACACTGAGCTAGGATATCTCTTCTGACAGAATGAAATTGAAACCTACTTTCATGTCATGTCTCCATACACAGCTTGTGCTTACTGTAGGACTCCTTGCTGTAGTAGTATATCTTTACACTGTTGTGGCGTTCAACTTCTTCCGCAAATTCTACAACAAAAGTGAAGATGAAGATGAACCAGACATGAAATGTGATGACATGATGACGGTAACTAAAACATCACTAGCATGCTTCAAATTTCATCCTGAATTTTCAAATTGATACTTAAGATAAAATGATAAGCAAGGGAGGGATGTTTTTGCTCATAAATCCATGGGTCTCTTCTTCTTGCTATATGTCATTTTGAAAATGTGAATGGTCTTGAAATTCCCTCTGCATTCTCCAGTGGTCTAAGCTCAACAGTGGATAGATGACACTCACCAGTATAGGAAGATATTCTGGATTTTTCTCCTAAATACTGTGTGGTATATGATTTGCTGCAACTCTTTTACATGTGAAGATGGCAAACCCTTAAGGTATATGGAAGAAATTTCACGACAAACTGTACAGCCCTGCAAAAAGAAGCTGTGTTGTCACAGCAAAAATAAACCCAATTTGTTCCCAATGTTTGCAAGTGTGCAAGCTCTTCCTATCCTTATTTAGGTTATATGAAGTATATGATGTTATCAGCACTAGTTATAAAAGCCTGCTCCAAAGTTCTTACAATTAGTAATTTAGTCATGAAGTAAGAAGTCAAGGGTGAGTAGAGAAGGGGGAAAAACTTATTACGGGTGGTAACCTAATGCTGCTGATTTCCCTTCTGATTTCCACCTGTTGCCACGGAATGTTATTTATGTCATATTAAAAGATACTCTACAGTTACATATTATGGTATGAAGAGGATTTGATTTTTTTACTGTATACAGAAAACAGCACAAATTCAGGTATTAAAAACGTAATATTCTGAGTTTGTGGCCAGCTCATTTCTTCCATGGAATAGTCACGCTCTGCCCTGTGTTTGTACCAAAGATAGAATAAAATACCTCAGAACAGAGGTGTGTCATAGACTTCACAAAATGATCTTCCCTATTCTTGAACTTTCTTTCAAACACTCAAGTTTGCATACTGCAAGTCAGGTGTGCAAATGATAGAAAATGTGAAAACTGCCCAAGCAGTATTGTTTAACTGGTCCCTCTGCAAGCTGGATACAATGGTCTGGTCATAAAATAGATGTAGGAGTAATTGGAATAATGAAACTGTATTACATTTTAGACCACTCTTCCAAGTGAGGTAAATCAATTCCAAGTTACATTTTTAGGTATGATTAAACTAGTACCAGCATCTTACATCAACAGTAAAGTTGCATTATAAAAATGGATGTAGAGTTCTGTTTAGTGTTTGCTTATGAAAGACCAGATTTGTCAGATTTTACACTGATTATTTAACACCAACATTGCTGTCTAATGTGACTTCAGAACACTGGCTGGGCTTAGATATTTCTGTTGTTTTTAACTCACATTGTGTGACTGAAGGTGGTTTACAAGATTCTGTAGCGGATTCATACAGGAACATCCGCAGTGTATCACTCCAGCAGAAGATTCCATTCTAATATACTTACAAAGCTTAAATATCCAGATTTTTAAAGATTCTTCCACGAAGACTTACATGTTCAAAGAAATATGACACGCAGCAACATTTTTGTAAAGTGATTTCTTCTGCGTTGAACTGAACATAGGCTATGTTTCCCAGATCAGAAATAATTTACAATATACTAAACCAGACATCTGGTATTGCAAAACACACCTAAACATAGATAGATCTACCTGTTGTGAATGTGTCACTATTTGTTTTATGGCAATATTGGCCAACGTTTCTAAACTCCATTACAAGATTTTAAAAGATGTCCTCTGCTTACTCAGAGCAAGCTAGAACCGTAGGAATTAATATAAGGGGTAGAATATAGTTGAATACAGTAACAAATACAAGAAGAATGCCCCCGAAATGGTCTTTGTCTGTAAGTATGACCTAGGGAGTGAGGAGAGGGTAACAGCTGATGCTGACTCCCACTCTTAGTAAATGTACTTGTAAGACAACAACAGATTTTTGGTGCAGTGTGTGTGATCCATGAGGAATGATATTGTGTGTTCTTTGTTACTATAACTTGTGAAGAGAATTAGCAAAACAGAATCATTTTAAAAAGAAGAAAAAGAAAACAAGCAGAATCATTCATGGTAAATATATCTGTAATTTTCCTCTCTTCTTTAGTGTTACCTGTTCCACATGTATGTGGGTGTAAGAGCTGGTGGCGGCATTGGAGATGAAATTGAGGATCCTGCTGGAGACCCTTATGAAATGTATCGAATTGTCTTTGACATCACATTTTTCTTCTTTGTCATCGTTATCCTACTGGCCATTATTCAAGGTACTGTCACTTACCTTAGTAGAGACTGTTAGAATTTAGTTTACTTAAGAAGTTCTGCAATCTATTTAAACCATATTTGTGTTGGAGGTAAATTCAGCAGTATTGCTATAAAGACTCATTTCTGAGCTGATAAAATCATTAATTCTGAAAATAATAATTTCATACTTAATTCATAAATAATGCACTGTCCCAAGTACTACACAAAGACAAAGCACAAGAAGCATAACTTACCTGGGTTACAGCGTTTATGAACACTTTGACAACTATCCAGCAGTGATGCAGCTTGTGCAGCATCACTGTTCTTCCTGTAATAACCATTTAAACTTGGAGAGCCTTGCTGTAGACACTTTTCACACCTTTGGTTTGGAACCACCACAGCTGGCTGGGGAACGGAGACTTTCCCCTTGGAAAGGGAAAATGACATGGAGAAAGTAACCATGGCCACATACCCATTTCCCCCTTTCTTTAGAGGATGATTTGCAGTTTTAATTGGTTTGCAGTTGTGGTTTACAGAGAACGAGACCTCTCTTCAATGACTGTCAGTATTCAACGCTCATTGTATAAATTGACCTAAGGCTGTTAGGAAAAAACGCCGTTTTATGGCAATCTGGTGGCAAAGAAAAACGTAATACATTTATATTGAGAAAAAGTTATGAATGTCACAGTCCCCAAAATGATCCAACTCTATTCTTAATATGTTGGAAGTGGAGGAATAATGCTTCAAATGTGAAGCAGCATCACAAACTGGCCAGGGGGTCTGTGGGAGTAGAGTTGTCTTCGTTGAACAAAAGTTGGGATACAAGAGTTCCATGAGAAGGAGAATGAAAATTAAATTCTTTCATGGGAACAAAAGAGATGAGATTATGGAAGCTTAAACTGACCAAAATCTAAGTACAGAAAAGCCTTTCCCCTCTCAAGATTGTACTTCCATGTAAGAGAAATTCTTACTGCTAGGAGTGCAGTGTAAACAAATGTTAGATGTCTGGAAATTGATAGACTGTAACTTGAATTGTCAAACCTAGACATAAGTATGCTAAACTCCAAAGACAGTGGGGGATGTCTGACATTACTTGAAATATGAATATTGCTAAGTACTGAAGTGTTGCTACTTTTCCATTTGAAATAGGTCTGATTATTGATGCTTTTGGTGAATTAAGAGACCAGCAAGAACAAGTGAGAGAAGATATGGAGGTATGAGTAAGCACACTACATTTTTCATTACTCTCATTCATTTAGATTGTTACCAGTTAAAATAGTGTCTTTGAGTTAAAATTCATTTGTAACCACAACTTGTGTTTCCAGACCAAATGTTTTATTTGTGGAATCGGCAATGATTATTTTGACACAACCCCACATGGCTTTGAAACACATACTTTGCAAGAACACAACTTGGCAAACTATCTGTAAGTATATTTTACTACTGGAATTACGACAGAGACACCTTTCAGCTCCAGAGTAATTTAGGTGCACACATTGCTGACAATCCTAAGACAGAATTCTGTAGAACTGAGGAATATCTCCATTCCTTTCTGGTCTCCCCTCCTCTACTCCCTACTGCTGCTTATCTTTAAAGTACTCACCTTACACATGAGCTACCTTAGTGGAATGAGACCTGAAGGCACACCAACTCCTTATTCCTCTGGAAGGAAACCCAGATATGTGGAATGATAGGGAACAACAATTTAGTAAGTTGCTTTAGTTTGGAAGTTTTGATGATTGTGACTTCTGGGGGCTTGGTAACATTGACAAGACCATTGAAAATTAGCCTCAATTTGACAAAAAGAAAACCCAAACCAAAACAAACAAAAAAAAGCATTTCTGGAAGATTCCTGAAAGATAAGCTACAAAAAATAATACACAAGTCTGGTCCTACAGTTCTTTAGTGATAGTGCAGCTTTGCAAAACCTCGAAGCAATCAGGAGTTGTACGTGTTTAGACTATTGCCCAGACTCCCAACACAGTGATCTTCTACTTTCATTAGTAAATACAGAGCAGATCAAGGAGGGTATTTAAAAAGTTAATTTGGTGGCATTAGTTACTCATAGAACAACGATAATTACATGAGCATTGTGCCAGCAAAACCAAAGGAGCTGAACTGCTGGTATCTTATAGAAGTCTGGCTTTGGAATACTGCATCTGGACTTCCTAAATTTAAAAAAAAAGAAAAAAAAAGTGTGCCTGCTGGAGTGGAGGCTGCATTATTCCTTGCATAGCTACTGACACTGCAAAATCAATGCATGTTACTTTTGTGAGGCAAATTTCCATTAACATCCGTAGTTCTACCCGTCTACAACCTCCAAGCTTTTCTTACTATATTGAATTGCTGAATTGGTACATGGGAACCTGTAATTCACAGTAAATTAAAAATGGCCACTTCCTTAATATTATAATATATAGTGAACAATTTTTCTAACCAGGTTGCCCTTTAATTACACAAATGTTAAAGTTAGTATACATTCCTTTCTTTACAATGAAAGCACATACCAAGTTTAAGTCCAAATGCACTGCATCAAAAGTGGCTAACCAAGAGCTGTGTTACATATAAACAGACCTTTGTTTGTACTCTACAGCCTTCCTAATTAGTTCAAGCTCTCTACATTTGAGTGAGCACAGGTATCTGAGATAGATAGGCTCAGCTCATGAGCTGGATAGCATGAGTGTTTGGAAATCTTGGGGCAACTTCTTGCATAGTAGCTATAGTAACTTCTTCCAAGGTGAGATGTTGGAGCATATGTGTATAGGAGTTGGCATATGCCTAATTCAGGTATTGCTCCCAGCACTGAAATGAAGAAAATGCTAACCATGTTCTTCCACTTCTACAGATTTTACACATTAGCACTTCCACAGGAGAAGTGCTGGAGAATTTTCTCCTTTTACATAAGCACTTTAGACACCTAGCAATATCATTACATTGCTGGTTGGCATAATCTCCCCAGTCTAGGAAAGGTTAGGCAGAGATGTTATGTCTTCTGCATTAATAACCGCTTCATGTGCTTGTTTCAGGTTCTTTTTAATGTATCTCATTAACAAGGATGAAACTGAGCATACTGGCCAGGTGAGTAGAAAATAAAACTTAATTTTTTTTCTTAAGATTATCTTTCAACATTTTTATCTTCTCCAGCCTTGTAGTTGTGTACCACCAGGTGGAACTGATGTTCCACCATGGAGTGGAGATGATGCCACACACACACACACACACACACACACACACACACACACACACACCCCCCCCCGGTGACAGTCTTCTGCAAGTGAAAAGGGTTAAAAAAAAAAAGGGAGGGGGTGGGCTGCAGCAGTGTGCTATTCTACCTAGCACTGAACTCTGGCAGAAGTCAGTTAACTAGTAATCTTACTGTCATCTTACCTCTGAAATGAAACCCTGACATATACCAGTTGCAGTTTATTCCCAAAAGATTAAGTAGTTAAGCTACTGTATTTATAGTCTAAATCCATATATAATATATATATATACACACACACACACACACACAGAGATAGGTATATGGATGTGTGTACATATGTTTAGTGCTGTTAGGCCCTAAAAGGAAATAAATAAGAAAATAAATAGGATTTAATTATATCTTATCTCAAATAAGAAGCTGTTATGCAAACACTACAGAAGTACCTTACACCAAGTAAACTAAAACACATTTTATATAAACAGATCGTGTACAGGTTTGCTCTAACTAGACTGATTAATTTACACTTACACAGTTTTTCTAATAGGGCTTAAATTTCAGTGGTACTGAATCAAGAAAAGTACAGAACAATACTTTCACAAACGTTCTTGAGTTACAATCTTTGAGATTGAACGTCTTCACATGGTAATAGGCACAGTACCTGGGTATTGTTAAAAGTTTATCTAGAGCACTAACTGCAAGGTATCTGTTAAAATAAATACTCTCTATCATTTTCAGGAGTCATTTGTGTGGAAGATGTACCAAGAAAGATGTTGGGATTTTTTCCCAGCAGGGGACTGCTTCCGGAAACAGTATGAAGATCAACTTGGCTAATATCACAAAAGAAATTATTTATTCATGAACTGTTAAGATTCAGTATACAAAAAAACTTCTTTTCTTTTCATGGTGTAATTCCACAGCTTGTATTTGCTTTAAATGTCTTTAAACTTCAAGACATACATAAAATTTGACACTATTTCATAGGCTTTTTGTACCTACCACATATGAAACAGTTTTTTTGTTGGAATTTTAATTAGAAAAGAGAGAACTATGCCAGATTGATTTAAGCCTTCCAGTTCAAACATAGTCGGAAATTATAACAACTTTTTAACCACATCATTAACCTAGTGTTTGGCAGTACAGTTGAAAGGGCTAAAAGGTGTCTTAATTGCACAACATTTGACATTTAAGGACTTGAACATCAGAGGCCATGCCTCAGAAAAAATATTTTACCTAACTGCTGTCCAGTTTTTCCCCCCAGTATGTGCTAGTGAATGTATTAAGATACAGCTTGAAAAGCTTTAAGCGGTTCAAAAGAAAACATTTTCAAACATTGCGACCTTGAAACATTAAGTGCCTTAAAACCTCTGTAGACATAGCTATGCAAACTTTTTATTTATGTTAGTGTTCTAGATGAACAGATCCATTAACTGTACTGCTTTTCTGTCTTTCTGTATGAAATGGCACTTGAAGTTTGTTTATATACTACCTTCAATAACAGCTTATTAGAAGCTGCTGTTAAAAGACATACACTGTATCAAAATGAACACAATTTAAACCTTAGGCCAAAATAAAACAATGCTCTATGGTCACCTGCAAGTAGAAGCTGCTAAGATTTTTTTCTTCTAATAAAAAGTGCCCACTGCAATAAAGTATTACAAACCAAATATTACCATCACTGTCGTCTTTCTTATTTTTCTACAATATGGAGATGTGGCGTGAGGACGGTGACTAAAAACCACATGTATTCATTGTTCATTCATAGCTTTATTTTAAGGACTACGTAGAGCAAGTACAAGCTGAAGTAACTGTTCTCTTAGTGTGCTGTAGCCTGTATCTTTAGCAAAGAAAATCCTAATTTCATCACAAATCCTAATTTCATCACTAAGAATATTAGTCTTTTAGACAATTTTCAATCACATCTAAATGAATGTTGGTTGCACAGAATTTTAGGTGCCTGCAAAAAACCCAGGCATTTGGCATAGTGAACAAAGTGAAACAGATAGATAAAGGAAATAACGAGGAGATAAAGAAGATTCAACTTTCTACTTAATGTTTGCTATTTTCAATTATTCACATAAGAAAATTTGAGCTTCAGGAAATCATGCTGTCCAGCCAATCTTCAAGCTCTTCCTCGGTAACATTTTTAGATGTACTTTGCTGTTGCTGCGATGCTGTACTCTTCTCTTCAGGCGTATCTTGTTTTAAAGGCTCTGGAAAAATGAAAAGAACAGACTTGAAAATCTGGAAACAATTCTATACCCGCTCTTTTTAATGCACAACTGACTCTATTTAAACACAATATCTCTCTTCCTTGACGAATAGCAAGTCATAGTCTAAAAATAGTAGCAACAATAAAAAAAATGAGGCAGCTTAATAAGCTCAACCACAGCAATGTGGCTTCCCTCTGATTCAAGGGGGGCTGGGCCTGGTCTGCAGCAGACAGATTATAAGTGATCCCCTACTGTGATCTCTTCGCAATCCTGTCTGATGGAGAGTTTACGTCAGCGTAGGAGAGGAGCAGGAGGCCCTGCAGATCAGCCCTGCACAACAGCAGATCGCCCTGCATGATTATTACAGCATGATATGATTCCATATTCTGATGGCATTGTTTGCTTAAGGGATTTACACTGTGCTTTGGAATGGAAAGTATGACATACTGCTGAAATGAAAGAGCATTTCAAGATTGTCTTCAGTAACAAGGCTTGCTGTATTGCTTGTGGTGACATCTTACATGTTCAACCATCTTGGACTTAATTTTTAAGATAGCAAGAAAATCATACACAAAAAATCAGAGATGCTAAAAATTCTTTTACAGCATTGTGGACTGGGGAGGAGTAGCAAACCATCTCCATCAGAACAAACAGTACAAACATAACTTCTAGGAATGCAAACAAAAGGAAGGGTTTGCCGATTTTTCCGAAATACGAAAATTGTTGTGTATGTTTTGTTTCCATACTAAACTTAGTTTTGTAAAATCAATGCTAGTAAAGTTTGAAAATAGCATTTATAACAAACCATCAGAAATAGCTGTTAATTCTGTATACAATTAGCACAGTGAACTAAGGGCTGATAATGTTATATAAAGACTTTATTTTAGCTTCCTCTCACTAAAATTCTCTAGCAGTACCTTAATTTTCTTTTTAATTTAAAATTTTCCTGAATCATAAGCCCAATGCTGTTCTGCAGAATAATTTCTCTTAATGCTTAAAATGAACTGACAATGGTGAAACTTCAGTTCAGTGCGGAGTTAAAATTGAAAAGGAACAAATGGGTCAGAACACAGCCCCAGATAAATGAAATGCAGTATGACAGAGATGATGACAGCAGACTGGCTAATCAAGAGGTCAAAAACATCACCAAAACAGAGCGCAATGGAAATTAACTAAGGGCATGCTGGGGAGAAGAGAAATCTTACCATTTTCCTTACAATCCATTTTCAAATCTTTCTTGGTTGATATGTTGTAGGATAATGCATCTGACACAGGTCTGTTTTCTGTATCAATGGGAGCATCTAGATTTAGGAGAAGATCTAGTTCTTCATCCAAATGGTCAGTCTCTTGCTTTGATAGTGGATGGGCTCTCTGAAATGGTTCTGCTGCACTTGCCCTAGGACCATTTTTACTTCCAGACTCTGATGGAGCAACAGATTCACCAACGGGATGGGAGACGAACACCGTTTCACTTTGAGCCAGAGACTGTCGGAACAGGAGCTCTCTCCTCTTGCTGTCTTCAATAATTTTAGATTTCATCTGTGGGAGCTCTACAGGTGTTGATGCCTAAGAGTACAAGAAAGGACTTGAGTCTTTCTAATGATTAACTCCATTTTTACTATTCTGTCTAATTTGGATTGTAGTTCATGCTTCCTATATTTGATCACTTAAGAAAGTACAGCGAATTTCAGCAGAATTGAATTCAGAACTAAAAGTAAACTGAAGTTATCCTGATGATACTTTTACAGAAGCAACTACAAAATACAAACTCCTTTTATCCCTTATTATGGAATATGAGATTGCATGCTAAATCAGCAAGTTCCATTGTTTCACAAATACTTCCTGGAGAGTTACTTTTCTTTAATTCTTCTGTAATGAAATCCCATCAATATTCTGAATTTTGGAATGACTGAAGTCAGAATTTGGCTAGAAACATTATCCCATGTTAGGCCTTCCCTCCAAAATTCCAGTCTTGAAAGCAAACCATACTACAGGTTGCTGAAAATCATTTAGCAAAAGTTATAGTATATAGCTGTATATTTTGAAAAATGAAACCAAATTACAAAACGTTATCAAATAGTGAAACAAGAAATGGCAACGCATTATTTAACTGTGGAACACAGATTCTGCTTTTATCAGGATGCCTTGGCATTAATAACACTGCAGCATATCTGATAACCACATCACCGGACAGAATGACGAGACAAAGATTAAATGTCATAACATATACTTTATAACCCTGATAAAAGTTAAAGACCGTGACTAGAACTCTGAAGAAGAAAATTGTATTTGAAAGCAACATTTTGAAAGCAATCCCTTAGACATCACATCTGCAGATATATTTGAGCTCCCTTAAGAAAAAGCATAGTTTTGTCAGTCACAGAAGTACTTTATACAACTCCAAACAGAAGTAAAATTTCTTCTGTAAGGGTCATGTTTCTTTTTCCTTGCTTGAGTAGATGGATTTTTTTTAAGAATTTTGGTTTCGTATTTACATCTTATTGGTTGTTTTGCCCTTACATGAATATTTTCTTTTTCACAACCTGAAGAAACATTTTTTCCTAATATTCTGTTGCTTTTTTTTTTTTCACCAGAGCATAAATGACATTTTCTGCACCTGTTTGATTGACAGTTCTACCTGTTCTAACACTGATGTAAGTTTGATTCATGGAATAAACATGTATGATGATATTAGCTACGTAGAAGAGTAAATCACAATTAAAATAATTAACAGAAAAGAATGCGAAAGCACTTTCAAAATTTTGGTGCAAGCTTTCAACAGCTGCTAAAAAGAGAAGCAAATACAAAACCAGTGCAATCATTCCATGTCAAACACTAATACCTCGCTTCAAATCTCATGTGCTGCACATTGAAGCATTCTATTTAAAGCCAACAAAGCATAAGAAGTGCTGATAGAGGGGTATCCTGCATTACATGCCATTTGACATGCTAATCTCAAGAAATGCATTTACTTATAAAATACGTTCTACTTATGTTTGAAGACCAAGTTTAAAGTAACCATTCTTGCATAGATTGTTTCACTTAAAATATTTGCATTTTCTTGTGAAAATTCACAGCATTACCTGCACAAGTTCAGCAGCTACATTCAACCTCAGATGTAGAGGCAATTCCTGAAGGGCCTGGGCCAAAGACTGGCAGTCAACAGAAAGTGCAGATAACTGAAATATAATTCAACACACAGTACACTTATTAAAAAAAAATATGAACTAATAATGACTATTACATTCCCCTGTTTCACGCATTCAAGGAATGTGAAGAACAATCTAATGAAATACAGGAATTCATAGTTTTAAGTTACACATGTACAAAGCAGTTTGGCTAAATTACCATATAAACACCTACAATGCAAATAATCACTTAAAGGTTTAAAAAGGTATAAATGGAATGCTGCTTTGGCAATGCCTTGAAAATCCAAAGTAGGAAATAGTTCTGCAAGTTGGTAATGTCATAAGAGGCTTTTCCAACTAAACATCTTTTAATCTGTGAAGGTTTCTATGCAGTGGGAATCGCCATTCTTTAATGAGTTGCTACTGTTTTCTAAGCAATCAAACCATGTAGCTTGTGTGTAGCTCTACTGGTTTTAGTGCCTGAACAACATGGCCCTTTTTATACTTCCCCATCTTTTAAAATGTTTTGACGCTTACAAAAGCGACAAACTATAGTTACATACACTTCTAAAATGATATTCAAGAAAGATTACTGCTGCCTAGTTGCTTAAAAAGGTGGAATTTTCACTTATTAACGTGACAGGTATTGAAGTTTCCTTTTCTCTTGACCCCTTTTTATTTTGGCTGTAAACTACTAACAAATTTACACAAAACGGACCAGCAATATTTGATGTTTTTACAGAACACCCTGGGCTTTGGTAGACTTAAACATATTTCGAGCTCACAGTACAGCAGAACATTCTGAGCATGTTAACCCTCAATGAAAAAGGTCATTCGTTATTCATCACATATTTTAAAATCTGACAACAAAATGCTTAAGTTCAGTCTATACTCTCATTTTCATGGAAGCAGAGAAGCTGCTTCTAAACCTAGCTTAAAGAGATAAAAATTTGTCCTTCTCAGTATGGTATAGACTGACACAGACATTTAGAAGTCCAAATACTCAATTAGGAGAGAGCGTTTTGTGCATATCATAAGAGATTTGTAAAAGGAATTCACACTGCTCCCAAAAGCCAGTAAACAGGATGGCTTTTGACATCTGCACACAGAGCAAGAATGAACATCAAAGATACAGTGTGTTCCGATAGCATATTTACAAAATTAAAATAAATTTTAAAAAGAAACAATGCAGTTGGTTTAACACTTTCTTGTACCCAAATTCTGGTTCTGGTATCCAGTAATGACAGTAAAAGGACTAAACAACTTTTAGAATTTTTCTTCTTTACTAACAACTTTATTTTACAATGGATTAGTGATCAAAGATGATTCACTGGTACAAGTAACCTGGAAAAGTCTTCAACAAGCAATTCTTGTTGCCCACCAATGAACTGGAACTTCAGAAAAACCAGTTGTTTCGACAGATCAATACTGAAGATTAAACATGGCTTCTACACATTTGCAAAGGACAAGGAAATCATATGAATCTGGTAACATAAAAAATTGTAAAAAGCCAAGTATTATTGAATAACATTTAAGTGCATTTGGGAAGAGCTAAGTACACTTGCAAAAAGATTTTATGTGAAAAATTAGATAATGCTATGAAACCATCTGGGCCAGGATTTGGACTAAAATAAGAAATCAAAGGAAGGGTAATGGTGACTAGTGCAGTAAACTATTTCAAACTGACATAAGAACAGTGAAAGACAGGAAACAGTTTGGAACAGTTTGAAACAACAAATTTGGATGGGGCAGGACGAATGACTACAGTTTGGTAGGGACAGAGGCACAAGAACGCACAGCACATTTCACAATGAGTGAGAGCGTGGGATGGGCTCCAGCACTGTGCAGTCTCATCACTGGCAGCCAGAAGAATATTTGTGAAATCCACTGACAACGTGCAACTTCACTCTGCTCACAATGGCTTTAGCCATTCAGAAATTAATTAATGTGTTCAAATCACCTAAATGCTATAATGACAAGCCTGTAAGGAAATTATGAAGAAATTAATATTCTGGATGCTGACATCCTGCACACTAGGAGCAGGAGGAACTGATAAGAAAAAAATACACAGTCATTGAAAGACTGTATCCCACTGAACAAACATATGATGCTTTAAACAAATGCTGCACTTGGTTTTATTTCCTCATTTTAATTTGACTTTGCAGCTTTAATGTACCCTTAAATATCACTTCCCAGGGAATAATTATTGTCGATAATTTAGGAAATAAATAGCAAACTTTTAAAATATGAGTACATATGTATGTTTCAAGAAACACTCAAGCACAATTTTGCAGCAATTTTAAGAAAAGCTTGGAAGACAAAAGCATTTATCTTGCAATAATTTAGGTGACTTACGTGAGGAAGACAGCTGCAGAGATTAGATACTTTCCAGTATCCTGATACAGAAAAGAGCAGACTCCTATTGCTTTGCCCCTTTTTATTCCAGCATAGAGAATCCACATACAAATAATCTAAAACCTAGTTGGTCCCATAGTCATTTCGGAGGTGAAGTTTCAACCAGAGGATATGAACTGTTAATTTGAAAGAACTAGAACAAGCTTCATACCCAAATATATCAATATACTCTTACAGGTTTTGTTATAGGCATTTTACTAAACTATTTTCTCTTGAATACAGCTGAAAAAGGAAGGCTGACTTGATATGTCAGTCAAGCAAAGTGACAGTTCCTTGTTTTCCCTTCACTGGATGGATTTGCTTGTTCTTTTCTTTCAACGCGAACTAAAAATCTAGCCTGCTGCTTTGATTAGTCTTCAATAGAAAAAAAAAGGACAAGACCCAAAAGCCTCCAGCATCAGAGACAAATTAATAAACATATACAGAATAAAGAGTGCTATTATTGTATTAAACAATTTGTTGCTGAAAGCACAACTGCCTAGGTATTCTGTGCCAGGCGATTATCCACACAAACTCATTTGAATGATAATTCTGTTACCTGCTTATGGCATAAGCTTTCTCTATCCCATTCCTTCTCATCAGCAAATCGGAACTGTGTAAAGGAATCTCCTACAGAAAAGAAATAAAAAATATATTTATTTTTAAAAAAAATAACAAGCTTTCTCCAAAGTTCCCAACCCTACAGAAGTAAATTCAATCAATAAACATCACATCTTCAACAAATTTGCATTTAATTTTAATGCTGCTTGCATTCACAATATTAAACTTCTTTAAGCCAAAGTTCTATAGAAAGACCTTTTAATCTCTTATTTGCAAAACAGTACTGTAAAAGGCACAACAAATTCAAAACTGAATGAGGAGGTGCTAGGTGCCATGTCAACAAGCAAGATTTTAATTGAGAAGTCCAATTTGGACAACATACTAGGAATATGTACAGTATTCAGAGAGTGCATTTTTTATGAACAGCTTTGAATGTGCTGTAGATAAACCTTCTCTTATCAACATGTAAATCTCTCTTAAAATGGATTATAAATGTTTTAAAAATCAGTTTGTACAGGCCAAGTAAAGACTTCTTTTGTTGTCTGGTAGCTAAATTCTCCAGACTCTCTCTTCCTTGAACTAGTCCCTACTCCAGCATGTCATCAAAAAGATGACTGAACCCCAAACTCCAATTCACATGCATAAGGGACTGAATTAAAGAGACCTTAAATAGGGCTAATTAAGCTACAGATGTAACCTTAGTTATAGGATCTTCTAGCCTCCTACCACATTCCAAGACAGCAGGAACTTCCTCTTACTATAGCGGGGCTTGGGTTATTATTTTGTTTTAGATGCGTGTCATGGTTTAACCTGGCAGGCAGCCAAATACCACGCAGCTGCTTGCTCGCTCACCCCCCCTCCCCCCCGTGGGACGGGGAGAAAATCGGAAGGGTGAGAGCGAGAAAAACTCGTGGGTTGAGATAAAGACAGTTTAATAGAACAGAAAAGGGAAAATAATAATAATAAATAATGATAGAATATACAAAATGAGTGATGCACAATGCAATTGCTCACCACCCGCGCTGACCGATAACCAAGTAGCAATCACTACTTCCTGGAACACGCTTTCCACTCATATACTGAGCATGACGTCACATGATATGGAATACCCCGTTGGCCAGCTGGGCTGGCTGTCCTGACTGTGCTCCCTCCCAGTCTAGCTTGGTAGCAGAGGGTAATTGTCCTTGACAAGGTACTTAGCAACTGAAAACATCAGTGTGCTATCAACATTCTTCTCATACTAAATCCTAAACACAGCACTAGGAAGAAATTTAACCCTATCCCAGCTGAAAGCAGGACAATGTGATATTTCTATTGCAGTATCATGCTGGGTTGCAAAAGACAGTCCTATAAATTTATTCACTGAAAAAACACACAAAAATTCCAAGAACTCAGAAAAATTAGTAAGGTCTGTGACAGAGGAAACATGAAAGATTAGGCTTGCAAGATGATGGCCAAAGGTCTCGAGTAAGAGAAAACAAAGATACTGCTGATGCAGAGTATGGGACATATGCCTTCTTAGACCATGCAGTTTGAGGACAAATAGCTATTTCAGAAGCTCTATTAGGAAAAAAACCAACCTGTTAAATTATTGCATGAAGGAGATGAAATATGATCCCAAGAATTGCAGATCACCTATAAGTCACTAGGATTTAGTCCAGCAGTTAGTTGAGAAGCAACAGCTCATTCTTTCTCAACCTCTAATAGAGAATAAATGCACTAGAGGAAGTTTTCAATAGCATTACCAACAACTGAGCATCTAACTTCCATTTGGCTCTCAATATCCTAACTGCCATTCATACTTTTGACAATTCCTGAATCATGCCCTTAATCCTGCATGCAAAATCCAAACATATAATGTGCTGTATCCGAAACTGGCTTCTTTTCCATTGTCTGCCTGTCCCAAAACGTAGGGGAGTTCAGCCTTTCAGCAATTTTACCCAATAGTGCAACCATCAGCCAGCTTCTGTTTTGCCAACAGAATGAATAAACAGCAAAATGGCATAGTAATTGGCATATTTCTTTGCCAAACAATAAAAAAAGGGAGACCTAACAATCTCCCAGCTGGAATGTAAAATTTATTGGCATGGCTTTTTTTTGTCATATCTAAAGTGCATTTCTAATTCATTGCATTTCATGTATGCTCATTGGGTATGCAATGTACTCATATACTAATCAGACTGTGTACCTGATATGTCCATCATCGTCATCTTCAGAACCGTTCCAGCAAGAACGTTCTCAGCTGAGGATTTATATAGATATTTATGACCATTACCATGTCCAGATTGAATTTGCATCTCCCTATTTTCATTAGGTTTATCCAACATTGTTCAGCATTACTGGGTTGACATACAACCTTGCCTGATCAACTAGGCTTTGGTTTACATTCAATGCCTCAGATACTACTATTTTGAAAACAACCAGCGTCAAACAGTACAAGTGCAAGTAATTAAAATTAAGCACTGAAATTAACATTTAGATATCTAAGTAGCAGCCTAATTTTATAAATGTTTAGTTCATATAATTTACAAACACCAGGTTCCATGATGGCTAGGTATGCTCAGCTGTATGGAAGAATAAGACCCTGTCTTTATGTATCTATCTGCAGATGCAAATACTTAACTTGAGCACTCACAGTGGACTCACTGCCGATAAAGGTGCCTTCCTCTTCATTGCACAACAATAAATAAATCCTTCTCAAAATATCTAGAATACTGCTCATAAGTAATAACTAATGCTGAAAATTAAAGAAATGTCCAAATTCATTCTTCAGTCTCATGATTTTAAAATGGGTATGAAAATGTGCAAATTAATGTTTTAACAGCTCATATTTTAAAGGCTCAATTTAGTTACATATGTAAAGAAGTTTTATTGCAAAATAATTAAACCAAGTGATCCTCAAAGTCTTCATACTATTAGAACAAAGGCATAAGTATTTTCTACCAATATCCCCAAGACTCCTTCAGTTATTTCTCATGCTGTGTCACAGAGGAAATACAAAGTTTCCTCTGCTCTTAAAAGGAGTAAAATTAAACTAAAGGATTAGTCAAATGCTTTCAGTATCTGAGATTGACCAGACGTAAAGTAGCTAAACAAACCTACTTCATCAGGAAAATCCACTGGGATCAAGAACTGGTTTATGATTCTTCATACTCACAAAGTTGGTAATAACAGATCTTCAGTTTGATATTGTATTGCTGAATTAAAGGGTATGACTTAAATTGTAGTTTAATGAGGCTCTTTAAATAAGTTAACAAAGCATGCCTTTCAAATGGAAAAGCAATAACTACAATCCACAGTAGCACATTTAATGCAAATTATGTTAATGAGAATGTTGGTCTAACCAATTATCTTTTCACAAATTCCTTTACCCTGAAAATAACTTCCTTTTATGCCATGAATACTAATCAAATGTCTTGCAATGACTCCGAGTTCCTTCCAACATAAAAAAATACTTTTCTTCATGTGAATAGTTTTTATGTTACTTATAAATATCACTTGGCTTTCAAACACAGAGTAGCTAAAAATAATGCATTCAAGTAAACCTCACACACAGTCTTTGGTAACATTCATAATAAGCCTTAATATTTTTTATTGTATAAAATGTAACTTTATTATGAAAGAACAGCAGATCTAAACCAGCATGCTTTCCTATCACTTGAATACATTTTAAAGCTAAATCAATTGATTTAAATAGAACACGTTTCATAGTCTCATTAGCCCAATTATCCCTTCATATAAATATTCATTGAATAGCAGAATCAAACAAATCCTATCTGTAATCTGTAATAAATATTTTCCAATCTGTGAAATTATATGAGTCTAAAAGTTGAAAAAATTGAAGAAAAACTGTTTTCAGTAGGAAAACTGACATATAAGTGGGATGATTTTGTTCATTTTAACTCTCTAATTCATTAAAAACAAGAGACACAAAACATTGCTGAAGACAGAGGAAAAATATTCTATACTCTTAGACATTTTAAAATTGGAGGTGGGGAGCAAACAAACAGTGTAACAGGATCCTTCTAAGACTGCTGTGACTGTTCAGAAGCACTGCAAGGGCAAATACAAGACTCTCAACCCATTTTTTTAATCAGAATTTACCTTCTCCTAAATAAGCACCAATGATTTTGATAAACTTATTTGGGGTTTTCCAACCTTTGTTCATCTCCCATTTATTTTATTTTGGGAATTCAAGCCTCTGTCTACATGTCTGTTTAGTCAGCTAAATAATATGCAATAAATTTATGATGGCAGTATGCAGCTGAACCAAATAAAGCAAATAGAAAACCACAACTTAGCTACATTTGGGAAATTAACAACGAGACCTAAAATATCTCAGAAAGCACCCTCTATCTACTACACTAGTCAAAGTTCTTCCTGAGTTACTAAATTGTGAAGATTCCCTCCAAAGACAGTCCATCTTTAGAACAGATTTTAAGCAATTTTGCAATTTTCACTTGCAAGAGATCTCTCTCTATATATATTGATCCACAGAGTTCACCACTATTTATGAAGGATATAATATCAGAACAAGCTACCTGACTGTTCCACCAGTCTTCTTCATGAGTTGCAATAATGCACGAGGAAACAGATGTTATTTTTAAGGTGAAAAAAAGAACCAGATCTTCCAATCTAACACTTTTTTGCAGGGAAAAACAATCTGAATTGCAGAGTTTAGGCATGCATGATGCTTGAAATCTTATCCAACATCAGTAGTTCATACAAGACTGACTAACTCTCTTGAGGAGTCGGGGGGAAGATAAGCAACATATTTCTCTTTTAATAATGCAAGACTTCATGTAGAAGGTTCAAGAGAAGACAGAAATCTATAGATCAAAGAAAAGGTGGGCAAGTACTAAGTCATGAATTTCGAGCTAACTTATGAGCAGAAAGAGAAAACTAAAGCTTACCAGTCTTTTGGGATGACTTAGGTGTGAGTGAATCTTTCTCAAAGTGGAGGAAAAAGCATCAGGAAGAACTCCCATCCATCCATGCCATGGCTTGCTCTAACTAGAAGATTTTTGAAAACAGCATGGAAACAGCAAGAACCACAGACTGGGTGCTTTGGAACATCATGGGAATGAAAAGATGTCTTTTCTCCTTACACAGTGTTTCCACATAGTGCGATTTATATATATAAATATATATTATATATATAGATAGATATTTATATATTTTTATATATATATTAACTGTCTATCTACAATTAATGCTCATTTTATATAAAAATCTCTTTGGATAAATACTACTGAAGATTTCCTTTTATAGGACACCTAATGGTTTTCCTTTTTTTCTCCTACAAAAGGAGACTTACATATATACAAATTCATAATAAATATTCTTCCAAACTAGGAAATGTATGTTCTGCAAAGGCTTTATCTGAATAATTTTATACACATCATAAACAGATAATCATCCAGATACAATAATTTTCCCACAATGAGGTAGCATATAATACTGAGAAACAGACTTCTGGAAGACACAAAGCTTCCAAAGACTCTTCATGGCAGTTCTAATAACATCACTAATTTCTATTTCTGCTTTTTTAATTTCTCTACTTCAGTAGAGTACACGCTGTAACTATTATCTTTTACTATGACTAAGGCTGCAACGTGCTACTTATGCAATTTGCCATGAGCATAGATTGAGTAATAGCAATTTTCAGAATGTGAGAATACAAAAACAACAGATAAAGACCCTGTAAGAACTCAACATCTATTAATTTTCTTCAGATACTATTAAGATCAGTAATATTGCAAGTCACTGCAAAGTCTGTCTTTTATCAAGAACACGACAGTATTTCCAGACAACATGCCTTCACCACAAATACTTTAGCACAACCCACATTTTTCCCTGGTTCTGCTGTTCTCCGGTAGGTTGCACAGCCATGTATTACAAACTCCAGAAGGCTTATGCAACAGCTCAGCATAAAAATTCTAGCTACCAGCAGAATACATATCTCAAAGAATGTATTTCAAATAACGTTCTTCTACTGTTAACAGTAGAAGTTCTTGAGCTCTGTGCAAACATGTCAAGGATATTTGTAGCCTGCACTGCAAACTATAAAGCATGTTTGTAACCAGATTCAAAAGGAACAATATTCTAAGTCAATTCCCTGGCACAACTACACAGTACTACTAGTCACAATTTTAAAAATAAATACGTGAATTTGACCAAACAGCAGAAACATCTGATCAAGGCTAAATGATGTCCTCAAAATTTAAAACGTGTCGCAGATAAAGGAGTAAGAAGGAAGGATCTTTGGAAACTAGTGGTGTTTCTGGAACAAAGAGTGTCTATTCAGGAAGAACAGAACTCATTTAACAGATAGAGGAACTGCAGCCTACTGAAATCAAGGTCAGATGCCAGTGTTTCAAATGAGGAGCAGGGTGAAGCCAACAAGTACCAAAGAACATTATGGTTTTTTTTTAAAAAAAAAAAAGACAACCCCCCCCCCCCCCCCCAAAAAAAGAAAACAACAAACAAAAAAACCCCCCAAATTCTCTTTTTTTTATGAAAAGCTAAAGCAGATGTTAACAAGAGTCAAAACAGGAAAACAGAACAAATAAAATTATATTCGAAGAGGTTCAGAAAAACAAGCGGTAGTACACATGCTTCTGCATGAACACCAGGTGACTAAGAAATAAGACAGAAAAAACTGGAATGCCTTTAAGCCTTTAAAGCTTCAAAAAGCTAAATGACAACACGGGAATACTGGGAGCAGTGAAAGGAAGACTGAAGAGGACAGTACAATACTAGCTCAATGTGTTTGATGGACAAATTAGTAGAAACTATAAGAAATTTAATGGATATGTGGATAAACATAATATTTGGGAGAAGAGTCAACACAGCATTTGAAAAGGGAAGTTCTGCTGCATGATCTAAGACAATTTCTTGAAAGAAGCAAAAAATCATGCACATAAGCAGGATCTAGTTCATATAATTTACATGTGTTTCCAAAAGCTCTCACTGACATCCCACTCCCTTTCCCACCCAAGACTTCAGAGCCGCAAAAAGAAGAGGCGGCTTTGTATGAATAAATAATTGCCTACAAGTGGGAAGAAAAAGAGTAAATTGCCAATTTTCACATTAAAAGAAACCACCAGTACAGTTCTCTGGGGTCGTATCTGTTTAACCTCTTCACTCAATTAAAACAGAAGAGAAAAAAAGATGAGAAAAAATGAAGTAACATAGTTTACTGATGATACTAAGCTTCTCATGGTAGTGCAGATGAAGGTAGGCTGTGGAGAATGACACAAGAACTTCACAAGATTGAGAAAGTAGATTTTAAAATTGGAGATGAAGCTCAATACCAAAAAGCTGCAATTCTAACTTCACATACAAAATATGTTCAGAGCTGACCAACATCATTCAGAATCAGAATCTCAGAGCTCCACAGTGCTCAAAGAAACAAACTCTTTGGAATTATTAAAAAAGCAATAGTGAACAACATTAGAGAACATCATTACACCCCTATCATGTATCATTATCTTGAATACTGTGCACAGTCTTGGTTTCCCAAGGCCAATCTCAAAAAATATAACAGCATTAGAAAAGGCATAGAACAGTTCCCGTATGAGAAACGATTTAGGAACTCAAGCCAAGGGAAGGGAAGCAAGGGAACATGACAGAGATCTAAAAACCATGAAAGGCATATAAAGGGCAGATAGGGACTCACTGCTCATTGTCTCTTCTCACAGAAGACCTAGAGGCATCAAATGAAGCCAGCAGAGAATGCACTCAAAACAAATAAAAAGTGGCAAATCTTTGTAAGTCGAAGCTCAGTTTTGGGACTCCATACCATCAGGTGGTGCAGATGCCACAAGTTTCCATAGATGGCACAAGTTTCCACAGATGCAAAGAGGGATATAAGATAACTATTTTTAAATACAAAGATTCCACATCTGGCTCAGGAAGTCCCTGGGACATAAACTGTTGCAGGTCAAGAAAGTATTTGGGAAAGTAGCATATCATATAGCATGTTCATGTGCCTTACCTCAGGTGTCTCCAGATGGACCTTAGGTCTAATTCAATAGAACCAACCTTAAATTAAAGCAAATAGCTATATTTTTTACTTGTAGAGCTCTACTTTTCTCTTAATTAGTTATCTTTCTCTTAATTAGTTATCTTATTAGTTATCTATGGGGCCGGATGGGATCCACCCGAGGGTTCTGAGGGAGCTGGCGGAGGAGCTTGCCGAGCCGCTCTCCATCATTTACCAGCAGTCCTGGTTAACTGGGGAGGTCCCGGACGACTGGAGGCTCGCCAATGTGACTCCCATCTACAAGAAGGGCCGGAAGGAGGATCCGGGGAACTACAGGCCGGTCAGCCTGACCTCGGTGCCGGGGAAGATCGTGGAGCGGTTGGTTTTGAGGGCGCTCACGAGCCATGTCCGGGACAACCAGGGGATCAGGCCCAGCCAGCACGGGTTCATGGAAGGCAGGTCCTGCTTGACCAACCTGATCTCCTTCTATGACCAGGTGACCCGCCTAGTGGATGAGGGAAAGGCAGTGGATGTGGTCTACTTGGACTTCAGTAAGGCCTTTGACACTGTCTCCCACAGCATTCTCCTAGAGAAGCTGGCGGCTCACGGCCTAGACAGGTACACTCTTCGCTGGGTAAAAAACTGGCTGGACGGCCGAGCCCAGAGAGTTGTGGTGAACGGAGTTAAATCCAGTTGGCGGCCGGTCACGAGCGGTGTTCCCCAGGGCTCAGTACTGGGGCCGGTCCTGTTCAATATCTTCATCAATGATCTGGACGAGGGGATCGAGTGCTCCCTCAGTAAGTTTGCAGACGACACCAAGTTGGGCGGGAGTGTTGATCTGCTGGAGGGTAGGAAGGCTCTGCAGAGGGACCTGGACAGGCTGGATCGATGGGCCGAGGCCAACTGTATGAGGTTCAACAAGGCCAAGTGCCGGGTCCTGCACTTCGGCCACAACAACCCCAGGCAACGCTACAGGCTTGGGGCAGAGTGGCTGGAAAGCTGCCCAGAGGAAAAGGACCTGGGGGTGCTGATCAACAGCCGGCTGAACATGAGCCGGCAGTGTGCTCAGGTGGCCAAGAAGGCCAACGGCATCCTGGCCTGTATCAGAAATAGTGTGGCCAGCAGGAATAGGGAGGTGATCGTGCCCCTGTACTCGGCACTGGTGAGGCCGCACCTCGAATGCTGTGTTCAGTTTTGGGCCCCTCACTACAAGAAGGACATTGAGGTGCTGGAGCGCGTCCAGAGGAGGGCAACGAAGCTGGTGAAGGGCCTGGAGCACAAGTCTTATGAGGAGCAGCTGAGGGAACTGGGGTTGTTTAGCCTGGAGAAGAGGAGGCTGAGGGGAGACCTCATCGCGCTCTACAACTACCTGAAAGGAGGGTGTAGCGAGGTGGGTGTTGGTCTCTTCTCCCAAGTAACTAGCGATAGGACAAGAGGAAATGGCCTCAAGTTGCGCCAAGGGAGGTTTAGATTGAACATTAGGAAAAATTTCTTTACTGAAAGAGTGGTCAGGCCTTGGAACAGGCTGCCCAGGGAAGTGGTGGAGTCACCATCCCTGGAGGTATTTAAAAGACGTGTAGATGAGGCCCTTAGGGACATGGTGTAGTGGTCATGGTGGTGGTGGGTTGACGGTTGGACACGATGATCTTAGAGGTCTTTTCCAACCTGTATGATTCTATGATTCTATGATTCTATGATTCTTTCTGCAGGAAAAATAGGAAGGAGAAGTAGGTAATCCACAAATTTATTTTTCATCTGTAGCTGAGTTCTTTCAAGTCAATGCACATTTTACATCTGCAGGGTGTATAAGGAGACAACAGACAACACTACCATATGGGAAATTGTATAAATAGCATCAAGCAGACTCTCTCTGCTTTCTAATTAACTTTTCCACATTTTCTTAAATGTATCACTATTTTTCATATGTGATTTTTATTAAATATTTAATGATTATAGCTCTTAGAAAGCAACAAAAATGCAAAATATTAAAACAAAATGCATTGAACAAAAAACTATATTTAAAATTTCACCCAAATACAGTAGCCTAATGTGGTTACCCATAAGTACCAATCCCATCTTCTCCTTTATTCACTTTTTTACTGAATAAACAATAAAATGATATTTAAGTGTAAAGTTACTGATTTCCCCATAGCTTAAGCTTAAACCTTTCATTAAGTTTAAGCTAGTCACCTTAAATATTTACATTTTTCCTGATGCTTTATGACATTTTCTAGTGTCATTTTTTTCAGGTCACTAATTTATAACATACTTAGTGATTTTTAAATGTCACTGCAACCAGCTTGCTAGAGTAGACAAAGTATAAAAATCCATAGAGCAATATGGGTTTTGAGCAATATCATTCAAGAGGAAGGCTGAAAAAAAGGCAAAAATCGCTGCATAACTTAATGCATAAATATTCAAGACCAAAGAGGTTTTTTTTGGTTTTTTTGGTAGCATCAGCATGACACAGCAGGAAGTGAAATTTGTGATTCTCCCTAGGGACAGGGGTAGACAACTCTCCTTTGGGTGAAAGGGAGAGGACTCAGGGATTTTCATAAGCCTGGACCCAACAGAGGAAAAAGTAGCTTAATAGTAGAGTTTTTGATCCCTGCAGACCAACAGGTTAAGGAGCCTAATGATCTGGCCCTTTGTGAAGACCCTGTTTTCTCCAAGACTATATAAGCAGCTAATATCAGTACAGCATGAGTCCATAGCAGGAAGCACAGCTTAAATTCAACACTGGAAGAAATGAAACAATAAGGTTCCCACCCACAAAGGAAGATTTGCATAACATCAAACTTCAGGACTTGAAAGAGGAATCCGTTTGCATGTGCTGGCACAAGGTACTCTTGTCAGATTCTGGCTTGTAAGTGAGGAAAGAAGAGACACAATGAAAAGAAGAGAATCTGAAACAAAAGGAACAAGGTTCAAGCAGAATGGAAGCCCGGTCATCCAAAAAGATCCCTGATTTGCCTGGCCTGTTGACAGGAACTGCTGTGCGGCAGCCACAGTGAATGGGCATCAGAGGATGAGGGAGAGGGGAGAAGGATGCATTCCTATAGATTCTTTAAAGTAAAAATACTGCCTTGAGACCTTGGGGCAGATGGTACCTCTAAGCTCACAGACACTTTGAAGAGGAAATGAGAGCTTTGATGAACAGTTTAGTTTTATACAGAAAAGAGACAAATAACTCTGAGGTTAAAGCTGAAACAGCACCCTTCATTCATACCTTAAACAGTACAGCTTGTAAGTAATTCAACATCCTACACTTCTGAGCTCTGATATTGTGAGAAGTTAAAAAAAAAAAATTCCATAATGGATGACATAACTTCTGCAGTTTATTGAGGAAGTTTTCGTTTTTTCTAAATTACACATGAAGACCAACTTTTACAATGTTTCCTAATCCAGATATAATGAATGTCCTACTGTATAAAACCAAACGAGATTTCAAACTTTGCTAAATGCTAGCTAGATCACTTATTATTAGAAAGCTCACATTCAAAACTCGGTTGCTGGTCTAAACTTTGCAGAGTGCTCTACCCACTAAACTACCGCTTTTTTTGTAGATGGTTCTTTCTCAATTCTGTTAGGAACCTGCAAGTTCTTCCCAATTAAAGTTTAAGTAACGTATGTATTTCAAAAACGCAATAAAACTTCTACTGTTGTTTAGATATTTCACATCATGCTAGCTACAAGAAAGAACATCAGAAACGGCATGGCACTCACTGGCCTAGGTTCTTTACCTTGTCCTATTTAAGCGAAGTTCCTCCTAATTATTCTTTATTTGGATTATTGTTCATTCTACCTCCTGTGTAAACAGTGCATGCAAGTACATTGCTGTATTGTATCTGGGAGGGAGAATGTCACACAATTCATTAGATTGGATTTATTCTTGCACCTTTCCATTTAACAGAACTTTATATCTAACTGGCATGCTTAACTAAGAGCAGTTGCATTGCATAAATTTACACTAGGACAACCACGGATTTCTGTAAGTAGGCTGTCAGAATATTTGGTCTGAAAACTTCAAAATTCATGAAATATCTTTCTTATCCACAAACAGCAGGAGTATACAAAATAAGCCTCCTTTATTCCACACTGTACCTCCATCCAAAAAATTTATACTTCAAAAGAAACCCCACCATACTCTTAGAGCAAACACATGAACAAACTTAAGAAATACTTTATTTTAAGCAGTATGCTATTTTTATTCTAATAATAGCCACTAACTTGACACAATTAGAGAAAAAAGTCTGCTATCTGCAGTTCTTACATGCCACACAAACACCGGAAAACTTCCCTTTCTCTCTCCCCCTTCCCTCTAATTTTCATAGCAGACAAGTCATGAAAGTTTACAACAGTTTTGACAGTTGACTATTCAAGCTTCCATTTTAAGCATTTAAAGCCAGACTTAATTTCTGATGATGGTACACATTAGTTGACAGCCCATGCATTATTAGAATTTCATAACCCTAAAAAACTATTCTAATTTTTTCTTAGTGTTACAGTTTCAATCCTTGCTCTGTATTTGATAGAACACTTACAGCAAAGAATGCAATTATATAATCAATAAATATTCCTTGTACTGCTGTGCTGGATATTTTTAATATCATCACATCCAAATTAGTACCATTCTTCCCTAAAGCAGAATTCACTATTCATGCAAGTGGTACAGTATGCCATGTCTATGGGACTATCTTTCAAAAGTATTCATAAATTATACATAAAGGTGCAGGCCTAAAAATATTCAAGCAGTTTGATATACTGAGTACGAGGCTTGGCTTTCTTGCATTTATGAAAGGTTCTGGAAGATACGACAAGTCATAGTACTAACACAAGCTAGCAAGATTTTTTTGTTTAATGTAATGAAACAAGAAAACAGAAGTAGCTTCAGAAAACAGGAGGATTTTCTTCTGATATGTTAATAAAACCACACGGATTACAATTAGCAAAGAGCAAATCTAGTAAAGCTCCAGTTCTATAAGCATGCAGAAGCTTGGAAAGTATTTTTTTGCACATGCAAGTTACTCATAACTCTTCAAAGCCAGTAGTGTGATGGCTTATCAGAGAGTTCTGAACATCAACTTAAAATTAACAGCAGATTGGTAAGCATTTGCTTCAGATCAAGAATACAAGCAAGTAGCATACTGGATTTGTCTTACCAAAGGCTTAGAAAGCCACTACATTCTTGGTCCAACTTACATTTGTAAGAAATGTGCTTTTTAAAAAGTTATGATTATCTGCAACGGAGTTTTCCCATTCCTACAGATTAATTGGTCAATGCGAAGTTTCAAAACCTGTATTAATGAAAGAGTTCTTCTGTAAAGTGAAAAGGAGAAAAATAATTACTTACTATCTACAATTCTTTGGGTCATGTTAAAAAGCAAGTTGTAGCCACGTACAAGCTTCTGCTCATCTTTTGTATCAGGTACCTTAAGCGTCTTTCTAACGAATGTATTGTAAGTAAATAAAGCTCGGGTTAGCTCAAGTGAAAACACCCGTATCCCCCATGTTGACCTGTGCGCTTGCTCCTTTGCGCTGAACACACTACAGCATTCCACATTCTATAGCTTACAATACTCTCTTAGCAACACATCCCGTAGCCTTCTTACGCAAGTTCTCCTTGTACGGTAGTGACAAGAACTACAGCTCTCCCTCAAATTAAAAAACATGAAGAGATAATACAGAATGGAGAATTACAGTTTTCTGGATGACAAACACCATCTGGGCTACATATTTACTGCTGATACACAGTGTTTTGCAGGTCTGAATAATGCAGAAGTATTGATTTTTATTTAATTATCTTCTGTACTAAAACAGCACAGAATTGAAATGTGCACGCCAGTGTTCATTTTTAAATATTCATTTGGAGAATTTATTTTCCATCACAGTATTGGCATACTATTAAATAGCATCATAGCAATATCAAAAATCAGGTTTTAAGATACTGAAGACAGTAACATACCTGGTAATAATAATAATGCTAAAATGAAAAATCATCTGTATCATAGCTATTCGGTAGACATATTTACTTTCTGTTCTTGTTTACTTGTAGATTTTTCTATGATCTAGTTCTATACAGCCCAAAGAAAATGGCTCGCACAACTGCACCCTCCAAGGACATTACTCCATGACGTATTTTAATGTTGTGCTAAAGCCTTCCCTGCCTATTCATTCATCCATCGCCCTGCTTGTTCTAGCCCTGTTTGTTAGGTTTATTTTAGCTTTTTACCTTGTTTAAATCAATTCTTCCAGATTTCTGACTGTGATTATGGTACTTTAAGTCCCTCTAGCCTACTTGGAACATAATAAGCAGGTGCTGATCAATGAATTCTTTACTTTAGCAGGAAATGACCTGTGCATCACGTAGAAAGTACGAAGAACTCTCTTTGCTCTTTCTTTTCAAATTGCATTGCTTTGTGGTAAACATTTCACTGTGCACAGGAACATGCAAGACATCTATCAAACATTATTCTCATTGCTTGTTTTCATTTTGAATGTGGTAAGAAAATAGTATTTCAAAACAAGAAGTTATAACATTTTTCTTTTGTACACAGAAATTTCAAAATGTTTCTTTTTTCTTTTTTTTTTTTTTGAAAAAGATCAGTACCAAGTATGTATTTCTACTATCGAGTAGAAATATTTTTATTTTATTTTACCATCTTAAGGAAATGCTTTCAGTCAGCCTTGCCTTATTGGGCTTACTAATTTTGATTCTCATTTAGCATGTCAACAGGGAAGTCACTGTGTAGTATATACCAAGTCAGTATAGAACTTGAATAAGGCTTAGCATTTAAGCAGTGAAGGCATAACACTCAGTGAAAAATTTCAATTTTTCAGAAACTGCATTCTTCATTGGAAAAAATAATTCAGGCAGAATTTTCCTGAGCAGTTCAAATTGTCTAATTCTTAATCTAATAAAAATTTATTTTTAAAAGCAGTATCGGGGACACTGAGATTTGTAACGAGTTTTTGGATTATCATTACTTTCTTCCACAAAATAATCAACTGACTCTCACTTTTCTTCAGCAATCGCATAGGGAAAGGTTTCACAACACATCCTTCCCACTGAATCAACACAAACCTGCAATAACACAGAGCCAAAGCTCATTCAAGTAATCTGAGAACAACGAATAACGGACAATGAAAATGTGCTTAGAACAAGTAAAAGATGCTTGAGTTAACAGTTATAAACCTTAGCCATATATATGTAAAAAGGAAAAATAATAGTCTTCATAGCGTAAGAGAAAAAAGCTTTCACCAAGATGCTGTGCTCATGCATGTGTTTCCCTACAGATGAAAAACTAATGACCTTTTCTCTAAAGACACATTCGGGGTTTTTTTTAATACCTCTTCTGGTTTTAGTCAGCACTTTTTTTTTTTTTTAATTAACGCTTAAAGTACTTTTCTTCATTTTGTTTTTAAGCTTCAGAGACTAGAAAAGAATCAGAATCTACCAAAAGTTTTAGGATGACAAGAAGGTAACTCATGACTCTACTGATAGCCTAATATACAACCTCAGAGATACCATCTCTTTTTCTGGATCAGAGGATTTTTTCCACAGGCTTCAGTTAGCAAACAGTTTTGTTGCACATCTGAAGGTCAACCCAAAAATGGGAACAATCTTCCCAACCAGGAAGGAATGTACTGTAGAGGATGGAAGGGAAAAAAACCTCTCTCCATTGTTACCAAGAAAACAATCCATGGTACTACAGTGCCAGTTCTCACACTTGTAAAATACAGCCCGTTTACAGACTTAAACCGTTATTCATAAAGCACCTTAAGATCTACACAGAAGTGCTAAGATCTAACACCTATATTTTTTGCCAGTCCTACTGCCACCAAAATAGCATCTTCCTGCTGAAGCCTCATACTTAAGTAATCATTTCAAAATCACTTAAAAATAAAGATTATGGCTACTGCAGAAGCAAAAAGAGATAAAATGCTTAGATGAATGACAGTCTGGTTTAATGAATTACCCAAATTCTAACAAAACAAGCAACTGAGCTCAAATTTAAAAACATCTCTGCTTTACTACAATCCACAGCTCTTAAAGGGAGGAAGTCAGTTTTGCTTGTGTTTTTCACATCGCATGGCTTGCTTTTGCTAAGTGCAAATACACAATGCAGGTGTTCTACTGATGGTTCTCAATTTTTCCAAAATTGAGTTTGAACAGCAAAGCTAGGCTTTTAACTCTTTCAGAAGTGAATTAAGAGATTGATCATATCTTCAATGACAAACCACAAATTCTTCCGGAGTATTGCATACCCATTGAGTACCTTTCAGTTTTCAAGGGACAGGCTTCAAAGTATTCAGAGGTTCAACATAACTGTCCAGTAATACCATGCAGAGGTTGGAGAACCAGTTCCCTGATGTGTATCTTCCTTCCACAATACTTTTTTTGTATGTGTTTTCAAAGTCATAAAAGTGATAGTGAAATGAGTACTTCCTACAGAAACTTCTACAGATACTTCAGTTTGAGAATACAAAACAGCACACACAGGAAACTGCAGTTAGGTATCTGAGCCTTCTCAGAGAAGTACTCAGAGAGAGTACTTTGTCACACTGACTAGAAAATACTCAGAATACAGCAGAAGTTCAATTCCTTAGCAAAAAGTGACAAAACAAAGGTTAGAATGATATATTAATTAAACTACTTATATTAAAAAATTAAGATTTAAGCTTAAAAAAAAAAACAAAAGTGAAATTTCAAGGTCATGTTTCAATTCAACTAAGCACATTTTTATCCATTCCTAATTTCTCTACTCAGAGAACTCTGCATCAGTGTTTTTCAACCATGGGTCCTATGGACTACCTCTCAGGAAACCTGTGAAAGGTGACCAAAGCAACACAAGACTGTGATACTTTCACCACAGGATTCCACACCCCACTGCAAAAAAAAGAACCACTAAAGGTCTGCAAGTAAAAAAAAGATTAAAGTCTATTCAGGTCAGTTTAACAACTGCAATAATTCTATTTTATGTTACATATATGGGCATCTAGGTTTTTCTGAAAGTCAAATTAAAAATATACTTGAACTGTAAAAGCTCACGTACACTTTATTCATACACAGTTTTGAGACATAAACTGTGCTAACCTGCCAGCTGCAGTTTCCTTACCTACATCAAATCCATGATGAGTCATTGCAGAAGCTAAACGTACTGCAAGGCCAGTTTTGATGGATGACTCAGAACTAGGAATTAGCAACCATTGGAGGGAAAAGCAAAACCAAGGAGAATTTGGGAAGATCACATATTTCTAGTCAAATACACATTTCAGACTAAAACTTAACTATCCCTAAACCCTCAAAGGTGGTGGTGGTGGGGAACCTATCACAGGACTCCTGGATTAACGTCAGGAGGAAATAAGGTACAATGGGTTGTCAACCTGTTGTACTTAGTGAGCAAAAAAATAGGTTGCTGTGTTTTTAGAAATGTTTTTTATTACATTGTACAGTAGCACAACATCCAAGATTAGTAATTTATAAGTACTGCACCTAAAAAAAAAAAAAGGTAAATACTTTAAACACTGAAAAGCCATGCATCTCTGGTTCTACAAAAATGAAGACACAACAGCTGAAAATGACTCATATTTAAAATATACTTATGAAAAATATTGTCAGCCTCAATTGACTATTAAGTTCAGAAGAATAAAAAACAGTTTGGCAATTGATAATCTTAGAAACAAGCTCTCTTTCTATGACTGTCAAAATGCACACCAGGAAATTTTGGAAAATGCCACCTACTAAATTCACAAGCAATCTTTCCGTTTATCATGTCTGCATTTCACTGTGAGACTTTCCAAGCAGGGTAATAAAAAGGAGATAGAAGTCATCAGCCTCGTGTAAAGCCAGACCTTCCCTCACTATTGGTTGAACCTGCAAACAGGAAAGCAGCAGCCACATCCATCGGCCTGAGCTGGAGAGACCCCAGGGTCTCTGGGCTGAGCAGAAGGAATCCCCAGGAGCTGCTGGAGGTGGTGGCTACTTATAACACCCCTTAACAAAAAAACAATCAAGGAACTTGCTCTAAAATTTTTGGTCTGAATAAAAACGGCAAACCTTTTCGTAATCATCACAGAATGTATGGAAGAAAACTAAAGCTATAGCTCAACAATTCAATTAACACCAATTTCTTTCAGTAGATGAGTTCACCGTGGTTGAGAAAGACTTTTTTTCCTCATGGCTATAAGGAAAGCATCCTTCATGAAAAGATGTAGAAGTGAACATGGCTACCAGATGAATGAGATATCATTAGAGAAGAGCCAGATTCATGACTTTCATCACTTTGGTATAATGAGAAATGTTATATCCTCTGTACAACACTGCTCTAAGTGAACATGAAAATGTCAAGAGACTGTCAACTGGAGAGGACTATACATGCTAGATGCAGAATTTCACTGACTACATGGAGAAAGCATAATCCAACATATTTGATAATGTTAAGTACAAAGAGAAATGTGATACTGATTACATTATCATTTAAATCTTTTCATTTGAAAACATGTCTTCTTGTATGATTTCTTTCTACAACTAGAGAAGATGAGTTTAAAAGGTGTAAAAAAATCTTTCTAATTCAGACAGTCATTAACATTTTCTTGGGTATAGTAAATCAAATTACTCCCTCCAGCTTTTGCCATCAGATGTGTCCTGAAAGTCAAGCATATAGATTGTACATGTTTCAGATAATTAGGAAAAAGAAAATTGCTGGGGCTACTTTGAGTTATAAGTAATTCTAAGTTACTTGACAGCAATAGCTCAGTTGATTCAATCATAAAAACATAACTCCATACTAAGCCTATCTTCCAAAATTCCAGAAAGTTTTGCTCTCTCAAAAAAACCCTCTACGCAGTTTCTCTACAACGCACTTATCTGGACTGTAGTTCATGGCGCTTCCTCCGTATCTATAAATAAATAATGAAAAAAGCTATCGCATGAGGTGCTACATGTCTGTAAGAGGTCACATGACCTTAAAAGGTGACCAAGTTCATACTGGAAACTGCAAACTTGATTTCACAGTGCAGTCTGGCATCCATTAATAGTGCATTTACTCATGCTTCTGTGAGCCCAGAACCGTGGCCATAAATTTTACAGGGCATGCATAGTAAAAAGATCTACTCTGTACTTTTTCAGGGATACCCTTCAGAAGAGGCTACTCAAAAGAAAAGAAGCAGCCCTTTTCTTTAGCTACATATTGTTTGCAGGCTTCCTTTGATACCTTTTATATTCTTGTACCACACCGATGACTGCATTTGGTAGTCTTTGAATTTGTTCACAGGAAATGTCTTTCGTAAGCCAGACATCTTCATATATGAACAACTGCACAACCTGGCAGCATACAGAGGCCGTTACCACTGCAGTGTTTTCCTAAATGTTCTCACTGCTACTGAAAGGTCAAAGCAGCACCCTGTACAGGTGCTTAATACAGGAATATAATATATTCCACGTGAGGATCTCAGAATCTGGATGGATGGATACTTACGAAAGTAGACACCTTTGCTATTGCTTTTAATCTGGTAATGGAAATAAAAAAGTGACCAATGTGAATACAACACAGTAGCTGAAATCATTCAATTCCCTCAACTGAATTCACCTCCTTTCTTCTTTGGAAACAGGAAGTAATAAAGTCTCCTTCTCTGAGATAAGACGACACAAATCCCATCCCTCCAGTGACGATAAGGGCTTACTGTCTCTTTGAATAGTTTTTCAATGAGACACATTCCTGAGAGTAGAAAAAGGACAGCTGGAAACAGACGGCATGTGCATTTTGTGGATTGTTTACCTTTTTGATCTTCATCAGTGTTCTCTACGATATGAAAAATTAATAAGAGGCACTTTTCTTATGAGTAGAGGATTATGAAGAACAGATACAGTCAAGATCAAACATCCCGTCAAAAAGTGTGCTTACTTGGTGAACGCTGTGTCAACTGATCTGCTGTGATCTTCCTGGGTTTCTTTGAAGGTTTTAAACACTGACAGAACATAGTCCCAAAAATCTGGTAATGAATATCCCTGTAGTAAAGGTGCACCAGATAATTTTATACTGATACATTTTAAATTTGTTTCTCTGGGCAGGTACTGTTAAATTCTGGAGTTATGCAAGAGCAAGAAATACTGCTGTTTTATAGAAGTTTCTACAAATTTGATGTTTAACACTAATAAAAGTAGCTAATGTTTTATTCCATCAGCAGCCCAAATAAGACTGCTATATGTACAGATGTTATAGCTACCCAGAAACAGAACAGTGGGTTACATAAAAATTCTCAATGTATTTTTCATTCCATCAGTCAGTGAATGCAATATTAGTGGCTTCTGTTTTACTGAACAAATATTTATTGCTGTTAAACAGATCCTGGTGGAATCAAAAGTTTTAATAGCATCTATTTCTATTTCTGAAGCATATGACATCTAAGTATAAGCTGTAATTTTTATCTAAAATCTAGCCATAACATAGAGAAGTAATGTATCTGGTAAAATGGGAGTTTTGATCTCAGGGTACTATGTCCTCGGAGAGGAACATGAAGAATGAATGAGGGATCAGAGAATTTCGTTCACATACTGTTGTCACTAAAGTGACAACCAAAGAGAAGATAATTTTCAGAATAGAAGTCTGAACTTCACAGTCTGAGAATATGACAACTAACCTTACGGTGATACTCGATTTCTTTTCCCTGTGGGCCAGAAGTTCTTAGCTCCTAAGCTCAGACCCTCTAAGCAGGTCTGAAAGTTTTTTTATGTATGGAAAATATCATATGATATTCTAGTTCTTTCTTGTAAGATTTTTGAAAATAATCAAAGACAAAATGCAAGTACAATTTTTTTAAAGCCTGAAAAAAAAAATTGCTGTATTACTGCATTCTCATTTTAAATATCTTGTACATCAATCTACCATCAATAGGTACACATTACCCTACTTGGCAATATGTTTCTTCTTTGCATTTTCCTGTGGTAGCCTACAACACCCCTCAGCAGATATTTTAAAAAAAAAAAAGGTCTCCTTTAATTTATAAATAGACTAATGATGGAAGACTACATTAACTAGTCTTAATGAAAACTTGAAGATCCTGAAACAGAAGCTGTTGTGCTTTGATATTTACTCTCAGAAAAGTACATACTTTCCCTTGCAAGTTTTCAGAGAAAAGGAAAGTAATGGTCATTATATAGTACGTGTATGAAATAAAATCACAAGTTTTAAGCTTCAGCTCCAATAAAAAGTTCCTTTAAAACAATCCCTTAAAACAAGATTCAGTTGTTACTGAAGATCTATGAAGTACAAAGCAAAAGTATTTCCTGTAGTCAGAACTTAAGGGCAGAAGTAAAACTGTCAATTATGTGCCAGAATCTTTTGTCATTTCTCCCCTCTATTTTTTCAACTGCATATTTTGCAATACTTGGCTCAAGTTAATATAAAAATGAAAACTTTTACTAATAATTTTTTTATATCTTTTGAAACACCTACTTAGCTGCAGAAATACAATGAAAGTTTCAATAACGTTTAAAAACCAAACAAAAAAACCAGACAGCCAAACATATGTAAAACAGAAACACAAAAGAAAATCTGGAATTGAGAGTGTCACATTCCAAATAAACACGCTAGTTAAAAGTGAAAACAGACTGTTTCAGAAACTGAAATTAAGGAACAATATCAAAAAATAAAAAATCTTATTTTAAAATGAGTAAGATGTTTCTGCAAGACAGCTGCACTTCGAAGTGCACAAAAATGTACAAGGATCTACTTCTGCTAAAACAGTGATCAATCTGTCCAGAAGTTTCATTTCCACAACTAAACACATCCCCAGCAATCTGTACTCTGACCAGCCTCTACCCCTCAGCTCCATTATCTTTAGATAACATTCTTAGGCAGATAAAATGGAAATAACATTTTGTTTAGCAAATTATGAAGGAAGCAATCAAACAATACAAAATATTTAGGCAATTTTTATTTCAAGCTACCAGCAAAAAATCAGACTACTTCATTCTAGGAAGTACACAGTTATATCTATGATCCTGCATTTCCATTCTAAAAAATACCAGGTAACTTCCCATATAACAAATATTTACTGTGTGAAGTTTATGGTAGAGGGCTTTTTATGCTAATCTATGCTGTCATTCTTAACATCTAGCATAAGTATATAAATTGCAGTGTTCAGCATAGCAGTGGCTAACATACAGAGGTAGTACTTGTAAGCACTGGGCTTCTGGCACAGAATCTACCGCTCAGTCATGTCAGAAGGAAGACTGTCCCACTCACCCCTCCTTCCACCCTAGCTATATAATCATATACCTTCTCCCTTCCGCTGGCTCTGAGGGCTCTTCCACTCACACCTCCTCTTGCTCAGGTCCTATCTGTGTAGCTGCACATCCTCCCTCGTACTGAATCCTTACTGAGCTAACTCACCTTGCTAAACCGTCAGAAAAGTATTGCTTTTTTGTTTGTTAATTAAACTTTCTGCCATTTTAGCAAGCAAATTCCAAGAAGCATCAGAGCCGGCACAGTGAAAAAATGGATACATGCTGTCAGGAGCCGTGAAGCGAAATGATAAACCAGGGTAAAGCAGGACTCTAGCTCCATTCCAGATCAGAGCATTACATGAATCCCTATAATTGTGTGTCTAAAACTGAAGAAATAAAATTGCAACAAGCTCAATTACTTAGAAATGAATGTCTGAAAATAACATTAATTGCTAATGTTAAAAAATCCATTTGCTTTGAAACTGAGCATATTATTCAGAATGAAAATATTTTCCCAAGAAAGTATGTACAATGTTTACAAAGCTGAAGATGTAATATAAAAGCCCAAGTAAGAAATGGGCTTGCATGTATCCTGCATGTGATGAAGTCAGCATAACACAACAGCAGAACTATTGGCCATCACTTCTCTCTAACACTTTTTCCTCAGCCATAGAGAAAAGCATTCATTTGTGAATCCTCAGTGAGAGAGAGATAAATATTTCAGAACATATTTTTTCTGACAAAATTGGGGCAGAGTAGCCATGGGCTGGAATTTGAACCATTAAATAAAATTTCCTGATGTATGTTCAGGGATGAAGGGGAGGAAGAAGAGCAAGGAGAGCACAGTAACTGTTACAAAAAGCTTTAACAAGAGTAACTACTAAACTGAAAGAAAATGCACCATTTTCACCAGCAAAGCATTATACAAACCATTTTTTACTACATTCAAACTATAATTAATGATTTTTTTCTTCTGTAATTAGAAGAAAAAATATCAGATGGGTGACCACATTAATTTTAAAGATATAAAAGACAATTAAATGAAAAATGTAGCCCAGTAATTTTAACAAAAACAACTTATCTGGCTTTAGTTAGAGGAAAGTTAAGCAATATGAAGTTTTCAGATTACACACATTTTGTTTAAAGGACACTCACACATTTTAGCATGCAAATGTAGCATGTCTTTACTAACAGAACTCTCAGGAAATGTCCTCTTGGGTAGAGCCATTTAATTCCTTTGCAAATTAGGATTATATAGTCACAGTATTTAAAAAGATATACATACATATCTACGGTATCAGTTTGCTACTAGAGAGATTTATCCTGTAGAAAGAAAAAAAAAAATCTCTATCTTGGTCTCACTAATGCTACTTTTCAATTTAAAGAATAAAACACTTTAATGGGTGCAAAAATTACTTTGCACCTAAGTGCTGTTTTGGAAAATTTTGGATAAATGCACATAAAACTTTTGTTTTCAGCACATGCACAACTGATATGTAAATGGAGTTAATGTCTGGAATGCTAACTTGTTTTTTTTGTTAATCCTCCATTCTGCAAAAACTGTTTTACCCTTTTCAATTAAACTTGTTTCTCAACAGCTTCTGTCCCCACAACTAACTTAAGAAGCTCTGTGGCTCAACCAAAACAATGAATTATTAAAAAACAATTATCTCATACTTTTTCTAAATTAACCTAGAACACCCTCACTTTATTATTATTATTATTATTATTATTATACAGGCAGGCATCGTATTACAGTCAAGAGAGTCTTATTTTTAAAGAAAATCATCTTTTTTAAAATGACAGCTTGAGATGTCAACTAAGGTGAAAGTCCACTCCTAGAAAAAGGATAGATTTAAGCCAACTGTCTACATGTGGAAGAGGCAAGCAGCTTTGGTTTAAAACCGATGCAGCTGAAGAAATTAAACATCATATCTCTCTGTGAGACACAACTGGATAACTAACAAAAGTTGCGTAACTCTACAGATAAGCCTCATACAAAACCAAAACAAAGCACAAATTTCCTGAGATATGTAAACAAATACAGTAAACCTGTTGAAATTAGTATATCCTGAAACCTAAAAGCAAGTACATCAGATTTGGGAACAGCGTGCCTACACCAATTTTTCTCACAAATAGTTTCTATCTGTTAAGCTAAACACACTGGAAATAAAAGCTTGATAACTTTCCAAACAACTTTACTAAGTTTTCTTCAGAAGTCTATAGTGAAGGCTCTCTATGAATAGGGCTATAATTCTAAAGGGAAAAAAATCTGTACTAATCAAACAATTATGTGTGGTATGAACCAAACCACAGTAAGGTGGGATGACTGTGAAATTCACTTCAAAACTGCATTTCTTTACCCAAACTAAAACACCAGCACAGATGCATACAGGGCATGCAAATAAGACAGCTCAGAGATCTTTTTCTATACATACCTGCAATAAGCATAGTGTGATTATATGAACCCTGGCCACAAAATGAAAAAGCAGGTTTATCCTGTAAACTGAAACCATGTAAGTAAAACTCATCACCAAACGTTCATTTAATTTGGCTTTGTTTACTATTAGGTATTTTTTATTTCTCTGGTATTCTTCTGATTTAAACCTCAGATTAAAATAAACAATCAATTAGATTCAGTGTTATTTAAAGTCAAAATTCATTTCAAGTAGTCAGCTGACAAAAAAGTTGACAACAAAGCAATAACCACACTCACACTTAACATGGGGTCAACATACTTCGTTTGCTCCCATGGCTTCTGGAGTGCAGCTGGCTCGCACCCGGAGCCCATCCGTGGGCAACCACATGGATAGATGTACCCATCTCCAACACCTGCCTTTTGTTCTTGTTGCTTTAGTGAGATGCCTACAGTTTACATGTTTCCTACTTCGTATAAATAAGGAAGTAGACTGCACTTCTACTTCACAAGAAGCATTGCTCCTGAAGTTACAAGACTTAGACTCATGAAAGTACTCACCATTATTTTTATGAGTACTTTATAGAGAAAGGATTTTAATTTTCAAAGTTTATGGGTCAAATTTAAGATTTAAGTTGACATCCAACAAGATGAATGCTTAGATAGTTAGAGAAATATAAGGTGAATAATTTGTGTATCAAGCAAAAACATGGCATTTCATACAATTTAATGAAGCGCAGAGTCTTTCTAGTCCATTAAATTACAGCAACCTTTTAATAATTGAAAATTTTTCTAAATAGCATGAAGCTGAATGATGGTCTTTCATTTTAGTACGAAATTAATCTATTTGTTTTAATCAGGGTTAACCATGCTGGTTCTTATTTCAGTGCCAAGGAGCCTCATGGGAGAAAGCAATTATTAAACAGCTCTAAGTATCTGCGTGTAGGCTGGCACAGGTACTTGTTCTAAAAGGAAGACACATTCTAATAACACTTTACCCTGAAGTCTTCCACTTCCATAGTACAAATACTCCACACCTGGAAAATCAAAGGCCTTATTAAAATATTATGTTCTTTAGCAGGTAAATTAAATTGCATAATATCAGCTGTGGTATTGCAGAAGTTACATGGCTATGCATGGATAAAACTATTTATAACTAAAAGTACTGTAAAGTGCCTGTGCTGTCACACAGTAGTCTTGCCCTAATACTTATAAAGCCTACCTAATAAAGCCTATATTACAAGGCCTACCAACACTTAAAATACCAGAAGCTCTATAAAATACTTGCTAAGGACAGCAATCTTTCTGTAACTGTGGCACAACTCTCCCTTAAAATTAACTTTTACCCTGAATTTTTAGTATTTTGTGGTTTTCATTCTCTGCACTGTCTGCAATTCCTCTCCTCAAAATACATGAGATGTGCATATACACGTACAGTTTTAAGACAGTTTGTACAGTTTCAAGACAGTTACATGGAATTATATCTTTTTTCTAGCTTGTTCCATGTCTAAAGGTCCAGTTGCCTCATTGACCATAGTCGGGACTTCAAAGACATCGTTTCATTAACTAAACAGGTGTTCACTGACTCTGACATCCAAAACAAAACTCTGGAGAGACTGAGTATCTCTCTTCAACTTCAGTAGCAAGGGAATCAGTCGTAACTGGCTACACAGCATTGGATTCATTTTAAGTTCTAGTCCATACAAAATGAAGATTGGAGGTGAATAATCATCTCTGAAGTCAAATTTGTCAAAAAAAGCAAAACAAGGATGTAAAGCTCATTTCCTCCAATGAGGGATAGATATCACAAACAATCCTGCTTCATCACTAAAAAAAGAGTGAAAGATATGCTGTCCACTTCTAAATCAATCTTTTATTTCAGGTTTTTAGATTTCTCTCTCTTTAAAAATCTTGGATAGTACATCTCACTTTCACTACACTAACACGAATTTCTTGTGCAATTCCCTTGCCACGCCTTGTTCTTCTAATTGCATTCTCAAACACAAATTGTCAAGACTGTGTATAACTCTCTCCATTTTTAACCACAGGAATAATTTTGTATTTTTCTCTGCACTGACATAGGTATTAGCCTGGTCTCCCAAAGAAATGAAGCTTACAGTAGGAATATGCATATATGTGTGTCTCTTTGTCAATATAGAAGAACTGGATACAAAGTCCAATATCAACTGAATTTGAAAAAGGAGATAGCAGTCTATGCTCCTAATATAAATCTACTAAAAAAAAAAAAAACACCACTCACTAACTAAGAGTCAATGCATCAATGTATGTATAAACACATCCAGATTTTTTAAAAAACACCAAAAAACCCTACAAAACCTGGGTAGGAGAAAAGGATTAAAATTCTATGCCTAACAAACAAACAAAAAAATAAAAACAAAACAAGCCCTTGGGATTTTTTGTGTATAGCGGCAAATGTGATAGTTTTCTATATCTGAATTGAAGAGCCCTCAGCCTTGCTATTTCTTGCACTGCTAATCAGAAATCGAGCTCAACAGCAATTCTATCAAAAAAAAGGACAGCAATTAGTGAAAGTAACTAAGTGCTTCTGTTTTCATAAGTGATATAATGGCTGACTCGGAAGGGCAGTTAACCAGCAAATTATAATTGAACATGACAACAAGATTGTTCTATATTGAAAAAAAAAATCAGGATCATGATGTTAACAGTTTTCATTTGCACTGTCGTGCTATCCTTATTAGTTACCGGCGTTCTGTATCTTTATATTAAACACCAATGATCTAGTTTATTAACTGCTGGCAGAAGAAAATGTAAAGGAAAACGTAAACCTTCTTACACCTTAATTTGTCATACTTCACAACAGCCTCAAAATGGAGTATTAAAAATCTGGAATTAAGTATTCCAGCATTTATTAATATATAACAATATATTTTCAATTATTTTACAGGAATACAGGATTAGAGCTGGAAATGATGTTTGCACTTTTAAATAGAAATTTTTTGAATTGAGTGATCTATTTTTCATTTTACTCCACCAGCATATTGTGTCATTCCTATCCTCTCCCAAAATTCAAGTCTTATTAAGTGGTTTATTAAAAGCTGGCAAGAAGCTAGCATTTTCAGTTGCTGGTCTAGCAAAGAAAATAATTAAGGCATCCCTCACTGCTGTATCCTCATCCTTCTCCGGTAACAAAACAAGAAAAGCTTTCAGCAATTTATAAATGCTATTTCATTAAATCATAAAAAGGTGACCCTTCAAATGACATTCTAATTCAGACAGAAAAATTCCAACACAGCCATTCTTTTTGGGCCTTTTTAAATTTTTTTCTTCCCTCCCTGTCCTTAAGCCCCCATGTCTTCATTGGATGAAATCAAGAGTAGTCAAAAATAAAAACATCTAACTAAGCACCTGGAGGACAAAATAACTACAAAATATAATAAAGTTTTGTTGATTTTAGTTCTGCATTTGGACAGAACAAGGCTATGGCATGCAGCTGCCTCATATAACGTGGCCGTCTCAGTATCTAAATCTTTGCGGAGAAATTAGGATAGATGGGTTCTTTTCTCTCAGACTCACGAGCCTGCGTATTACTTCTAGGATAACATTAGCTAATGAGTGTGAAAAATACATAAATACATAAATATGACTGACATTCTCCTAAGTTTATCCTCATACGAAAGAATGAAAACAACTTGGAATTTATGAACAAACAGAAGAGTTGAAATTATTACAGGACTGAAGTGAGATATGAAAGAAAGGGGGAATATTTTCTACCAATCCCAGATAAAATGAAAGTATCTTTTGCTGTAATTAACTGCATCCATAGCTGGAATAGCTTGCTGTACTAATGATATGATTAGGGCCATACTCCCTACTATTCCTAAAATACTTGTGAGCGTTTTCTTCCTTACAACCTTTGGGATAGTTTAAGTAACTAAAACAATTTACACTGCTTTCAATAAGCAATAACCATTTATACAAAGACTTGTTTTCAGAGGATATTGATCTTTCAGCAAGAAATTACTTTAAAGGAATATGACAAATATCGTATTAAAAATGTACGTGCAACATGTTTAACGACCACACAAAAATGTAACAATAAAAAACCCATCAAATGCATAAAAGAACATACACTGAGTTAGTTCATTTTGGGACATATTTAGTTACTTAAAAGAATAATTCTTAAGGAAACATGATTTATAAGATATACCATTTGTCTACCTACCCATAACTTCTGATCTATTTGGCAAATTTCAATTAAATATACAGCAAGTGAAGCTTTTGAACAGATGAAGGTCCAAGTTTTGTGACCAACACTCATCAGGTAAAGAGCCCCTGAATGTGTTTATCAAAGGCATGAGAATTAAAACTCACCTTCTTACTCATTCAAAAAAATGCAGCAACCAGCAGGGCAATCAGCAAATCTGTAAGTCTAAACTAGTAACAGCACAGACTGACAACTGTCCAGACAAAAAAGCTAGGATCAGAGAAAAGAGCATGTAGAAACAAATTGTACAGAAAATAAACTTCTTAGGTTCTCTTGCCCATGGGAAAATCTGTTTTAAAGAAGAGCTTTCAGAAAAGACCCTTTTTGTTATCAGGGTATTATCTCATGGCTTACTCTGATTCATATTAATGACTTTCCAAAATGAAATCATTAAAATATGACAGACAGAAGGCTATAACCTTCACAAACATTTTCATTTAAATCACAGAAAAACAACTGAATTTTTCTGACACCTTAATGCGCATTTACTTTCTCATTTAATTGTTATACATTGTGTTTCCTGGTTACTAGCTGAGTTTGGCAGGAACTTTAACATACTACATTTCCGAATACCTAGTTTATAAGGTCTTCACAGAAAGGAATTTATCTTCCAGTGAATCTTACTGTGAAGCATATAGATGTTATTATAAAACAAATAATGAATAGAATATGGGAAGGAGAGCTAGAAAATGTGCTATTATTGCCTTACTTGACTGATTTACAGTTCATACCTGACTGTTTAATAACCCTCTTTTACCTCTTTCAGATTCTTTTACTGTCAAGGCTTTTTGACACACATATTCCACTCCTCTACATGTAAATGAAGAAACAGAGTATCTACTGGAGAGAAAGACAGAGGACAGAAGCAAGCTGAAAGGCAATCTCAGAAAATGAGATGATTATATTTTCTAAGAAACTTACACTTCCATTAAGTATACACAGCTACTTATATGAGAGAGCATAAAATGGTACAATGAATTTAAAACTATACAACTAAATCCCAAGGGAAACAAACAGGTTCTACTTCAGTGGAGTTCCACCCTTACAGTGGTCCTATTAAAACCAAAAGAATTGCTTGCAAAATAGGGCGTAACTTAATATGAATGAAGGTGGCAGAATCTGTCCTTTAATCTATAATGCTATTTAAAGGATTATTTGTACTGCTGCATCTAGTAAATTAGTTTGCAAAATGCATTATATAAACAAATTAGTGACATAGATTTTTCTTGTAAAGGGGACAGAGGAAATGGCACTGATTATTTCCGCTATTACCATCATTAACATTGAAATTAAGGGCTGCAAAAGGGAGCATTTAATTTTGAATCTCTCTACTTCAGTCTTTAAAAGGAGCTTCTGCTATATAAGCCATCTTAGAAATAGAAACCTAAATCTATACCAGGGGAATTTCACTGATATTCAGTTAGACACATACAAAATATCAAGTGCAGGTAATACAAACTTAGACTCACGAGGAAACATTTTAAAAATAATGACAAATAACAACAAGGCTTGTTCCGTGTGTGTCTTTAGGATACAGTCACTCACAAGCATGATCAGCCATGCAAACATGTTCAAAAACATCAAGATAAAGCTAGCATTAAAAATTAATACCAGAACTACAATGTGAATTTACTATTTCTCCAATTTCATTAAGATCAAAATTTCAGTCAACTGTTTACCTAAACACAAATGACAACACTGAAACTAAACTGAGGAACTGGAGGAAAGAAAGAAGCCTTTACATTCTCTTCAGCCTCTCCCCTGCCTTCAGGCTAACTGCTCTTCACTCTGCTGAGCTGGCATTTTTTAAAGCAACATTCTGCCTTTCACTGTTGAAAACCACTGGAGACAGCATTTTGAGACCTCTAAGAACTGCAAAGTAAGGAACTCTAAATAAAAGCTTAATTCATCTCAAGCTACTATTTCTGAGGGTTTTTTTATCTTATTGCTCTTATTAAATAGGCTTAACAGTTCATTTAGAAAATCAGGACCATTTTCTTGAGCAAACTGCCCTCAAAATTTAATATGATACCAATAGTATATTGGGATAGGATTAGTCGTAAGCAATCATTTTGTTTGTAATTAAATAAACAACAGCAATTAAAGAACAGCAGATGTCAATACATGTATAGACAGCCATAAAGCTCCAAATCAATACCTGCTTCTAGCTCCATTAGTGAAGACACATTCCCATTCCCTAATGGCCACGGAAAGTGATGTAAGAGGAAATATTTACAATTTTTGTAGAAACTTTTCACTATTTGACGTTTTAGTACCAAACTATTTTATGAAGGAAAAGGATTCAAAAAGAATAATGGAAGATTATTCATGTTTTAAGATTAAAAGTTACATAGTCTTTCGGGCACAATTTTTAAGTAGCCCTGAGGAAAGAAGATGCTTCTCCACTGCTTCTTCTCCCGTGGGGGGGACAAGCAGTGGCAGCTCACCGCTTCTCTTCAGGCCTGCACAGAACTGGGGATGGGGCACATACTACCTGAACTGCTTCCAATCTCCTCTGGAAGAACAGGCAAGTTAGATAATTTTTATTTTTTAAATAACATCTTGAAGCAGTTTCTGTGTCATTTGACATGCATACAAACACATGTCATGGTTTGGAAACTTCTTGCTTAGACCATCGGAGAAGTAGTAGTACCATCAGAAGCCAGTAATAATGCCGGAACCATTTGGTGTGGAGAGACCGGGCAGATGAGAGGATTAAAACTTGGAAGTGAAGGTTTCACCTCCAGATTTCTTACGACTCTATATGCAAGACCAGACATCCCACAACTGTCACTACCTAATTTGTACAAGAAACATACTTAAATAAGCCAGGGGGTCTCGGTCCAATACACAAAAAGACAAATAACTCCAACATACAAACCACCAAGCAGTAGCTGTCATAGTCTTGATTGATACAGACCCTGATCAAAGCAGCTTACCCAAACTGAATCGTGTTAGGAAGGGGCGGAATAGCCTAACAAATAGTACTATTATATACCCTCCCAATTTTTAATACACTTCATTTAATACCATTTCATTTTATTGCAAGTTACTTTCTTCCACTGGACAGTCATCTGTCTTTGTTTTTATATACTACAAAAAGAAAGCAACAGATTTTTTTCTGTACCCTTCATTTTCACACATCATAAAACCACTCACACTATTTGACACTATGGACAGCTTCTTAAGAAACAGCAAGTAGACACATTCCACGTGTGTTTGTATACAGTTTAGTTAGCATGATATACAAGAAGTCTACTATGTGAATTAAATAATTTCAGAGTTGTACTACTGGTGTTATCTTTAGAATGTAAAGAGTTTAAACTGGATTTACTGAAACAGAGATAACTGAATTTCATTAAAAAAGTAAAGATTGATATTTGTATAGTTCAATTTAAGAATTTTTTTCTCCCTTTATTAAGGCAGTTAATTGCGATAGTCCAAAAATCAGAATGATATTGGTAGCTCCTAAAGAAGTTATCAGATTACAGGCACAGTTCATCTATTATGCACATAATCTTCCTAAAAGGAAGAGAAGTCACTTTATAAAATAATTAACTATCTCACAAAGAAGCATTTTAAACTTTAACCTATACATTTATCTACATTAGATTTTTCAATGCTAACATTTTCAATGCAGATGCCTAAAATATGAGGGAAAAAAAGTAGAAAGAACCAGAATCAGACCTGACCTGCATTGAGCACCTAAACTCACTTATGATATTTATTCTCTTTTTCTGAAAATATTATCTAAATCTAAAAATGTCAAAGAGATAATAATACAATGAATTTTATTGTCGCCTCATAAATAATGGGAAGAGTATATTTTATTCAGTTTAAAGTTTTAATATGATGCAGTAGAAATTCACAATATGATTAGTATTTTTCCCACTTCTGCAGAAGCCGTCTTTCCTTTTCTCAAAAAACCATCCTACATTACTTTATCCTAGAAAGAATCTAAAAGGGGCTTTAAGCATTATTTCATTTTGTTTTAGAGAATTTCCTAACTTTCCTCATCCACCTTAAGGAGAAAAGGTAGCCTTTTACGTTGCATGGCAATGAAACTTCATAATCCTAATCCACTTGTGCATTCTGCAATGCTTTGGGTTCTTGAATGCATACCATTTTTCACTAAAGATACGTAGAAAACCCAAGAAAATAAGTTTGACCGCTGTGCACGTATTGCTTCATACTTGTGATAAATTGTCTTCCACTCTGGAAGCTCCAAGTAGTGATTCTTTTTTATGGTCCTAGGCTAATACATGTAGCCATAAGAAAAGTAGAACAATAACAGTATAAGGTTTAGGCTAAGGAAAGTTCAAATTGCTTTAGCTGTTGAAGAAACATTAAAAAAAAAAAAAAAGAGAGAGAGAGAAAGAAGAAGAAAAATTAAGGAAAACAGAAGAAAATGCACTTAATAGAAATTTATTATATTCTGTTTCTCCCAAGATGGTTAGTGACCTTTTGGGTACATTTTTTGAAGCACTTTGCAAATGCAAATTTCTTATTGTGTAGTATATATTAAAGCATCTGGCAGATTTAGCAAGAAGTGTACCTTTTAAGAAGATATTTTGAGAGTCTGAAAAGTTGTTTTTCCTGTTTCACTTTTCTACTGCCATTAATTCAGTATATCTAAGTATTTAGGGGATGAAAGATGAGGGGGAGCACAACTTTGAAAATGGAATTTGGAAAAGAACAGTAAGTTTTTTTTTTTAAAGTCTCAAGATAGGACTAATTTTTGAAAGCAGTGTCATAAACACATCTGCATTAAAACCTTCAAAAGAAGATAACTATGAAATAAAGAAGCTCTTAAAGTTTATAATTTGGAAAAAAATCACAGGTCTAATAACTATGGGCAAGTAAAGCGGAGTTCAACTTTTAAATATTTTTTTACATATGCCCATGTGTATGTACATAATTTAACCATAAAAGGCAGATGAAACATTTACAGATTTCTATACACTTTTATAGGAAATGTATTAATACTCAAGGACTTGTCAAAAATATGTTGGAATATTAAGATCTACTTTTTCCTTTATACCAAAATAACACTTTGACATTGCCTTTTTTAAATTACTTTAAGACGTTTGTACTCTAAAGAGTTAAATATGCAATCTTACCTGAATATATTTTTCATTGGTGAAATCTATTTCAGAAAACATCACTATGTTTTCCAACATAGTGGAAAGAAGTTATCAAATGCCAAGCCATACTCACTACAAGAATTACTGTAAAATGGCACATTTGTAACATGCATCAGTTAACATTCATGAAATTATAAAATGGCTAGCAGTATTAAGATGTACAGAAAAAATATTTTAAGAAAGCACAATTCAATGCATTGAAAACTAATTTAGAAAGTCTGCACTTCTCAAGTTATAATCATTCTATTAACACACCTTCAACTGACATTAAAGAATTTTCTCAATTTGTTTACACCTTTGCCTTTTTGACTCAGGTACACTATTTACAAATCAAATATTAATCGGGTTTTTTTGTTTGGTTCTTTTTTTTGGGGGGGGGGGGGGGGAAGGGAGGGCACGATGACATGAGATGGGGGGACATGACCATGCTTGTGTTCATCTATTCAATGATGATCCATTAATTTAGTTTTCTACTTCCGTGGCTATCCATGGAAAATATGGGGAAAAAATTCAAAACAGGCAGTTAAATAAATAAATATAATAACATATATTAACCTGCATTCTTAACCCCTTACTCCACTTAGTTGAAAGCTAGAAAGCTACTAGGTACCATGGTGACAGATATGATAGAAATACCTAAAATACTACATGTCATTCCGTAGTGATCCTGACACTAACAATATACTGTTGATAAGTTAGAGGAGAAATGGCAAAGACCACCATCATTGGAAAGGTAATGATGACAGTTTACAGTAAGACATTCAGAGTTTACAGTAAGACATTCAGTTCCTTCATTGCAACTAGTGAAGAATGGCTATAGGTGAAATGAAAGAAGAGGGGTGCATAGGCTGCATAAGGACAGTTACAAGAAACGTAGTTAAATCTTTACAAAGGATAGAATTCCCAAAAGCAGAAAGTCTCAATGTAGTTCTCAACATAGCTTTTGAAGGCTCTAGCACATGGGAAATTAGTCCAATATGGATGCACACCTTCTGGATATGACCCATCACACCAACAAAAATTCCTAACTAGGAAAGTAATGCAGTGTCTAGCCATCTTGTATGGATTCAACTGAACATGAAAATATCTTTTCAAACAAGCACGGAAGTAAGAAACATGAATAAACCATTCATATTTTGGAAGATAGCACCAATTTCTTTCATCTATTTAACCACAGCGAGAACAAAGGCACACACCAAAAAAAAAAAAGGGGGGGGGGGGAGGAGGAGGATATAACATAGAACAACATGGAGGGAGGAAATTATTTGTTTGTTCTGGTTGGTGTGTAGGTCTGAACACAAATTAACACACACACACACATTTTAAAAGAGAAAGAAAACATTTTAAAATATGGACACATTGTCAAATTGATAAAACTTAACAGCTATGCCTTTGTCAATAAAAACTCTGCAAAAATTGTAGCAATTTCATTAAATGATATGCAAGAGTATTTTTTTAACCTAAGTCAGGAGGAATCTACAAATAGAAAAGCAACTATCTTGAAATTATAATATTGTGTGAGATTAAAATCAGAAAGAACAGAATTCTCTTTTGACTGTCCAAGTGTGGAAACAAAAAAATTGTTAATTTTAAGACTTTCTTCTAGTTTTACTCTTTCACCATCCCCAGTGTATTTCATTATTTTTATGAACCATTAAAAAACTGAAATGCTAGAAGTGATAATATGCAAAAGCCCTAATCTCTAAGGTTTTCTCTGATTTTTTAATATTAAAAAAAAAACCAAAACAAAAACAAAACCCCCAAAAAACTGAAAGACTCATACACATGAGTCATATGGAACATCCTATTCTTCCATATGAAGTCAATAAATTATGCACGATTACTTTTATATCTTCTAGGACAATAAGCCACTTAACCCTTAATAGCTAGATGCAGAGAAATAGAAACATGAATTTTGATCATGTATCTTCTCATTAAAGCTCAAAGTGTGAAGATAGAAGAATAAGCTAGTATCTTGCATGTATGCACGGCAAAGTACTGGTAACCAAGCAACCAGCAGGAAACATGTCAGAGAGAAAAAGCATATTTACAGTCCTAAGAGTCTCTCATTTATACACAGCTATAGATACCAGTTGCAAGAGGAGAGGATCAGACAGCAGCAGAAAGCAGTCATTGCACCTTTTTTTTTTTTTTTTTCTTTTTTTCATTTTGGTTTACTACAGCTATTCTCTGGTTTTAATCAAATTAATCCCACATCACAATAGCTGCCTTAATTCCACATTTTATCTTAATAAAATAAGTAATATTTCTGCATGAATACATGCACAAATACAGAATGCAACCTGAACTTATTTCCTAATTGTTTGGTTTTGTATTTTAGTAAGATTCTGTATTATATTGGATGTGAATTATTCACTTTTTCTGGAACACCAACAGAACACTCAGGTAAATATATATATAATATTAAATAAACATAAATATGTAATATATTCAGCAAGATTATTCATGCAAAGACAATTATTCACATACATAGCATACTTAGAGAGTTATACCTTTAGCCTTTAAGTTCTTAAGATTTAGTGCAAAGTACGGAAGTTTATTAAATCCCCAAAAGCAGAAATTATATTTTTTGATTAATTTATTTGTCCCTTTTAAACATACAAATGGCAAATAGGAAGGTCTTCAGATATATTCCTACTAAAGTGTTTCTAAGAACACAAATATAGCAGAAGCAATGTCTATCAATGTTTCTTCAAACTAAAGGTTTCTCAAGGCTCTGAGAAAAAAAATCTTGTATTGATTAACTTGAATTATTTATTTGGGGAGCAGAGGAAGGAATGAGGTGTTAAATACATTTTTATTATTTTGATATTGCTATCTAATGTTTACCTAAACACAACTATTAATGCATGTATGTTGATCAAGCAGTGAAAGCAGTAGTCCTGGTCCTCAATAAACCTAACACATATTTGCCAAACACACCAGAACGCATACACACATGGGACAGATGTCTTTTGATTTGGGTTTTGGTTGGTGCTATGGGGGAGAAAAGAAATCTTTTCAGGGCAGATTTCTGCTTCCTCAGAGACAAACACCATGTTTGAAGTATCACTCCTACGTAGCATACATAATTTCTATTTTTGATACAAACATTGGTGCTAAATAATATAAAGTCTATCACTTAAATGGACACAAATGACAAGAGGGATTGCTCCTAATTTCTAATAAAGATTTCTAATAAAGTTTATTTATTGCTTTGTAATCAAAATTTAAAAATACAGTAATTACACAGTCATCTAGAAGCCCAGTATATAATTTAATTTAATTTGATCATCATGATACTTGTACTCTTTATTACAATCATGTGTACAATTTAAATCATGCTCACTGCATTACAGGTTATTAACTCAAAGAAGATTTAATAAGATGATAAGATAACCAATCTGATTCTGAAACAAAACTTTAAAAGGCAGATCATGAAGAGAAACAGCAAAGAAGTACAAGTGGTAATTTCTACGACTGCCAGTGGCATCAGCCGTTTCTTCTTTCAGCTGTCAGTGATATGGTAACACTTTATATACCATAATCAAAGAACAATATATAAGAACAATGTAACAATAATCAAAGAAATGATGGAAACAGTATCATTAACTGTGAGAAATATAAAAGGGTACTGCTAAACAAGCTTTGCATGAGAACTGAACTTTAATACGTCATCAGTTTCAGATACACAGATTGAAATAGAATGCGGAAGAGAAATGGTGACACCTATGCTCATATATTTTCCTCTGTTTTCATTTCTACAGCTTATGGTATGTAGGGCTATGTTCATTCATATAAACATAATAATTTCATGCAACAATAGCTTAAACAGCTACTAATATTTAGAAAGAAAATGTGAGGGTTTTCTTTCCCAAGCAGGCTCACCTATTCCTGGAAGATGTTTTTCTAACTTGTTGTAGATGATCTTCAGTGACAGATACGCCCCAGTGTCTTTACAGAGTTTACTCAAAACGTTTTGCTGTTCTCACATGAGAATTATTTTTCTCCCATGTTTAACCTAAAACCTATCTCACTGCAATGTACTTGCTACGTCACTGGTCTACACCGTGAAGATATGTCCAGGCTGCAGCTGACTGGCTGCAACTGGGGCCTTGCCAGGCAGCAAGCTGCACAGGAGCCAGCAGTGCTCCCTCGGAGCTTGTCGGACCACACCGAGAATACTGCACTCTCTTTTAGGCCCCCAGTACAGACGCCGATAAACTGCAGCGTGTTCAGCAGAGAGCCACCGAGACGACTGAGGGCTGGAGCACTTGCCCTGTGAGGAGAGGCTGAGGGAACCAGGCTTGTTCAGCCTGCACAAGAGATGGCTTGCGGGGGGACCAAACAGCAGCCTGCCAGTGCCTACAGGGAGGTTACCAAGATGATGGAGCCAAGGTGTCCAATGTGCATGGGGGGAGGACAAGAAACAACAGGGGTAAACTGAAATGAGAGGTTCAGAATGGATATAAGGGAAAACCTTTTCATCATGAGTCAGGCAGTGGAGCAGGTTGTGCCACTGCCAACCTGTGAGATTCCTACCAGATAAAGCCCTGAGCAACTCTGTCTGACCACAGCTGACCTTGCTTTGTTGAAGAGGCTGGATTAGAATCCTCCTGAAGGACCCTGGCAACCTGAATTATCCTGTGATACTATAACAACCATACAGCTTCTATCGTCAAACATGCAAAGGCTAAACCCCTCATTTCATCTTGTTTTCCTTTACAATGAAAGAATGGTTGTACTTATTCAGACTGATGATCCATCACACAGTATCTCACCTCCATGAGTGGTCACAAGTAGTTGCCTAGAGCAAAGTAAAACAACAAGAAGGATACTCTCTCCTCCCTAATACTTCAACTAAGTGGACCTTTGAACCTGACAACATTTCCAGAATTCTCCAAGTCCTGTCAAATGTATTAGTTATCCAGTCAAGAGAGGATCTAGTTGTGGATTTATGCAAAAAAAGACATTCAAAGCTTCCATTTTCCTGCTTTCACCTGTTGACAACTTTCCTCTCTGCTCAGCAGCAGGACAATTCCTTCCTTATTTTCTTTGCTCATATTTGTTCAAAAACCTGCAGCACAACTAGTAGCAGAGATAATTAGAGAAGAATGGTGTCTTTAATAATTCTTATGCTAGAGCCTTTGCATGCTTCCACTCTGCTTTTTTGCCTCAGCAGACTCTTGCTCTGTTCCCTGATGACACCAGGATCACCTCCTTTCTTCCACCGCTATCAAAAGTATCAAAAACGTATGCATGGTTTACAAACTGCTGAGTAATCTCTTTTCACCAGGCCAATTTCAGAGTTTCTGTGGTTTGTTTTTTTGGTTTTTAAAAAGTATCCATTTTCTTTTTCTTTTTTTCTTTAGCATTCACTCTCTCAAATTATTTTCCTGGGTTTTCCACCAAAATTAACGGATCAGTAGTGCAAAAATGGGAAGATCAAGTACGTATGGCAAAAACCCTCCTATCATCTGATTTTTCATCATAATAAACAGAATTACAATAAGTGTCTACCTGGGCAATAAATTAATACATCCCATTTTTAAAGACACAACCCCAGTGAAATAATACTTTACAATTTAATACATGCATTCTACAATAGCCCACTTTTCTGTATTGAGTGCCAAAGTTTCCAAGAGATTTATAATTTAATCATAAATGTTGAGAAAACTCAGTGCCAAACTCACAAAAAAATATACAAATACATATTATATCTAGTTACAGTTTGTTAGAACAGTGTGTTCCAATATGGGCTTCAGTAAACCAAAATTATACAACTTGCAGTATCATTTGAAGCATTTATAACTTTCAGTGCACTGAAGTTGCCAAGAAAGCCTGAGAAGCAGATGGGCATTACTGCTGTTAAAAATGCAATCAGTTACACCAGAAAAGAGGTCTGTCATACTTACAGAAGAAATGCTTAATGTTATAGCTTCCTATTATTTAATTTCTTATTTTTATTAACAAAAAGCATAAAGTAACTTCATTTAAAAAAAATCTGATTTCCTTGGAAGATTCCACTGGTGGCATCACTATTTCTATTCTATTTAAGAACATGATCATAAAAATAAATAAATAAATAATAATAAAAAAAATAAATTAATATCTGGGCAACAGCCACATTCACAGAATTCCCGGCAGCAAGCCACCTGAACCTCTGCCTCTATCTAAAGCTTTTCTTAGTGAGTGCCATAAAACAAAGCTTGATTAAAATCTTAATTTGTTTAAAAAACAAAAACAAAACAGCAGCTTCAAGACAAGAACTAAATGCTAGCATTTACTTTCAGCTTTCAAGACGTTTCTCCTTTATATTCCATTAAAAACATATCATCACTCATTATTCACTAAAGAAGCAGCCCTCACATCCACTACAAAGTTATAGTTCTTATACAAGTATAAATTCAAGTATAAATTATAAAATTCATGAGAAATTCCCATTTCAAATCAAAAATTATTATTTCAAAGTCACTATCAGTAATATAAAATTAAGGCTTACCTGAGACAAGCCTTCTATGATTGATTACTCCAATGTCATTTTTCTGAACATCGTTCTCACCAAAGAAGGTGCTTGCTTACTCTAAGAACATCCAATAAAGGACTTCCAAATGGTCATGGTATTTTGTTTCCACTCTTTAATTGAGGTTTAATTTAACCTTTTTGAATGTATATCCTATGGATTATCTCAAAATGCTACAATAAATGTTGAAGTTGTCCTACCAGCATAGTCTGCATAGAAGATTACAGTGATTTGGAACACACATATGAAATCAAATGTCTATATCAACATGCCATCCTCAACATACATTTTTAATTACTCTCATTCCAGTTATACAACTATATTCTGTTACATGAACAGAACATTCATCATCTCTTTTACTTTCAGAAGTAGACTGCTGATCAAAAGAAACCGTGCTTTATAACAGAAGGTACGTTTTGTACTCAGCCATCCTCATGTGGACTAGCTTCAAAGCTAGACTGTTCACCAAAGTGTTCCTACACATAGCAGCATCTCTTAGGCTGTTGGAGGTAAATGTCATCTTTAATTAGTTAAACAAACAGCACTTCTTTTCTCCTAGGCAGAAAATGCTGTCAGCCATAATATATTTAACATATTTTTAATATATTTAAGATATTTTTTGCAGGTTTTGTTACTGAGATAACAGAGAAGTGGATGACGGAGAGGGAGGTCTCTGAAGCATGAATATCTCTCCATAGATCCAAAGAATGATATTAAAAAAAAAAGCACTCAAATGTCTTTTAACTGTCTCAATACACAAAATAGTCTCAAAATATTCTTAGTATCTCATTGATTGATAAAGTGTATGAAATTGCTCTCGTTCCTCTGATTTGTTCCTAAAGGTACTCAAAGAGCTGTTTCATAGGTCCCATTTGCTTCTAGAAGGTGGTTCTTTTACATTTCCTGGACCAGCCAAATAAAAGCTGAAGCATACAGGAAACATTCAACTTCTATTTTCTAAGATTTAATTTCTTATTTTTATGTCTCTCTGTTTAACTGTGCTTCACGATACTGTAATACCTTTCCCATCCCCTCACCCCCAGAGGGGAAAAAAAAAAAAAGCCTCTTGGCTAGCTACCCCAAAAAAATTAATTCAAATTGCAAAAAACAGGTGACTGGGAAGACGCACCATCCTAAAAAGGCAGGTCAAAGAAACCTCCTAGGGAGACAAAGGATGGAACAACAAAACTGCCACCTGCGTACACAGCCAATTCCATCTGAGGGTAGAGATTCATGGAACCCTTCTCCATTCAAATATCCAGCAGGAAGCAAAGCCTGACAATTCCAAAGGTACTCGAAGGCCCAGGATGAACAGAATCACAGCTTAACTTCCTGTTTCTTCTCATCACAAAATTGGTCCTGTCTCCATCAGAGACATTTTAACTGAATAGACGTATTATTTTGCAAGTGTTGAATTTTAATATTCGGCTCCATTTTAAAGTGGCAATCAACAAGACAGGCTTTCCCAAAAAGCAGTTCTCTGAAGCATACCAGAATCAAATGTAGAAGGTGCATGCCTTAGGCAAAACAATGGGAATGGGCAGTCCAGTTCAGTGATAACGCAGGCACGTCACTGTCCTACAGGTGCCGCAACTGCAAGATGTGGCCTGAGGCTTTCTCTGTGCTTCTGCACAGCCCTATTGCCTCTCACCCAGCTCTTGATGCCCATGCCTCTTCAGTCTGCAAATCTTTCATTTTCTACCCAAGTATGCTTCACACGTGGGCTGACAGAAGGGTACTGAGATAGCAGTCTTTTGCTGCCAGTATGCAGGATGCTTGCAGTGTGGCAGGAGATCATGTGATGAATAACAGAAGCATGAGTCTTGTACTCGCCTCTGAGACTTGACACTTGTGTAATTGAAAGAAAATACGAAAATTCCTTAAAAATAAGGCTGAAATAAGGCATAAAGCATGATATTCATAATCCAACTGACAAATGCATTCATACATTGAGTCACTCAAAAAAGCACATAATGAAAAAACGGAAATGGAAGAGAATTACACTCAAGTACCATTTAAATAAGTAGATAATTATTAAAAGTTATTGGGTCTTTCCTACTGTACATTCCCAGTCTAGATGTAGAAAGGAGCACTGGCCACTAATCAACAGCTAAAGGTATAAGGAACACTTTTTGACCTATAGTTTCAGTGACAAAACCAGAGCTGCATGCCCAAATCATGTTTGAAGATGCTATTTGCATTACCCCAGCACTACTCACCAAGAAGCTAATTCTCTCCTGGGACATCTTTATTGACAAACTTTTAAAAATGCAATTCAAAAAATTGTAACTGAGCGTAATTAAAACACCCAGCATGTAAAGAGATAAGTAATGCATTATATATAGGTCAGCTTGTCCTCCTTTTGCTTACTCAAATGTTGAAGTGTAGACAGTTACTTGATGGACTATGTTGCAAACAATATCCCATAATCTATTTTTCCCTCCTTCCCTTAGTTCCCACAAATATAAACATCCTTAAAATTGTAAGAGAGACATCTGGTACCGAAATACAATCTTAAAATTCTAAAATAATTCTAAAACAGTTCATAAATTGAGAGTTACAATGTGGAATCTGTCATAAATGGTTATAAAGGTGTTCTACTTTTTTTTTCCAGTTCCCAACTCTGCAGTAATAAATCCCCAGGACGGAAGGGGGAAAAAAAAAAACCCACAAACAAAAAAACCCCTACAAAAACTATTTTCATAGATTACCTTAGAAGAGGCATCTCTTCTAGGTGTTTTTTTTTTCCTCCTCCTCCTGAGAAAGAATCCTGGTCCCTCCTTCATTTCAAGTGGGCAAAGATGATAAAGCTCAACTCCCAGGATTCATTAATCAAATACTAAAGTGTTGACTAAAATGCAAAAGAACCAAGCTATCAACAAAGAACACCCCTTCATCCATATAAAACTGCAAGACACTGTATGTCGTGATGCAGGGACATATGAAAGTTTTTCATCTCTTCTGATTTTTTGGCCTCTCAATGGTCCCTTATTCATTGACATTCCCCTTCCAAAAGAGAGCAGTACTGGATTCCTTTCTCCTTTAGACTTTCTTGATCTATTGTCAGAACTGGTTTTTAACCGGCCTGTGAAAGCAAATTCATTACTTCATTCATTCTTCTTATTTCTTGCAAAGGCTCCAGTAGATGTTTTTAAACTGACAAAATTATAGGATTAAAATGTATAAACCAGAAAAGGTTACTTAATAGACTGGACACTAACATACATAATTAGCAAGAGTAAACTAAAATTCCAATATTTTTTAATATTAATTTATTAATTCATTGCATAATGAGCTAATGTACCACTGCAGTAGTCCTTAATTGTTTCTGTCCTAATTATCAGGTAGCCCAAATTATATTTTTTGTGTACTGATTTCACTTCAAAATTGCCAAGGTTATAAAACGAGTCTGTAGAAAATCCTACATAGAGTCTGAAAGGAGGAAGAAAGGATTTATTTTCCCACACAATACATACACGAAAGCAGACAGACAACAGGAAGATTATAGAGGTTCTTGAACAAGACCTGTTTTTCTACCTCTTCTGGAAGACTTCAAGAAATCATTCCTCATTCACTGGGAGACGGGCAAATTTTGTTTGTCCTTTGCAGGATAGCCCTGCTCATTTGCAGAATATAAATGTCTAGCTCATTTGTCACATCACAAGACAGAGAATGAGGACCACACAACACCACTATAAAACCACCTGAATTATAGGCATGTGTTTTTCAGATGTGTGACTATCTGGGTCAGACCTACACACATGGCTCACAGAGAACATTCTTTACACTAGAGGAAAAAAAAATACAGGAAACTAATAACCTTTCAGATAAGGCTGAAACTTAACAAAATTTGAACCTAAACTCAATTGAAGGCTGAACAACATCATTTCAGTGAAATGCATGTTTATCTATTAGAAAGCAGAGACATAGAATTTTACATTAGTGAACGTCCAAAAAGTTTTTTTAATTTCAGTAGTTTTGCAACCATTTGTTGAAATTGTTTTCAAAATTATATGAGACATGAAGTAAGAAGAGAAGGGATCTATAGCTGATTGCTTTCTGGAAACAAGCTGTACCTAGGCATTTATGGATAATCATTTTTACGATCTGCAAAACACAGGCTTTAAAAAAAAACCCTGATTTCTGTAATTCCATTTAATTTTCCCTTCATAAATATATGATACTTCCACTACCTAATCTGTAATACATTAAAGATCAACATAGCACATATCTTTGAAAAAAAATTTAAGCGCTTTTGGAACTTAGCCCAACAACCCAGACTTTATTAGTTCTATTAGTTCTATACCGCTGTTCCAAAATGCAACTGACATTAAACCTCATCTTTTACCCCAATTTTCATTGACAGAAGAGAGAGATTTTTGATACAGAAATTTCTAGTAAACCCTTTTCACTAATGTAAGTTTAATAGCTCCACAGAGTTGCATTACAAATTTCAAAACAAAAGCAAACAGACTATAGTTTACCCATAGCCTGCAACATGAAACTATTCTTTTCAATATTCCCTCTCATCTGAACTGTACTATGAAGAAATGTACCAAGCTAATATTAAGCTAGGCTTCTCTTCAGGTATTTACTCAAAAGAAGGAAGTCGCAGAGATGAGACACTATCACTTCTGATAGCTATGAAATCTGCAAGGATGCAAATGTTTCCATGAATTCTTACTTATCAGAGAGAGGCCAAAATCTTTTAAAATGAAAACCAAAACAGAACACAGAACCTAGAAAACAACTAAGGTGAATAAACCACTCATGCTAAGGTTTAAAATTAATCCTTCAGGTAAAAGAACTCTCTGAAATTCAAAGCTCTATAAATTAAGGGGGTGGGTTGGGGAGGGAGTAAAAGTAGAAACTAACAGAAGATGATAGGAGAACAAATGCAGACTTCTGTAAAACCTAGAAAAAGAGATGCAATTTGCAACTACCATCATGATGTAGCTTTTTAAAAGTAATTTCTTTATTCAGGAGTTAAGTGGTTTTTCTTGCAACTTTTATAGGTTTTGGCTGTAAAATCTAATAGCCCGTTGGAAACAAAACACTCCAAAATCAATTTTGTGAACATGATTTCAAAAACATAATATAAAATGGCTAAAAATTAATCAGATTCTGGGAGGGAAGGGGAAAATACATTAAAAAGCGAACCAATAAAAGGACGGTAAAGTGTTTAGACATAGGAAATCCAGGTTGAATATTTCACCTGTCTAGAATCAAACAGAAAGTCTGTGCCAAAGACGTCAATGGGCTTTTAAAAAACTATTTGTATTTTTCAGTTGAGAAGTATCCACAATCTTTCTTTGGTGTAGGATATACTTAAACAAATACTTTCTAAATAGGATTATTAAATTAGATTTAATATATTCGAAGTTTGAACTAGATTTTCCTTTAAAAATAAAATCAAAGAAATTGGCCTTTGAAATGAATAGCTACACTTATTACAGACCATTAAAATCAAATCAAATGAGTCTTTCTTTTAAACTTACATGTTGTTGCTGAAATTTTTCAAACATCAATCAACTGAAGTGATACAAAAAAATGTCTAAATACCTGCAATTAGATGTTATTACAGTGAAGAAGTTACATAGATGAACTAAAAAAGACCATACTTGCTTCACATTTAACTCATTTTATGTAAATGAAGACTTTAATTCAAAGTAACATAAAAACAATAAGGGATTAAAAGGCAGAAAAAAGTTTGTTCCCTTCTAAACTGTGAGTAACAATACTACAGAACAATTTCTAAAATTGTATAATGTACTGTCATAGTGTTATCTCCAACAGCAAAAAGGCATCATTTTGTTTTAGGGGCAAGTATCTTGCAGTACATTTGGCAATAAGATAAGTTTAAAAAAAAAAAAAAAAAAACCGCAAACAAAAACCCCACAAATCCTCACAAGTATACTATTTGTAATTATTCAGGGCAGCAAGTTGGTGTTGTGCCTTGTAAATTTGCCTGAAACTAACGTGTTTAAATGCATTTGGGTGGAAAAAAGTGCTTGAACAATCCCTTTATCAAGCTCCTAGTGGAATCACTTGTTACAGAGCATGGAGCAGATCTTTGGCAAATTATGTAACTGCTTAGAAGGGTTTTCCAGGTTAAACAATCTCCAGATTTCAGAAAGCTGCATTAAATTTATGCACAATTCCTTGCTAAAACTCTACAACGGGATCTGTATCTACAATGAATAACTGACCTTTTTTCAATACTAGCTTTTGCTCATAGACTCCCCCTCTACTTCTTCCATTTCAAAAATCATCCGCCATCTAATATAGCTAGTCTTTATTTAACATAAAATTAATTATAAAAGCATTGAAGATGTCAAACCCTTATTTCTTAAGGAGATATGAAATTCTCTTACTAAAAAGGTTATATTTTTCTTACTTCCCAGAAAAGCACCATGTTCACACTAACCTTTTAACTAACAGGAACAGATGGATCTAACTGGATACAGGCGTGACAGAGCACTGTGGTAGAGCAAAAGAACATGTTGATTCTCATACCTCTGGCAGATGGGAACCAGTCAAAATTAGTTTTAGACTAAAAATATTTTGCTACTTCTCGGTAAAAAAGAAAAAAACACTTGAGACAATATGCTATTTTGTACATACCATCAGAGATCAGAAAACAGCAGTTTTCAAAAAGTTGGTACCGTGCATTAAAACCAATTACATAGGCTTACTGTATGTCATTTTAAAGCCTGTGGATAAATTACAAATTCCTGAAAACAGTAGCTTATAATGGAAGTGCTGACACAACCTTAACTACAGCAGCAAATGTGCTGCTATTATGAAGTTGTTATGGCAACTAGAATGATCAAGTTGGGAGAGAAAGAAGAAGAGTGCGCATAAGCAAAACTTAAAAATCTTTGACACCACCCCCCAAAACTCTTCTAAAATTTGTGGTCACAGTGTTATCACTCCTTACCTTTACAACCAAAAATTTAACTGCAAAACTTTCTTTTAACACAGGTGAGAGGGGAGAGGTTCCACATTAGTGTAAAATCTAAGACAAATCCAAGGTCGTAATCCATCTGGTGCATATACATATCAATAGTCTACAAAAATACAGTCAATTGAAAGATATCTGGACAGCATCTGCTGAGCACATATTCATCAGATAACACAAGTTAACAAACCATAATTACGCAAAACTGTTCAATCTTCAATACGATTTCATAATTTGTTACCGATCTGAATAGTTTAGTAACAGCACACTGCTATAATTTGACTAAATCAAACAGACAGCACATTCACAAATACTGATCTATTAATTAAAATGTGATTAAAAATATAATTGAAGCTCATATATTTGTGAAACAGTCATTACTTATCCTTCCTAATACTGTGTTAGACAAAAGCAGAAATCTTTGGGTCTTTCCAATATTAAAATAATGGGAAAAAAACATAGCAAGGCAGTCACATTTTAATACACAAAAATGCACAAAGTATAATTTATAAAACATATTCATTAAAACCTGTGCCAGCATGCTAGTTACCTTTCTCAAAAAAACATTTTATAGTTTAATTGCAAGTATTATTCTAGTAAAATTTCACTGAATAAAATTTCCAACAAAATGTTAGTAGCAACCAACAGTCCTAGAAATAATGTTAAATCACCATTATTATACATTTGTATTAAAGCATTCTGTCCAAATACATCTACTAGCAATACTTCCACTAGAAAAGTGGAAAACAAATTATTTGTCTTTCTTCTCAAAGGATTTAATATTAAAGCCACTTTGTCTCAAGTCTAAACTTGACTGCCATAGCTGAAATCTAGAAAACACAAAAGCCCTCAGATGTCTGACATGATAAGAGTTGTGCTAAGTACTTATACTCACTCATTTCCTAGGTAACAAAAACTCCTTTTCTTCTAAGCTATCTCAATCCATTTCTCTTTTGAGCTTGTTGTTCTAAACCAGTTTTCAGACTACAGGGAAGACCCATTTTATGAGGAATAGTCTCACTAAGAAATGCGGAAGTATTTATTTTCACTGAGAGCTAGCAGATATTCCTGTTAAATTCAAAATAATTTTAAGATTCAGGTTGTCATGTTTTTAAGTTTAAGTCAAAAATTACTCAGTGTTAATTCTCTGATTGATTGCAGAATTTTAAAACTTTGAAGACTGTTTTCATTTATATAGACATTTATTGATTTTTTTTTTTTAAGAAACGTACAATGTATTCTATATTGATCACTGAAAATTAGTGTTTTGCAGACGAATTTGATTTAGCCGGAAGATAATCACATATTCCACTGACGAAACAGAATTATTTAATCTGCAATAACAAATAATTATTGATATGAGGTCACAACAAAATGCTTTCCCCCCCCCAAAAAAAAAAAAAAGTGAAAAAAGAATAAAGCTGAAGAGTAAGTAGGAAAATAATTTTGTTCACAAAAAGCAAGAACTACTTGCAGGCAACAAAAGAAGCGGCAATAATGATGACATTTTCTTCAGAACATTAGCTCTTCAGCAATTTAAAAATTCTGATAAATACACTGCTTTTCTCTGGAAAGCAACCACTACAGTTATCAACTCGCTTGAAACAGGTAATCATACAGATCTATAAAAGCTGAATGACAACATTCAGAAAAAAGGTAGAAATGGGATTTCCATGTGCATAGCTGTTGGTTAGATAAATGATAAATACTTGATAAAATTCTCAAAAAGGAAAATGCTTAGAAGCGTTCTCTAACACTATGTCTTCTTTCAATTTTTTTCAAATTTATTTGCAGTACTAACATTAGCAGTTACCACACACATTTTATAATTTGTAGAAACATTTCATTGAGATATGGCTTTACTGATCACTCAGTTTTATTAGAAAAATGTTTCTCCCAATAATATTTGACAAATTACTCTCATACAGTAGGGGTAACACTTGGCCTTTTAGACTTGAAGAATCCATAATTATTAATCATGAATGGATTAACACAGACAGTAGTACATGGTTTAATACTATTTGCAAAGCTATCAGCTTTGATACGGTAAATATCAAATCTCAGTGAGATTGCAATGAAATTTCAGTGAGCTTTCACCTCGAATGCTCACACACTTAAAATGTAAAACATTTTTTAAAAAAGCAGACTTCTGTGCTCACTTCTTATGCAACTTCAAAAAAATCAATCTTCTTAAAACAGGTAAGTGCATTATTCACCCTAGATCTGATTTTCAGGTGCAGAGTTTCAATACATTGTTAACCAAAGCTACATAGTAGTTATTTTGAGGTTTTTCTGGCTATAACGTGTGCGCGCATACCACCACCCAAAAACCAAAGGGAACTGAAACAGAAGCCTGTTCAAGAAGTACAGGACTTCTTCCTCACTACAAATTAACTTTTCTGTTATCAGAAAGTAATGCAGAAAACAATATGTCTGGGAACCAAATGAAACGAAGCAGAGGGATGTAGCCAGTTCCCTGTGATTCCCTACTCCTGGTTTAGAGGTATGAGAACTTCATGTCAACTGACATTATTTGCGGACGTGGAATCCCTCATCACGCCATTCTGTGAGTGCAAGATAACCAAACTCTGCAAGAATTGATCACATGCCACAGCGCTGACTGTCACATAGTAGGCATACAGTCACAAGACAGACTATAGGCCCTACGGAGTTTATAGTTGTGCACGCTTGAAGCTTTTGCTACTTCAGACATACCAGCAACATTCTCCACTGGAGGTATTATTTATCCCCTTTAGTTAAGCAGCTTATATATATCGCTTATTCCTGTCGTAGCTTGACCAAACAGAAGAGATTTTCAGAACACCATGCTAAAAATACAATTCCTCTTCTTTGTACTATATTCAAGGTTGAAAATTTTAACCAGCTTCGTCTTCAGAGTTTGAATTCTTAACACCAATCATCTCCTTATTTTAGACTCAGGTTGCACACCAGGATGTCAGGATCACTGTCATCCCCTAAATTTTAACATGCTGCTTTATCCAGGTTTACCCTCATCTCCAGGCTTGAGACACAGAATAACATACAAATAGCTCAGCTTACCTAGTTCTGAAGAGGGGAAAAAAGTGGGTTTTATACATATATATGTGTGTGTGCACTCGCGCACATGTGTGTATAAAAAAGGCTCAATTATTTTGCGCTTCAGATCTTTTGGGGATAATCACAGAGTAGATATTTGAGTGCCCGTTTTGGGATTTGCAAGGGAGAAGCAGACTGGGGCTAGTGTTTGTTCTTCGTCTCCTGAAAGATTATCTGAGAATACAAACTGTATGAAGTTATCTTATTGCTACACACACAAAGATTGTGCCTTGTTGGTTTCCAGTTGCTTGGAAAGGTTTCATAAGAATCAGCACCTTTATGAAATATCCTAATAAATTTAGGACACTTTCAGTTCAGGTTACCAACTCCAGATGTGCATTGTATGCTTGAGGACAGAAATCATGAGAAAGCAAGTGTTAATATTATTTCAGAAAGTATGCCTCATTCCAGTACTTTCAGCATGGACTTTACATCATATACCCATTGTATCCTTGGCAACTCAACTCCTTATCTAAAGAGACAAGATTGACAACTTAGATTTAAAGTTACAGCCATCGTATGCTACTAGGCTTGGATTTGGTCTGGAGCTAGATAGGATGCAAGCTAGAGGCCAAAGGTATTCCAAAAGTTATTTGATGTGATATAAGGACATAACTGTGCTCATCATTATTGACTGGACAAACCAAAAAAGCTTTATCCAGATGCTCTCCATCGCTTCATAACAAGGAAGATAAAGATAACTTTGCTCTTTCAATGAAACAAGACTAGGGCATACTGGTACAACATTGGACAACCTGGTAAAAACAACTGCACAAAGCCACTATCAGGAACAAACCACCATCACTTAGAATCATAGAATAGTTTGAGTTGGAAGGGACCTTTAAAGGTCATCTAGTCTAACCCCCCTGCCATGGGCAGGGACATCATCAACTAGATCAGGTTGCTCAGAGCCCCGTCCAACCTGACCTCGTATGTTTCCATGGATGGGGCATCTACCACCTCTCTGGGCAACCTGTGCCACCCTCATCATAAAAAATTTCTTTCTTATATCTAGTCTGAATTATGAGAGAGGTTCTTCATATTTATAGTAAACAAGTACAAACCTGTAGAAGTAGCCCCTCTTCCCACCATCTTTTTGGTGTGGTTCATGTTTCACCCCAGTTCTAAATAGTCTATTTTCTTTCTCTCATCATTTTATCTCTTCTTCACCTTCAACGTACAGAAGGCAAAAAAAGAAATGAATTGATTGTAAACATTTTCTTGTCAATAAATTTAAAAGAAAAGTTACAGTAAATAAGGTTCCAAGGGGAAAAAAATGACACTATATTCTAAGGAAAAATTCCAAATGTTGTGTTATTTTCCCCACAATCAGCATAAGTTGCCCCTAACAACATCAGTACAGTGAATGAAGATTTTACCCATATTTTAGGACAGATTTATGAAGGGCTTATGCTACATTAAAGTGAGTTTTTCAATATATATTATTTCCTACATATTAACCTCAAGAGAGCAGTTAATTAACATTAAATCAGACAATTTAAATATCTAAATTAATTAGAAATGGATTTGTGAGTCAGAAAGCCTTTGTTTGATACAAACATGTTTGAACATCATCTCCATACACAGTCCTTTGAAAAACATGTTTTTAAAACATTAAGGTTTCTTGTTGCAGGGGAAAAAAGAAAAAAAAGAAAAAAAAAAAAAGACAAAGCACCCATGAATGTGTAGGCTTAACCTGCACACTAAGTTATAAATGAAAAACCACAAGACTACAGCCAGATTCCCCAAATGAAAGGCTACATGAAGCAAAACAAACCACGATTTTTAAAGCAAATCTTTTGGAACATCTTTTTAATAAAAAGCTAGCTATGAATAGACCTTAACCTGAATGGAGTTTTTAACCCTATACATGACATCTACCATGTCAAAACAACTCTAGTCCATTTTACCTGATTATATCCCAAAACAGCAGTTTTCTCCTGGATTCATTTCTTGATGACAAGCTGTTCAAACACAGAGCACCTAGCAAACCTAGTATTATCATCTGCTGCTTTTTTCTTCTAGTAGACACTGCTGTCCATCAGAAGAAATAATTAATGGGTCTATTATGTATGAAAGCATCATCCTGTCAGTTCAGTGACTGGTTTGAATAGCTCATATCTGCTACTCATTGATGCCATGCGTGCTCACTGTCCTGAGAGATGACAAAACACTACATCCTTTGGGATTTTTTTCCCTCTGTTCAAAAGCAGCATTTCACATCTGTGTCTGACAGAAGCATAAGGAGCTGAGAGAGGCAGACCTTCATCATCTTTCACAGAATAATGTTGCATGGGTTAAAAGTTAAGACCTGATGTCTACTGATCCTGCATATTTCCTACAAAAATCTGAAACGTGGAGGCTACCAAAATGTGTAGGGAAATAACTTTTCAGTGTTGGAATAGCTACAGAAAACAGATGGAATTTACTGGATACTAAATCTTTAAATGATTTTTTAAATGGGTGCTGAATACTTGAGTTAACTGGGGTCAGTGCATTTGCCTTTTTTTTGCCTTTTTTTTTGCCTTTTTTTTTGGGGGGTAAGGGGGGAAGATGCAAAGTTCACAGGTTCTTTTCTGTTACCTGATTAGGGCAGAATAAACAAAAATGCTGAATGTGGAAGAAATCAGATATTGGAGATACCTAGAAATAAACTGGAAACAACCAATACCACAAGACGAAGCAGCAGTGAACAAGAAGACGCTGTGAAAAAGAAATCACAAGACGAGAGTGCACAATGGATTTCAAATAGAAAAAAGCTTCCTATCTCCTGAGTGAGTCTCAGTATATTCTGACAGAGCACAGATAAAGCTTCAATCAAGTATCTCCTAGGTAAGTTTTTATTTCATATAATGCTTTAATTGTTTATCACATCAATATATACTTTAATGTATGGACAATAACTCAATGAATTTAAATTTCTTTATACTGATACTGAAGTTTAAATCCTTCTATGACAAATATTTAATGTTCTGAGATTTCCTATACTGCTCAAATAACAGCTCTCTTTTGATATTAAGGTTATTCAAAGGAAAACTATTAAATGCTTTCTCTCTTGACTTATGCTAGAGTGAAATATTTCCTAAGATTTAAGTCCTTCAAAATATTTTAATACATATTTCCATGCATGGCTGTTTAAGAAAAAAGAAATTAATAAAGTGCCAAGCTTCTGTTAATATTACCAAAAAACATTTACTGTACTTCATTATCTATTTAATCTGGCAAAGCAAACAACATTTTGCACCACAGCAGTAAATGTAAAAGGATATCTTTTATTATAGGATAATGTGTTTATATAAAAGGATATTAAATAAAGCTAGAAGTGTTGATTAGTTATTTATGAAAGGTAAACTACAGCACAGTAAGGAAACAGCACCATGTTAATACACCCCGATGTACAGAGTTTCAATAAGAACACTGGACATCGATGCCCCAGTAAAACTGTAAAAAAGAAGGTGCAGGTCACCTCAGTTATTTCACTCATTTGGAGCATCCACTACATAAGTCACACAGCCATGAATTCTACATGGAAATAACATACAAAACATTTTAGAATGAGATTCTAACATCTAATAGGGCTTGAAAAATAAGCACAGTATCTGTTAGTCAAAAAACTACACTTATGAGTCATGGAGAAAGGTACCTGTGCTCAGACACATAAAAAACCCCACACCCCTTGAAACTAAAAAAGCATAAATAGTTGTATACCATTTAACACACCATTTTATAGTATCACATGGGTCAATTTTGTATGTAATATTAGCTTTGAAAACCTACATCTTTGCTCCTACTGTCTTTTACTGGTTTCACACCATTTTTTCTATTTACTAAGACGTAATATTTCTTTTGCCAGCATTGTTTTAAATATCTTTCCTCTACTTCTCTCTGTATCACTTCCCTCATTTCTATTTAGCACGTCTTTCTTATTTAACGTATCCATCAATCCTTTTCCTGTTTTTTTTTCTTTTTAAGTTTTGCTAACTTACTAAAATAATCTCTCTCTTGCCTGATGCTTGCTGAGGACAGACTAATTTGCCATTCACAAACACCTCTTTTGAACCCTTCACTTATGCACAAGGGGTTTATGAATTCTACTAAGTGCTAGACAACTAAACTTACTTGCCAAAGACTGATAAAATACCATGAGACTAAAAACCAGAAGTTGATACTATGCTGAACGTTGTCTCATATCAAGAGTCAACAACATACTCCCAAAATAATGGAATTCCTACCAGGAAAGATAGGTGAAATAACTTCTGCAGGAGAGGGCTCATCTCATGCATATTACTGTAGAAGGCTTTATATATTTGAAATTCCTCCTGCAAGATCCCACTCTTGACTGCCATGACAGGGGGGAAAAAAAGGTTTCATATTCTCTAAACATTCACGGGTAAATTTTCCACTTAATACAGGCAAAGAAGTTTCCATTATTCTAAACCTTTTCTACTTTCCCACTTGGTGTATTTGATGAGAACTTGATAGGAATTTTTGCTAGAGCACCTATCACTCAGCCATTTTGTTGCTGACAGGTTAGAGCACTCTCTACGTTTCCCCAATTTCTGTCCTTTTCTTTTATAAGTAGCTCCAACTGCTCTCTTCACAACTGCTCAATTAAAAATCTCTCAATCTTTTTTTCCTATGCGTCACTTCACATATTACATCGATCCAGTAAGAATTCTTCTTGCCTCTTCACTGCTCCTATACAACACGCACTGATACTTTGTCTCTCATCTAACATACCAGGAAAAAATGATCAGTTAAGAAGTAGGTTCTGTACAATACAAAACAAAACAATATGGCTGTAAGCTTCAATGGCACCATAGCTTGAACCATCAAAGCCTACTACAAGTTGGTAACGCTTGTAAGAAGCAGTAGATGTAATACAGCTTTTGTCAGTTGATTTCAGAAGACAGCTTTGTATTTGTTGAATCTGGTTCAGAGTTGGAAGTAAAAGAGAGAGAAAAATACGAATTGTAATTCAAGTTTTGATTCTCCAGTTACTGCCCTCACACTGGCAAAGTTTTCTTCCCTTGGACATTGTGTGTGAGTTTTTTGTCTCCTCTTTTGTAAAAGATATTGTTTATCATGGCTTAAAAAACAAACAAAAACCCCACCCAAAAACCCAAACATAACAGCTAGCCAACACGCCTATTTAAGAAAAATCAGGTTGTTATTCAATGAAGCTCTCAAAAAGCTTACTCAAAACTTAGTGTTTCAGAAACTTCTAAACTGAGAGTTGCAGTTAAGACTTTTTAAGCTCTCTGTTGAAAAAATGAGAGGGCTAAGAATAAGTGGAAAGCTTGCTTGTAGGAAGGAGAATTGGATACAACTAATATTTTTTAAAAGACTAGATACAATAATATTTTTAAAAGAAAAGGTATTCATTAATAATTTTTAAGTCATCAAGATAAATGTTATTTTTAAGTGCGTTATTCCTCTCACTTATCTTCACAGAATTAAGATACATTAACATAAGTGAATAGTTCATTATCAAGTTTCAAATCCTAAATCTCTGTGCAACCAGAAATAAATATATCACAGAATGTTTTCCAAAATGTGTAATTATGTAAGATCACCTCACCTGAAAGCAGGGAGTCGATACTTATTTTCCACCTCTATCATAATCAGTTGTTCAAGGATCACTAAGCATCTGACAAGGATATCTTTTCATTTCCTCTCTGTATTAAGTTGCTCATCTACGTGAAATGAATAAACCACATCACAAAATAACTACAGTTAATTGCCTAAAGAGAGTACATCTGCTCAGCAAAATGGCATGCATGGTACATACAAATGGGACCCCCTTCCCAACTAATTCAGAAGGTAACAAACATTAAAGTGGCATAGCATGGCTTAATGAGCCTTTTAGAAATTATGCGAATGAGACACAGACCAAAAGTCCAAGCTGCCCCTTCTGGGCAGTTACCAGCTAAAAGAAATCAACAAGTAGCAGTACAGACTTGTAGGTATACATATTCCTAAACTGTTGGCCTATCTTCTGCATTCACTTCCATGTCTACTCAAGACTATTATGTTACAGGTAAAACATGACATACTTTTTTACACTTCCATTTTTTGTTAAGAGATATAACTTACATAACATAATAGAAAGCAAGGAGTGAAATCCACAACTTCTAGTCCTATAGTTAAACCACTGGCCCAATACGTCCATTTCACCAAAATTCACCATGGCCATTTGCATCTCTCTCAAGCCCCTTCATTAAATAATCCCCCACCTCTGAGAATTACTGTAAAAAAACACTTCAGGACCATTTGCACTTTAAATACATGCAGATAATATTATGCAGTATTTCCAACTTCACATAAAGAGACATCTTCCAGAAAGCCAAATTGACCAATATCATATTATATTCATATCGTTTTGTCATGGAATAAACAGGCAGAGCCAGGTCAGGCAAAACCAGTTTATAGCTACAGGAGAGAATGCATAGCGACAGACATTCAGCCCTCTATCAATATGAACTCTGACTTAAAACAAAAGCATGAGGGCTTATAAACATTTATGGCATATATAAACTGCTTTGCGAAGTGGCCTGATATGGCAAAGCAGCGTCTGTGTAAAAGGAAGCTTTGTTACAGCAGATGTAACTGCGTGCTCAAAACCTGCAGCCCTACAGCCTCAATTCACATCTGTTCAGCTCATCCCCCTCTTTTGCTTGTGATGCTGCTGGTCCTTGACCAACTTTTAGATCCAGCAAGGCCTGCCTCAACACTTTAAATCTTAATTAACCAAATCCTGTATCAGCTTTTCCATTCTTTTTTTCTAGGACTGGTGTCAAGTACATGGGCCTACATTTACCTAACTCATTGCATTTGATAGCATTTTTTCAGTATTCAAGGAAGACATTCTTTGGTCTTCTTCAATATTCCTGCCATTATAAGACATTAAAAATACCCATTTGTATATTCTGCCCTATTGAGCGGTATTGATGCTTTACAAGGAATTCAACTTGCTACCCCCCGGTATATACTTATGTATCAAACAGTGGTCAAGTCAGCAAGCTTGCTGAAAATATTAAAATTACAGAAAAGTGAATCCTTTACAGGACCTCAATACCTTCCAACAGTTTTGAACTGACACCATCTCAAACTTTAAATATTAATTTATTGATGCTGCAGATTACAAACAGGGAAGAAAGAAGCACATTACTTGGGAAAGGTCACACCAGATCAAACCAGAGGCTCCATATAGCCTCAAATTCTGCACAACAGTGCCCAACAGCGTAAGTCTAGAGAAGCCTGAGAACAGGGCACACACACAGGGACACCTCCTCAGAAATATTCTGCCAGCCTCTAGCTATTTGTAGTTCAGGGATTTCTTGAGCCAGAGATGATGTCTTATTTATAAGATAACCTTCAAAGTATTTTTCCAGTTGTTTTTTCAACCTGCAAAAAATTTAAACTTCCACAAGGTCGTGTGACAATCTTCCATATTTAATTATGAGATACATCAAAAAATACCTTCTTTCTTTGTTGTGAATTTGCTGCCAGCCAGCTTCATTCAATACTCCCTACTTATTCTCTCTAGAGAGACAATAATAATTTCTTATTCACCATATCCATCCTTCCATGATTTTACAGACAGCTACACCATACCGTCACCTGTCTCTGAGGCTGAAGACCTCTATTCTACTCTACTCATACCATCCTCAGCTGTGCCTCATATGTAAATTCTTCCATACTGTTAGTCGTCCTGCTGCCCTTTATTGTACCTTTTCAGTACTACTATTTCCTTGTGGAGCCCCTGGGATCCAAATTGGAAAAAGTTACACGATATGCCTGTGTCAGTGATTTATATGGTGACACTGTGATGTGTTTTCTGATTTGTTCTCTGTTCTATTCCTAATTTCTAGGGTTCATTTGCTTTCAACTAGTGAGTAGTAACAATCACCTCAGATGTCTTTAAATGTGACAGGGGACTGTTTCCCACACACACACACACCATGTACATCACTTAATCTTCATCTGCACTGAGTTTAATCCGTCTTTTGTGTGTTTTTTCTGCAACTCTTTGCAGTCCTCAGGCTACACAAAATTAGAGGGGAATTAAGATGCGCACTTCTAACAGTGAAGGTAACAGCACATCAGATCAATCCAAGAGCCCAGTGGGACAACCTTGCAAGAGCTCTGGGGGATTCTCTGTCACTGAAATTGTTTAAATCAAGATTGACAATAGCATTTGACAGTAGCTGTACTAAAAGACATGCCCTAATTCAATCAATAACTAGTTCATAACTTTCTTTGTTTTGACTGCTCAGTTATCCAGAAAAGTTCACCCGATTACAAAGCCAAAGAAACCGTTTGTGATCTATGAATTTTACTGGCTATGCTGGGGTTAGCCTTCCACGTACAATTACGTACTAGAGAGAACCTGGACCACTGTTCTTCAAGCCCGTAGGGGATTTGAGTTAGGGAAAGAAAGAACAGCAATTCACTTCCTCATACTTGCCCCAAACCTGACTGAAACTGATTTTTTATTACGTTTGCTGTTTCACACGTTTTGCAAGTTAAAAAAATGTTAAATTCAAAGATGTTTGTTGGTAGTATTTTACCCCCAACGTCTAAAAGCAAATAATGGCAAATATTGTGTCACCTAACTATTAAAATTATATACGTTTTAAAAAGTGTTGCAAGGAGAGGGGGAAATGGAACCGTTTCTAAGTTTAGCAGTGCCAAGCTGTCAGAATTCAGATACAGAAAAACAGACTCTAGAAAAGACATTTTCTTAAACACCCATACATACTCTCCTTAATAGGCTGTTCAAGAATTCTTTTACCTATTGTAATGTAAATTAGATAAATCATCCCTAATGTCATTATGTGGACGTCATCTCTTCCTGACTGATATCGTAGGTGTACACTATCACTGTCACCAAAATATACCTTGTCCATGTTATATTCTCCCTGGATTAATCTACTGTGCTTTCCTTTCGTGATTAAATGAATTTCACATGAAATTACATTTTCAGTGTAGTTGTTCAGTGCCTCAGTTTTCAAAAATGCATTACAGCACCTTTTTATCATATACTATAGCTTGCTCAGTGAGTTATTTTTGTAATAGAACAAACTTATTTCACTAGTCTTTTTGAATGAAATAATTTCAATTTACAACCAGTCTGGGAGATTGACAGAATTCAGGAACATAGCTCAGCTTATTTTATTCTAGATACATAGAAAAAAACCATTGTCTATAGCATCTGTCACCACCAAAAAACATTTGCAATTGTGAAGTAAAAATTATTACATCTCTCTGCAGCTTTTTTAAATTAAAAAATGTCCTCCATGTTTTTTTTTATTCATGCTAAAATTTAGATCATAAATACTCTTTCCCTCCACCGAGCAAGTTTGTAAACACAGGTCTTTAATTTATACTCCAATTTTGCTTCCCAAAGGGGTTCCACTGTTCACTTCCTCAGTTTCCTATAATCACTGCAGCAGTAGAAAATGGTGGTATATTAAAATACTTTAAATTAGAAAGTTTGCAAAAAGACAACCCCCAAGAACTATTATAGGGCTCTACTATTAATAAACAAACAGCCAAAAGAAAATTGTTAAAGTTCAGATGAACAGGTACAGATAAACTATTCTGAAGTACAGGCACTAAACACAAATAATCAGTAGGGGTTTTTTTGTTGCTGTTTTTTTTTTTTTTTTTAACACAAAGATGACATGATCAAATCAAACACTTTGGAGACTTTAAAATGCTTTGTCTCTAGTTAAATGTTACTTTACACAGAGATATTTATAAAGATCAATTTTCTTTGACAAGCTAAAGTGTGCTTGTAAGTTACAGGTATGAGATCTGATGCTTTCACATTACATTTCTACAAGTTAATTTAGTCATCTCGTAAGCAATTTTTCTCTAAGTGACTAGATTGTTCTTCTCAGAGATTTCCCCTCCTCCTCCTTCTCTCCCTCCTTTTCTTTTTTTATATTCAAATACAACTCGGAGAAATAAAGTTCTCTATGGGATAGAAAGAGGATATATAAAAATAAGAGTAAGTGAACACTTAATAAGGCATTATGAAATGAACAATAGAAAAAAGGTAAAGGAAGGGGCAGACAGAATGATGTGGAGTTACAGACTAGAAAATTTAAAGCAAGAGAGAGAGACCTTAGTCTCTTACTTGCATTAGAAAATTTACTTGCTGTCAATATTCTAACTGCAAAGGTATACCAAGATAAATCAGAAGTAGGCATCTGGATTTAATCCAATTTAATCCAATATACATGCATGCTACCACCAAATAAGGAGCTCTTGCTTCTTCCCTTACTACTACCAATATCAATCCTAGTATTTTCCCAATTCGCCAAGATCTTTCCCTTCTCACCAGCTGTTCCATTTCATGTTCCTGCCAACTCTTTTGCACCATTCATGCAGTCAAATCAGGCAACTAGATCCGTATCTGGTGATTGGCCAAATCCATAATATCACTGAAGTGTCTTTCAAACTCATTTCTTCAGAATAGGGGAGCTGATCTGAATTTATTATCAAGCGCAGAAGCAAAATATAAAGCAACTTCAAATTCATTACATTTTTATTGATAAGAACTCCACAGTTGCACAACAAACAGAACAACAAAACCAAACACTCCATAAAAGCAAGAGAAGCAGAGACATGCAAGAACAAAACACAGACATCCACTAGGTTCCTTCTAAGAATGTACAAAAGGGAGAGAAAATCCAAAATAAATTATAGTCGTTTTCATCAGAATTCATGTTTTAGTAGTGACTGACATGACAACTAAAGCAATTAATAATTACATATACAAATACCTAGAGATGAAAAACGTCATCAAATTAAGCCAATTCACAAACGTGACTGGTAACAGCTACAGATTTTTTTCTCTGATATTTAATGTGTAGGAGCAGGGAAAGCCAATACGAGTCCACTTTTTGCAGCTGGAACAAGCAGTGTTAGCCAGCCCATTTTTGGGCAAATGAAAGTATTTGTTACTTGAGGTAAAAGTCAGTTTCTCCACTTACACAGAAGTTATTTTTTGCACCCACTGCCATCTGAAGTGACAGGTGACACCGTAAGGTGAAAGGGAACATGCAAACACCTTCCACTCTCACTTTTATGCCAGTGGCACCATGTCCCTTTCAAACACAGATTAAACAAAACCACTAGTAAGTGCTGGATACAATTCCTTGTCAGTTTTTGTCCTAGGGGTAATGTAGTCCTGAAAAGGGCACCTGAAAGGTGGTGTTTTCCTTAAAAGGAAAAGCATGCTTTTCAAGATAAGAAGGTAAAAGGAAAGTGTACAAAAATTAACCATGTCCAAGATGGGGGGCGGTGGGGGGTGGAGAGAGAGAGAGAGAGACAGAATATGAATGAATGCTCCAGGCCCTAAGAATGACTTCTGGAATAATTAACCAGCACCTACAACTTGCTCCCTGCGTACAACAGAAGGTGACAAGGAGCAGGGTTTGTTGATTTTTCAGGAGACCAATCAAATTAGCAGTCTCTGAAGTAATGTGCAGAGACCTGTGACAGTTGGCAATGCTGAAAGTCCCAGACTATAAGGACTTTCTCAAAGGATCCTATTTGCATTTTAGATTTTTTTTCCAGGTTGATGGATGACTTATCCCCCAAAATGAAGCTACTATTACATGGAAAACCTGGATAATGAACAAAGGACAGTAATAATGTCTTTAGACTGACCTAATGTTACTGGGTTGGGTAAGCTATCTCAATTTCCAGTCAGTCTTCTTCAAACTGCTCCCCCTCACCCCTGGGCCCACAGACACACCGTGACAAAGCCCTGGGCAGACAGCAAGATAGTCAGGTGAGATGGAGTTACTGGCTTTCAGAACAAGTCTGTCTTCCAATCGGTCAGATAGGGTAGCAACATGCATTAAGAAATATATCTACAGGAGAGATTCAAAACATCTTTTTTGAATGTTCTTTGCCTTTGAAGGCTGTTTGCCTCTTCAGTTAAGCGTAACTTCTGTCTTGCTAGTGTCACTCTTACTTCTGTGTCTAAGGACTTCAGTCAAGAAACGGCTTAGCCCAAAGCAAATCTTATGTTACAAAAGCCAAGCAACATTTGTCATCTGTCACACTGAACTCTATCCTCTAACCACTTCAGAAACATAAAGTACACCTAGAGGAAGAAAAATAACTGTAACAAGACTCCATCAGTAAAGAAGCCAGGGCAAAAGTGCTGTTTTCCATTACAACCACTTTGGTACACTTCCTTGGGCATCAGAAAGGTGACAATGAAGACTGCAAACAGGGTATCTTTTCCTGAAAGAGTAAAAATTGTATAGATTTTCTCTCCAGGACTATTACTCTTGCACCCCTAGCACTTTATTTACTCAGAAAAATCTAACGCAGTTTACCTCCTATCACGACTGAACTGTCAATTTAAAATACTTAGCTTTCCAATACCTCCATTCTGCCAGCATTTTCCCAGCAGAATGTTAAACAAGTGTCTCGAATGAAAATTTCTTTGCTATAAAGTATCTGCAATTATGGCCTCTAGCCTTTATGACACAAAAATTTTATGACACAAAAATCAGTAGAATCATATAATTCTATTAAAGCACTCCCATCTTGAATTAGTTCTTCCACTTTGCCCCCTTACATTTTGTAGCTAGCTGATACACACTTTTCAGTGACACATTTTCTGCATGTTGAAGCACATGCACATATTCAAGAAGAAAATACCACATTATCACAGGCTGTTTTCAATCAAGAGCTTAAAGAGAAATAGAGAGAGTATGATCAGTTTCACAATTCAAATTATCTGCAGCAGATTCAGAAATACCACATTTTATAAACTAAGATGATGAGTGTGTACTGTCAAAGGAAGGTCATCTGATTCACATTCCAGTAAAGGTTGAAAATGAGTCAGAACCAAAGAAAACATAATACCTCCCCACTCGCACCCTATTCTGTCCCTAAAACATGCTTTTTATTACAAAAGTTTCTAGTTCACAATTTTACACATGCAGAGGGTTTGGTTTGCAAGAAAGGACAACAACAGGATGGAAGAATTCCCTTGAGGGTGGAACAGACAGTTAAGTTAATACAACTCTTGTTTTGAAACAAAGACTTTGGCAAGGCTCAATATGCCTTTGACATTCTTCAAGGAAACTACCCAAATCTAGACAAAAAATAAGCCCTTTGGGAAAAAAAACAAATTTTTGAAGTGTGCTGAAAAGCCATCTTCCTGTACAACAGCCAGAAATGCCAAAGATGCCACTCCCAAGAGAGCTGAGAGTGAACAATAGGCAAGAGAACACAAAGCAAATGAGAAGCCAACATGTGATTTGGACAGGTACAAAAATATGGGGCGGGGGAAGGATCAAAAGAAAGCGTAAGACTAGAAGTTGGATGTAGGAACCGGGAACTCTTGAGCAACAGGATGAGATCAGGGAAAGAACAATGGCAAAATGGATAGGTGTGAATCAGAAAACATTAGAAGGAGAAAAGAAGGACTAGGAGAGCCCAAGGCATCAATAGCAAACCTGAGGAGGAATTTCAGGACCACAAATAACATAAGAATAAAAGAGGAGCTGCAGCTGAGATTAAGGAAGAAATAGGCCCTCTTTCACTCCAAAACCAATGTTTAGAAATAGCACTGCTCCCTGCAATCAAATTTCTGAGAATCTTGCTAGGATAGGCCTGTCAGTCTCTTCTGATGGTGGTTCACATGCAGTCTGATCACAACACTGCTTTGGAGCATCTGTCAATGAACAAGGAAACGTTCCTATCACAGTTATTTTGTTTGTAAACTGATATTAGGAATAAATTTATCCTTATGAGAAACAGAACAGTAAATGAAGTCTGGCTTCTGCAGTTAAACCAGTCTGCTACATCTGATACTCTTATCTTTACCATAAACAAAAAATTCTGGTTTTATAGAATTTTATAAAATTTCTATTTCTATTTTTTATTTCTTTCTCTAATGTAGGCTGCTGAGAGATGGAACAAAAGTATTACAATTAAAACAAACACAGCTCTCCCAAATCAATCAACATCTTTTAATATTACCATAGAAGTAATATCTACTAACATCATTACTGGAAAAGAACCAATACTTTACGGGCAAGCAAAAGAAACTCACTGCTCTAAAAAGCTTACAGTCTAACTCAGATGATTTAACAGTGGTTCACAATCAGAAGTATAAAAAGGAATCCGAAAGAAAAGAGTAAAATTAATTAAAAGTAATATACGGCAACAAGGAATATCACGAAGTTCACGGAGTAAAAGGAAAATTTGAAGGAAGGGGGAAAGGCAGAAAATAAGTAAAAAGAAGTAAAAATAGGAGAAAGGGAACAGGAATGTAGTGGCAATAACATACTGAATTTTGCAAATAAAGACTGGAATACTAAATGTACTGTCTGAGTACAAGAGTCAGAGTAATTCATTTTTAGTTAGGAGATTTCACTGGCAGGAGAGTCAGACATGATGATGTGGCAGAAATCACAATGACCAACATGAGGCCTAGTCAGACAGAACTGGTTTTAGGGGTATTAAAAAAACAAAGAACATGATTAAACAAGAGAAACAGTGAACTGGGTGAGTATACATTTTTATGTAGCTCTCAAGCCTACAAATTCAAGTAGTGGACATGACAACAGTAAGACAGGAATACGGACAAATTGTTCCACATTTAAACTTACTGATCTGTGATTTCATAACCAAAACATACTTAAACACAATTCAGCAGAAATAACGTCAACATACAGTAGCAGCAAAAGATTAAGGCCCAAGATTAGAGAAGGATGTTGGTCAGAAAACTTTTTAAATCCAGAAGTCTGGAACTTAACAAATCAATCAGAGCAATCAAGGTGTGAAAAATTAAAAGAATGGGAAAAAGCCTAACACACTGATTTTAATGGCATTAATATTTAACCCCTTTATTCTGTGAATCTTACTCTATTCAATTCTAAATCATAAAGCATACAAATCTCTCTGAAACATTAAAACCTTTCAGATTCTTCCTGTATTACTTACCATTAGTTTTGCAGTACTATACATGGTCACATAGTCCTAAGATATCAGAATGTTAAAATGCAAATAAGAAATGTTATCCTACATTTATATGCATTCAATGCAATCACATTATACTTCTATACTTCAATCATACAGTTTTGGTTACATTTTAGATAAAACTTAGGAGGAAAAAAGGCACAGATATGAAAGCATATATAATGAGCACAGATTACCTATTACAGGAAAATACATCATTTATCAAGAAAATGTAATTAATACTTAAAATCTGGCACTTCTTATTTTTAGTTCAGACCAAAAAAAAAAAAAAAAGACAGCTTGCCTGATTAGAACAAAAAAGATGAATTTCTGTAATGTTAGGAACAGTTCAGGAGGAAGCACTGAGCAGATGGAGACCCAGCTTCCACTGATGCCAAGTCCTGTGATTTCACTGCAAATCTTTATTGTGGAAGGTTTTTCTGTTTGTTTGGGAAAGTTACTTTGGCTGGGGAGGAGAGAGGGAGAGGAGGAGAGGCTGCATTTTTGTTGATTTCAGATACCTACAGGTATATAAAACAGCAGCATGTCTCAGGTCTATCAACAAGTCCAAAGTTGGAGACTGCCCAGGGCATAACTGTCACAGCAAAAATCTTTGCAAGTGGAAATGAGACCACTTGGATAAAGAGCCTCCACAGATGGGAAATGGTATCTACTACCCGACCACCAAAAAGGAGAGGAAAGTTCTGATGTGCTGGAATGGGGCTAGAAGGAGAAGCAGGAGAGGAGAGCATGTCTGGGAAGCTCAGAGAACGTTTATGGAACGAGGTAACAAAAAAAGGAGAACACGAAGAAAGATGCAAATAAAGCACATGCCCTTAACTGTTTCTTTTAGGAGCACATATACTAGGAATATTCAAGTTACCTATTACCAATCCTTAGCTGCAACAGTGTACTCTTCTTTCAAGACCAGTAACCTGGTACTAATATCTTAAAGCTGTTAATAAGTAATAAGAAGTAACCAATACCTCTATGTTGTACACAGAGCTCATGTCACCTGGTGAACAGCAAGGACATGAACACTTGCATTTTCTGAATTTCTGACCAAATAAGATACACTAGTTGAAAACACATCTGTTCCACACGCAGTCATAAAGACATGCAAAAAAGCATTAAAAAATGCTTTTCACTATTATTCGCACAGAGCAATAATGCTTTCGGAGCTGATAAACAACAATTCTTCATTAGTTTAGATATGTCAATGGTACAAGAAACAGATGCAGAAACAGAGTTCTATGGAGACATGAACATAAAATAATTTTGCAGAACAGACATACAAAACGAAAAGTAGTAGAAGTTGGCAATCAAATACCACTGGAAAGTGGGACCCCTGATATATACACAGTAATCCAAACCAACAATGAGTTCGGCAGTTCTGTAAAGAAAACTCATTTTCAGCTATTCTCTAGAATTTTAAAACTCAAAGGATTCTTTTTTAGCATCCAAACCATGCCCTGCCATTGCCATTCTTTTTGTTTGAGCAGAATTAGCATTGAAAATAAGAAAACTCATTTACTCTTCATTCTACTTTTTTTTCCAAATCTCTGTCAGTATATACTTAAGGTAGAAAAGTTGAAGGAAAACCTATTTTTAACACAAGCCTTGCTCCACAAGTTTATCTGTTCAGTTTTTCCAAGACAGCCAATGGTCTTCTGTATACTGCTAATTCTCATGTATGTATCGACCATGAAAATGGCAAAAATGCAGCAATATATTGCAACCGACACATCAAAATTAAACAGAGAGGCCCAAAGCAAGAGGTTAAAAACCGAAAACAACAGGGTTTTAGGGAACGGAAAGTAACTGCTACCTCACAATTCCTACACTTACTGTTCATTACTATTATGCTCCAGTGACTGCTCTTTTGATTTTTATTCAACATTTCCTATGTATTCAAGTGCTAGGTACCTACAGAAATTTTATGTATTCTTACAATATCAAAACCATTCTGCCAGTTTTGTTTGAACTACACAGCATTTCTCTTTCTTATATTTTAAGGCCATCAGAATTATTCAGCCATGGCCAAAAAACCAAATGAGAAAAAATTCATGTCCAAAATTATATTTTTTCATTTTGATAATCATCACATCCTGCAACTCGGCACACTGTTATTGAGGGGTGTATAAGCAGCTTTTGGCTGCTGTACTGGTCATGGCTACCACGTTTAAAGGAAAGTGATCAGGTCCCTGGATACATTTTGATCAGCTCTGTAATGAGATTTTAAAAGCACATTTTTAAACCTAAAGCACCTATTCACAGCCAAAAACCTAACGAAGGACTTAAATGTATTTTGGGACACTTAACCCTCATCAGTCAAAAAATGAGGACAGCTCTTGAAACATGGCAAGGTTCTTCTAGCAAAGTGAGGTTATGCTATCACTTCCACTTCTCTTGTTCTTTACGCTTCAACAGTATTTTTACTAAATTGATTCAAGACGTATTCCCTGAAGGCTTCACAATGGACTTGGTAGTTTACATCAGCTAGACATCAAAAGCAATACAGAAAAGTTTGCTTTGCTACATTCAAGGTTAATTTAAAAAAAAAATTATAAAATGCTAAAAAAAGGAAAGAAACAGACTTAAAAACTGAAGTTATCACCCTACTTTACACACAAATATAATAAGCCCTAACAAAGAAGTTCTGTCAGGCTAGTGACATCAGCTATTATCAAAGCCACCTGGCAGTTCTTACTTAAGACTATTTTCAGCTGCTTTTTTAACTGTTCAGTCTGAAATTTTCCATGTCAATTGTCTGCTTCAGGTAGTTTTTCCTCACCCTCCCCTCACCACCACTTTTTAAAAGAAGTCAGAGAACGGCTGGCTCATTTTTCTACCACGAAAGAACCTGGGAAAAAAGCCCTTGTAAGCTCTTCCTTTGAAAAAACTGTAACCACTTTCCTGCCCTGAATCAGTAACTTGATATCAGGCTGGACAATGTTTTTGTATGAGAGGTATACTCTGCCCCATTTGAGAAAAATCTGACCTGATTTAGCCAAGTTACAAGCTTCTAGAAATCAGCTTGTACGTATCTTTTGGCAAGATCTGCTGGAGCTTAACAACCAATCACCAAACAGCCCATCCTCAGTGACCTTCTGTACGTCATCTCAATGTGGTTATGAGTGAAAGCCAGGTTTTCAGTGTAAGAGAAGTCTGCATTTAACAGGCATTAGGTACAACACTGAACAAAAAGTGTCGTCTTGCATATTTCTGCAACCTCACCTACGCCGATATCCCTACCATAGTTGAAAACAGTGGCCTGTCACTTCATAGTGTTGGGTAACTGAGTAGGACTTAGGGTATACCAACAGAGCGTGTGGAGGGAATATGGAGAAAACAGCTTGTAGTGGAGACTAAACTGGAAGCTTGAAAAAATAAACTGGGATTGACTAGACAAGGAAAGAAACTGAGAGGAACGTAAGAAGAAGATGTGGTAGTGGATGAGAGAAAAATTAAGCCGAATGAGCAATCCCAGGCAGAACAACTCAGAACTGGGGATCGCCAGGACTGGATAGAGCAAGGGACACAATATATCTGACAGCTGGATTTTAGTGTATATATGTGGAAGGGAGCTGGCTCACAACAAAAGACACAGAAAAGACTCGCCACCAGGAATCAGAAACATAGACAGGAAGAAAAATCAACAGAAGCAAGGGAGAGTGAGAAGAATTAGTAGGCAGGCAAAGGCTGACAGCAGAGAAACAAGGTGCAGTCAGAGACGGTCTGGGGCTAGTCAGGCCTAAATACTTGATTGAAAAGACAGAATCAGTGCTGCACTGGAAATTGGCTTGAGGCAGGGACAAGCTGGAAGTATAGGCAAAAAACTAAAAAAAAATGTGTGACTTCAGAAGCTATTGAAAAACGTAAAATAAAATACCCTAAAGACTTATCCTCCTCTGCAAATATCTGCAAACCCCTTCCTCCCCCTCTAAGAAAAAATATCCCACTTTACTACTGATAAAAATACAGTATAACAACCCATAACTGTTACTTCCTTAATTCAAGCAACAGTAATGTTCATGTACTAGATTTAAAAGCTCCAATCCTGTTAATTATCAACATGGCAGCCATATCACAGAATATTAGTCTTCTCATTTTGCTATTTTTTGGTTGATTTTAACTAGAAAATTACATGTTTACAAAATATTAAACAAATACCAAGCTTGGAATTTCAATTCCTTGGACATCAGGAATTCCTCCATTTAAATTTGCCTACTAGCATTAATTCTGTCTCTGTTACTACATTATCCCAAACTATTTTTTCTACCCTATCTCATTCAATTAACAGGATATTTTCTGGGAATAAATCCAAGTCGTATCTTGAAGATTGGCACTCTCTTTAAGACCCTGCTTTCAGTATTATGGAACCTAAATGTTACATAGGAGAACAGGTTTTTAATCTGTGCTTTTGCCAAAGGATTCTTAACTGGCTGCATTAATTACATTGTTGTGTATTAATAGTAAATTGCAAGACCTTTCTAAGCTTTTGCATTCATGAAAAATGGCACTTTAACTCCATTCCCTCTCCAGTACTTCCCTAACTGCTTGTTGCAATTGAATTGGATCCACTGTGCAACTTCATAATGCTAAACAGCAATATACTAACAGAAGTCAAAATTACCAGATAAAGCAGCAATGCAAGCTTCTTCTCAGACCACTAGAAATAAAGATGACTGCATTCTCAGTTTTCACACATAAGCCAAAGAAACCGTACAAAGAAACCTGCTGACACACACTGCTTTTTTATGTGACTCCAAGAAATCTGCATTATTGTTTAGAAGGTACTTTTTTCTTCCTCTGAAAGAAAGTACTTTATTTCATTGCTGTTTCTTATCAATTTATTTTAATGTCAAGAACAATCACAATATATCCTAAAATAAAGCAAAGCAAGTTTTAGAATTGATAACTAGTAAGAATACAAACTAACAAGATTTTAATTTTAGGCATTAAGAGAATCTACAGAGTAAAATAAATGGGTTGGTAGTAACTGTATTGGAGTACAACTTACCAAAAATACAAATTAGCAGAAATATATAGTAGTTCCTTATATCCTCAGTTCAAAAGTACTATTTATCAGAACATTTTAAAGACATTCTGAAGGCTAAGTATAGAGAAATTAAAGTTTGTTTTAAAAAGCTGAACTATGGCAACATGCAGCTCAGGGTAGGTCTCTTGATTTAAAAAGTTTTGAGTTGTGATATCTACTTTGCTCCCCAGGCTATGTTACCTATCCAGCTCTGAGGTCCGTACCAGGCATCTTGACTCCAACATTGTTTACCATGCAACATACCATTCAGAAAAGTCAATACGCATCTCATGATCTCATGATTAAAACTGGCAATTTAGGCCCAATTCTGTAATGTTCATGCAAAACTGAACTTCAGAAACTGATTCTGGCACAGAGAAAGCAAGCTCTGGTTCTTGTTTCTTTACCATAGATAATTTCTAACTTATCCCTCCAAGCTGTGGCTGAAAAATCCAATTATTTAGATTTGAGAGATTTCAGAGCTTACAGGTTGCTCTAAAACACCCCATAATACATTGTTCACAGCTTTTTACTGAATGGTATTCCAACACAATGGCACATCAAGAGTTTCTAAAATAATTTTAGGTAACGGTTTTTTGTGCAACTCTCCATACTATTCATGTATAGCTAAAAAAAACAAAAAGGATCTAGTACAGCCTGTCCCTCCACCTCCTCCTTCTATTATCTCCTTTAAAGAGGGGAAAACAACTGATCTTTATTTTCAAGGAGAGTAACACTTGCTATTCATGCACACATCTGTACAGTGCTGATTACAAATCTTTGTCAAAACAAACAACAGCAAGCAGCTGCTTGACTGCTTTGCTGTGTTTAGTCATACTAGCAACCTTTTTTGTTTTCTGGAAAGCAACCTAATGACCAAGATCAGTAAGAAATTCATTGTCATTGAGCAAGAATAGGCTCAAAGTAACTGGATGCTGCACACACTCAGACCCATACATAGTTTCACGAGAAGGCTATAAATGCAGCAGCGCTCTTTTACTCCCTATCTGCCACAGCTCAATGCAGCCTGTATGCTATAAGGCTGCTCCCATGGAGACTTTGAACACTCCTAAATACATCAATGGCAGACTTACTGAGGCAGATAGCAATGGTATTCTAGGGTCCTGTTTCATCATCCAGGACAACAGCCAGAAAAGTAGCAACGTTTCAAAATGCAAAACTAAAAAACTATCCATAGAGTAAAAAATGCTTACCTGCTGAGCTAAGCAAAACACTGAAGTCTGTTCCTCTCTGTGATTCCCCACGTTCACTCTGTCCCTCTTTTTCTGTATCCTCATAGCGGCTCCAGTTGGAAAAAATCTTTCTTCTTGAATAGTTTTTCAGTTCTTCCCTCTCTTCTTCCTCTCGTGATTCAGTATCATCATCCTCCTCTACCTGTGACATTTAAATGGACAGCCAATAGCATTTTGTTCTGTATTTAGACAGTCATTCATAAAAACAGCTCCAACCACAGAATTAAAACCCAGAAAGACAAATCAGTCTGGATTCCCCTCAAAATTTTAGATCAGGTGCTACCATCTTCCTGAATTGTATATAATTCATCAGCAGTATAATTAAAAGCACGTAGTGAAGCTTCAGTTCTCACAGGGGTCAAGCAGTGACACTGATATAAGTTCCACTGGTATCCCTTCTGTTCTGGAAGCCCATAATGAACAGCTTCCTTCCTGAAACTGAGAGCAACGTGTAGGGAGCAGAACTAAGAATTTAATCACAATATCTCTGTCCAAGTGTTGCAGTGATACAGATGATAACTGGAAGAACTGACATTTGTAGAGCAGAATAGGAAAAAGATAACGTAACAAATACTGCAGAAAAACATCCGGAAAGGGTGATCTATGTAAGAACTTCCATTATAACCAACTACAGGTTCTTAACTACAGTAATATGGAATAATTAATCAAATGAATTTCCTTCATGAAAGCCATTTTACGGACATACACATGGAAAAATTAAATAGACTGCTGGAAGCCAATCTACTAGCCCAAATTCTTAAAAAGCTCTAGGGTAAAAAGGAGAACTCGTTGCAGAGTCAGCTTAAGATGCAAGCAAAATAGGCATTTGCCACAAATATTCAACAGCCATGGAAAACTCTCCCCTCCCTTGAATCCTCTGTATCAACAGAGCCCTCCTCTCCCAGAGCTTGGGGTTCAGCTGGAATGACTATCAGTTCACAAACAGAAAGATTTGCTTCCTGGAGGCAGGAGCACTCAACAGGCAAGAGAAGAACTGAGAGCAACCAGAAAAGTTCTGTACAAGATACTTTCTGCAGAGGTCTAAAGCTCTGAAAAGGTGGAGTGAGGGAGTCAAGAAAGAAGAAATTCCCACTGTGTCTGCTCCCAAACATTCCTGCTGATAGCTCCACTCTCTCTTCTCTACATTACTCCATCTCTCCTTTCACAAAGCAGTGTGCTGCTGCCATAAGATTAAATTTCACTGTCCCAACAATAAGTACATTCTTCATGACCAGAGCAGTGAAATTCAAGTTTATCTACACTGCTGCAAAGCCTAAAGCCATAAATAATTTAAATAGCAAGCTACGTTTCAGTAAGTCATTATATATCCATAAGCGAAAACACCCTTGCAGCTCACCACCAGACACTGGCTTTAAGGAGGACCTTGGCTTTGAGAGTTTAAACCAAAGGTAATCCTGAAATAAATGTGAAGAGCAATTATTTATGTTTAAAAAAAGCCCTTGTAAGTGAAGAGCTGCAACATCTTGTGTAGAAGGATTACTAAAATCTCTAGTAGTTACTGTGTTTCTAAAACTACATTAGGGTTTTTTTAAGCACATACTGTCAACTTACATACTGGTACAACATTGGACAACCTGGTAAAAACAACTGCACAAAGCCACTATCAGGAACAAATCACCATCACTTCATTAACTTGTTTTATAATCGATGAGCTGCTTTCATAGCTCAAGAAAAGACACAGAGCAATGCAACACATGTTTTAGACTGATTTTAGAAATCCATCGTGAAGAAGGCTTAGCTATTCCATAGAAAATTTTGTAGTTATGTTTTGGCTCAGCTAGACAAGGACAAACTGTTTGAGACTTTCATGTTCCTTTAGTGTCCAATTATGCGACAGAAAAACCTCTATCAACGCCAAATAAATCCCCGTTGCACACCAAATACTACATTTATATGCAAGTACATCATCATAAAAAGACGACCGACACAGACAAAAGAGTAGGAAGTAGCAGTTTGTGGACAGTGGAGCATTGCTACTCCGTAGTTCTGAAAATACAGTAAAAATGACCAAAAGTAGCAGTGAAGCTTGTTTCATGGCTTTTACACAAATATCCTCTGAAAGGCAAAGCATTTTCAAACACGATTGTGAGAGTTTAGATTCTCCCATGTCTGATGTCTTAAAAATGACTGCCCAGCATATCATTCAAGTAGCAAAATCAGAACTAGAGTAATAACTTCCCAAGAAAAATAATCCACCAATTTTCACAAACAAGCTTCTTCCAGCACTGTTTGAGAGATCTGTTAGGAACAGCATAAAGGAGTGGTAAAATCATCAAAGAGCTTAAAAACAGATTAAAAGCTGTCATAATTATACAAATATATTTCCAGTTGTCAAACAGCTGACAAGAAGGAAAATATTCTGTGCATTCTCACTGGTTCTGTGCCATTTTTAGGTAAATTCTCTTTTCTTTCTATTCATCAGATAAATACACTAAAATAGTTGTTGTGGACAAATGGCTGTTTGTGAGAGCAAGGGGATGAAGTCACAACTCTGTATTACCGGGGACTGATCCAGAGCTATAGTTTCCAGAGAACAAAGGCCAAATCCACTTATATCAAGATAAGAATCAACTTATTTCTCTCCTTTTCTTCTCCTATAAATTGAATGATTTGCTATAATCCAGCAAACTAGGTCTATAATTACTTACTATAGACCTGTTTAAAGGATTCACTCCTTTCAGCTGTCAACATAAATAATACAGGAGTATCACCTACTTATTTTAACAAGCTTCCAGTAAACTAATATGTATTCAAATGTTTTTTTCTTAAACTGGACTAAATTCTTTTTCACATTCTGTTATTAGCTATGTTATACAGCACACCTCAAGGAAATTTTGTTTCTTAGAAGTAAAATTATTAACTCGAACTCTAAGAAATAAACCACAAATTCACAGGAGTGTTAATAGCAGTTCTGCAACCTGGCTCCCCAAGTACTGTCCTGGGGTTTACTTTTGAAATTAGTAAACCTCAAGTACAACTCTGCTTACATTTCCAATAAATATTTAACGGAAAATTTTACATGATGCACTGCTGTGCTACAAGATAAAACTGCAAATAATCACATTTGAATGTTCAACTTTCAAACAACTTAAAGATACGTCTTCACCATTAAAATTATCAAATACATAAAAAAAACTCTGATCAATGAAGCTTCAGAAAATAATTTGCTTCTGCCATCTCACGAGACAGCTACCGTCTAAAGTAACAACCTCAGAAACACATAAACATAAATCTTCATTACTTTCCTCTTAGCTGCCTATTCAGCTAGACTACATGATGCTACCATTGTCATCATACCGTACTGAAAATGAGTCTTAATCAGTACAGAGCAAACATATGTCCTATGTGTAATGAAATAAAATAACTTCCCTCCTGCCCCATCCTCAAATAACAAATGATACAAGCTGAAACAAATTCTAGAAGCCAACTCAAATATAACCTTTAAAACAGTATTACTCAGGTAAGGAGAAAAACTTATGCCTTTAAACAGTATTGAACTACATCTACACATTATTGCTCAGTGCTATAATGCACCATGATATGACAGGAGGTATAATATTTATCTGCTGTGCCTCTGTTTCCAGTAGTATTACATGCATTACCATTTGCACATTTCATTGAAATTTTGGAAGTGGGGAAAGTATGCAAAAGCCCAATTGAACAAAACCAGGAAACCTTCAGACTGTTTTGCATATCAGAAGAACAAAAAAATATACAGTGTTCTCCCTAAACACTAAGTTCATCAAAGTCATTCAAACAACAGTGAAAGAGCCAAGATCCTCTGCAGAGGAGTTTGCACGATTTAGGGTCTTCCGCCAAGGAATGTATTTTCAGCCTTTACCAGAGCCTACGACTCCGCTTTCCTTCTGAAGGAAAGCAAATGCATAGCACACATGACCCCAATCTACAGTCTCAACCACAGCAAAAGGACATTTTAGTACACCCTCCTTTATATACTAATTTTGTATACTGGGTTGGGGACAGTATGGTATTGAGAAAAAATAGGAAAGCAGGCTTTTTGTTTGACTTTTCTTACAGACAAGAACATGTTGATGCACACAGTTCAGGAATGAAGGTGTCAAAATGAAGTAAACATTGTTCTGAACAGGCAATTTCCCCTGGGGTCATCCTTCTGCACTTCCCTGGAACCCAGAGTGGTTTGGATCAAACCAAGGCTGAAGTACACAATGGAGAATGTGCAACAGAGACCTCTTACATCCTGCTTCAATTACTCATCCACTCTTCACTGTAAGTGCAGTCAGTCCTAGCATGTTAAGCATACGTGTGCAAACACTCAACAAGAATTGTTGAGCTCACAGCCCTTTAAAAAAAAAACTAAAAGTGCATTAAAAGTCAGAGCTTCCACTAAGACTTTCTAAAACTGTATTTATTACCCTTAGGAAGCCACAGGAGTTAAGGCTTATAGCCCTCTTCCTGTTCAGTTCTCTTAACTCTGTAAGAAAAGTTTAAAACATTTAATCTTTGTCAGTACTTAGAATATTCTACAGTGACTGGGAGGAACACAGAAACAACATACATTCAGCTTGCCTTCTTTTGGGCCAACTGCCCTTCCCCATTATGTAGGTATCATGCATTATTAGATTTCTTATTTATTTTGTAGCATTTTTCCCAATTCTCTTCGTGAGAATGTCACTTTACAGAACGTATGAAAACATGGTTTGAGCTTTTTTGTTAATCTGTTAGAAAGAGCATACCTATTCCTCTTCTTTACCTTCTTCCCAAATTTATACAACACCCTTTTCATTTTATCTTGAGAAACTCTTTACAATTATATTGATCAAGTGCTACTTTTCCCCTTTGTTACTGTAATTTCTGTATTACTGTTTTGAATATTACACCTCTCAAAAACATACACATTTCCTTAATCTCTTCCATTCTTTATTAGGGACACTTACCTACAATACCCCAGACATCTTATATATCCACACAGAGTCCATAATAAACAGTTAACCACTTCCATGCATGGACACTTGCATGTTCATGGACGCTGATAACCACTGTCCACTCCACTACATTTGCTGCTCTCCCAACCAGCAACAACACACACCAATTTCTTGAGTAAACTTCTGTCTTGATCCCCTGTTTTTGAAACTACTGTAAGGCTGTGGCCAAGTGCGATGACATTCAGGTTTATCTGTCTCAATCCCAATTTCTCTTGTCATCAGGGGAAAAGGCTAGCAAGACAAAACGAAAATATCCTATGGGTTGAATGTGACCTAGATTATCAGCTGCACCATGAATGGGCATATATCTTTTCCTTATTTGTATTTAAAATAGTAAGGTGCCTGTGCAGAGCCAATTTCTCCTCTCCTCCTCATCCCAATTTGAGCAGCATCTATTACAGTCAAATTCTCACAGATGGAACTCGTAAGTCATAGGGTCAAAAAACCATACATAATTAAGCAACAAAGCAGTTTGCAATCTCTACACTTTAAATTGTTTCACAGAATAAAAGTCTGTACACAGAGGCTTGTATGCGTGACAATAAGTAAGGTAGCTTGGCTGATATTAACTACTGAGTGGTTCCTCTAGGCAGACGTAAGTGGAAATGTGAAAGACTTACATTTACACTTTAATTGCTCTTGGAAAGACATACCTGCTTTTAATTTCATGGTTCAAAGTTATTGCTGGTGTAACCAAACAGGAGCAATGAGATTACACCAGGAATTATCTTAGCACAATACGAATACAACACAATCTCAAAAAGATTTCATTTTTTTGTAACAGTGCTCATTAAATACACTTTTTTTACCTTAAATCCAGAAAAGTACAGGAGAATCCCCTGACAGCTTAATTTTCTCTATCACAATGATTGATAGGCTTATACTTTATGACAGTTATATATAGTATAACAATCTTAAAAAAAGTTGTTCTGATTTTCCACATTTACCTAATTAGAACCCCTAGATATATGTCCCTCTTCTCTGTCTTGTAAGTAATTAGAGATTTATTAACATTAAATCTAAAATTGGCAAAGGAATACATTATCTGATTTATTGCGGTGGAAATTTAATGGGCCCTCTCAAATACGAACTGTACATTATATTAAAGAAAAGCAGAATATATATTCAGAATTATGGCAAACAAAATTTTAATGCATTTTAAATGCATTTCTTTGATTAATGTTATTATTTTACAAAAGACAAAGTATAGTGCAGTTTTATTGATACTGATGCAAGTTTGTAGGTGTTTAGAATCAAGATGTCCTTGCCTACAGGAAATAATACAGAATCTTTATGAAGTTACCTAGACAGACCGCTGAAATTCAATGATAGAATTTGAAATGCTATTCACAATGATATAGACAAACAGGAATTTAGTTTTAAAAATAATAAAAAAAACCCAATGCTAATTAACAAGGTAAACATGTCTGTCAGTATATTATATACATAATCCATTATCTGGGAAAATCCCATGAAGCATGCCAACACATTTTTCTGTCTACCTAGAAATATTAATGATAAATTTCTGTATAGAGAAAAAAGAGCAAGTTAGAACAATATAAAAAGGTCAGTACGAAGTAAGAGTAGAATACAATCCCCCAAACTATTCTTATTTAGTACTCTTAATCCAGAGTTTAGAAAAGCAAATGAAATAGAAGATTTGTGAATTTCCCCCCAAAATCAGATTTTCCTAATGCAGTGATACCATAAGATACCATTGCTTCTTTCAGAGACAGAAAAGAATATTTTGTAATAATACTCACCAACACCTGCCAAAAACTGTGAGCTGTTGGCTTATCTATACTGATTTGTTTTCAATAGACATATTCACAAGTCTGACCACAATAACAAGGAAAAAGTAAATATAATAATCTATTAATAATCTATATAATAATATAAAATCACCAAATTATTTGGCTTCAAAGTACCTGCCTATTCTATGTATGAGATGCAAATACTTGGAACTGATTAAAAACTTCAAATGAATGAGACCGTTTTTTCATTACTGTTTAACTGAAAAAAACACCTCTAAAAATATTCTTTGCACTCAGTGAAGTTATAACATGATCAAGCACCAGGAGGCTACAAGTCATACTTCATCTTTCTCACAGATCATTATTAATATTTCCACAAGCTATAGCCATATTTTGTATGAATCTTATGCCTCACTGAATTGGAACAGCTTCTATTAGGAGCCAAATCTCTCCCTTAGACTCACTGAGCCGGGGCGGGGGAAAAAAAAAAAAAAGCCCCACAGGCAAACAGTTTGGTTATGTTGTTTGTAACTACTGATTTAAACGGCAGACTATCTTCCCTTTCAAAGAACTAGAAAAGAATCCATAAATACTGATGTTCACTTTCCACTGCTATCTCAGAAATACCTCTGTAACCTGCTAGCAATGATTAGCTGCATGGTCCTTCAAATGGGTGGCTTACAGGGGCAAAATGAACCAACCTTTACTACCCACCGCTGAAGTTTTGTACTGCAGCTTCTAAAGACCCAGTTTGAAAACTGTTGACTCATAGATAAAATAAACTTAATAACCATGCAATGTACGTTCACAGGAAGAAAGTCTCAAAAGCTCTATTCTCTAACATTAGAAGTAGACTTGGGAACTTGTAAAGCCTGTCAAGTAAGTATTTATTTCGGAAACTGCATATTTCAAGACTTCGCTCATTAGATACAGGATTTTACAAACTACAAAGCCACTAGCTAAAATTTAGCTCTACTCATTTAGATTAAAATTCCAAACTGAAGGAAATTTGATGGGGCATGTTGTGAGAACAGTATCATTATAAATTCAGCATTCATTCTGCACTAATTGGGAAACTCAGTAGAGAATCAACAAGCTGCGTTAACTGTAGGAGAAGAAACTGCCTCCCTTCCCCAAGGCTGAGCCATGCTGCGAGCAAAGAACCTGTAGGAAGCTTGTCCAGCTGCTGCCTATAGATAAAGAGACTTTTAATTTTCTAAACTTGCCAAGCCAATACATTTCCACCAACAGAAAGTCAACTGTACTTTTTCTTTAATTCAGTGGAAATGATTATATGAAAGTTACTGGCAACTATGCAAACTCATCAAGCAATTTACATAAAATTGTCACATGGACCTGCACAAAACCTGGCAGCTCTATTACTTTCAAATTGACACTAACTTAAGCAAGCTGAATGTTTTTCTTACAAACATTCAGTCAAAAATATGAGTGCAAACATAAAATAGGAGCCTCTGTCTTGACAGAAATAACAGGTTTCAAGAAAACCTTACAAAGTAAGTATATTGCCACAAAGGTTATAGCATTTTCAGTTAGATTACTGATAGTTCCTGTGCATAGGCTCTATTTGTCAAAGTCAGGGGGTTTATATATTGCATACATATGGATCCACATATAAAAGTGTTCTATGTCATGTTCTAAAACCAAATTCTACTTAGTATTCTGGATAGGTTAAGTAAAATTTCTATAGAAAGCTACTTGTTCTTACCAAATCTGCCGTTCCTCAATAGAAGTATCCTGAGCTACATTAGAGATTGACTGTATTCAGAAATTGATTGAGTTCTTATGTGTTAATGTCACAGTATTATAGACTAATCCAAGCTGAAAGGGATTGCAAGAGGTGATTTCATCCAACCACCTACTCAAAAGAAGGTCAAAACTGAAATCAGACCAAGCAGGTTGGGGCTTTGTCCACTCAGGGCTTGAAAACCTCCAATGGTACACCTAATTCTTAGTGTTTAGTTTTTTTGTTTTATTCTAGCACTTCTAAAATTGCCAAAGCAGTTATATTAACAGCTTTAACAATAACTTGTAAAGAACACACATGAGGAGTTCTGTAACATCAAGGAATCAAAGTTTATTGAGGGTATATGTTCACCTCAACAGTTCAATAACAGACTTTTTAAAGGATGTTGCTATTTTGCCAGTCTTCATGAGTCACTGAGTAAGACAGCCTCTCTCGATAAACATATATCTATTATAAACTGATATGTATTGAAAAGCTTTGTACTTCTGCAACCATATCAATGATGAAGTAAAAGTATGACAAATGATGTAAAACGCTCACTCAAAGCAGCATCCCTCTGCAGAACAGAGAAAAATTTGAGTCTTGATCTTAACCCACAAAGGTTACTTCATAAACTTAACAAAGTCTGCTCAAAAGAGCAAAGTTTAGAGAAAACCTCAGTTATACAGACAAGTCTAATGTTTATTTAACACCCCCTACATGCACAGTTTTAGAATAAAACCAACACAAATCCAGCAGCTTTCTACCAAGATCAAAACCAACATGTTGAAGAAGCTTCAGGGTTTCTCATGCAAGGAAAAATATGTGACAAAGTTTCTCAATAGATCAATTTTTTGCCACAACGAACAAAAAAGAAAAGAAAAACCCACAAAAAAAAGAAAAAACCCCCAACCTTTTGAAAGACTTCAGCTGTGCCATATTACGAATGAAAAGAGTTCTCCAAAACTTATGTTACATTTGAATAACAAGATAACTATTTCCCCCCTTTAAATTCAAAAATATTTGATAATATTTAGTACCAATTTAAAAGTTTAGGTTTTTTAAAATTCATCTATTTTGCAAAAAGGAAAGCACATAAGGAGTAAGACATTATTTTGCTATGGATTTCAAAGCATGAAATGTTTTGGCACAGCATTGAAGAAGAAAAAATTCTGAAAGACACCAAATAGAACAGTATTCTTTGAAATTGTACACCTAAACTGGCAGAAAAATAATCAATAGTTTTCTTTTACCTACCGTTAACCTTCTGCCAGCTTAAGTTCCTTGTATCAGTTCACAGCAGAATCAGACAAGCACAAATAATGGTTAGATAGGCTGGAAGCATGCCATGAAACATGGGATCTGGGAAGGGGGTCCTTCCTTTATATCTGGCGGCCGTTATCTGCTAGATTGGCTAAGTGTACTGGTAAGCCATATCTTGGCTTTAATTTCCTGCAATGTTAAACTTGTTTTTCAAAGCCAATTTTGTTTTCTCCTTCCATTAATGACTTGCAGATTCTCCATTACTATTCCTGTTCCACATAATACATGTGGACACACAGGTGTTCTTTGTTAAATTCACATATTTTTAAATAAAAATTGAAAAAAGATACTTTGCTACAAATATTTATGTTGATTGGTAAAACTTTCAACATGAACTTTAGAACCTTCGTGACTGGTTTTAGTCCCCTTTTTCAGTTACTGCTTTAAGATAGTCACTGAGACATGTGTAATGCATCATTTTAGACGTTCAGTATACAAGTATTGATGTTTGGTTCACAAACATATTGCAAACACAAAAATATTCACATAATGAAAATTAAAGCTGTAAAAGGAGACTACTAATTTGAAACCCTAAAAAGGTACTATGTAAGAAATTCAAAAGGACTGCATTCTACTTTCCTCCCCCCTTTCACTATGTCTGCAACATTGTCATAGCACAGTCCTTAAGTTTTTCATCTTTCATTACTAATATACTGCCATTTCCTAATTATAATTTCACATGCTACTGAAAAAACTCACATCTCTACCACCCTTCTATCAACAAACTGCCAGATGCAGCTATCATGCATTTTTGAAATTAAGTTGCATTATTACATTCATGGTGTGGCACGACGAAGCAGTAAGACTTCAGTTACAAATAGCCTCATTTGATGATATTTTCAGAAAGAGGGGTCAAAAAGCAATAATTTTTAGGACCAAGACACAGCTACAGAGTAAGTCAATGAACAATAAATTATATAAAAGATGCTAAGCATAAAAAGTAGATTGCCTAACACGCAAACAAAATGCATAACTATAAAGCTGAATGCAAACCCACGTACCAAGGAACAAGCAAGCAGGAGATATATATATTGAATGACACTGATTAAAAAAAGAATCAGGTCACATTAGACAAAATAACCACATATTACAGCAATGCTACATCAAAAAGATACTATTCTTAACTCCCAGGGTTTTAAACAGCATTTCTGAGACCAATACTAAAATTAATTTCTTTCTTTAGATGGTGGAAAAACAGAAAAGAAGCAGAGAGTGCTAACTACCCACTTGATAAACAGACACCAAAACCCTCCTTCTTCCTTGTCTTTTCAATGATGTGAGAAATGTATGGGCTGGTCAGTGAGGAAGCCCAGTTCTTCTCCCTTCCATTTTCATAGATGTCTGCAAACCACACAGTCAACATAGTGATGCAAGGAAAGGGGAAATGAGCAAAAAAGTAATTCACCAAGGATACGCTTCCAAACTTAGAGATTGCCATCCCTGCCTCATAATCAAGGCAGGATTTCCCTGACAGTGTAACCAAGCGGTGCAAAAAGCAGCCACTCACACCCTCCATTATCAACTTTCCTTGTTCAAGTCAGTAGCCCTCTTCCTAGCACCAACTCAGCAAGAAAGAGGAGCTAATCAGCTGGAGTTCCCTCAGGCACCGTGCAATGTGCTGTCCCATAACGCAGCAAATTACTGCCAAACATCCGATTTGTGGTGGGTTTGCCTCCAAGAAAGATAGGCTTGTGTTGAATCCACATGCACTGTAATTCAAAATATAGCTGCATGATGGATAATGTGTCTCTATGATGCTCCTCCAAAACAAAAGGCAGCAACACACCACACACCCCATTTTCAAGCTCTTTTAATAGCATAGCTCAAAGATGGTACAGGTAGTCCTCCTATATGTCCTCCAACTGCTATACTATAGTTTGAGAATTAATGATGAACATGTTTAGGGATTCTGCCTATATATCAAAATATCAACATAACACAGATAAAAAAAGATGTAGAGACATCACACTGTCCTGATTCGGGTAAGTTAGAAGCAGAATTTTATACCACCAATGTGTGGCATGCACTTGGTCTCAAAGCAGTGGCCCGCTGCAAGCAACAGAAATACGAGAATTTATCAAAAACCTCTAACAACCACATCACCGCTGTACACTTTTGACAGAAACATAAAACTTTCTCCAGCAAAAATAGTTGTGTTTGTCCTGAAATGACCTGAGAACAGATGGGGACTGGGGCGTAAGAGAGGGGGGTGCCAAAACAAAGCATCTCAAAGAGATAGTGTAAATAAATACAATCCATGTTTATTCAGCTACTGCAGAACTACAGCATTTTATCCAGAAAGTGGAAATAAATTCAATGCTCTTCTCTGCACAAATGCATTTCAAGTCACATCTCCCACATCCCATGAGAATACAGTGACTCTACATACTCTGAAATGGGTGATCTAGCCTGTTTTCTCAGCCAGACCTATTCTACTTAATACAGCAACTGGACACTCCCGGCAGGAGAACTCAAGAAGCTGGTGGCCTATGCGCCATGCAGATGCCCAACCACCACACACACATGCAAGAAAAAAAGAAACAAAAAAACCATAACACTTCATGTCATTCTTGCTTTCATTCCTGCTCTATCTTTATGACAATATCATGTTTTTACATAAAGTACAAAGGGACTGACAAAAAGGAATTGAGGGAAATTCAGTTCAGAAAGTATTTAAAGTCCAGTGGCAGGTCACTTATCTGAGAAGTGAAAAAAACCTGACTGCACTTTGTATTCGAAAGTGGGAGAAAAAAGACCACAGCTTGAATTTGTTCCTTTTCTCCACATTCTCCAAATCCTTCGCTTCATTACTCATTGCAGATTGAAACCTTTTCATCATGCACTCTCTGTATCTAAAACAGGCTCTGTGTGTCCACTGACTGCCTTTTTACAAAAAAGCATCACTGCTAATGGCTCCGTAACCTTATGCACAAGCTGTTTCTAATGTTCTAACTGGCAGACACAAGGATGATTTCGCTATGTATTTTGAGAAAGAGCTGAAAATAATACATTACTTCATTAAGAGACATTTCTTCTGCATCATCAACAGCATTTTCAGTGGCTAACAAAATACAATAAGGCAAGAAAATAAACTATTATTATTGATAAGCGCATCAATATGCTTTGCTGTCTCACTGAAAATAATTAAACCACTTCTCATTATACTTCCTCCTTCAAGGTCTCACATAATTTAGATAAGATTTTTTCCCCCTCCAATTATTCAACAGAAAACAAGCATTTGTAAAAGTCACTTAATTGCAATTCTTGGCAGGCAGCTTAGACAAGATAGTATAGGTATTTGCAAATTCTTTTGCTTTTATGCTTTATTTTTTTCCAGACTACACCTAATGAAATGCAAAGACAAAAAAAAAAATCTTGACATTTAATATTTTGTGCATTACACTTTATGATTTTTCAACAGTATTAATAAGATTAAATAGTATTGCCAAATGTTAAATCTATGCCATCATTACAGTGACACACATGACAGAGTAAGTTAAAAATTATTTCTCCAAAAGTATTAATGGGGAAGAGGTCATACACATACGTTTGTATGTTCACAGTCTTTTCATATTGGCATATTTACCTATTGATGAATTTGTAGTGAGCCTCCAGTGATTTTTAAGCATTGCCTCTCATTAACAGAAACAATTTACTTCCTTATTGCTCACCTAGACATCATAGCTCTTCCAGTACAAGTTCAAGTTTCCATCATAAACCGATTTTTCAACTTGAGGGAAAAAGGAAAAGTTAATGCTTTTTTTTTCCTTTAGACTAAGGAAGGAAGAGCCTCAAGAGAGGTTCTTTCATGAAAAGAGAAAAAATATCCCTGCAAAGAGTAATCCTCTTCACTAGTTTGCTCTATTGGTGACCTTTAGAGAGATCTACCAAAGCTAAAGAGAAACTTAATTAGCAGAAGGGGCAGCTGAGAGAACAGGTAGCATGAAGAAAAAAGCTTTTAGTCTTTATTGTACAGGATGAGAATTTTTGAGAGAGGGATGAAATCCTAAGACTGCTTCATAAATGTTGGATACTGGAACTCATCACTTTGGGTTAGCTAAAGAGAGAATTAGCCAAGAGAGACATCCTATTCTGAAACCTATGTTTTGCACAACAAGAATGATGCTCCAGTTAAAGGGAAAAACATCTCATGAAGCACACAGGAAAGAGACTTGTTCTTGAAGTTTTTACATAAAACTGTTGCTGCTCCAACACTCACAAAGTATGGTTCTAGAAGCTGTCTTACTAAATTCAAGAGCAAAAAATATTCTCTCCCCTTGATTTTTAAAATGTTTTATGGGCAATTCAAACAGATTAGTCATGTGACTAGTGTGAACTATAGTCCTCTACAATATGTAACTCGTAGACAAAGAGTGTAACCAAAGTTTCCTCCCCAAAAAGTATCATTGCAGTTGCAGAAAACCAACGTGAAATAACAGAAGAAAAAGTCCAGATCCTGACAAGTTCTTATGTTCAAACCTATTTACAGCTGGAGAAAAAACCATGACTCCTATCTAGACAGAACATCTGTAAAAAGCCTATCATTAAACAAGGTTCAAATAATTCTATACAAACAGATGTAAACCTATCAAGCGCTCATGAAAAACTCCACTGTGTATTGTATCTCCATGTTTATTCTGCAACTATCAGCCTCTTGAGAGGCCCAAGAAGCAGTAATGTTGTTTCATTTTCAAATCATCTTTATGAAATTGTTTTATAACTACACCAGGGTGGTATAGTACCGTGGATGTTGTCAAATATCTGTCTTTCCATTCACTCAGAAAAAACCCTTTTTTATTTGTATATTAAATCTGAATGCAACAGGTGAAATCCTCTGAAAGGTATTTTTCAAAATGGCCTTAAAGAATGTGCTTCCCTAAACCCAACATGTATCATGAGATAAAATAGTGGAGAATCATTGACCGAGGTCCTCAACGCCCTAATGCCATACTTATTAAAACAAGATGTTAAAATGTCATTTTATTTTGCCATTGGTCTAGAGTATAATTCCAAAAAGTAAGAGCTACTGCAGAATGATGCTCTGATCCTGCAGTTAACACTACTGTGAAAAAGCTCCAAGAATCATTTAGAACTTGCTGAAAGTACAAACACATCCAAATTACCAACAAGGTAAAGGAGGACTGGGCTGTACTTGTTGGGATGCACTATGATCCCAGGATTTTATGTGCACATCACATCTTTACCTGTAACAGTTTGCACTGGTTGCCAGCCTGAGGTGCATACAGAACACTAACTGCAGGAGAACTTTGCATCCATTTTGCAGTGGTGAGCTCTAAACAGTGCTCAACTGTCTGGACAACTGGTGGACAACTTCAACTGTGGTTCCATCAGGAGGGAAACCACTTTGAGTCACCAGTATTACACTCAAGTGTATCTCACAAGGCAAATTTGCACCAAAAAACCCATCCTTGACAGTAACTCAAACTAAGTACAAAGAGCCATGCCAAAAATACTGAAGGAACTAACTTTTCTCATTAGCACAATTCATTTTTGAATTTTACCTCTACAAATAAATTTCACTCTGAGACAATAACCTTTTAACATCCTTGCTAAGAATTAGGGTGAAGTGGAAGGAAAAGAAGTAAGTATGGGAGTATGGGATCATTTGAGCTTCTGTTGCCTCCATGGGCGTGCTACTTAGTGTTACAAATTAACAGGAACATAATAAGCCACTGAAGTCAGCAAAGCAGCATAACCTGAGTAGTACAGCCTGAAACAGAATACAGAAAGGAAAATAAAAAAAAAACCCACCACACCAAAAAACAAACCCTTAGTTTGTCAGGCAATCAGAGGAAGTTCAAGGCCTCACAACATGTCAGTGACAGAGCAGTAGCTTAGGAAGAGCTGTGGCCCAGAATCATCACTCTGTTCTCTACAAGACAGAGATCCTGGCTATTCCAGGGTTAAAGAGAGAGTCTGTATAGTCTGTAACTGTGCGGTTATCCTCTGGAAAAAGTGAAGCAGGAATAGAAACAGGACCTTGAGGCATGGTTCTCACACTCCAGCAGTTTTACGGATTTTACCAGCAGGATGTATTATTAAGTCTACCTGCAGAAGAGTTAAAGCCTTATTTAAAAAAAAATAATGAAAAACCACATGCACATAAAAATACAGAGGAATCGCATACATGAAAGACAACAGTGGGAAATGGACCCCCTCTATGCCTTACCACAGAACACCAAATCACACAGGCTTGAAATCCTTTGATTAGGAAAACCTGTAAGAAATATTCCTCTGTACTTGTTTTAAGGCTCTAAATCACCACTAAATTAATAATCAGCAATTTTTTATTTCTTTAAAATACAGTGAAACCTTCCGACAGCTACAAAAGGCTGTGCAGCACCATTAGACTGGCTGGAAACCCATAACATGGCTCCTGAAACTATCCAGTTACTTTTGTGAGGAAAACAGAAGCAGTATTTTATGGAATAATTTTTTAATCAAATTTCATCACTTCTACAAATTTGTTTATTCTTCAGCATAAATGCCTACTATCTCTCATTTGATGTACCTACACAAAACCTTGTATGATGTTCTCTGGGACCAACTACTCATCCCAGTAGGACAACAAGATTTTTAGCTCAGAATTACTAAGCGTTCCCTTCCTACAAATAACTTTCCTTCGGAGTTGTGTTTGGAACAAATACCCAGTAGCAAGTCCTAATAATTCATACGTATGTGTGATTTTCATATGTTCTGCTGTATGTTCAGAAAACATCACCCTGAGATGAGCAAAACATTCCCACTCCATGATGTGCACACATCCTTACTCTTCATCATTTAATTCAGGCACTTTCCCCGCCCGAGGAGCGCGGCTGTGCCGTACGGCAGCATGGGCAGCCACCAGCGCTAAGGGGTAGGCTGCCTGCCCCACCCACTGGTCCCTACCAGCATCATTTCATCGCCAAGATGGACAGATGGATGGATTCTTAAATCCGTAGTTTTAGTTCTTCCCTAAATTTGAAAACTTTTAGTTAAATATGATGGGAAGTTCTTAGGAGAGCTTCTCCATTATTCAAGGTATTACCATTTTACATTTCTCCTGAATAAAATCCACTCAATTTTATGGGATAATTAAATCTAAATAAGGTAATGATTGAAAGTTGTGTTTCATACAATTAACAAAATAGGGAGCTGATAAGGTTATTTGTTTAAGCTAGCACATTTTCAGGACAACCTTTTTGAAAGTTACCAAATTACTACCTTAGAGACTTGAGGGAAAAAAGAGGAACAAAAGCATTTAAGTAGGTGAGGACAAAAATGCACAGCCATCCAAATGATAAAAAAAACCAAGCTCTTCCCAAGGAAGTTACACAAAAAAAAAAGAAGTCAGACATGAAGCTGTTACGCAGCAATGATGCTGCATGTTCCCCTGTGTAATGGGATGCTTTCAGTACAAGTGTCTCAAGTTAAATCAGCAGGGAAGTGGATAAAATACAATGAAAGGCTAACAATAAATATCACAAAACCATTCCATGCTAAACAATCAGGGATTATTACAAAATGTTGCAGTCCCCAGCGCTGTGAAAAGCAGGTTTCTCTATTGTCTAGAAACTGAAAAGAATAAATTCACTTGGGCTGGATAAAAAGCATTTATCTTTGCCATTGCAAAGACAGCCTCGAAAAAATAAAAGAAAAAAAATAGGGCTGTGAGCAGGCTCAGTAACCTTCACCATACTCTTAAAACCTCTGACAATATTTTTCTGTACCAATCTCCATATACTTTGTACACAATGCATTACACAATCTATCTACCCTTTCAGTCACAATTATTATTCCCAATGCCCAAATTAAACCTCCTCTTTCTTAATAATGTTGTTCTTCTTGTCCTGCCTAAAATGGATCTGTTTGCAGCAACCTTCCTACTTAATGCAACATTGCTATCCAGGCCTCCCCAAAGAGTCTTTGCCAGACAAAAAAAAAAAAAAAAAAAAGGGGGGGGGGGGCAGGGAAGAGAGAACCAGGTCCTTCAACCTCTCCTCCTAGGTCATACCTTCTAGACTTCACATCTTTCTTCATTCCTTCCCTCTGAACTTTCCCCAGCTGGTCCAACTGATACTTTCTCATCCATTAAGCTGCCAGTTCCCTTCTATAAAATTGCAGCTTAACCAGTCACACACCTCTGCAGTTTTTTCCTACATAAATGCAGTTGTATTGTATTTGACTTGAATTACACCTTAATGCAGGCTGTTTCTCCCATTTGTTGAGACTGTGTTCTGTGCTCCACCCTCCTGCCTACCCTTCCAGCTTAGCACTGTCTGCAAATTTTAACACTGTATATTTTACTCCTTCATCAGAATTATTAATAGAAACACTGCACATGAGCAGATACAGAATGAAGCCTTGCAAAATCCCATTTAACAAACACCAGTTTGACACTGAACCAACCCTAAAGAAGTTTCCAATCAGTTGTTCACACACTTTTCAAGAGGCTTAATCTAAATCAATACACTCAAAATAAAATAATCCACACTTCATTCACAATCAGTTAGTGCCTCTTCACACCTCATCACAATAGAGAAACTCCTGAGAAGCAAAGCTCTTCGCACCTAATTATTAATTAAGTACAGCTCATAAATTGATGTACATTAATCTAAATAAGTTTTTTCCTAGCTGCTTTTGAGAACATTAACATAAAACATCAAAAGATTTATTGTGTCCAAGATCCAGAAACCTATTCTTCTCCTATTTGCACAAGCTCTGTTACAGTATTCTAAAGGAAATCAAATGTATCTGTATCTGAAAAATCCAAACTTCTGTTACCGTGCCTGTGAACAGATTGCTTTTTGCAGTTGCTTAGACTGTAAAGATTTAGCTCATACTAATTAGGAAAAATTTATCTGATGCTGACAGCATTAGATGTTCTCTTAGATCAGTTCTACATGTGCATGGACCACAAGAATGAAGATATAATAAACACTAAATAAATGTGATGTCATCTTGAAACGAACCATAAGTAAGAAAGATTGCACTAAAATCGATCTGTTAACCTCCATTCTTTAACAATAAAATATTTACTGCAACCAATGCCCAAAGCCAGAAAAGGAACATTGAAATAGACCTTCCAATTCCAACTGCACTGAAGTAATAGCATGCATCACATGCCCACTTGGGGTATCACTGAAAAGAAAGTTAAAAGAATAGTTTGTAAATTGCGAATACAATAAACAAAGGACAAAAGAAAGTCTCCTTAAACCCCCCCACAAAAGGATGTAGTCAAGGACCATCAAAATAAAACTCAGTATCATGTCTACAATTTCAGAAAGTTGGTTTTGTTTTAATATATTATCTTTCATAGAGAGCAATTTAAAAATTCTGACAGTACATAAAATATGAATTCTGAGCAAGTTAGAGGAGTTAGAATAAAAATAGGAGATAATATCGGGCCAACGTCAATCAGACCTTTTACTTTAAGCATTATAATTCCACATCATTTTACTAAAAATGAGTAATTGCGAATGCGTTCTATTTATTTAACATAGAACAGACGAGTTAAAGCAGACAGTAACAACGGAAAATTATTCAAGATGACAGATCTACAAAGAAATCTGCCATTTGGTAAACCAGCTGGTCATAATTAGACTCGGACTCATTTTTGAAGGGAGGACACAGAATCTTCAGTAATCAAGCCAGTTAAATCAACATGCACACGTTACAAAAAGACCTAACAAGTGCAAGATCCTTTTTCCTCTTCACAAGGAATAAGAACACTTTTCCTCACAGTTTCTAAACCAATTCCATGTTTGAGAGAGGCAGCATCTTGTTTCAAGAGCGGAGCTGGGGAGTTCCTCAGAGAGCTATCTCCTCGAGAACTGACAGAAATCATGAAAGCTTTCATCTTTAAGACTCTGATCCATAGCTGGATCTACCATGCAGGGAATGAGTAAGTCAATTATTTATAAACAAATAGCACCCAGCAGAGGAGGGGAGAACTGACTCAGCATGTACTGGGTCTTGACTGACCAGCCATTACTAAAAACAAAGAATTACATTACACTTACAGTAGTGTAAAACATGTAAAGTGGTGTCCAGCCTTCACTGGTTCACAAAAAACTGAGAACTGAACATGCCACCACTACACTTTCTTCTCCCTGCTGTAAATAACGTCCTCCTGTAGCTGCAAAGGAGATGAGCTTAGGAACCATTAAATTAAAACATCCAAAACACAAAATTTGAAGATGAATAGTAGTTTTAAATGAAAGCAATTGACTAAAAAATATTGCTGCCAAAATACTATGCAATTTAATGCCAATTTCTACTTCACTGTAAAAATTGTTAAGTATTTCCAAGAGTTTTTAATGAAGTTTGGTTTTATTAACACTCTTATTACACTTTACTGAATCTATTCACCTGTAATTTTACTTGCATTTTACTGGTCTGTTCACAGCAGACTCAACAAATCCAAATCCAGTCAGTTTAATACAATTTGATGTAGATCATGTCATAAAGCTTTCCATAATTGAAGACACAATAAAGAAGAAACTTCTCAGGCAACAACTAAAGTTCCAGCAATAAAGAATTACTTAAATATCAAGCTTAGCAGCACTAGTTTTATAAACAAATGGGGTATAAACAAATAAAGTTATAAATTTAGCATAGCTTTAAAACTATAGAAGAACTTAGACTTAAAATTATTTTCAGGAAATAATACTGGATCATCTAAATCCTGATTATACAATGCTAGAATGATCCCAATCTGGTAGGAAAATTCCTCCAAAATGCCAAGTTGACACCAGCAGTGTGGAAATGCAGAGTATAATCCTCCATAATTTTTACCCTAGAAAGCAGAAGGGCTGGAATTGCTCTTGGAAATCCTATATATTACAAAATTACAGTGTTCTTAGCCTCCCTCCTCCAGGGAATTTCAAGGCCCATTTGAAAAAAAGAAAGGAGATTTTCAGAGAAGACTCCAACTTCTCAGCACACGGTAAGGAAAGTGATGTGATAAAACCACTCACATTCCCCGTATTATTACCTGTCTCTCCAGATTTGCAATTTACACATCACCACTTGAGAAAGATCTGACCCCTGTTGCTGAAAGACAGCAGGGTCTCCTCTCACACAAACCACTTACTCTGGGCCAAGCACCCTCTCACTGAGCTGGTGCACTTGTGTAAAACGAGTCACTTTGCTGAACAGAGAGAACACTACGGAACTGCAAATAAAAGAGGGTGATTTTCTGCCAGGTAAGAGCTTAATCTGTTCAGAAAACATGGTCTAGCACACATCAAAGACAGTACAAGGGAGCTTTTCTGACCATGCAGATGGAAGAAAGAAGAGGAAGAATGAGGTCCTCCCTGTTTCAGAAGTTGTGAAATTGTCTCAGAGGTAACACTAGACATCAGCAGCTGCAGGCTGGCACAGCTGTTGATGCTATGGCTGGATTGCTGGAAGCCAGTCCCGTCTAAGCTGCTAAACACAAGATTTGTGGCAGGTGTGCTAAGAGACCATACAGTGCTTAATATCAAAAGCCTCCAGTGCAGGAAAAGCATTACACTTAAACACTCTTTAGTAGAGTTCTGGGAAAATCTTAGCTATTGCTTCACTTTTAAAGACCCAACCCATGTTAGCCTTGGCCAAAAGGCTGTGCTAGGCTAAGATGAAGAGCAAATCAAAGTCAATAACACAGTGATGAGGCAAAACATATTGTAAGCTGTCCCAAAAGAAAATTTTTTAACTGCTTCCTGAAATACTTCAAACAATAATCCAGACAAAAACGCATGCATGTAACATGACTCCCTTCCTGAGTGCACCTTATAAATTATGAAGTGGGTCCTGCTGGGTCAACAATACCAGAGAGAACATAGATATAAATGTATTTCAACTTAGTAAGAAATGGTTGAATGACTTGAAAAACATCAGTCCAGGATAGAAGTTTCCTCAACTAATAAGGTGCTGAATTTCCCCCCTATGCCTCTGTGGCTTATGAGAGAGCACTATTGTTTCACATCCAGAATCCAAACCTGTCTGCACACATCAGTATGAACTCAGCAATTTATATCACTTACAAGTGAAATTACTGACCAGCACTCTAGATAACAGTACCAATCCAGCTGCATCTTTTATCACCCAAAACACAGGTGCTAAAGTGTATCTAAACACAATGACAAAAGGGATGAATATTGTACATTTTTTAAATCCACCAGCAACCATGGGAATTGTAATATAGATAAAACACTGGCTGGGTCCAACTGAAGCCACGGCATCATAAAAGTCAAAGTGAATCTAATCAACATGATGCTGAAAATGGGGTAGCAGCTGGTCCATGTACATTAAGACTCCCAGTGCTGCCAACACCAATCAGTATTAGGTCATCATTGTAATCTTTTTGTCAATCCAGGGACAACCATGATTTCTATGTTGCAACAACGCTAACGGAAGCAAGACAATCTGAATGTAGTACTGTCAAAGCATTTATAAATGGAAACTGTTTTTAAAGGCACAGAATTGATCTCATACCATGGTGGGTTGTACAAAGCATTTTAACAACTCCACAGGAAATTGAAGGTGCAGTTGTGATACACTTAGGCATGTCTGTGCTACTTTTAATCTGCTAAAACACTTAATAATTGGTCAAAGCACAACCATCAACTTGCATTAGTAACAAAGACGTGTTCCAGTGAATCACAGGTACCAATTCTGTAAGAGGAGCTATGTTACCATGTCTTCATTGCTAGTACCACAGGCTGGACAAGACACAAGCTCATTTCAACTTTCAGTCAACTAAGCCAAAATATTCAGTAATTCTTCTTTTTCAGACGCATTTTTCAAACGAAACTTGTATTTTTCAGCTCAAAATTATAAACGTATTTCGGCCAGAAAATCCCTATCTGTGTTTCCACTAGAGAACGTAGGTGGGGCTGCTGCTGTTTCAGGGGAGGAAGAGGGGAGCAGAGGGCGGGTGCAGGTGCCGAGCTGACCAGGGAGGTAACGCTGGCAGTCCCGGCGCCCTCCACGCCTGCACCCCGCGGCCCGCCGCCCCACAACCCTTCCCCGCACCCCAAACTCCTGGGAGAGGCCGCGGGGTGCAGCCGCCGGCCTGTCTCCACCTCGGGAAGGGGAGGAGCAGGGGAGGAGAGGGAAGGGTTGTGCCCCCACCGCGACGGCCGCCCCGGAGCCCCGCCGCGCTCAGCCCCGCCTCCCCCCGCTCCCGCGGAGGGCGGGCTCTCCTCCTCCTTACCCGCCGGTGGTGGTGGGCGGCGGGCGGCGGCGCTGCCCTGCGACCTCGAGGCTCCCGCCTGTCCCGGCCCCCACCTCCTCGGTGCCCGTGAGCGCCGCCTCTTCCCCGGCCCCCGCCTCCTCCGCGGCCGTGGCCGTCCCCGCCGCTTCCTTCGGTCGCCGCCTCGGCCGCCCTCTCCGCGCCTCCGGGCCGCCGCCGGCCGTGCCGGCCACCTTCCCTGCGGGGCCGGCTGCCGCCCCGCTCAGCCTGCATGGCCGGGCCGCGCCCTTCCCCGCGCCGCCTGTAGCCGGGCCGGCCTGTGCCGCGCCGGTCCCCGCCTACTCCCGGAAAGAGGCCGCCCGCGGAGGGCGAGAGAGGGAAATGGCGGCGCCGGCAGGCGCCCGCGCCCTCAGCAGCTCCCCCTGCCCGCGGCGCCGGCGGCTCGCGCAGCGCAGCCCCCGCGGCCGGGCGACGAGCGCAGCTGCGGGCCTCGGAGGCGGGCCCGGCCTCCCGGCGGAGGCGACTTGCGGTCTGACCCGCTCCTCCGGGGGCGAGCCCCTGGCAGGCGCCTCGGGAGCGTTTGCCCGTGAACCCTCTGCAAATCTCATCGAGCAAGGAATGAAAAACAAGTAGCTTTCCACATATTTCAAACAAACAAAAATGCATTTAATGTTTAGAAAACAGCACTCGGCTAAAGCCATATGAATCATAGAATCATTTAGGTTGGAAAAGACCTTTAAGATCATCGAGTCCAACTGTAAACCTAACACTGCCAAGTCCACCACTAAACCATGTCCCTAAGTGCCACGTCTTCTACACACCCCGAGGGATGGTGACTCCACCACTTTCCTGGGCAGCCTGTCCCCCTGCTTGCCTTTCAGTGAAGAAATTTTTCCTAATGTCCAATCTAAACCTCCCCTGGCGCAACTTGAGGCCATTTCCTCTCGTCCTATCGCTTGTTACTTGGGAGAAGAGACCAACACCCACCTCGCTACAACCTCCTTTCAGGTAGTTGTAGAGCGCGATGAGGTCTCCCCTCAGCCTCCTCTTCTCCAGGCTAAACAACCCCAGTTCCCTCAGCCGCTCCTCATAAGACTTGTGCTCCAGGCCCTTCACCAGCTTCGTTGCCCTTCTCTGGACACACTCCAGCACCTCCATGTCCTTCTTGTAGTGAGGGACCCAAAACTGAACACAGCATTCGAGGTGCGGCCTCACCAGTGCCGAGTACAGGGGCACGATCACCTCCCTACTCCTGCTGGCCACACTATTTCTGATACAGGCCAGTGTGCCATTGGCCTTCTTGGCCACCTGAGCACACTGCCAGCTCATGTTCAGCTGGCTGTCGACCAACACCCCCAGGTCCTTTTCCTCTGGGCAGCTTTCCAGCCACTCTTCCCCAAGCCTGTAGTGTTGCATGGGGTTGTTGTGACCCAAGTGCAGGACCCAAAGTTAGCTTTCTGTAGCAAATGACTGAAAAAGCCAGCAAGCCCCGGCTGACAGGGTGTTGCACACCAGCCTGCACTACGTGAAGCGCATGAGATGACTCTGCAGCCCCTTGAGGAGCGTTTTGCTCTGAGGACACAGAGCAGGGACACGGGAACAGCTTTGCGCCGTAGAGTTAGGCTGGTTTGTCCTGCTCTGCTTGAACTAGGCGGGCACCCATGCTGTCCTCAGGAAAGTTCACCAGTTCCCTAACAGCAGGCTTGCCCGATGGCTCTTGAGCGCGCAGACTGTCATTTGACAACACACGTTAAAACATCAATCTGGTTTTTAAGGGTTTTTAAACTCAGTAATTCTTACAGCAAAATGTGACCAAAACTCCCATACTGTGAAATCATGGGCTGTAGTGTCTCTGCGCTGCTACCTGTGGTAAGGGCTGCTCAGTTCTGGGGCATAGCCTGCAGCAAATCAGTAAATTAGCTTAGCATGACTCCAGTGCAACACAAGCAAATAAATCAAGTGACAGGGAGCAGCACTGGCAAGCATGTTGCAAAGACATCTAAACGGTTCCTTGTGCAGCCAGCTCGGGCCTGGCAGACCCAGTGCTGAGCTAGAGCTAATAAAACCTGGCGAACCCAAGCTGTGCCTGCATCTGTGGTGCAATTAATCTGTGACATGAACAATCTGCCTGCAGATAACTGTAAGCTGACTATATGTACAAATTTAACAACTCACATTAATTAATACTTACAGCTAGATTGAATAAAATATCACTAATATTTGGGAACAAATAGCAAATATCATTGCAACTCACAAGCGTGAAGTTCATGCATCAATAGTTATGAGACAGATAGCAAAGTCATGATACTGTACATGTGCATTTTGATTTTGTAATTTAATTTTGATCTCCCTATTATTATAATCTCTTATGATAGACAGTTAACATAAATTATGTTACCATAGCACACAGAAGTCCCACTCACAGGCATTATTGCCTTGAGTGATACATAAATAGAGAACAAAAGGTAACATGGCTAAGTCTGTTAACACAGACCTATGAGACAAAAGATGAGTATGATGAGATGACGAGAATGGTCAACATGCCAAGAAGAGATCTTTGCATCCTAGCAGCTTAGCTACTGTCAATTTTTAGAGGCTTCACAGTAAAACAGCCCATTAGGGAGAGAAGGCTTTGCATGATGATAATGAGAGTGCTTTTTATTTAGAAATGAATTATAGTTTCTATACCATATTACCAGTGTTCCTCCCGCCCATGTCAGTTCAAACCAAGAACAATTGTGTCAGGACAACATCAATTTCTGCCTCTCCTGTTGCTCTGAAGTCTGCAATCCACATGGAGTAGCTTCAGCAGTCTTTCCTCCTAAATCCTAATGTTAGGGAGGGTAAGTGACCTAAGAGGGGAACACACTTGCTACCTATGGCAAAAGACAAAGCATTACAGGCTACAGCATCTAGGCAATTTCTAGTCTCCCCTCTTCTGAGAAAAGTGTCATCTTCTGGCAAAAAGAGGCAGAAAGTTCAAACAATCTCCTATAATCCTCCTAAGCGGCTGCTCAACCCCAGGTGTTAGGCAAATGTAGAAGTTAGTAGAGGTTTATCCATGTGCCTGGCTTTCATAGCTGGTGCCTTTTTAAGACCATCTTTAGCCCTTGCTGAAATCTTGCAACTTGCAAAAAAGTCATGAGCCCTATCAGTGTTTCAGGTACGTTAGCTGTCAAGGCCTGGAGCGCAGCCCCCTTCTTGGAGTGCCGTTGGCTATGTTAGGGTTTAGCTGGTGAGTCCAAGGTCAGCTACTCTGCTGATAAGACCTGTTGTGAAGAAAGCTAGAAGCAAGGGCCTCCCTCTCCTTTCCCTGGGGAACTGCTTTTAAGCTGAGGCTGTACCCCTGGCATTCACCTGTGCTACATCACAGCTGGGCAGCAGCTACATCTACACCTGGTCTCCTACCTCCTTGATCTTGACTCTGATCCTGACTCGGACCTCCTGGTTTGGCTTCCTGGCTTGGTCTCGGACCTGCCTCATCACTACGGACTTGCTGTGCAATCACCGGATTATGTCTGACCCTGATCATGAACCAAACGTGCTGCTCCACATCCTGCTTCTTCTTGGTGAGGTCTCTGCTCCCACCGACCTTGGTATCGTGCTCCACCCGTGGCTCACCTTTCCTTGCAGAGCAGCCGGCCCTCACTGCCCCCGACATTGCCACACTAAACCCATTACCGCACTGCCACGCTTAAAAATTTAATCACATGGAGCTGTTGATGTGCAGAACTGGGCTGACTGTCCACAGAAAAAGAAGCGTAAGCCACATGAGGTGGCTGCCATGCAGCTGCTCTACACACCTTTGTTTCACATTAAATTAATTCCTACACTTCAAGATTGTGTAAAGATTTGTAAAACAGTGCACCCAGCCATCAGGACAGCTCTGTCATAGGGGAAGTCTTTGCAGAATGCAGAACTAGGATGAAATTTCTTTCCTTGCATGGGGCTCATTAGGACTGCTGTGGCATTTTAGCTATTCTTGGCTGCTACGCTGGCTCTGGAGGCTCTAGAGAGCCAAACGTACAGATGGTCAACATGCATATATTACGATTATTAGTAGGCTGCAAGGCCTATACATGAACTAGAATCCTGTTGAGTTATGTTTAATATACGTTGTGTATAAACAGAATACAGATGCACAAACATCTAAATATAAGACATCTAAATATAAAACATGTAATATATATGACAGACACACACAGATGGAGGAGAACCATTTTGGGTAGTATGATAGACAGTGGTCTCAGTACACCAGGAAACTTACCATTACCGAATTTCATCACAAGAGATCATCATTAGGGAGGGTTTGAAGACGAAAGATGATACACTTCTGTGGATATTTAGGAGACCTGGGACAAAAGTGAAGAAAACCATGAAAGCAAATAAGAGGATAATGAAAGAAAATAAGATGCTTTTCTGAAAATTCAGCAAGTGGCTATAAAATATCTATGTATTCAGCTGATGAGAGAAAGGACCCAACTACTCGATACAAAAGATAGATGATAGATGTGGGAAAGCGATAGGCTGTGAAAGCTTGCAGTTAACAGAAGACACTTGCTAAGACCATAGAAAATAATGTTCTGAGAGTTAGGATGAAAGATGAAAACACAGAGAAGTGGTGTAGATGGATAGGGAGGACCATATAATGGAGATCTGATGCAGAGAGAATCCTGAAGACTTAGAGTTGGACTTTAATAGGTGATTTATGTGATAATTTTAGCTGAACCTGTGTCTGCTTTGAAAAAAGGGGTCATCTTACCAGCTTTATACTGGCTAGATGCCCAATAAACAAACTGTTAATAACTTATCTTTCATTTCTGACTTAAAAAATTAATTACTCTTTGACTATTCCACAATTACACAGTCTAGCACGATTAAACATTGAACAAGTGATTAGCATCATCTGATGTGATGGAATGACTCAAAAAACAGCAGATATCTGTGAAAGAACCAAATTGCCTAATTCAGGCATGTATTCACTGGGACAAGAAAACAGCAGTGAAGAATGTAGGAAGGGATGGACATAAGAGGCATGTATGCATTAATAGAGTGATAGTGGTGCCATTTCCACCTTTTGCTGCTTATGCAAGTATTAAATTGTTTTTGTTGCATTGTTTGTCACTGGTCATGCACTGCTGCTTCCTCTTCAGTTTACTCTTTTCTATCCTCAACCCTACTGTTCACTCATCCAAACTAACCAAACTGCACTTCCACCCTCACCCAATCAGTCTCCTCTGTCCAGAGATCTCCCAATAAGGAAAGGTCTTTTCTGCCTAGCTTATTTTTCCAAAAACATCTTCTTGGCCTTGCCTGCTTCCTTAACTCAAAGATTCCCCCTCAATTGCCCCAAGCACTTCTAACACCTAATTGTTTCCCACTGCCACCATGCCAGCATGGTTCCTAACTCCCCATGCATCCTCAGTTTCTTCTTACTCTCTTTCTGTTGCTGGTGACTTCTCCAAATTTTCCAAAGATAATTTCTGAAATCTTGATGTGTCTTCTACATAGTACTGTAGGAAACAACACAGTGACTCACTGTCTTATTACACTGCAAAACTTTAAATGTCTGTCTTTAAGAATGTGTAGAGTATCTCCTAAGGTACTCAAAATATACGAGCTGGCGTGATTAACTGTCTTAAGAAACGATAGTTGTTTTGATTGCATTTAGAAATGTCATAAAATGTCAGAGTACATTGCCCTAGAATGTACATTTGTGTGTTTTAGTTATGTTCACGATGGTAGAAACAATAGTCAAAATGCAAAAAGAGAGCACAAATAATTTGATAGATTATTTTACAAGTGTTTTATAGTAACTCTAATGGAAGTCTGTGCTATTTAATGAGCTGCTTTCTTTTTCCGTTTTTTCCTTTGATCTTTACAGCTGTCTCCAAAAGAATATTTTCGGGTACAGAAAGCAATATGCAAAAGTGCTGAGATCCTGATGACAATACAAGAATGGAAGTAAATTTATTCAGCAATTCTACTGTTGTAAACAGTTCATCCATCAATCATAAGCAGTTAGAAGGGCATAGCCTCTGGGAAGTCATTACTATTGCCACTGTAACTGCAATTGTAAGCTTAATAACCATAGTGGGAAATATTCTTGTAATGATATCCTTCAAGGTTAACAGTCAGCTCAAAACTGTCAACAATTATTACTTGCTCAGCCTTGCCTGTGCAGATCTTATCATTGGAATATTTTCTATGAACCTTTATACATCCTATATACTCATAGGTCACTGGTCTCTTGGAAGCCTTGCCTGTGACCTGTGGCTAGCACTGGACTATGTAGCTAGCAACGCCTCAGTAATGAACCTCCTAGTCATCAGTTTTGACAGATATTTTTCCATCACAAGGCCTTTAACTTACAGGGCCAAACGCACACCCAAAAGAGCTGGCATCATGATTGGTCTGGCTTGGCTAATTTCCTTTGTGTTGTGGGCACCCGTAATCTTGTGCTGGCAGTATTTTGTGGGTGAACGAACAGTACCACCTGAAGAGTGCCAGATACAGTTTTTGTATGAGCCCATTATCACCTTTGGTACTGCAATTGCTGCTTTCTACATTCCAGTGTCCGTGATGACCATTCTGTATTGCCGCATCTATAAAGAGACGGAGAAACGTACCAAGGACCTTGCTGAACTGCAGGGTTCGGAGTCTGTGGCAGAGTTTGAGATGATAAAGCCACAGAAAGCTCTCCTGAAGTCTTGCTTCAGTTGCAAGCAACAAAACTTAGTCAAAAGAGAGAGGTGTCAGGCTTCCTGGTCTTCATCTAGTCGAAGTACGTCAGCTACCGTGAAAGCCTCTCAGGCAGCGAGTACTTGTAACGACTGGGCTAGGGCTGACCAGTTAACCACCTGCAGCAGCTACGCATCTTCAGAAGAAGAAGATAAACTTGCGGCTGGTTCAGTTTTCCAAGTAACTTACAAAAGTCCATCTAAAGGTAAAGCAGAAGAGTTTAATGAGAGTACAGATGTTGTTGTCAAAGACCAACCTGAAGAAAGCAATTTTGAGAACCAGAAATACTTTTTGTCACCTGCCAAAGGCCACATACAAAAAAGTAAAAAATGTGTGGCCTATAAATTCCGGTTGGTGGTTAAGGCTGATGGCACCCAGGAAGCCAACAATGGTTGCCGTAAAGTAAAAATAACTCCTTGTTCTGCTGCTCTGTCAAAGGAGCCTTCCATCAAAAGCATGGATCCAAATATAAATAACCAAATCACCAAAAGGAAACGGATGGTTCTTATAAAGGAACGCAAAGCAGCACAGACTTTAAGTGCCATTCTTTTGGCTTTTATCATCACGTGGACTCCCTACAATATCATGGTTTTGATCTCTACATTCTGCTCTGACTGCATTCCCCTGACACTGTGGCACCTTGGATATTGGCTATGCTATGTGAACAGCACTGTTAACCCCATTTGTTACGCCCTCTGTAACAAAACTTTCAGGAAAACTTTTAAGATGCTGCTTTTCTGCCAGTGGAAAAAGAAAAAAGTGGAAGAGAAACTATACTGGCAGGGCAATACCAGACTGCCATAATTGCTCTTATATTAGGGATGAGGGGGAAAATAGATATTGATGTAACCTAGTAAATTGACTGTAATTCTGTCTTTTCAAAGCCGTTGCTTTATATGTCTAGGAGTTAAAAAAATTCTGCAGAAAAGTAAAATTTTGCATGAAAGTAGTGTGCTTGGGATAAAGATGTCGGTGGCTGCTTCTTGATTGTGCAGTGTTTTTTGATTACTTTCTGAATACTCACTGCTTTTTGATTATGCAGTAGATCTGCATTAAAGTTATTGTATTTGGGATCTTCTGTCCTTTCTTTCAGCCTGAGAATATGTACAGTAAATTATAAACTACTAGAAATTAGAATGGGGTGGTCATCCGGTCATCAGGTCAGGTCATCCAGTCTGTCTCCCTGTAGTGCAGAACTGTTTCTTCCTATAGTTTCTTTCTAGTGTATTGTCTATTTAGTTTTCAGTGTAGCAAGCAATGGAGCTCGTACTACTTCTGTTTTGAGACTTTTCCACCTGCTGTTGGAATGAAACAAGGACTATTTAAAGGGGGAAATGTTGTCATCCCCAATACTAAATGGTTAGGGAGATTCATAATACTCCAAATGAACACACATATTATAGGAGAATGTAATACTGAGAAAATTTCCACTTTAAGGATGACTTTTGCGGAGACCTAGGAAGGGCTCATAGTGGAAGAAATAGATAATGTATTTTGTATATGAAGAAGCCAGACCTGATCTCAGTTCCATCATGCAAGTCACTGTCATCTGTAAAAAATGGTGATGGTTAGCAGATACCTCTGAATTTCTGCATTTCCCAATGCCTCTGAAGGAAATTTTTAAAATTTTATGCAATAGCGACAATAGTACAAATCAGAACTGACTGTAAAACATAATGGACATAGTCTGTCTACTTTACAACACAAGGAAAGTCTTTCTTGCAATCTCCTTTGTGCTTCCCCTTGCCCCAAAAGTTTCCATTACTGATGGAATGATGCAGAACAAGAGAAGAATATGTACTGATGTCCTGTGCATTTACCTATGTATTATTATAGGTATAAATTATTATGTTTATAAATTATTACAAACAGTGGCAGAGTTGGCATCTCTGAAAGAAGAAAGATTTATTAAGTAATTTTTGAATATTTCTATAAAACTATTGAGGACACTTTGCACTTTCATAGCACTTTTTATCTTTAAATAGCTTTACAAATACTAGTCAACATCAGGTGTTTGGAAACCTAAGTTGCCTCCAGTCACCATCTTTTGGTCCAGCAGAACCGTATCTGCTACAGTACTGGGGGCTGGAGTCAACCCCTCTGACGACTGTGGCTTCTGGGACTGGTCTGTGCTGGCCTCGTGACAATGAGCTGAGACTCTGGCCACTAGCTGAGGTTTGCTGGGACTTCGGGTTTGTGGTGAGGGCACTTCTGTGGCAGGGCTGAACTGTATGTGCCTGCCTGATGTCTGTGTTAGATTGGCAGGAGTCCTGCAGCGTTGACCGAGTGAGTGCAGAAGCGAGGGGCTGCCTTCAGCAGAAGGCCTTTGGAACGGAGCTGGTGACCTCGCTCCTTGTGGTGGGAACAAACATGAAGCCTCAGAAAAGGCCACGAGAAAACAAAGTTAATGGCAACAGGAGTCATAAGGAATGAAGTCCTAAAGTAAGCAAATGTTTATGAATAAATGAGAAAGATCTCCATGTACACAAAGTTCAGATTCAGTTCTAATTTTTCTATCAAAATTCGGGGTGAGATGCTCTGGAATATTAGTTTGGGCCAATCTTCATATTATATCTGCTATACACTTTAGCAGGACATTGCAGTGGTGACATGGCCCAGTTGCACATTTCAGGATTGTATTAGTCATCCTGAATGTACCATTGATCTCAGTGAAATTGTTTGTATAATTTATTAAATTATGATACCATCAAAATGTTTCCCTACAGATAAATAATTCCTCCATGTCAACAACCACAGTACAAGTAATTAATATTTTTTATCCCCAGCCTCCAGAGGGGAAAATTGTGTCAGTGAAAGATTAGCAGTGTAGTAATGTAAATATGTTCTCTAAATTCACATGATTGATTTTGTAACACACCATACTGTGCCTCTTATTTTTTGTGCTTTAGCATATGATTGCTTATTAAAGGAAAGTATGGGTCTTTATAAAGACCCTTTCATCAACTTTCCTCTGTCACTATCCAGAGCTTTTCCTGTGTACAGTAACTATGTACAAGTTGGTTATTATAGTGGGTTTATTTTATGTTACATTGGATCAGACATTCAGTAAACTGTGTTTGAGTTTTAGCAAATGAATGTGTCCCTCTGCAGCATAAGCTGTAGTTAAAGGCAAAATTTATGAGGTAGTAACAGTTCCTGCTAGCCGCAGTGTTGTTGCTAAAGTAAAGCATTGGCTTCTACTGAAATTAAATGGGATATTTTTTGTTGGTTTTGGCTTCTGTTGAACAAGAATGTTCTGTAAATGTTTATGGACTCTGTACTCAGTAAATGTGTTAGAATACACGGTGATGGATGCAACAGTGTTGGTTCAATGTAATTGTGAAATATGTGCTCAAACTATGCTGCTAGCACTTCACCATGTGAGACGTTACATGGCCAAACATGGGTACATTGTAAATACCTAGAATTATATGAAGAGGTGTGTGTTGCTTTATTGTTATGTAGGATGTTTATTCTTAAAAAAAATCAAAACCACAAAAAGAAAAACGTGATCCTCATCAGAGTATCAGTTAGTACTTAATTATATTTTGTTTTCAAATTATATTTTGTACTTTTAAAAAGTGCTGTGAGACTTTTACAGTGTAGAACAATCTTGTTATCTGTATTTCTGTCCTCTTAATGAACCTTTTACTGATCCTATAATTGATTATGGTCATGGTCATGGACTGGTGAAAAGATCTTTTTTTGTAAAATTACATTTTTTTTAGACAGAATTACACACACAAACATATATATAGATGCATAAATATACATCCCTAACTAAGGTTTTCAGAGACCCAGCACACTTTAATATTTTTGAATCTTGAATTTTCGCACAAACTGGGGATATCATTTTTGTCTCTCCCTTTTCATACATACCAGCCTCCCTATATATTCCAGATCCCCATAAATTATCAAGTAATATTCATTTTCTGTAAATATAATTTATGTTTGTAGATAAATACTTGGAAGAGTTCCCAGAATTTTTAAATGGGTGTGTGTATCTATATATATATAGTTACAGTTGTGCACTTTCTGTGACTACTTAGCACAGAGTGAAGAGCTTTGCAAAGGACGGAAAGTCAAGATAGAACATAAATGCAGGGGTTTCCTTTATAGAAAAATCCTGTTGAATTGAAGAAGGATGACATCAAAAGGGTTATAGAGAAAATACTGTAAGAACCTGAAAAATATGATAGAACATATTTTGCCATTAATTATATAATTCAATTCCTAATCATGCTTATCCTACTCAACTATGCACTCAATTAGTAACTGCTATTAACTGTTGGAAGTTATTTTTATATGTGGATTTTTGTTCCTCATCTCTGTTGTACCCATAACGAGACCTGCACTGGGATATATGGACTTGAGGAGTCCAGATCCAAAGACAATGATGCACTTCAAGGCAAAATCCTTAATTGCACTTCCTTATCACCCTTTAGATACTGTTCCAGTTTTAGAACTGAGTCTCATGAAAAGTCCCCATCTCTAATTTAATTATTCTGATCATTTTATCTCCCACGTAGCGCTTTTCTCAGAAACCTGTGGCATTGCCTCCTTGTCATATTTGATAGATGACCTGAACATGTCAAAGTAATGTAACTGATAAATCTTAATGCAAATGTAGCTAAGGATAGTCACATACCTGAAGGAATAAAAATGTCACTGGGCTGTGGTAAGTATGTTAAATTTAAATGAGAAGTCATTACAACAATTAAAGAATCCCATATCAATCTGGAAGATGCTGCTTTCTCATAGAACGCAGTTGTTTTGAAACTGGATACCCAGTTTGAAACTGAATTGAATACCTGTGGACTTTTTTCAGATTCTGGATTTTGAATAGCATGTTGTAAGATGCTGCTTTACTTGTGGTAGGAAACACAGTTTCCAAATCACCCCTTCATAGTTTGGCATTCCTAAAATCTTCATACTGAAGGAGAATTTTTGGATGCTTCCTTTTTAAAGTTACTCTGTAATTTTTAGGGGACATATGTACTTCTGCCTTCTCTGGATTCTTTGCTCTAGGAAAACAAACAAACAAACGGAATGTGTAACTTTCCTCTGAAATTAATTTTCTTTGCTTTCTATAGAGATAGAAATAATATGAAGGAATCGCCCAGGTATAGTGAGAAACAAGTACCTGTTTCCTCAGTTGTACATAACAATCAAGCTGGAGTTACCATTTGCTGTGACCCGTACATCTAGGTGCCCCTCTGTTGGAAAGGACTTTGCACAAAAAACTCCATATTGCTTACTCCTTTTTGATATTACAGAAGGGTTTTTTTAAAAAAAAAAACCAAACAAACAACCCCCCACATTCACTACTTTTATAAGCTCCAGACCATTACAGGTCAGAACTTCCCTCTGAAAGGCTCCCCCGCAGTGTTTGCCTTGGGGAGTCCAAGGGCTCCATCAGCTCCTGAAACACTCCCGCAGCGGCTGGGTAGTCAGTGGCTTCTCCGTTTTGAAATACCCATCCAAACCTGAGCTCCAAAAATGGATACTGTGTCTTTTCACTTAAATATTTGGCTTTCCTTCTACCAAAATTTATTTCTTATGTGGTCATCCCAAATCTCCATTGCTGCCTTTTGTACCCACTAAGAAGTTTTCTTCCACATACAATTGACAGCTGGGTGTCATAAAACCTTAAACTTTGATCATTCAGATAAACTTCTTGTTTATGTTTTTATTAATAGTTACCTCATATCTATATCTAGTTTAGGAAAAAAAAAAAGTTGCAACTGTTTTTTCCATTTTGGTTTAATAGACACTGCTGGGCTATGTATCTGATTAGGAACTTCAGTTTTCATTACACTCAGTAAAACCACCGCCTTTTATTCAATACTTATGCCATTAGCTACTAAATGCCATTAGTTTCTTCATGTATCTGCTGATATATCAAACAAGTCAGTCTTCCTCAAACAACTAGACATTTAAAATCCTTTAAAAGTTTTTCTTCTCAACAAGTACTTCTCCAAAGCCTGGTCGCTGATGGCTCCTGTTTCAATAGACCTCTGAAGTTTGGAGATTTTTAATGAATTCCTGGATTGCAATGCCAAGATATAAGCTAGAATATCTTTTACTCCTTACAGGAGGCAGCCATCTAGACATAGTGGTGGTCAGACAGTTGTTTTTACTGTATGCTGTACATAAGGCCTCCTTAGACGTGCAATTCATCAGGTAGCTATAGGAAGAAGAGTGGAGAGAGGGTACAGTGGAGGATACCAGCTGCCGAGTGTGGCTGGATTCAGCTTTGTACCCCACCACTCTGCCTGGGTCCTGGTGCCTTCTGAAATGCAAAAGAAGATGTGAGAGTGACTAAAGGACTCTTTCTTTTGTTAATTATAGGAGAAAAAATGAGCCCAGGCAGGTAATTTGCTAATTTATTGATGCACAGTATTCAATGCTTGATCCTAAAACCACTTTGTTGTACTTTCAAACCTATGGTTAACACGTAAAAAAAGGTTATGTGGAAGTCTGGAAATTTATTGTTTAGGTTACACATATGAAAATCAGAAACAAAAGCAAGCACTTTCTCATATGAAAGTTGAATGATTTTTAAAGACAAATAATAATAGATCAGTGTTTTTGCTAGAAAAACAGGCTCTCTTATTTTGTCAGTTGATACTTTTTTAGGAAGAATTTTTCCTTCTGCTAAATTCTGAGTGGATTAATGTGATATTGTATGTGAGAACATGCTTACCTTTCCTGCAGTTGAAAAAACAGTATGGAGAGAAATACAAAGTAGCAAAGAGGTGAAGAAACCTATTTTTCTGCGATTGTTAGGAGATTGCATGTTTAAAGTGGAACATGCCTCCCATTCAGGGGTGAGTGGAGCTGGAAGTCAGCCATATACCTATTGCTCTAGACCTTGTCATGCTTCCTCAGTTTGGAAAGGTAGTTATTTGACCAAATAAATTTTTTCCATCAGATATTCTTGGGAGGTCCCACCTCCTTTCTTCAAGTCTGTGCAGGAGGCAGTATAATCAGGAAAGGCGCTGAGAGAGAGAGGGTAGGAGAAATGTGACAGGGAAAAGAAAATAGGAGTAGACAGAATAGAAACCCCCATGTTTCAGACTGTGATTTTGCTGATTCAGTGTTGACAGCCAGCTGCTCTCAGCATTGTTCTGGGTATCTGGTGATTAAGGTTCAGTGATGGAGAAAAAAAATCTGTTCAGTTAAGGCAGCCTTTTGCTAAGGAATTATGAAGTAGAATTTAGTCCACTTCTTAAGGCTCTATGCCCTTCCTTTAAGAGCTCTAGAAAGAAGTGCTGGTGGGTGTATTGGAAAATTCTTTCTTATTTTCATCCACTACTTAGTCCCAAATCCAGCTCCAGTAGTAATTTCCACCCATACTTTGTTTAGACGTGTGGAACGTACCTCAGTCCCTGAGTTCCATTAAATGTCTTTGTTTGAACTGGATTAATCTTTCTGTCTTGTTTTTGCTTGGAGACTTGTTGTTACGAGTTATTATTACATTTTAATCTAATTCCCATACTGGAATTCAGTGTCAGCACAGGTTTGTAGGGCTCCGATGAATACTAGAGAGTGCATCCAAAACTGGGCAGCTGGATTTGGGCTGCTGGTGCCCGAGTCATTCATACAGCTTATTTGCACAGTCCTTTCCTCCAAAACAGGCCAAGGGTGGGCTGCAGAGCAGGTTACTTGCCTTTGAGGATCAGATGCAGCCTGCTGGCTTTCAGTTGTGCGCTTCCATGTCAAGATTATTCAAAACGCATTTTGGGAAGGTGTGTGAGAATTGGCTATATGGCCAGGAATTCAAATAAAAGCTGTGGGAGACTGGCAGCACTCGGGTGATTTTCTTGTATCCTCATTACAACTTCGGAGGCATCCTGATCGAGTTACAGCAGAACCCACATCAAATTGACTCAATGACATAAACTCAATTCAGCTACTATCCATTTCTTCCCCTATCACACTTCTGTCTTTGAACACAATTCCAGGGGAAAAAAAATCAGATGCTGCAAAATAGACACATGTGCTATATTGGCCTCACCCACGTAACGTATTTGTATCTCTTTCTGAAAATGTTGCAGTGCATTGTAAAAAATAAAAATTGCTTTCTTGGCTTTTCCACTTCCCAATTAATTTCTCTTCTTAAGTAATCCTGGCAGTCTTGGTCTTCTCAAAACACAATACAATTTATTTTCTGTGAAGTAATTTTCAGGAAAATTATGAGACTCCATTTTTAAATTAAAAAGCAGGAGTTTGGCAGGATCTGTTGGTTGAGTTTCTGTAACTGAAATATCTAAGAAAACATACAAAATATTCTAGTTATTATCCTGTCATTTTGAATAATGCAACAATGAAAACTCTTCAGTTGTCATTCAGCTATTCCAATGATACAGAAATGTGTGAAGTAACCCAAACAGCTGTAAAAGAAAACAAGGTCTTCAAGGTTATAAAAACTGAAATCCTTTTATTTATTATTTTAAAACAGATTAATTTATCATGAAATTTAAAGATTCTCTCTTTATTTTATAATCAGAAAAAAGGCATTGTTTAAATAATGTCAAGGTTTAGTGCCAAAACAATTGAAACTAGCAAATGTGAAATAAAGCCAACACTCTTCTTTTCTCACAATGGTATTAAAGAAAAAGAAAGCTGAAGCACATCGTGGAACAGGGAGAAGCAACAGTCAAAACATGGTAAACAAAGTGGAGTAATATTTAAAAAAAAAATGGAGCAATAAGTAAACAATTGCAAAATCAATTTGATCTTTTAAAAAATTTGCTCATTGAGTTTCTTGGGGAAAAATTCAGAGGAGTTTTAAGCTTTGGATTAGTAGCTTTAAATGCGAAGGCTGATGAACCCATTAGCTCTGGGTGCTCTAAAAAGAAGGAAGAAAAGCCTATGCTGAATACTTCATTGTGTATGGGATCATTAAAAAGTAGAGATAAAAAGAAGAGTCAATGAAGGAGAAAAGAAGCCATGGGAGATGAGGCTAATTCCAATTTTATATGTTAAAATACCTTTCACTAAAGGTAAAAAGGAAGGGCCTGATGCTGCCCTATGGTACACAATACTCTCCAATATGCATTTTGTAAATGTACGTACTTCACTGGAAATTTCCTTCCTGCATGATATGTGAAGATGTGCAATTATAGGAGATCAACCATGAACATTCATACTGGAGCAAAACCTTCTGAAATGCGTATATATTCATGTATATCTCACACAAGACATCATATCCTGGATTTCATACCTGACTCCTCTTATGGCTAAAATACTATAAAATTAATTATTTAAATATTCTGGTAGAGGCCTCAGTTTCTGACAGTGACTTCTCACTTGTGTGGTTAGTAGATGTCTATGTCCTGTTCTAGTCCTGGACGATATGTTATCATAAAGCCCTTGCAGAGGCCCAAATTAAATTTTCAATCATAATTACTTAGTTTGATTATTCAGTCAGTGTGAGTTCACTTCAGTCACTGGACAAAGAATCCATGTTCCTTTCAAAGTACACACAGCTTATCTACAGTTCAACTTTCTGACATGGACAGGACTTGATTGGATATGACAGGCTGTGGTCAATGGGTTTGATCATCATCCATGCAAACTTGCATATGCGTTGCTTGTTGCAGTCCCTTTGCCAGTATATCACGTTCCTTCGGTTTAGATTTGCTCCAGCACACGCGTCGTACCACCAGCCTCCCCCGGGAACGCCATTGTGTTCCAATTTAGCACAATTCTGAAAGTAATTGTCATTGTCTCTGTCCTTGGTGGTGAACTTCTGGTTGTCATGGAGATAAGCTTCTGTGTCCAGGGTCAGAGCATCAGTGGCATTGCCTTTGTATAGACCAACCCTGATTCGGTATTGAGACTCTTCATCTTCAATAAGGAATGGTTCGTACTGTCCCCATTTGATTTCAGCATTTAGGTTTACAAGTTTAACTCCGAGTATATATTGCATGGAGCTGCTAGTTAACTGATGCATATATTCATTTCCTAACCAGTGGTTGTCATGAACAGAGCCAAACCCGTATTTGTAATCCTGCCAGGTCCTATCAAAGTCAACGGTACTATTGGCTGTAATGTGCTGGATTACTGTCCAGCCACCATCCTGCATGTTACAAGAGACAACAATTGGGTCCTCCTTTGGCTGGATGATGTAAAGACCGTCTCTGGAATTTCCTTTGGAACGCTGAAAAATCTCAAAACAATCCCTTGGATAGTCTGAGTAGGAAAAAAAAAGTTTTAAAGTAAATTTCTGTTCAAATAGTAAACTTTAGATATTGAACTCTGTCCTTTAGAGTGGGTGAATGATTGCCTTCTGACTGGAAGCTGACCCTGACTTCATCCCAGCTGGTGGGCACCTACTCAGCTAAAGGGGGAAGATTTCAGGGCAGAACATGCAGAAAACGTTCAGAAATTCAAAAAAGGGTTGTTACCCCGTCATATCATTTTTGCATTTATGACAGAAATATGGTTGAAAAGCCAAAACTTATAAACATATGAGGATTTTCTTAGGAACTCAAACTCCAGGCTAAATCTTGTCACTGATTTGCAGGTAGAAGTACAGTGCTGTGCAGTGCTGAACACCAATATCAGGAAAATAGGTGAAAGTGCTTTTCCACTTTATTGCTTATCCAGTAGACTCAGAGGGCGGTAAAAATGGCATATAAGGTTTGGGATGACCCTCTCTATTGGGCTGAAATATAAATACTGTGTTTTTAAATGTAACTTGCTTATAAAGTAACTTCTTGCTATAGTATAGTATCAAGCATCTCTGAGACTGAGGCACAATGCTCTGCTTTGTAGAGACGGATGTTATTCAATTTCTTTTCCATTACTCAGAAACATGTTTATGAACTGAAATCACGCACTTCTCCATGGAGTTGAAAGGCATGTCATTATGTCATTATACTATGGAATATTTGTAATTTATATTTAATAAAAACTCGACAATTTTAATATCTCTATGAGAAAAATTCCTACAGACCGCCTGTGATGGAAAATGACAGTTCTTCGGACCTGTGAAATCCTATGTTATATCCTGACAATGACTGACAGGAATTTAGGTACTGTATTTAGAACTTAATTTTTTCTTCTGGGAAACTGGGATAATTCAGGAAAAGTACGGCAAGATGTCCTAATTTTTTTTTCCAAAATTTCCCAAAAAGCAATCAAGGAAAAATATTTCCAAAGATAAAAATTTAAAATAAAAGCTCAGAAAAAAACTCCTCTTTGCCCAAATCACTGACCAGAGAGCCCCTGCTGATCCTTTTATTGAACACGTTGTTTTTCTTTTCCTGAACAGAAGAACAGAGTCTGAAAAGACTCAATCTCATTGTATGGTCTCGTGACCAACAGATCAAAAGTACACTGAACAGTTTGGTTAGTGTAAAAAAAAAAAAAGCAAGCCCCCAACTTTCTGGAAAGAGAAAGGGACCATGAGTGACTATTTTATCTACTACTGGTCCTGTAGGGAATTATACCATGCAGTCGTCTTCACAGAATTATTAAATTTCTTCTCTTCCAACTGGAAAGCATTGTAGACTTCAATAACTGTCACTAGGCTGTTAGAAATTCTCCTCTGGTTCCCAATCTAATCTTATTAATGTCCACTGTCCATCTTTTTCTTTCTCGTGTCATGATGTCCTTTAGTTAAATAGTGCTTCTTCCTGGGTAATAAGCCCGGATGTACCATGAGGACAACTATATTTTTAATCAGCCTTTGTTTTGTGAGGGTAAATTCTGTTAGGATAAATAAGTTCTTTTGTTATTTAGTGTATGATACATCTTCTGTTCCTTAATTGTCTTAGTACCTTTTCTGCACCTCCTCACTGCAAACTGTTCTTATAGAATGCAGGTAAAATTTGCACACAGTATTGCAGATGGCCTTATATAGTGCCACTGATTCTTCCCAAGTCTTATTAAAAACATCTCTGTTTTTAGGACTGCATTTGTATGGCTTAGTTTCCTTTAATCCAGAGTTTTGTCTTTGGGTCTTTGTAACTGGTAAGGTCCTCACCTTGCAGTAAAATCTAGAATTTTCACTTTATTTTTCATCCCAATGGTATTACTTAAGAACATCTGAATTTTTTTTCTGTGTAATATTCTGATTCTTTGTATTGGCATTTGTCTACTTCATGTTATCATTAAATTTTATCAGCGTATT